>NW_028318430.1:2576875-3283750 GCF_062004578.1 Staurois parvus
ATGATGGGGCGCTATTCCTCCCACTGATACGAATGATGGGGCACTATTCCTCCCACTGACACCAATGATGGGACATTATTCCTCCCACTGACACTAATGATGGGACACTATTCCTCCCACTGACACCAATGATGGGGCACTATTCCTCCCACTGACTAATGATGGGGCACTATTCCTCCCACTGACTAATGATGGGGCACGATTCTTCCCACTGACACCAATGATGGGGCACTATTCCTCCCACTGACTAATGATGGGGCACTATTCCTCCCACTGACTAATGATGGGGCACTATTCCTCACACACTGACACTAATGATGGGGCACCATCATTGGTGTCAGTGGGAGGAATAGTGTCCCATCATTGGTATCAGTGGGAGGAATAGTGCCCCATCATTGGTGTCAGTGGATGAAATAGTGCCCCAACATTGGTGTCAGTGGGAGGAGTAGCGCCCCATCATTGGTGTCAGTGGGAGGAATAGCACCCCATCATTGGAATACCATACTGAAATAGCATACCATATTGAAATCAAATCTGATGTTTTTTCATTTTTATTTGGTGTGTGTTGGAAGAGGGGTAGTCTTATACGGCAAGTATAGCTCAAACCCTATATTTTAACAGGGAAAGTAGGGGGTCGTCTTATACGCCCAGTCGTCTTATACGCCGGAAAATAAGGTAAATTGTTTTTAAAAAAGTTAATAAAAATCATTGAAATACAAAAATAGACACTCTCACTTTGCCAAGTCAAGAAAAAGTGACAGTGTCTCTGAAAAGGGCATCCCCTGTCCTTCTTATACTCATCTTACCTACACTCCCTCTCAGCATATTGTTCCTCCACAGCTGGCTCTGATATCAGCTGTAAAAAAAAGCTGGTGGATTTACTAAAAGAGATGAAAATGCTCTCTAAAACGAATAATGATTCACTTCAATTATTCAATAATATGAAAAGCAAATCCCAGGTTTATTTCATCTGTACATGACTGAATAATTTGAGTGAACATTCTCAACACCATTAGTAAATCTGTCTCATTGTCTCTGCATCCTTTAACCTGACTCTTGATGCAGTAGCTTTCACTACTGAGACTCTGTGTGTTTTGCTGACCTATCAAAACAAATAAATGCACATATATCGTCCATCGCAAGCATTACATTATTGTAAAATGCTGCAATTAGACTGCTACCAAATGTGCCCTGATATTCACAAATTATCCTAAATCTTCACAACCTCCACTGGTTGCCAATTGAATTAGGAATTCAATTCAAGAATGGCCTCTGACTTTCACAGCACTGAATACGCTCAACCACACACATGAAACTACTTTTACCTTTAGATCCTAGTGAGCTTCCTCTGTTCCTCAGACAAAAGGAAAAAACTGGACATTTTCAGAATCTTAAATCATATAGTGAATGGTCTTTCCCACATGGAGCTCCAACATGGCAGAAATCACTTTGTGTTCAGGTGGCAACATTAAGAGATCTCCATGCAGTGTTGCTAAAGTTGGACTGGGATGCTTCATGTACCAGAAGGAGGAAAGGGCCCTCTAGACAATTAAGTTAAAGGTAATAATTTTCACTAGAAATTCTGAATGTGCCCCCCCCCCCCCCGTTCTTTCTAAGTGTGTCTGCAAAACGTAAGGTATGCCGTAAATTAATATTTCACTGCATTTGAAGCACATCCAAGTGGGAGACCAAATTTTTCACTCCATTTTTGCCCTCATGTGAGTAGTATTTAGTTTGATTGCCTTGGAGAGAATGTGTTTTAGCCTGGTAATGAGGGACACTTAGCATTCATTCACACACATCACAGTGTTTTATGGACAGTGTTGAAGCCATAGGACACAAAAGGCAGCCAAAATCTGAACATTGTTGACAGCGTTCAGGTAATTACAATTCCCCAGCAGTAAAGTTTTAACTAGACTATTTGTTTCAGTATACATTTTATACTCGGTGTTTGCAGGGAGCTTTGTAGGGGTCAGAACCATCTTTGAAATAGGACCTGTACTGTAAAGTCAAAGGACTAGTCACCAGCCTGTGGTCAGCCTTGCAGCTGATCTTTGTCCAATGACTGAATTACCATGCCATGCGTCTCTGTGTGGAGACACTCAACTAGATAGAGGTCGGGCTTACATCCTTACATCAGAACTGCTTCTGATGACAGAGGGAGGAATAATCAAGCAACAATAGAAAAGATTTACGCATATACTATTACATTTTTTCATTCAGCCTGTGGGCTGAACAGACACATTCCTCCACCCATGCAAAACATCACAGATGCATCTGTTTCAAATAGGTACAGTACATGAATCTGATCTGTTACAAACACCATCAATTTCAGTGTGGAAGCACTGGGACTTCTAAAGAGTTTGGACTTTATTTGTGCACTTTTGTCATTTCACGTTTATTGACTGAATAGTCATAACGGAAAATTGTATCAAATACTTACCGTAATTTTCCTTTCCTGGTGCCCATCCATGGCAGCATACCTGTGATAGAGCTCCGCCTCTTAACCACTCCCTCAGGACCAGTAAATAGCATAAAAAAGGAATAGACAAGGCCCTCTGCATTCTTTGTAATTAGTCATATAACAACATGCATGTGTATGCTGCCATGGATGGGCACCAGGAAAGAAAAATTACGCTAAGTATTTGATCCAATTTTCCATTTTCTTGCTGCCCTCATGGCAGCATACCTGTGATAAATAACTAGCTGACAGGGTGGGTACTGCATAACAAATTGACTCTACTTAACAATGTGACAGAAGACTGTCTAGTTCTTCTTCCAAAGTCTACAATTGACAAGAAACCAGGGTCTATTATGTAATGTTTTAAGAAAGTATGCTGAGTTGACCATGATGCCACTCTGCATATGGTTTCCATGGATACTCTTGAATGGGCTACACAGGAGGCTGCCACCATCCTGGTGAAGTGAGGCTCAAGGTCCCTTGCTCTGTATGCTCTGTTAATGAGTTTCATGATCCAGCTAGCCATGGTTCTGGCAGTGGCTTCCTTCCCTCGATTTTCCCAGTCGGAATGACAAAGAGCATCTTGGAGGATCTAAAGGAGCAGTAGCAGGGAGATACTTCCTCAATGTCTTGGATACATCTAGCCTATGCAATATTCCTGTATTCCTGGAAGGTTAGGCAAGGCTCAGACATCTGTTAAATGAAAAGATGTTGCCACTTTAGATATGAAGTGGTCCACAGGACGTAGTTCTACATGATCTAGGAAGAAAACGATATGACTATCCGAGATCCTTAGAGCCTGCAATTCTGACACTCTTCTACCTGAAGTTATTGATATAATAAAAACTGCTTTATAGGTAATGTGCCAAATGGAGCATTGTTCTGTTGGGGGCAAACGGCTGAGCCTATAGGCACTCTAGCAGAATAGATAAATCCCATTGGGATTATCCTTCTTATAGACCTGATCTTTAACACTGCTCTCAGAAGCATTATCAATGGATCTTCAGCCCATTTAATCTTTGTAACTGCCGAAATTGCCGCGACCTGATTCTTGCATAGATATTATTGGTAGAGGGCTTTCTCGCATTCAGCAGAGAAGAGCACCCTAAGTTCTCCAGTCTCCCCCTTTCAACAGCCATGCTCACAGGTCCAGCCTGAGCAAGTTTGGTTGCACTAAGCAGTCCTGTAACAGAAGACATAAGAATACTGGGAGAGGGATTGGCCTCAAAGTTCTAAGGTAGATGGCGAGGGGAAATCAAGGCCTGCATGACTAATACAGAAGAATGGCAATGACCGAAGTGTTCTCCCTCAGCAAGAGTTTCTCAGCAAGAGAAACTTCATTATGAGAGCTGTTGGAGGGAGCGCGTAAGCCAGACTGCAGTTCCAAGGAACAATTAGTGCATCCGCCTCAGGATGTGCGAACCAAGTCAGATATCTCTGAAGCTTGTGGTTGATGGAGGAAGCAAAGAGGTCTTACTGGGGGAGGCCTCACATGTGGACAAGCTGAGCTAAGATCTGGGGGTGTAGAGCCTACTCGTGGCCCCGGAAAGCTGCGTGAAAGCTGATCTGCTTGCGTATTCGGCTTCCCTGGGAGATATACCACCCTCAGGGCTTGTAGGTGTCTCTCTGCCCAAGACAATATTGGCTCCACTTCCTTCAATAGTGTGCTGTTGCATGTTCCCCCAAGGTGTTGGACATAGGCAACAGCAGCTCTGTTGTCCATCTGGAGAGAGACCGCTCTGCCCTTGATCTTGTGGTGCAGGGCCAATAGTGCTGAAAAGGCCACTTAAACATCCAACACGTTTGAGATTACACTTCTGGCTGGGAGCCCCCATCGTCCCTGAACCACAAGTCACTCACAGTAGCTCCCCCCACCCCTTCTCACTGATGTCTGAAGTAACAGTGATCCATGTCAAAGGACCTAAGGGGCGGAATCCTTCCAGGGTTTCTTTCTTTACCCACAAATGCAGACTCCTCTTCATACTGAGAGAGACTCTTACTATTATCTGACTCAGATTTTGCTTAAACCCTACTTGAAACTGCCGAAGATGCCAGTGCGCCCAAGGTAGCATTGGTATGGATGCTGACGTGCCCAATAGGCTGAGGCACTGGGAGGCTGACAGGAATGTTGAAGCTGCAGCTTTTAGAATTCTGTTTCTGAGCATGACTCTTTTCTCTGGTGGGAGTGACGATGAGGAGTTGGTGGTGCTGAATAGTGCCCACAGATATATCAACTGTTGGGTTGGAGAGAGCTGGTTCTTCTTCAGATTGATGATCCAGCCATACTTCTTTAGGGTGTCTATAAGGAGCTCTCTGTGAGCCACAAGCTGTTCCTGATCTGTGGATAGAAGAAGCATATCATCTAAGTAGTGGTGAACGCAGAGTCCCTGTTCCCTGAGAGGGGCTAGCACAGCTATGAGCACCTTTGTAAACGTTCTTGGAGATGATTTTAGGCCGAATGGTAGGCTTCTAAATTGTAAGTGTATCTGTCCGACTGCAAACCTTAAGTATTTTTGGAAGGGCGGGAGAATTGGGGTGCGTAGATAAGCATCTTGGAGATCTAGCGACAACATCCAGTCGCCTGGTTGTATCATTTGAATTATAGGCTGGATGGACCCCAACTTGAACCTTTCCAGGTATTTGATTGATTTAACTTCTTTAGATCTATAACTGGTTGCTAGTCTCTGTCATTCTTGTGAACCATAAACAGGATTGAATAAAAGCCTGTACATTTTTCTGTGAAAGGAACTGGTACCACTGCCCCCTGGGCTTGCAGTGTCTGTGTGAACTGCTGCAGAATTGCCTTCTTCTGCAAAGAATCCGGACGTTTGGTAGGAGAGAAATGGTCTGAAGGAGCATGCAGGAATCTCCAAGAATAACCGTGAGTGACTGTTGCCTTTACCCAAGAATCCATACAAATGGCTGTCCGGATGTCCACGAAGCTTGCCAATCTGGCCCCCACCATTAGAGTCTGGACATGTGAACCGTCAAAAGGGCTTACTGAGCTCCTGCGTACCCTTCCAACCTCTATTTGAACTTGATTGATGGCTGGATCTGAGTTCTCTGGACCAAGCGGAATGGAATCTATTAGGTAAGAACCTTGACCTTCTCTGTTTTCTGTCCTGTGGGAGCAGATCGGACTTTCCACCCATTACCCTTGATATGGCCGTGTCCAATTTACTGCCAAACAATGACTTTCCATAGAAGGGTATCTTGCACCAATTTTGTTTCGAGGAAGTATCAGCAGCCCAGGGCTTCAGTCGTAGTGCTCTTTTAGCTGTGACAGAGTGAATCAATGCCCTGGCTGAGCATTTCAATAGAATCTAATGCTGCTTCCCCAATAAAGTCTGTCAATACTTTAAGTTTGTCTAGAGCTTGGATGATATCAGCCCTAGGAATGCTCTCCTTTAATGCTGATTCGATATTTTGCGTCCAGACTCTCAATGCATTGGCCACAGATGTAAGGGCTACTGCTGGGCAACAAGCTGTCCCAGCTGCCTTATAGGTTCTCTTTAGATCCAGAAAAAATATATAGAAAATTTGCGCCAAAGGAATAAATGAAAAATAAATGCGGCTGTTCAGAAATTGACTAAACATCAAAATATACTCATAGAAGTGATACAGCGCAAATAATACAAATAATAAAAATGTGAAAAATGATATATTAAAGTCCAACAAAAAAGTCCCAAATTAAAGTCCAATATCCCAAAAATTTGCGAAAAAAATATTTTATAGAACTGTAACTCAAACTTCATAAACTTTCCAGCATGCTCAAATCTTCAGTGAAAAAAAAAATTTTTTTTGATTCACACTCACCAAATACTGTGAATTCCCGAGCTAATATAGCTTTAAGAGACAAAAAGACAAGCCCGCAGGTGGGGTGTGGTATCCTCAGAAGTTGTAATACTCTTTAAGCGATTTCTCACTGACTCTCATAAAGTGGTTAGACACCAATTTTCATGGAATTACATGCCTCCCAAATCACAGATGATAATCCATCCTTAACTTCCTCGAAGCTCTCACTCATGGATGGACGGATGGATGGATAGGGGTACTTTGTGAGCAGCTTGTAACTCTCAAGCCTTCCCCAATAATTCCTCCTTAGTTTACCCTGAATTCATTCTCGTGGATGGATGAAAAATGCAAAAGTAAGGATATCAATATAGCTTAATACTGTTAAAAAATTTTTTTAATACTCAAGTGATGCTCCAAATGCACTCACATTTTAAAACTGAATATAAAGCCTTTTTTGTAAATAAATCAGGACTCCTCAAACTTGTTCCAATAGCCCTTCTGACAATTCCAGCTAAGCAGACACAATTGATCAGCTTTGGCAATGAAGAACTGGCAAAATTGTGGAATCAGATCTCTTTGCTCTTTTGTTCCGCGGCCATCTTTAGTGTTGGACTACATTTTTCTCTTTAGATCCAGGCCTATTTCTTGTCCATGACATCTTTAAATGAGGCTGAGTCTTCCGTAGGGAGTGTGACATTTTTCTGCCAGGTGAATTACTGCCGCATCGACCGTTGGCGGCGTTTCCAGTGATACTGCATCCACCTCTTGCAGTGGATACAACTTATTTAAATGATTCAAGGAGAATATCTTCTCAGTCTTTTGTCATTCTTGCTTTTTTACATCTTTAATCTTATCCATAAATGGAAGAAAGATTGATGTTTCTGAAGAAAGGGCAAATATGTCTTACACTTTTTTGTGGGCTCCTCTTCCTCCCATTCTATGGCTTGCTTCTTTGCCTGAATATATGGATCAACCAAAGAAAAGCTGAAACCAAGCTGTTCCGGATCCTCTTCCTAGTATGATGTGGGTGTTGCCCGCTAACTGGAGAATTCCTGCCAAGAGGATGAGCACCACCCGCCGAGGTGCCAGACTGCTCTTCTGGCAGACCCACCTGTCTAGTGCAACTAGGAGGATGTGGAGCTGAGAGGACTGCAGTGAGTTCAAAAATGGAATCTCGTACTACCTGTTTTAATAGGAAAGTCACCTGAGAAGTGTATTTTTCTCTGTTGACTGAGAACTCTTCCAAACAGTCTCTGCATACCAATTTATTAGGCATAGGCAATGCGCCACAAGTCCAGCAGAGAATTTTGCTCGGATGTTGGTGAGGAGGAAATATCACATATTTTCTTAGACTTTTTCCTTGAGTGGGAGCGGCATCTGGGGCTATGCTCCTGAGATGACTGTCTGTCCTCCCTGACTCTAGACTTCTCAGAGTGTGAGCAAGCGGGGCTGAAAAAGATCAAAGAGACCGACATTAGACAGCCCTCTTTTTTTTTTTAAAACCTGAAAACTTATCAACCGTTGGTCCCCTACCTTTGAATTTAAGGGTCTTTTCGTATAAACGGTGACTGACTCGGCTTGAGCAGACAACAAGGTGGCCAGTTGGAAAGAAAGATATTAAATAGCAAGGATCAGCAATTTAAATATTTTTCTTAAAACAACAATATTTTCTCCTATATACTCATTATTATATATGTTCTCTCTCTATTCTCATTTTTTTAATGCCCTTTCTTAGCTTACAGAGAGGGGGTGCCAGAGGGAACCACCTGGAGAGAAAAGTAATCCAAGCAGTAAGAGCCAACAATAGAGTCCTAGTGGCTGATGCACACTCATGCAACCTCACCTAGCAAGACAAGGGCACTAATGAGCTTTTTAAAAACCATGGGTACAAAACCCCCCGCCTCCCAGGGCTTCTCCTCAGAGAGTGTGGGCAAAGGCAGAGGTTGGGGACAAATAGTGCTTCTCTTCACTGGTGAGTGGAGATATGAGGAAAAAAGAAAGAATGCGGGGGACCTTGTCTTTTCCTTCTTTATGCTATTCACTAGTCCTGAGGGAGTGGTTAAGAGGCGGAGCTCTATCACTGGTATACTGCCATGTGGGCACCAGGAAAAGTGGATATGTCATATAAGAGTGTATGTGTGTGGGGGGGGGGGACCTAGTAAGTACACTTGAAGTTTTCTTTGATGTTATTTCAGTGTGATCATGTACAATCTTAAAGAGGCTTTAAATAATAAATGATATAAGTTTCAAGCAGTAGTAAAATAAAAAGAAACTATTTTCCCACCTTTCTCTTGACAATGGAAAATGCTTTCCATTGAAAATGCTGGATTGGACCTTTTTTTCTAATAAACAAAACTGTTAAAGGAAATTCTAAAATGTAAAAAAATCAAATTGTTCAACAGAGTTTCACCTTTCAAAATTTAGTCTAAAAAATACCCAGAAGAGCCCTATAAACCTTGCAAGATTGTTTGACATTCCTTTTAAAAAGAGTGAAAATATTATTTCTGATATACTATAAATGTGTTTTTTTGTCTTCGACTAACATACAGTACTGTAATCTGAGGTCCTGGTGTTTGACATGTCAGGAGGTGAGGCTTAGCATCAGATGGAGCATAATTAGGACTATTTATCCTAGGGCTAAGATATAGAGGGCTCCTCAAGAACACAGGGATTAATATACAGATTGACACAGGTACTTTGATGCCTGCATTTTAGCACTCTGCCTTAGGAACATTTTAGGCAAGATCACTTTCACTTTAAGTTAAATATCTTCAGTGTTGGTGATTGGCTTTTTGAATGCTGGCTGCTGTTAACTGGTGAAAAAGATGTTCATTTGCTGGAATTCTTTTTTCTGGAACAAGAGCCTTATCTAAAATTCATGGGCAATTATAGATTGTTATTGAGTTGTGATTTTATGAAAATATTGCTGCTTTGAATTGCAAATTCATATTGAATTTCTATTATAGTGGTTATAGGAGTACCATCACAGAAGCCAGCCTGTGTTCTTATGCTAGATGTCACCTGCAGATGAGAAATGAAGGGGGATCACAACTGGGGGTCCACTTTACATATGTTTTGTTTTGATTGCAAGAAATTTAATTAAAAACAATATATCTAAACGAGAGAGTAAGAAACTCTTCTTATGATTTTTTATAAGCAAAATCACATAATTATATTTTATTTTAGTTAGTTTTGCAAAACTTAAAGTGGAGCTGTTTTGTTGCCCAATGATTCCTTTGCGACGCGTACTTGGTCAATCTGTCAAACTTATCTTCTCTCCTCAGTTTGTCTTCATCTTAAAACCTTCTTCTGGCCCAGCTTCCTCTTTCATTAGCCATTAAATGGACACAGATGAGGTAAATCCCATGGGGGTTATATTACCCTGGTAACTGTCTCTTATGCAGGCCATAGACGGGGAGAAAACCGGACTTTTTTTAACAAAAAAACTAAAAATCGGTCGTTCAATAGGCCGACGTTACCACCAACAGTAATAAAAATTGGCTGATTTTCTTCCTGTCTACGGCCGGCATTTAATTACTTCTGTCCCTGCAGAGAGCCACGCTATTATATTTGACATTAAAAAGTATTGAGGTTGCAACATTGTATCAATTTCTATCCATTTCGGATACAGATGGGTTTTTTTCGGATACAAATAGATACATTGCTGCAACCGCAATACTTTTTAATGTCAAATATAATAGAGGCCTGGAATTCTTCTTCTTTCTCTTCTTCTTCTTCTTCTTCTTCTTCTTTCTCTTCTTTCTCTTCTTTCTCTTCTTTCTCTTCTTCTTCTTTCTCTTCTTTCTCTACTTCTTCTTTCTCTTCTTCTTCCTCTTCTTTCTCTTCTTCTTCTTCTTCTTTCTCTTCTTCTTTATCTTCTTCTTCTTTCTCTTCCTCTTCTTTATCTTCTTCTTCTTCCTCTTCTTTATCTTCTTCTTCTTCCTCTTCTTCTTCTTCATCTTCTTTTCTTCCTCTTCTTCTTCTTCATCTTCTTTTCTTTCTCTTCTTCTTCTTCTTTCTCTTCTTCTGCTTCTTCTTCTTCTTCCTCTTCTTCTTTTTCTTCTTCTGCTTCTTTTTCTTTTTCTTGCAGGTCATGGCTCATGCACAGATTTTTTATCAGTAAAAAAATTGGCTGATTTGCCCATCATTGCCGCAAAAATCGGCCGATCGGCAAAATCGGCCGATTTTGTTCCAACTTTACTGATCAAAAAAATCTAACAAAATCCAGAAAAACAGCCAACCAATTAACCCATTAATGGTGTGAAAATCAGCCGATTTTTTTTCGGCCAAAAGATCTGTCGATTTTCGACCCATCTATGGCCTGCATTACTCTTGGCATTTTACATTCTGCTGCAGTCAGAATACAATTAAAAAATGCTAGCAGAAAGAGAACAAAAATGTATAGCTGAAGACACTTAAATAAAATGTATATGGTTTGTTCCACGTTAAACTTTAACAACATAAAACATTTTCTCTGATCATACACCTTCATAGAAATCTAATCCAAAGGGCTGTCATAATCTGGACATATTATACAGAGACACTATTGTTGTTTTATTAAATGCCAATATCTGTGATTGTAATCAGCTGAATTAAAATTTGTATCGAAACCAATAAAACTGAGAACAAAATATAAAGCAGGACAGCAGACCTGCCTTTATAATCCCCCAAAATGCTCCTCTGAACTCTAAACTCCTAGTTTAAAGAAAGCAAAGTCTAACCATGCCTCTACTATAAAATGCAATGTGGGTGCTTCTCATTGGGGCCCACATTGCATTATAAGATGCAGTGGGTCTCACTTAGTACCAGCTTTCTAAAAAAATGGCATTCAAATACAGATTTAAGTGACTTCTGAGGTGCAGAGAAGCAGCGTGATTCTAAAAGCGTGTAGATGCTTGTTTTCTTACTCTAGAATCTGTTAAATTTTATGTAAAAGGGGGCGAGCTTGTGCCCAGAATTGGGATGTTAGGTACTATATGTTAATCGTAAAATCATCATACATAAACAGCGCAAATAATAAGAACAAATAAATAGTCCCACTCCAAAAATCGTGTAAAATAAAAAGTGTCACAAAAATATATAAAAAATAAAAAACCACTGAAAGAAAGTCTTTGTTCAAAAGAAGTGTGCTTCCACCACGAACCAGTGCTCCAACCAACATATACCGCACTCACCAGATTCTGGTGAAGTGAATGCCTTTTAGGTATGTTAGGGATCCTAGACCCTTCTTTTCAGCCTCCAGAACTCCACTCCACCTCATGAGACCTTTAATCCACCTTCTAATACCTCCAAACTTCTCCTCCCAGACAGGCTCCAAATTAGTGTAGGAAAAAAATATAAACACATATAGTGTAATACTGCAAACCCAACATGCAATAATGTCAAAGCACCAGGCCATTCATATTTGATAGAATAAAAACCAGCATTATTTATTGCCTCCAAAAGGCTAACACAGCTTACAATACATCCAGGACAGCATAGGAAATCCCACAGCTTGGCAGAAGATGACGGAGTTTCTATCCACAGACCCACAAGATGGCCACTTGGAACGGAGCGCTTCGGATTGCGTTCCACTCACCGGAAGTGAGGTAAGACATAGGCCGGCAGACCGGAAGTGCCTCAATGCGTTTCGCCCCTCCCACAGGGTGTTTTTAGAGACACACACCTCCAGCACCAAGCCGTTTTTATCCACAACACAAGACCCTCTCCTCTTTTCTCATAGGTTAATTGATATTCATGATCCTCTTACCCTGTCATCTTATGCCCACGTGAAATTCCTTCACAATATGCACCATCAAACACGTATCCGAAAACCAATTACTACAGACATTAATTCTATAGTACATGGGACACCGTTTCATATTTCAAAAACCCGATTATTACAAAACTATGATTATATCCCCAGATCATATAGGCAATGTGAGAAACATGCTGATTACTCCCCCATAACCCTCAATAAAAATCTTTATTAAACAAAACATAATATATATTAAATCCAAAATAAAAATTCCCCCCCCCCCGCCCCAGTGTTAGAATGCCTGACGCAGTCCCACAGCAAGTTGCCATTACTAGTGTGTATATATATATATATATATATATATATATAAATTCCAGTATATATACCGCCATTTGTAGATGCTATAACTTTCACGTAAAACAATTAATTTACACATATTGAGATTTTTTTCTTAGCAAAGACATGTAACAGAATACATTTTGGCCCAAATTTATGATGAAATTTTATTTTTTTACATTTTTTTACTGGACATGTTTAATAGCAAAAAGTCAAAATATTGTTTTTGTCTCAAAATTGTCAGTCTTTTTTTTGTTTCTAGTGCAAAAAATTAAAAATGCACAGGCAATCAAATACCACCAAAAGAAATCTCCATTTTTGTGGGGAAAAAAGGACATAAATTTCATTTGAGTGCAATGTTGCATGACCGCGCAATTGTCAGTCAAAGTAACGCAGCGCCGTATTGCAAAAAATGGTCTGGTCAGGAAGGGAGATAAATCCTCTGGAGGGCAAATGGTTAAGCTAACAAACTTTTAAAAAGCTGTCCTTCAGTCTGTCCCCAATTGCACAAAGCAGCTGGAAGCTGCCTACAGAGTCCTATGCACAGTATAAACCTGCTCCAAAGAAACAAATACAAAACTAAGAACTATAATTTAATTATTCTAGGTACGCTGTGTGAATGGGAACCCATAACAAATATAGAGAGGGTTTTTCTCAATTTTTATTCCAAAAGTGAAAATACACTTTAACCACTTGCCGCCCTGCCACTGTAGAAATACGTTGGCAGGGCGGCACGAGCAGGCAAAACCACGTTTTAAAACGTGTGTTTTGTAAACAGGTAGGGGGCGCGCGCGACGCGCGCCGTCTCCCTGCCTGTCCCGCTGATCACAGCCACGGATGTCAGTCGCCGGGTCACAGCCGGTCCTTACCGGCTATCTCCCGGCGATCAGCGGCAATCAGTGACAGAGAGCACAGCTGCAGTAGCTGTGCTTTCTGTCACTTCCTTGACAGCTCGAGAACATGCTGACCGGGACAGAAGAGTCCCGCAGTCCCGCCATAAGTTGCTGATCACCGCCATAAGTCGCTGATCGCTGCCATTATTAGTATAAAAAAACCCTAAAAATCCCAGTATCTTTCCCGCCATTTGTAAACGCTATAACTTTCACGTAAACCAATTAATTTACAATTAATTTGATTTTTAAATTTTTTTTTACTGGACATGTTTTATAGCAAAAAGTCCAAAATATTGTTTTTTTCCTCAAAATTGTCAGACTTTTTTTTTTATAGCGCAAAAAATAAAAACCGCACAGGCGATCAAATACCACTGAAAGAAAGCTCAATTTGTGGGGGAAAAAAGGATGTAAATTTCATTTATGTACCGTATTGCATGACCGCGCAATTGTCCGTTAAACTAGCACAGCGCTGTATAGCAAAAAAATGGCGTAAATTGCAGTATCTATACCATAGTTTGTAGACGCTATAACGTTCACAAAAAGCAATCAATATACACTTATTGGGATTTTTTTTACCAAAAACATGTAGCAGAATACATTTTGGCCTAAATTTATAACCAACTTTGAGTTTACTATATATTTTTTATAGCTGAAAGTAAAAAATATTGTTTTTCTTCAAAATTTTTGGCCTTTTTTTGTTTATAGTGTGAAAAATAAAAAGCACACAGATGATCAAATACCACCAAAAGAAAGCTCTATTTGTGTGAAAATTTTGACGTAAATTTCGTTTGGGTCCAGCATTGCATGACTGCGCAATTATCAGTTGAATTAGTGCAGCGCCGAGTAGCAAAAAGAGGCCTGGTCATTAAGGGGGGTAAATCCTCTGGAGGTCAAGTGGTTAAAGTACTTTTCTAATTTTACAGTCATATTCTACAAAAAAAAATGTTTGTTATGTGAGCCCATTCACACAGCATGTGCAAAAAAATAAATATTTCTTACCTTTTAGGTGTTTCTCAAGAGAAGGAGTCATGGCAGACTGCAAGGTTTTTTTTACAATGTCAGAATGAGTCTGTCCCAAGTCTTTCTTCAACGCAAGCAGCCTAGCCTCTAATCCTTTAACCCTTTGTTGGGACAGACTGTGTTCAAATTTAGTTGCAATTGATAATGTATTGCACAGACGGGGTTCATTTTGGCAAACACAGCTGCCCAATCCCCTCATAGACAAATAGTAGGATTTTACCTTGCTATAGGATCCAAAACACAGCATCTAAAAAAAGGTAAGCTGCCATTTTTTTTAAAGTTATGCTATGTGAATGGGGGCATAAAACAAATATAAAGTATGAGTTATCCCAACATGGTTGCCAAAGTGAAAATACACTGTCCACTAGGATGTATTTTGTTGAATTAGGGACTCATTTACACTAACGACTGCGCATTATGGTACAATGCATACATGTGTTGTGCATGCATGCTGCCAAGCCCTGTGATGCATTGTTAAAATGCATCATAGTACTTGTTTTTTTCTCTTTTTAAATTAATTATATGTGCAGCATTGCATTGCTATGTGTTACAGTGAGTTGAAACATGCTGCGTAAAAGAATGCTGCGCAAAGCAATGCAAGTGACAGCCCAAAAATTATAGCACTGGCATTTTTTTTTTACAGTTTTTTTTTTTCGTTTTGTATCAGGAGCATTGACTCTTTTGTATCAGTCATATGTCTTAGCCTTTATACTAATGCAATTTTTTTTCCCATTAAAGTCATACAGCTATTGCCTGTATATTTGCCCTATGTGTGTGGGAATGATTAAGGTTTATAGCAAACAGTATTGTCACTTTGCTTCAGTATATAAAATATATTTACCTTGCCTCTTAACCTTGCCACAGATTTATTGGGAGCAGAGATTTCGCAGCCATCCCAGTCACTGTAGCTTTACTGCACAAACAGTGATGGAAATAAAGTATTGCATGGGAAGGGTTTTTTCTCTTCCAGGAAAGTCTAAGTTCATCTAAGGTTCAAAAGGTGGTAAGCAGGGCTTGTGAGCTGATTTATTACTCTTACACTTAGACCATTGAAAGCAATGACACATTTTAATGTATCCAATATTTAATTAGAATAATGCCAGCTGGCTACCAAAGTGCAAATCTGGACTTTAGTAATATTGAAAAATAGCCCTCTTGGACCTATTTACATTTGGTAATTGCCCTTTCTTTTTTATCCTTCATCGGCTAGTTTTAAAACTGTATAATTTATCTGGGTAGAAATTAAAGTCCCATGATGAATTCCAGTTTAAAACATACTGGTAATCACATTTAGTTCTCAAAGTACATGGCAGGGGTGGACTGACCATTTGGAAACTCGAGCACTGCCCGAGGGCCTGTTGTCAGTAGGGGCCCCATGAGATGTCCCTGGTACCTTTTTCATTGGCTTTTTTGAGTTTGGGCAAGGACACAGGGGCCCCATGATCCCTATTGCCCGGGGGCCCCATGAGTTGTCAGTCCGCCCCTGGTACATGGCTCAAACAAATTAAAGGAACACTTTTTAATCAGAGTATAGCATCAAGTCAATTAAACTCCTGGGATATTTGATCAGTTAAGTAGCAGAGGGGGTTCTTAATCAGTTTCAGCTGCTTTGGTGTTAATAAAATTAACAACATGTGCACTAGATGGGCAACAATGAGACGACCCCCAAAACAGGAATGGAGGTGGAGGCCACTGACATTTTTTTCCTTACTCATCTTTTATGACTGTTTTTCACTAGTTTTGCATTTGGCTAGGGTCAGTGTCACTACTGATAGCATGAGGTGATACCTGGACCTTACAGAGGTTGCACAGGCAGTCCCACTCCTCCAGGATGGCACATCAATATGTGCCATTGCCAGAAGGTTTGCTGTCTCCCAGCACAGTCTCGAGAGCATGGAGAACATTCCAAGAGACAGGGAGGTACTCTAGGAGAACTGGACAGGGCCATAGAAGATCCTTAAACCATCAGCAGGACTGGTATCTGCTCCTTTATACAAGGAGGAACAGGATGAGCACTGCCAGAGCCCTACAAAATGACCTCCAGCATGCCGCTGGTGTGAATGTCTCTGACCAAACAATCAGAAAAAGACTTCATGAGGGTGGCCTGAGGGCCCGACATTCTCTAGTGGGCTCTGTGCTCACTGTGCTATACTTGTCATTGGAACAGAAGTAAAGAAATCTTCAAATGAGGATATCTGTTCTGGTGACAACTACCTAAGAGGGTATTTCCTCTTACGTTAAAGAGATTCATTCTCACTTTATGCTGTGTCCCTGGACAGCAAATTAAGAGAAATCTCTCTAATAGGACACAAATAGCAAAATAAATACATAAATAAATGATTAAATAATTTAAAAAAAGAGAAGGAAACCTGGCAGGGTTTTTTCCCATTTCTTACTCTATCCAAAACTAGAAAAAAAGATGCACTTTAATATTCTCTGTAATCGCGCATATATTTTTATATTTTATCTGAATAGAAATTGATTGTTATTGAGTTTATTTTGTTTTACAGTGAAGGTAGTATGGAAGCTCTAAAGTTATAAATTGATGATGAATTAACCTCCAGCTGATATAGGATCTTCGCTGCGTTTCACTGTGAGTCTATACTATTCCTGAGATTAACATTACTGGAGATTTATACTTAATGCGTTTGGAAAGGTTTTTTTGGGGGGTTTTATTTAAATTAAAATCACAAACATGCTATACTTATCTGCTTTGTGCAATGGTTTTAGGCAGAGCAGGCCTGAACCTCCTCTTCTTAGGTCCCCTGCCAGCACTCTCCGCTCCCCCTCTTCTTTGTGTGCCCCCAAACCAAGTCTCTTGCTATAGGGGCACACCTGTGGGCTTGATACTAAGCTGGGCCATGGGCATCTATTGAAACACACAGTGTGGCTCAGCCCCACCCCCAAATCTCTGCTTACAGGATTTGATTGACAGCAGCAGGAACCAATGGCATCCGCTGCTGCCTCTGGGAGAAGAGAGAGCAGAGAGCTGCCATAGATGGGTGCAGAACTGTATCGAGATAAGGCTCAGGTACAGGGGTAAGGGGGTGACACAATCACTTAGACTTTTTTTTACCTTAATGCAGGGAATGCATTAAAGAACCCAGCATTTTATATTCCTGATATGTGCCAGCTGTGCCATGTACTTGTATGAAAAAGTACCCTGTTCTCTTTGTATTGCTTTCTTTGTGTGAAATGCATGGTGTTCCTGCCAGTCCCTCTTCTTTCCTATTAAAAACTGACCAAACTAAACATGAAAGCACTGTGTGGTCAGTATTCTAGCTATGCTGGGAACTAAGCCTTCTTTCCTCCAGTGATCAGACTTGTGCTGACAGCCCCCCCCCCCCGCACAGCTATTCACCGGGAAGTTCAGTGTGCTGCTGTTTCTCTTCCCCCAGCTCCTGCTACAGCTGAGTACAGATGGTATTGGATTACTTATAAAAAAGATAAAAAAAGCATTTTTCCATTTTTTTATATGTATACACAAATGTTTTGCCTTTCATCTCTATTTAAACAAAATATGTTGTTTTCCAAGATGAGGGTTTATATAAGTATACTTTACAGTAAAAAATGTCCAGACTTTAGAACCACTTCAGTGCCTGTAAACCAGCAGAAGGAACTTGCGACACCAAGAACGTTTGTGACATTACACCGTAGTTTTCTAAGTACTGTTTTATAGGTCCAAAAAAATGCTGTAGCTGGAGAGAAAGGGAGAAAAAAAAAATCAACAACATACCTTATTCCTATTATCAAGAAGGCATTGGAGGGCTGCCAGCTGAGCTACAATGGTACAAAGTATAAATTACAGAAGAGTATTCTGATTTATACAGTATAATTTGCAAAACGGACTAGATATGGAAATTATTATCAAAACTGTCATAGCAAACAAACTTTTAAATACATTGCAATGAAGCTGTCAACCTCTGAAATGAAAAGTCTACAATAAATTACTCTGTGGACAAATGATATTGATACAATTGATCATTAAAGGAATTTCTCATAGCTTCCAGCCAGATACTGTACATGCTGAATGCTGATAATGTTTAGCTGCTGTCCTTCTTGCCACCCTCCTGACCAAGAATACTTTATATTTTTCATGTGACTGACTGGAGAACATGAGATTGAAATTAATTAATGCCAAAATGCAAGTTTCTCAGATCTAATATAGATGCATAATTTACATACTCTAACTTAAGTCGCTTAATGTGTACGTTTATAATAAATGGATGTGTTTGACCCTTGGGACTGGATTTATGTTGTCCTTTATTCAATTGCATTTACATGGCTATTTTGTCTTTTTTTTTTTTGCTAAGGAAAATCCTGGTTGCAGATGGTAGATTAAAATGAACAAGCAGTCCCTTCTGACCCAGAGTCATCTGTTAACCTTATTTGATCCTCCGTCATCTCTACTTATTGCCTTTCTGATTATTACTGCATTACTTCACTGCTCCAGGGATGCCTTGCATACATACGAACGACTATGAGAGATAAAATGAAGCCACAAAAGACAAAGCATTTTCATTGCGAATACACATCCTGCTGCTTTTTAAACATCACTAATTTTAGTTTACTGCCCAGTCATTAGTTTATTTGGCAGTTCTAGATGTGATGTGGCCCCTGGGCCAACAAGATATATTTTCGCCAATCGTGTATGCTGTATTTTGTCCAGGAGCCATGGTAGGACCTGCTCATTACTACCAGCACTCGTGAGTGCTCATCCTATCAAACTCTGCCAGCTATTAGTCTTTATTGTGAGTCAGCAAATTATCCTGTTCTTATACTCTTGCCTGTCATTGCAACACCATGGGAATTATATGCTAGACTCATTGCTTCCACAGAAACTTTACATTTTTATGTAGATAAAACAGGGACATGAAACTCTAATTTGTTTTCTATTTTATTGCGCTATGACAGGGGAGCCAATAGCTGAGTTTTCAGGTGAGTCTTGCATTTTTCTGGTCAATTTGTATCCCTCTTTATTCTCATCAATGCTGGTAGGTTAATTGGCTCCTGTCTAAATTGGCCTTAGTATGTGTATGTATGAATGTGAGTTAGGGACCTTAGATTGTACGCCTCTTGAGGGTTAGGGACTGATGTGAATGTACAATATACAGTGGGGATCGAAAGTTTGGGCACCCCAGCAAAAATTTGTATTAATGTGCATAAAGAAGCCAAGGAAAGATGGAAAAATCTCCAAAAGGCATCAAATTACAGATTAGACATTCTTATAATATGTCAACAAAAGTTAGATTTTATTTCCATCATTTACACTTTCAAAATAACAGAAAACAAAAAAATGGCATCTGCAAAAGTTTGGGCACCCTGCAGAATTTATAGCATGCACTGCCCCCTTTGGCAAGTATCACAGCTTGTAAACGCTTTTTGTAGCCAGCCAAGAGTCTTTCAATTCTTGTTTGAGGTTTCTTTGCCCATTCTTCCTTACAAAAGTCTTCCAGTTCTTTGAGATTTCTGGGCTGTCTGTCACGCACTGCTCTTTTAAGGTCTATCCATAGATTTTCAATTATGTTGAGGTCAGGAGATTGTGAAGGCCATGGCAAAACCTTCAGTTTACGCCTCTTGATGTAATCCCCCGTGGATTTCGAGGTGTGTTTAGGATCATTATCCATTTGTAGAAGCCATCCTCTCTTTAACTTCAGCTTTTTCACAGATGGCATCAAGTTACCATCCAAAATTTGCTGAAATTTTATTGAATCCATTTTTCCTTCTACTCGTGAGATGTTCCCTGTGCCACTGGCTGCAACACAACCCCAAAGCATGATTGATCCAACCCCATGCTTAACAGTTGGACAGAGGTTCTTTTCCTTAAATTCTGTGCCCCTTCTTCTCCAAACGTACCTTTGCTCATTCCGGCCAAAGAGTTCAATTTTAACCTCATCGGTCCACAGAACTTGTTTCCAAAATGCATCAGGCTTGTCAATATGTTCATTTGCAAAGTTCAAATGATGATTTTTGTGGTGAGGACGTAGAAGAGGTTTTCTTCTGATGACTCTTCCATGAAGACCATATTTGTACAAGTATCTCTTTATAGTGGAATAGTGTACCACAACTCCAGTGTCTGCCAGATCTTTCTGGAGGGATCGTGCAGTCAAACGTGGGTTTTGAATTGTTTTTCTCACAATCCTGCGAGCTGTTCTGTCTGATATTTTTCTTGGTCTTCCAGATCTTGCTTTAACTTCCACTGTTCCTGATGACTGCCATTTCTTAATTACATTCCGAACAGAGGATATTGACATCTGAAAACGCTTTGCTATCTTCTTATAGCCTTCTCCAGCTTTGTGAGCGTCAACTATTTTCAGTTTCAGTTTTCTAGACAACTGCTTAGAAGAACCCATGGTGCTAATTGTTGGGGCAAGGTCAGATGAGTCTGGGCATTTAAAACCTTTGAGATTGACATCACCTGGTCTTCCCAGACAATGATTGAGAACAATCCATGACACTGGCAGGTCTCAGCTTGGCAAAGGGGGCAGTGCATGCTATAAATTCTGCAGGGTGCCCAAACTCTTGCAGACGCCAGTTTTTTGTTCTGTTATTTTGAAAGTGTAAATGATGGAAATAAATTCTAACTTTTGTTGACATATTATAAGAATGTCTAATCTGTAATTTGATGCCTTTTGGAGATTTTTCCATCTTTCCTTGGCTTCTTTATGCACATTAATACAAATTTTTAGCTGGGGTGCCCAAACTTTCGAACCCCACTGTATATGTAAAGCACTGCGTAAATGGACGGCGCTATATAGGTACCCGAAATAAATAAATAAAATAATAATGGTCCTGATTTGGGGCCAAAATAACAATGCTGCTACTGCTCATTTCATGTATTAGTTCTTCCTAAGGAGGTTACTGGCTTACTCTTCCTGACAGGGTTAGAAGCATTTATAGTGGTTGCAAACCCTTACATATACCCAATGAAGTGACTGGTCCCAGGTGATACACAGAGATAAAATAAGTCCTCCACATAAGTTGTACCTGTTTATCTGCAGCTGTCTGTCCCCTATATCTATTAAAAATACATAATCTACACAAGATCTCTCAGCTCTTAGAAGCAGGGGGTGGGGAGCTGAAGTCACCTTCTGCAGAGCTCAGTTAGTAGAGCTGAGAGCTGATTGGAGGGAAGAGAAACCCCCCTTCACACAACATACAGGAACAGAGCTGAGGCTGTCAGTCACAGGCTGTACCTTCCCCATCACAATTTTTCTCCTGGTGCCAGGAAAACTCATAGCAGGGTAATGAGACATCAGACAGAAAAGACACTTAGTACTCTGGATTGAGACAAGAACACACTATAGAGGTATATGCTTTGTTCATTTTTCATGTCTAAGGATTACAACCACTTTAACTCCCCAGCCCCCCCCCCCAAAAAAAGAAAAAATCTGTATTCCTTTAAACTGAATGTGAATACCACTAAGCAACTTATTCACTCCCTTGTTATCTCTCGCCTTGACTATTGTAACTCCCTCTTCATTGGCGTACCTCATCGCAAGCTATCCCCTCTTCAGTCTATCATGAATGCTGCTGCCAGACTAATCCACCTTAATAACCGTTCTGTATCTGCCACCCCTCTCTGCCAATCCCTCCACTGGCTTCCCATTGCCCAATGGATAAAATTCAAAACATTAACAATAACATATAAAGCCATTTATAACTCTGCCCCAAATTACATCAACAATCTTGTCTCCAAATATCACCCAAACCGTCTGCTCCTCCCACGACCTCCTGCTCTCTAGCTTCCTTGTCTCCTCCTCCCATGCTCATCTCCAGGACTTCTCCAGAGCCTCCCCCATCCTCTGGAACTCTCTATCCCAATCTATCTGACTACCGCCTGCTATGCCCACTTTTAGGTGATCCCTTAAAATCTATCTCTTCAGGGAAGCCTATCCTGCCTTCAGCTAATAACCGAATCTTCTATTTCATCAGTTCATCCCCCTACAGTTATTACATCTTGTACCACCAGCCCCTCCCTCTTAGATTGTAAGCTACAAGGAGCAGGGCCCTCCTAACCCTCTTGTATTGAACTGTATGGTTGCTGTATTGTCTGCCTTTATATTGTAAAGCACTGAGCAAACTGTTGGCACTATATAAATATTGTATAATAATAATAATAATATTCTTTTCCATTAAGAACTGAAGCCCAGGCAGGTATAAAAGGCACAGATTAATGCCACTTGGTACTAATAATGCATCACTAAGTGTGTTATGTTTCATGCAAGCAGTGTAAGTATCTGAATATGACTTGGTATCAGCCTCTTATAGTCCAATGTACAGTTTATGCAGCAGCGTTCAGAGAGGGGAAGGCAGAAGCAGCACAAAGAGCTGTGTTGCACTACAAGGAACATGCTGATAGGAGGAGAGAGCAGAGTGACAGAATGATTAGCTCATCAGTTGGCTGTTTCTCCTTTTACTGTCAAATCACAGGATGGGGAGGAGCCATGTAAGTGAATGTAAAACTGCAGGAGAGAAAGCCCTGTGCTCATCTTCTAGACAGGACTGTACTGTGTAGCAGTACTGTGTAAGTCTGAAGACCAGATGGACAGAAATACAAATACTTTAGCAAGTAAACAGTTCTTATATATATGTTTCATCTGTGTATTTAGCTATTTGTCTGAAGTCCAGTTTCAATATTCCAAAGCTAACACGAAATAATTTTTTACAACAATTTTACATTTCCACTTGCTTGTTGGTTTGCTGTTTTTGTGTAGGACATTTAAATACAAACCTGGAGTTTTTCAGCAGTAGCTACCTATGTTTGTATCTTGTTAACTGACTGCTAATATAAAATCCATTAAGTGTAGTGATTTTGTTGTTTGCAGTCAGTACATGCAAATTGGCTTACTTGCGGTAAGGGAGAGGAACAGCAAATTACAATCATTATAAAACATGGTTTAAGAGTCATATAGTAGAAGAACAAGTATGAATGCCCCTATATCCTTATACTGAACTAAAAACACTACAAAGTTACACTGATAACATAATTGACATTAATGTGAACGCTCACTGACAGATCAAAATAAAACCCTTAAGAGATACCATGCTTTCTCTTTAAATAGGAATTCTCCTTTACATGGAACAAATTATTATACAGATGTCCCTTGAGAGGAATATTCAACTGGAGAAAATGACCTGGAGCATACCAAGAATGCTTTGTAAGGATTAGAAGGATTACATCTTCCAGCTGGTCTGCAAATGCCTTTATGTACCTTAGGCCTGTGCAACCTGCTGCCCCTATTTATGATAAGTGAACCAAAAATGATGCTGACATCAAGATAAGTAGGGAAAAGATGTTTAACTATTATGTATTATAATATAGACCTGTTGCTTAACATTTGCTTATATTACCCTGTTTATAACTCTGTCAAGGCATTTAACATTAAAAATCCCTTATATATTGTTTTAAGTGCACAAAATATTTTTCACAACCTAATGTTAACTATTTTTGCCAGGAAAGTTAGTGGAAATGATCATACATGACTGTATCACCATGTTCAGTGTTTTATTTTATCCCCCAGATAAAATTAAACATGCAGAATGTTTTAATAATTCACAAGATCAGGGGTTTCCAAACTTTATAAACAAAGGGCCAGTTTACTCTTCTGCAGACTTTAGGGGGCCGGGCGGTGCCCAGTGGGAGTAAACAATGCCCTATCTTTGGTATTAGGGGGAGAAATAGTTAAATTCAATGGCAGGAATAGTGCCTCATTGTTGGATTCAATGGCAGGAATAGTGCCTCATTGTTGGATTCAATGGCAGGAATAGTGCCTCATTGTTGGATTCAATGGCAGAAATAGTTCCCCATTGTTGGATTTAATGGCAGGAATAGTACCCCATTGTTGGATTCAATGGCAGAAATAGTGCCCCATTGTTGGATTTAATGGCAGGAATAGTACCCCATTGTTGGATTCAATGGCAGAAATAGTGCCCCATTGTTGGATTTAATGGCAGGAATAGTACCCCATTGTTGGATTCAATGGCAGAAATAGTGCCCCATTGTTGGATTCAATGGCAGGAATAGTACCCCATTGTTGGATTTAATGGCAGAAATAGTGCCCCATTGTTGGATTCAATGGCAGGAATAGTACCCCATTGTTGGATTCAGTGGCAGGAATAGTACCCCATTGTTGTTGCCAGTGGAAGGAATAATGTCCCGTGGTTGGTGACAGTGGCAAAAATAATGCCTCAAGGGCCACATCTGGCCCCCAGGCCGCAGTTTGGAGACCACTGCACAATATGATCAATATATTGTAGGATGAATGGTCATGCTAAATTAGGAGCTATCTTCTTGCATCCTACACCCTGAACTTATTATCTAAGTCATTTTGATATTTCTATTTAAAGTGTTACTAAACCCGGAACAGTAAAATCAGTCTGTATATGCAGTAAAGCATGTTTGTTATACTAACTGTGGAACCTAAGGGGTTACTCCTCTGCATTGTGTAAAAAGGCTGTTTGATCCTGTTTTCTCTGATCCTCCACTTCTTCAAGTGTCCCCTTCTTATCTCCTGATAAGACATATCATGTGGAGCACTCTGCACAAGCTCAGTCTGGTATGTATTGCTAGAGAGGTTGGCTTTTTTTCTGCATTTTTTTTTCTGAGAGTGCATGTGATCAGCACAGGGCTAATCAGCACTGTCCAGACAGAGGTCAGGGGTTTAGCATTCTCCTGGAGCAGAAAGAAAACTCCTCCTACAAGCTGTAACCCGTGCTCTGCTGAACACTAATAGAAGTCACAAGAATGCTCTAACTGCTGATGAGAAAAGGTATTTAGCAGTTTATATTTACTAAAATAATTGCACTTCCATGTTGTGTGTACTGTGGGAGACCAGATATAGTGAATGCAAGGTCCTGGGTTTAGTAACACTTTAATGATAATAGTAACATGTAACAGCTACTAAAATGCTTAAGATGCTTAAATTCTCCTCTTGTAATTTTAATGTAAAAAAAGATAGAGAGCACAAGTGTGTAAATGTTAGCTTTCTTTTGATTGTGATTTAATGCAAAAACTAGGCTCCATGCACGTTAGCGTTTTATTAAGCTAAAAAAAAGGCTGCATAAAAAAAGCTGGTAATAGTGTGTTTTAGTAGTATTTTAGTAGTGTTTAGGAGAGTTTAGGAGCGTTAGCATGTTATTAGCATTTTTATAGTACATGTCGAAAAAAAAAGCTAGAAAAAAAACTGTTAGCATTTTTAGAAGAATTTGGTAGCGTTTAGCATTTCTTTCTGCTAGAAAAAAGCAACAAAAACATGTTTTTCTGTTCCTAGACGCTGAAGCTCAAAAAACACTAATAGCCTAAAGTAGTGTGCATGAAAACATAGGATAACATTATAACGCTATTTAGCTTCTAGGAGCAGAAAAAAAATTATATTAACATCTTCTAGGAGCTTAAAAAAACACTAGTGTGCATGGAGCCTTAAAGTGTAGGCTTGCCAGTGTAAACAGAATTTGTCCACATTGTATATTTTTATTTATGGTTTTAGAATGAATCATAATTGTTCTGATTCTGTAAAAGTGTGAAAGTGAAGTGACTTGATTACATTGCCCAAGGATAACCATACAATGTGCACACCAAATATACAGGCTTGTTTTTCACAGATCATGACCCCTTGGCTTGTAAAAAGTCAAAACAACGGACTTGTATGCACAACCCCAACCTATGATATCTACAGCTAACCAGTTCTTCTCTGTCTATCTATAGCACAAAGGCAGCAATCCATCACTGACCAAAAAGAGTTCACAAAAATATGTATGCAAGCCACAAAGGATACTTTGACCATTGAGACATGCTGAAGGTGGCTTCTAATGTTTCCATATAATGTCAAATTATTGAAAGTAATCCTCTGTTAAAGCACATTTTTAAAGAAATCAAGAAATCCTCTTTTGTGCGTAATTTAAGTTCACTTTGGTTTTAAGGCCTGACTTTCTCTGACTTCATGGCAAAGCTCAAATAACTGCCCGGTGAGACCATACTAGCCTCTGAGGCATGGTTTCATTAGACGGAATGGTTGTTGGCAAGGCTTACTCAATAAAGTGGAAATAAAGTTCCCAAAACTCTCCTCCCCTCCAATGGTCCAATGCAGGGGCGGACTGACAACTCATGGGGCACCCGGGCAATAGGGGATCATGGGGCCCCTGTGTCCTTGCCCAAACTCAAAAAAGCCTATGAAAAGGGTACCAGGGGCAGCTCAGGGGGCCCCCTACTGACCCTGGTACTCATGGGGCACCCGGGCAATAGGGGATCATGGGGCCCCTGTGTCCTTGCCCAAACTCAAAAAAGCCTATGAAAAAGGTACCAGGGGCAGCTCAGGGGGCCCCCTACTGACCCTGGGCCCTCGGGCAGTGCCTGAGTTCCCAAATGGTCAGTCCGCCCCTGGTCCAATGTCAATGAAGTGCCTTGCTGGCACCAACATCTGCTCCTCAGCTTCTTCAGGGTGCTAGGTCTTTGGCAGTGTTGATTAGCTGTCACAGAATGACAAAACTCCGGCACATTTGCAGGAGTTCATTTATCCCAGGAACATAGGCACCATGCTAAGAATGTACCCTGAGCCTCACATGAGCAGTCCAGTATACATTTGTAAAGAAGACTGCAACAGGAAGGTATGTTTATTTGATTCCAGAGAAGGTAAACCGGGGTAGATTTATTAAAACTGGTGTACTCAGAATCAGGTGCAACTGTGCATGGAAGCCAATCAGCTTCTAACTTCAGCTTGTTCAATTAAGCTCTGGCAATAAAACCTGGAAGCTGATTGGTTTCCGTGCAGAGCTGCAGAAGCTTTTACACTCTCTGGCCTTAGTAAATAACCCCCATAGTGGCTCTTCTACAATAAGAACTTTAGTTCAGCTTTAAGTCAAGGAAGATCATCTCCAAATATCAAAGTAAAGCAAAACCAAAGAAAGGCACAGAAAATGCTTTTCTGAGGAATAATAGATGCATTGGAGTTGATTTGCTAAAGGCAGATAAGTTGTTAATTTTGCTAGGGAATTTTCACTTTGCAAATACATTTTCCCTCAGTTTAGTGAATGAGGTGAGGTTCTGCTGATTTCTTTTATCCAATTATATGCAAGCAAAAATACTGCTAAATAAAATAAAGCTAAAGGGAAATCCCCTTAAAGTGAACAACCTATTTGACTTTAGTAAATCAACTTTCTTGCATTATCTACTCTTAGGCAGGACTGATTATTTTAGAAGTTTAAAATGCAGTTTGAGTTTGGCATTTAATAATAACCCTATTCTGTTAAAAGGCAGCATATCGTTACAGTTTTTGGTCAGTCATACATCTACATATGCATTTGCACATTAGTATAGTCTAAATCACTAACAGCAGAGACCCCTTGCATTGACTGGGGTAACAGTAATAGTAACGAGTAAATAAATACACGGTATATTTCCAATGAAGAGCCCCAATCTCCTTCCTTCTTTTCCCATAATTATGTTGTGGAATTTGTTATTGAGCTAATTCACTTTTTGGAATGCATGGACTAATTAGCGGTTATATATTTTATTCGTTGATTAAATGATTTATTGGTCATTTTTGACCCTTAACACATGTTCCATTCTAAAGTTTGGTAAATGAGTTGTATATGCCTATAACGTTAAATGTTGCTGTTTTTATATTAAATTAATTACATGAAACCATCTCTCCTCAAAGGTTTTCTTCTTTGAAATAGAGCTTGTGTTGCAAAATGGTACTAGCGGGAGCATCATTAACAACAGGGCCATCCATGCTGAAAAGGTATCTGGTGATAACCCAGATAGAAAAGGAGAACTATTCAAGAAGTAAAATAGAAAGATAAGAATGTAATATATTCCAGTAAATAAACAATTTTCTGCATGGACATAGAAATAATAAAATTGGAACAGGATTTTTTTGTGAAGAAGAGAAAAAAACAAACTGTAATCGGATTTATGCATGTCAGCAAAAAAATAAATACTTAATAGAATAAGTGGTAAAATCTGATTTGTAAGAGCTCATTCCCCTATGGAGAAAGCAGAAATAAAGGACCTTTTCATGATCAGCTGGAAAGAGAGTATAACTTCTAATGGAAGTATTATGTTCACATTCTATCAGGTGATGTAAACACTAACTTTGGAAAAGCAAAGCATAATGTATAGCCCAACAACAAAATCATATTCAAAACATAAATTAGGTTATTAGATACACATAAAAAAAAAATATGTCTTATTTTAACCTCCTTGGCGGTATTCCCGAGTGTAGCTCGGGGTAAAGTTTCAGTACCACAAGCGGTAACCCCGAGCTACCATGCGGCGCTTCTCTGCGATCCTTTGGTCACTTACCTTGTCCTGCGCTCCCGCGATGTCCCTCCTGCAGTGTCCCCGGCAATGTAATCCGGCGGATGCCGGCATCTGTCATCTGGGTTCCGTCCTCTGTGAGCGTCGGGACGTACGGGGGATGGAACTGGCGGGAAATTTGAAAATGACAAAAAGTGACATTCACTAAAATCACATAGTAAAACATTACTGTACCAAACCATTTCACATACATTTTGTCCCTAGTGCTTTGTCCTGTGCCCTGCATTCATTTTTACTGTTCTTTCTGCCTGGAAACTGAGAAATGTCCATGGAGTCCAAAAAGCGTCCCTTTAGGTCAAAAGCGGTTTTAGATCAGCTAGAGAACAGTGATAGTAAATTAGAACTACTTGCAGAATTGAGTGATAATGATTCGTGGGGAAATTCGTCATCAGACACTGAAAACAATTTTGTGACTTTGCTCAGTGATGTGTGAACTTGGCGCTATATTTCAAATTTCAGTGTTTTTGGTTTGATTATATTATTGAATTAAATTTATTATTATTATATTATTATTTTTTATGATTATTTATTAAATTATAATTTATGATTTCGTGTTTCAAGTTTTATCCTACCCGAGATGTTTACTAAACTCTTGTTCGGACAGATTTCAGTGAGTTATTCCTAAGAATTACAGGCCTACAATATAAAACGCCAAATTTCCATGCAAAATAATGTACCGCTTTCAGCACCAAAAATCTGAAATAATCATACCGCCAGGGAGGTTAAGGAAAGGATAGAAGATAAAGATATTTGATTATAGTGAGATGAATATAGATAGAGGTTTAAAGCAGATATATCAAGAAGAAATTATTAAGAATTTGTAAACATGAATGGAGAATGACCATTAACCCCACATTCTTTCCAACATCTTTCTTTAAAGGGCCATCCTTTAATGAAGCTTTGGATAAACCAGGCTAATGGTACCAGGCATAGATGACTTCAGTGCTCACTAAGTGTTGCTAAAAGCTATACATTTTTTAGCGTAATGTGTTCCCTGCATTAAGGTAAAAAATGTTCCAGTAGTTATATTGCCCCCTCACCTCCCTTTCATACTTATAGTCCTATACAGATCCAGTGCTGTACATGTCTCTCTCTTCACAGTCTCAGAGACAGCAGATGGAAGCCATTGGCTCCTGCTGCTTTCAATCAAATCCTGTGAGGAGGGAATGGGGGATGGGCTGAGCTGCTCTGTGTGTGTCAATAGATGCAAACAGCCCAGCTCGGGAGTGAGCCTGCAGGCGTGCCGTCATAGGAGGAACTTCCTATGGTCGCACACAGAGAAGAGGGGGAGGCAAGATCACTGGCAGGGGACCCTAGAAGAGAAGATCCCGAGTTGCTATGTGCAATAACATTGCACAGAGCAGGTAAGTATACCATGTTTATATTTTAAATTTAAAAATAACCTTTACAACTGCTTTAAAGGAACATTGAAAGCCCAGAATTGAACTGTTACACAGAAATAATATGAAATATTGCAATAAACGTTTTTTTATAGCTACAACAATATTGTAGTACTTTATGCATAAAAACTCTTTTGTTAATATGTAATATTATGTTATATTTAAAACTGAAATCCTTTCTGAATGGCTCCAAAATTATACACATAAGAAACAAAAGACAGAAGGCAAATAAAGCAAAAAACATTAAATTGGGAACATAGTTAGGCCAAGACAAGTCAATATGCCATCTGGGGTTCAAACCCATTCACATAGGGTACCTAAGCTAAGAATCTAATATGTCATGTATCTGTCTGCAGTTTAGATGTGAGATCCTTACCAATGGCGGACTGACAACTCATGGGGCCCCCGGGCAATAGGGGATCATGGGGCCCCTGTGTCCTTGCCCAAACTCAAAAAAGCCTATGAAAAAGGTACCAGGGGCATCTCATGGGGCCCCCTACTGACCCCGGGCCCTCGGGCAGTGCCCGAGTTTCCAAATGGTCAGTCTGTCCCTGATCCTTACTATGCATGCAATACACGCTCGGTATTTTGAAATGTCCAATAACAAGTTTAACACTATCACAGTTCCCATTAGGTTTTATAGATAAATACATGTACTGTACGTGTTTAATTGTGTTAAAGTCTGAAATCAAAAGGCCATTCCTCCTATGACTTTTTATCCCAAAGCTGTGGCTTAGGTGACATATTAACAAATCCTGCACACTTTCCTTACAACATAAATGTACTGTATAAATATAGAGACTTGCTATTGCACTCCTAAAGCGGTTTAATAAGCCATGATATGATTCAACATGTGAGCCTTTATCCAATGCTGAAATGTAAGTTTAGATGACTTTTCTCTTTAACAGTAAATCTAAGGGGAATACCACCACAACAAAAAAAAGCAGCTTTGTTAAACTAAATTAAAATATATCGCACTACCACAATAACTTTCTAAAATGGGTTTGGATGTTTCCAAAATGACATGATGGTTTTTCTGTAATATGGCTAAAAGCTGGTCAGCAGAAATACTCAGTCCCTATTGAAATCAATCCAATTTACAAAGTCATCCTGATACTGCTGCGAAATGAGTAGCTCCCAGTTCAATGTCCCTATAGGCTACATAGATTACTGTGTAATCAGGAAGTTCTGTCTTAATCTGACACAGGCAAACTGCCTATTCAGATGTTTGTATGCCAGGTAAGTACAACAGATATTTGGTTTAAGGGAAATCATTTAGAAATGGCTTACCATGTGTTTAGCTATACTCATAGTTTTTAACTCACGTTATTCCATTGCACAAGCTAATGGAAATAGTTTTTGTCAAAACTATGTTATAGTCAAGATTTCCATAAATTTATTACCACATACATATGTGTAACAATGTGAGGAATGCAAAAAACATATCCTGGTTAGTCAGGGTGTTAGTAGGCTGCCACTGAAATTCATATGGCCAATTTCATTTTTTGTTGTGTTTTACTGCTGCATAAATGCATTGTGACAGGCACTGCACTCCTACTGGCTACTGCCATTTTAAAGGCTGTCCTTCCCTGAATTCTACCCAGGAAGCCTGGAATATCTCCAAAACAGCCAACTGTAGGAGTAGCAATGCCCCCATGTTCCAGTGTGCATGAGAATCAGAAAAATAGTTTAAAAGGGCAGAAAAATAGTTTAAAATAACATACTCCTGTGCTGCTTCTTTTTCGCTGTCTAGTCACAGGCTAGGGCAGGTACAAGAAGACTTGGGCTCAGAGGAGGTGGGTTGAACAATGCTGGCCATTAGATTTAGGGCATCTAGGAGCCAAAAGAAAGTACTGCAGGGAAATCTTTGGATTGGAACTGAATATTACAGCATATTGCAGCTCTTTTTTAATATTATGTTTTAATGGACTATTCTTTTTATCTTATTTTTGGATAACATTCTGCTTTAAGCAGGCTGGTTTGCATTTTAAACACAACTTTTCACTTGCTCCTAAAATACCAAAACACACTTAATAATGGGGTATTAATTTGTAATTTGGAAAAAAAAAATAGGCTTCAAAGGGTCTTAATGTCAATTTTCAGTGGCAATTTCTACACTAACACTTACAACCATGTACAGTATCCACTTTCCCATTTTGTATACATCTTGTTGGCAGTATGCATGTTGGCTGTTAGCAGTCAAATGGTTATCTGGATGTCATATAGGACCATGCTCAGCAATCCATAAAAAGTGTCAGTTTTTAGTTCTCTGTGAAGAGTTAGTGTAGAACTCACCAGACATAAGGACTCTTGGCATGAATGGCAATATTACACATTCTGGCTAAAATAAAAACCAATACCTTATGATTTTGTGCGCTTTGGGGGGAAATTAATGGTTGACACTAAAAAGCTAACTGTACAAATATGCAGCTATACAAGTGAGATGTACATATCTATGATGTACTTTTATGTACTGGCCTGCCAATGTGCAACTTGGCTCTGCCCTTGTCGGGTGGGCCAGCCTAGGCCATGACTTGTGACCTTGGCATAAATCCAGCCCTGGAAACACCAGTGGGACATATGGGACTTTTAGTTATAGAGAGAAAGAGAGAGAGAGAGAGAGAAAAAGGAAGAGAGAGCGTATGAAGAAATGCTTATCAGATTTACAGATTTATTTTAATGTTAATAATGAAAGTGTGAGGAATAGAAAGAAAGACACAGTGGGGTTGATTTACTAAAACTGGAGAGTGCAAAATCTGATGCAGCTGTGTATGGTAGTCAATCAGCTTCTAACTTCACTAAACCAAAACTGATGGCGCTGTGTATCACAAACAAAAAACAAAAACAGCATAAAATAAATACAAGTCAATATTTCAGCAGCGACCGCACTTTATATATATATCTCAAAAACTGTGTTGCACTACCTACAAATAAAGTGCATATTTAAGAGAAAATGGAAAGTGAACATAAAAGTCTATTGTGTTCAAAAGGTGCTGAGTTCACAGTCCATTGCCAAAAAATCCAGTGTCTGTCCCAGTATTAAGAACACCTCGCTCTCCACTTGCAGTGCAGTTGATGTTTGGCAGCACAGCTGTGTATAGGACATCTAGAGGTATGGAGATTTGAGATCTGTGACAGTCTCATCTATCATCCCACACAGTCTATATACATCTCATCACACCATCACTAAGTCATTTATCTTTTATGTTAGAATCTGACGCCTGTTCTTCCTATTCTTCCGATGTTGGTTTAATGTACCCATACATTTGGATTTTTTCCCTCTATGTATAGCCAGACCTCTGTTCTTTGAGGTCTGAGAATCTGATAAGCAGGGTGTGATTGTGTATGCACACAGGTGGTGAAGATTTCGCTTACTACTGGGATATTTTGGTCTGTTTTATTCACACTGGATTTTTGGGCTATAGACTGTGAACTCAGCACCTTTTGGACACATTGTATGGACTTTTATGTTCACTTTTTCACAATTTTCTCTTGTATATGCACTTTATTTGTGGTGCAACACAGATTTTGCTAGCTTCTAACTTCAGCTTGTACTGAAGCATGAGATGTAGTGGCCCGCTCGGAAGCTGAATGTCAAAGGAATCACCTCACCTGCAGATATAGGGGAGCAGTTCCCCAGTGTCAGTCCAGTCACTTACATGAAGGGAGAAGAAAAGACACCGCTCTCACTTCCCTTGCAGTCCCGTGTGTAGAAGATGGCCTCAGCCGTCAAGCCGCCCATGCCCTCTGATGTGTTTTGCCCCACCCACCAGGGCTCTCCAGTTTTAGTAAATCAACTCCAATGAATACAATTTTAACATGGGTATGCTATATACAAAAGTAATAATAATAAAAAAAGTGAGAGCTGACCAAAAAAGCAGCTGTGCACTCAAGGTAACCAATGTACACTTACAAATAGAATAATAAAATAGTGCAGCGCTTAGGAAATCAAAGCCAGAAAAAAATGAAATACACATAAAATAATGAAGGTTCTTATAAATAGTCTGTATAATATTAATCATGCCAGGTGACTGGTAACAATCAATGGTGGTGCTCCGTGGAAAATAGCAGAAATGCGCACTCACCAGAAGGTAAATTAATATAAGCGTTGTATGTCATATCCCAAGGAATCCTCATCAGGACAAAAGGGTCTGGTCAGAATGGGTAATCCTCCCTCAGGGTTGCATTCAGAAGTCACCCAAAAGATGAAATGAATCAGATCCAGGTAACAAGAGGTCTCCTAATGTGGGATGAATGGAAGGAGCTGCCTGTCTTCCTTCTCTTGGTATGGTGCCTGGATCGTGACAATGGGCTCTGCAAATGAAAACTCCTCTCAAGGAGTCAGGGAAGGACGCCCATAGTGTAGTAGTATTGAATAAATGCTTTTATTAAAGACAAGGTGCAAACATACTGGTTCCATCCCTCTGATAAAGTGCCTGCGCACGCGTAAGGAGGAGCCCGGGCGTCATGGCGCTACATCGCCGGAGCCGCGTGGAGGCCCGGCGACCATCTTTTAATCTCCTACGGTTAGTTCACTCTCTATACCTGGATGACATTTTATGCTATGTTTGCAAGCCTCTACCTTGTCTTTAATAAAAGCATTTATTCAGTACTACTACACTATGGGCGTCCCTGACTCCTTGAGAGGAGTTTTCATTTGCAGAGCCCATTGTCACGATCCAGGCACCATACCAAGATGAGGAAGACCCCCTGTAAACAGGCAGCTCCTTCCATTCATCCCACATTAGGAGACCTCTTGTTACCTGGATCAGATTCATTTCATCTTTTGGGCGAGTTCTGAATGCAACCCTGAGGGAGGATTACCCATTCTGACCAGACCCTTTAGTCCTGATGAGGATTCCTTTGGATATGACATACAACGCTTATGTTCATTTACCTTCTGGTGAGTGCGCATTTCTGCTATTTTCCACGGAGCACCACCATTGATTGTTACCAGTCACCTGGCACGATTAATATTATACAGACTATTTATAAGAACCTCCATTAATTTATGTGTATTTCATTTTTTTCTGGTTTTGATTTCCTAAGCGCTGCACTATTTTATTATTAATATACAAAAGAACACAGAAGCACACAGACGTGTTCAGCATGATTCTTCATGTGATTTGAAATAGATGTCCCAGTAGTGCTAGATAAAGATATAGAGCAGACAAGTTGGCCAGCTCTGGGAAAGATCAGACATGACCAGTCTGACTCATTTTGTCTTTATGGTTCCCTTATCCTTGTATTTTTTCTAGTATTTATAGTTCATGCATGCAGTTCAATCTTTGCAAACATCGATCATTTCATAACAGCCACGCTAGCCATGACAGGATATAAAGCAGTATCTTCTTGATCATCAAGGGCATCCGCTGTTAAGACATTGATAAGTGCCCAGGCAGACTATGCTGCACATGCAAACAGAAATACAGTAGTTGGATTTTCAGTGAAGAGTAACTCATGCTTCAGGTGTATATTACAGATTCCGATAAAACCAGGGTCAAAGCAAATGATCATCCATGAACTGGAGCATAGCAAATACTCTAGCAGAGGGATGTATACCAGTCTTTTAGACTTTATTATGTAACAAAAATGATCTTGCAGTAAGCACTTGACTGCCCGTGTATAAGCCTGCATTGAAGAGTTTTCTAGCCAGAAGGCCACTTATGTTCTTCTCCATATAAAGGATGCAGCCACAAGTCCTAAGTTGCAGTCAAGTAAAGAACTATATCCCAACAAAGGAAAAAACAAGGCCTGTCATAAAGGTTACCTTTAGAGTCTGAAAATATGCAGTATTTTATCAAACAGTTTCTTCTAAAATGCTGCTAAAATGAGTAGCAGAAAAAAAAACAGTTCACATAAACACTGGAAAAACGAACAGCAATAAAATAAACAAAATTGTATTCAGCCATTTAGGTTTACAGTGCTGGTGAGTACTTTTTTTGGGAAGCAAGCTTGGCAGTACAATTGAAAACAAAGAACGTGAAAGATAGAAAGTTAAAGTATTTATAAAGACAAATTTCTTTTTTTAAAATGATAAACATGTTATGTTTACCTGCTCTGTTCAGTGCTATTGCACAGTGATGCCCTGAACCTCTTCTTCTGGAGTCCCCCACCTGTGGTCTTTGCTCATCCTCTTTTTTGTATTCCCTTATAGCAAGTTTCTTGCTGTGGGGGCAGACATGTGGGCTAACTCCGCAGCTGGGCTGTATGTGTCCATAGACACACATAGTGTGGCTTGGCACTACCCCAAAAACTCTTCCTTTAGGTTTTGACTGACAGCAGCTCCCACTTTTCTCAGTGTACCGTACTGAAAGCAGAGAGAGGGGCGATAAGACCGGCAGCTGGGCACAGCACTGGATCGATGTAGGACTTAGGTAAGTGTTTGGGAGAGGGGCACTGCAAGTGGCAACATTTACTACCTTAATGCTATGAATGCATTAAGGTAAAAAATGTTTTAGCTTTAGAATCACTTTAAAGTGATACTAACTGTACAATATTTAATTGTCAGAATCCCTTCTCTTTATGTATAAATATTATGATACTGTATTTAATTTAAAGCAAAATAAAAAAAATAAGTCAGCAACTACAAGAACTGTAGCTGCTGACTTTTATAAAATGGACACTTTCCTGTCCTACGATCCCATGGTGTCCCCCCCCACATCCCGTTTCACTGGCCTTCAGTGTGGGCACCTGGCTGTGCCAGCTTGAGGCTTCACAGCCGGGTGCCCACTGTGCAAGCGCGAGCAGCGCTGTGCAAATGGTCCTGTAGTCTTCTGGGACCTGCCACATGTCCCAGAAGACTACGGGGGGGAAGGGGGGGCGACGACAGCTTCTGATTCTGATCGCCTAGGCGATCGCATCATAAGTGGGAGTGGGTACATGTCAATTTTAGGTACCCACTCCCCAAAGGTGCCAATTCTTAACGGGGAGCGAGGGACCAGTCCTTAAAGCAGAACTTCCCCTTTTTGGTGGAGCTCCTCTCTAATAAAATATTATCTGAGCATCTCTTTGAATCATTGCTGTTCAGCAGTCACATGACGTTTCCCAGGTCTTTCCCATCCTCAGGGAGGAGTTTCTAGTACTTTACTGATGTATGCTCTATAGCAGCAGAGGACACCTGGACTATGAATCTGTGTCTGCACAGAGCTGATTGTAGCTGGGCTGGTCACATGACATAAAAACAAGCTTTCAGAACAGAGAATCAAAATAAACAATTAATAGCAACAAAGTTTTTAAAGCTTATTACAGATCTATATTTCAAAGCAAATGTTTATTATTTTTTTTGTAGTAACATGGTGTTTGAGGAGTTTAGGTTGATTTACAATAGCTTTCACATTGTTCACACTGTAAAGATATCTGGAGGAGGTTCTGACAATCACAGGTTGTGTCACTCCCCTCCAGCCTTTGTCTGTTTTGTGTATGTGCTAGGACTAACAGGGAGATGAAGCCTCAATCTATCAACATCCTATATCACGCCCCTATAGTGTTTAGCAATATGAGAACATGGAGGAGGAGGGAGGGAGGGAACTGTCATTTACCTCTCTGTATATACCCATATCTGTGACACAGGCTGCACAGATAAGAAAAAGGTGGAAACAAACAGTTTTGAGGGGGACTGAAACTGGAGCATGCTCAGTAGAGGTGGCAATGGCTGGTCACAGACAAGGAGTGAACAGCATGATCTACCTGTTTTTTTTGCAGTCTACAGAAAACAATTACTCTACAGGCACGATGAGTATGAACACAATGTAATATAGCATGTATTGACAGTTTTTAATTATTTGGATTTAATTATACTTTAAAGAATAACTACTTTTTAAGCAGTTTTAATATGCTCAGGCATACCAACTTAATGCATCCATGTATATAATTAAAAGTAAAATAGCTTTATTTATAACATACATAAATCATGTTCATTCCATAAATGAACTGAAAACATTATGGCACACGTCCTTGCTTTATTTAACACCATGTTGGTCTTAACAGATGATACTGTATATACTTGTTTACATAACACCATTCCACAATCTATTCATTTCACAATGATAACAATGGTGGAAGACCATCAATAGAGGATTTCTATTGAGAAGGTTTCAACTTATTCAGGAGTATCCAGGTGACCAATCTAGATACGAATAAGCAAAGTAATATCATGGTCTATATATATCATGGACAATATATTAAGGGGGATTTACTACAACTGGAGTTGACAGAATCTGGTGTAGCAGTGCATAGTAACCAATCAGCTTCCAGTTTGTTTTTTTATCCAAGTTTAATTGAACAAGCTGAAGGTCAAAACTGATTAGCTACCATGCACAGCTGCACCAGATTTTGCACTCTCCATATTTAGTAAATCAACCCCACTATATTTTACTATGGATAAAAAATAGACTTTCATAATTAAGTTTTAATATTGATTGTTTAGATGTTTCCAGTAATTTGTGTGAGAAGGCACAATATTTGGGTTATGAATATTTGTTCACCAATGCCAAGCACTCAGGGTTTTATTCAGTTGTATTAGCTGAGTGAAGGTCGTAGGTAATTGGATAAATCTTCCCGGATGCTCTTTTTTGTCTTCTGGGCTGTGCCCAGCTGGATCCTCTGTGCAATGGTCTGCTGGATTCCATTTGCCCAATATATTTTGGGAAGAATTGAAATCTTCACAACAGTGATCCTGCCCATCCAGGTCAATGGTAAGGAGGACCATTTGGTCATGAGACCAGTAAGGTGGGCCAACATTGGCAAATAGTTGGCTGTATAAAGGTCCGATAGGCTAGGAGTTAGTTTAATGCCTAAAAAGGGCATATTTATTGTTTTAAACCATATTTAATATTTCACATAATGTCCACCCAATAGTTATGTTCCTCTCAATGCATTGTTCACTAGATAATAGCACACATTTGCAAAGTGACAATAACTGAATGAAATATCTTTTCTTAGCTTTGGTGTGAAAGAAATCACCAAAGTAGCCAGTTTAGCACCAATTCAATTAAAAACATGAGCCCCTTAACCACCTCCCGTCCGGCCCATGTATATAAACGGCCAGACGGTGGCAGTGCAGGGTTGGGTGGCCGTTTATAAATGGCCTCCCCACACCCTGCTTGTGCGCACTCCCTGGGAGCACGCAGCACCGCGATCCGGTGCCCGCTGTGTCCTCCAGACACAGTGGAACACCGATCGTCGGACGGGACCTCTGTGCGAGGTCCAGATCATGTGATCACTGATTGGCCAATCAGTGATCACATGCAGAGTAGTAAGCAAGATGTCACTTCTGACATCATTGCTCACTACGTGTGAAATCTGTGAATGATCACAGAGGTTACATGGTACAAGGCTATTCACAGCAGCCTTGTACCATGTGACAAGCTATGATCAATCACAGCTCACACAGTAGTTCTCAATGGCTGCAAGAATGCAGTCAGAGAGAAGGAGAAATGATTGCTTTTACAGCCTTTATGGGTGTAAAAGCAATCACTGTAAAAAAAAAAAATCTTCATCACCCCCCACAAATAGTACAGTGTCACCATGGTGACACTGTACTGCTAGGGTGACAGTATGTAGAAAAAAAAAACATAAATAATAATATTACAAAAAAAAAATGTAAAAAAAAGTTTAAAAATTATAATTTTTGGTTATAAACTAATTTGGGTTATTTTTATTTTACTAAAAAGATAACGGAATAATTTTTGGCCAAGATTTATGATGAAATACTATTTATTTGCAAAATTTTATAAGAGAAACACTTTTTTTCAAAATTTTTGGACTTTTTCATTAAGATAGCAAAAAAAAATAAAAAATCCCAGTGGTGAATAAATACCACCAAAATAAAGTTTTATCTGTCTAAAAAAAATGCTAAAAAATTCATATGGGTACAGTATTGCATGACCACGCAATTGTCATTCAAAGTGTGATAGTACAGAAAGCTGAAAATTGGCCTGGACAGGAAGGGGGTAAAAGTGTCCGGACTTGAAGTGGTTAAACTTTGGAGCTTGGTTTACTGGTAGCTAGAGAACAAGAGATCTGATTCCTAGCATGATCCAGTAATCCAACATGAAGCAAAAACTGAATATGTAAAGTGATGTAACATGAGATAAAAATGTTCCAATGACAATACAATATTTTGGAGAAATCCAGACATTGGACATATTGCACTTTTAGAAATCACCTCAACATGTACTGTATATAACCAACTAGGTATAAAATACCTATGAAGCAGTAGGCCCTGTAAATTATTCTTATTGGTGAAATTAAAAGTCTCAACATTACCTCTGCTACAATGGCTCCACAAATTGCACCTGGTGGGCATTATTATTATAGCGCTTGTGCCTTTTTTTCTATTATAAAGGGAAAGCAAACATTGGTGGTGGATGGGCAAGCTGCCCAATGTTGCCAGGAACCAGTAGTGGTGCATGATCTGTTAAAACTAGTTATCCACATTCTGTTTTTTTGCAAATCAGCAAGCTCTGCTCTAACACAAAACACAGACAAAACCATGACTGCATATCATTAAACTTTTCCAAATCTGTTCCTCCTCCATTTCAATACAAGGAAGAGTCCAAACTAAATTTTAGCATTATTACTGTACCCTAGTTACAAAAGATTTAACAACAGGTCAAATTCCATGTTGCATACACTTTTTCCCTTGTTTTAGCAATAGCTCGTTTCATGATATATTCACACTTTTTAATGAGCTTTGGCACACAGACATTATATTACAGCACCAAGAAAACAGCTCATTAGATCTGTCATAAGTTCTAAATATAGGGACTCTTTAATGACATACATTCAAATAATCATATGTTTGCCCTGTTTACAAAACTAAAGCAAATAAAAATGTCCCTGTAGATAGAATTGTTTACTGAGAATATATGCTAGATATTTGTGTAAAGATAATTTATTTTAACACAGACATGTCATATTTAATTAAAATACATACAACACAGCTGAGAGCCCTAGCATGCAGCACATACCTATAATTGCCTGCTATGGGAGAACAAGCTTTCCTGCATGGAGGAAATTTCCCTGCTTGACTAAAGTTGGTCACATAAAAACAAATTTATGTATCTATTTAGACTGAAAATACCATATAGTTACATAGTTAGTCTGGCTGAAAAAAGACAAAAGTCCATCCAGTTCAACCATTAAAAAAAAAAAGTTATAATCCTATACCCACAGTTGATCCAGAGGAAGGCAAAAAAAAACCCCAGCAAAGCATGATTCAATTTGCTCCTGTATTAACAAAATATATCCCTCTATAGTGTATACTTGTCTCTATTAAGAGCTCTATTGGAGCCATTGGCTCCTGCTGCTGTCAATCACAGACAGTGTAGAGGGTGTGGGGGGTGGAACTGAGCCACACTCTGTGTATCCCATAGACATACCGAGGTGTGCCCCCCAGAGCAAACAGCTAGACCAGAGAAGAGGAGGATCAGGGTTGCCCTGTGATAAACATTGCATGGAACAGGTAAGTATTAAATATTTGTTATTTTAAGGAAAAAAAAGAACCTTTATAACTACTTTAAGCCACAGGGAAGGGAGTCTTGAAAGGCAGCAGGAAGAAATCACTACCTGTGTCAATGAGGTAGAATGGAGTGGTACACAAGCTATCAGCAAGTGTGAACTCTCTGGCAACTGAGAAGTTTGTCGCTGAACCCCTTTTGCCTTTGCGGCACCCTGAAACAAGTGGGAAACCCTTAACCTATCTCCCTCTGACTGGCTCTGCCATAGAATTAGCGCTTTTGCATGCATGTCTCTTCCACTGTGGTGGCGGGGAGATGGGAAAGATGTCCCACTGACCGACTCTGTGTGTGTGTGTGTATATATACAGTGGGGATCGAAAGTTTGGGCACCCCAGCTAAAAATTTGTATTAATGTGCATAAAGAAGCCAAGGAAAGATGGAAAATTCTCCAAAAGGCATCAAATTACAGATTAGACATTCTTATAATATGTCAACAAAAGTTAGATTTTATTCCCATCATTTACACTTTCAAAATAACAGAAAACAAAAAAATGGCATCTGCAAAAGTTTGGGCACCCTGCAGAATTTATAGCATGCACTGCCCCCTTTGCCAAGCTGAGACCTGCCAGTGTCACGGATTGTTCTCAATCATCGTCTGGGAAGACCAGGTGATGTCAATCTCAAAGGTTTTAAATGCCCAGACTCATCTGACCTTGCCCCAACAATCAGCACCATGGGTTCTTCTAAGCAGTTGTCTAGAAAACTGAAACTGAAAATAGTTGACGCTCACAAAGCTGGAGAAGGCTATAAGAAGATAGCAAAGCGTTTTCAGATGTCAATATCCTCTGTTCGGAATGTAATTAAGAAATGGCAGTCATCAGGAACAGTGGAAGTTAAAGCAAGATCTGGAAGACCAAGAAAAATATCAGACAGAACAGCTCGCAGGATTGTGAGAAAAACAATTCAAAACCCACGTTTGACTGCACGATCCCTCCAGAAAGATCTGGCAGACACTGGAGTTGTGGTACACTATTCCACTATAAAGAGATACTTGTACAAATATGGTCTTCATGGAAGAGTCATCAGAAGAAAACCTCTCCTATGTCCTCACCACAAAAATCATCGTTTGAACTTTGCAAATGAACATATAGGCAAGCCTGATGCATTTTGGAAACAAGTTCTGTGGACCGATGAGGTTAAAATTGAACTTTTTGGCCGGAATGAGCAAAGGTACGTTTGGAGAAGAAGGGGCACAGAATTTAATGAAAAGAACCTCTGTCCAACTGTTAAGCATGGGGTTGGATCAATCATGCTTTGGGGTTGTGTTGCAGCCAGTGGCACAGGGAACATCTCACGAGTAGAAGGAAAAATGGATTCAATAAAATTTCAGCAAATTTTGGATGGTAACTTTATGCCATCTGTGAAAAAACTGAAGTTAAAGAGAGGATGGCTTCTACAAATGGATAATGATCCTAAACACACCTCGAAATCCACGGGGGATTACATCAAGAGGCGTAAACTGAAGGTTTTGCCATGGCCTTCACAATCTCCTGACCTCAACATAATTGAAAATCTATGGATAGACCTTAAAAGAGCAGTGTGTGACAGACAGCCCAGAAATCTCAAAGAACTGGAAGACTTTTGTAAGGAAGAATGGGCAAAGATACTTCAAACAAGAATTGAAAGACTCTTGGCTGGCTACAAAAAGCGTTTACAAGCTGTGATACTTGCCAAAGGGGGCAGTACAAGATATTAACTCTGCAGGGTGCCCAAACTTTTGCAGACGCCATTTTTTTGTTTTCTGTTATTTTGAAAGTGTAAATGATGGAAATAAAATCTAACTTTTGTTGACATATTATAAGAATGTCTAATCTGTAATTTGATGCCTTTTGGAGATTTTTCCATCTTTCCTTGGCTTCTTTATGCACATTAATACAAATTTTTAGCTGGGGTGCCCAAACTTTCGATCCCCACTGTATATATATATATATATATATATATATATATATATATATATATATATATATATATATATATATATATATATATATTCACACATACACACACTTGTGTTTGAGCTTTGGGATACACACCCTAATGCCATAGGTGGCGCTCACTTATGGAAGTAATATATATTTTTCCCTTTGATGCCTAAAATAAACCTGGCAATTTCTCTGGAGCATTAGATGAAAAACTGCACGAGTACTGTTGCCTTCAGTGAAAACAGCATATTAAAGTGACCAGTATTTATTTATTATTTATTTCAGGTACTGTACTTATGTAGCGCTGTCCATTTACGCAGCGCTTTACATATATATATTGTACATTCACATCAGTCCCTAACCCTCCAGGGGTGTACAATCTAAAGTACATCCAGAGACCTTGTGAGGTTTCATGCACTTTTCCTTTCCTTTTGCACTTTTAAAACATGAGTTTGGTTCCACTACCTCCAGAGTCCTTCTGTTGGCTCTTTCACATGATGGGTGGCCACACTGACCAATAGAGAAGGAGGTAGAAAGGAGCAAAGGTAACTCCATCTTTAATGGAAAAAGGTGACATCTGCATTTAAATTCAACTGCATATATCTTTAGATCAATTAAGTGTTTTGGCATGCAGTTTGCAATGGAGAAAACCTTTGTTAATTCATTTTTCATATATGTGAACTGAAGTGTAATTATGACATATATTAAATGGAGCACTCATTAATATTCTGGCCACACATGTATATGGTTTTATGTCCATAGGAATTTACAGCCCAGTTTACTTAAAGTTAACTTGTACTTTTCCTTTATGAGCAAAAAACAAAAAAGACTATACACCATAACACCATAACTATGTTTTACTTACCTTTGCTTTGCTTAACCCCCGACTCCTCAGTCTGCTGCCACGTAGTCCTAAAATTCTTCTTCAAGTTTTGATTTTCTGAAATGTAACACAGGACTGTGCATGTGCCCACACCACTAATGTCAATGTACCAGCCTGGCTGTTCAGGAATTGAACTCTGAATTGGGGCAAGCAAGGGGGAGAGATAGCTGCTCTCCATAACTAAAAATACCATGTATTTCATTGGACTCCTATAGAAAATCTGAATAGTGGAAAATACAACCCATTCATACAGCCACCTATGCAGAGAACCTGTTACATTGCTTACTATTGGTAGGTTCCTGTTAAAGTTTGTAGAAACAAAACACAGTTAAAAAGTATGCTTGCAATTTGTGCATCCTCCAAAGACTTACTCATGATTTAAACTGTTAATTGTTGTATGATTGCTTTAGGCATCACTCAAAGTATAGGTGAAAGCATTCCCTGTGTCCTAGAACATGGGTCACAGGCATGTCCTAACACCAATCCAGGGGGCTAGTAAATGTCAAGAAGAAAGGATAGCCACTACTCCTGACCAGCCCAGGTGAACAAATAATAAACAGCGGCCTCAGCCTACATGTCCCCATCAAACCACACACCCTGATGCATTTCGCCCTGCCAACCTCTATGAATAAGCCTGTAATATAGTATAAATAGAGAAAGCAAGCGCCAAAACTATAAGCCGCTCTTGCACCAAAAAGGCAACCAAAATACACCTCCAAGAACAAGTAAATAAAAGAAAGGTGCAGCGCTTAAAAATAAATGACTAAAAATGCACATATAAACATTAAAAACTTAATGATATGCCCGCATAAAGTGACAAATCAGGTGTAAATAAATATGCAATAAGGTGCTATATTACGTGACAATTGTGAGCACTTGTTAGTGCTAAAATACACCACAGATAATGACATATAAAGTCCACAATTTAATAAAGGTGAAGATCCATCAAATGGTCTCAATCAGGTGATCATTATACTTCTAGTGGTCATTCAGGTGATGTGCCAGAGTTAGATGTTAAGATTGCGCACTCACCAGATGCAAAATTATAATATGCATTTGTATATATGATAAATCAGCCGGAGGTCCACTTTAAGGATATCAGCAGCCTGGTCTGGTCCGAGAGATTCCCTTCCCCTGGGTTATCTGCCGCACCACTGCCGTCCTCCAGAATGGGCTCTGTAGTAGTATTGGCTCATGCAGAGCCAGATAGAAGGATGCCTATAGTGTAGTACTTTTCAAAGTAAACGTTTATTCATATATACAGCCATTACAGTAAGACAAGAGAAACTGTCACTGACCATGAGAGTTTTAAAGATGGCCACCAGACCTCCTCGTGTTCTCGGCAGCATGATGTCACCGCGTATAGCTCCTCCTTTACGCGTTTCGTGCAATAGCACGTATTCATAAGGGGTGTGCTCATCTATGAATAAGCCTAGATGGGCAGGGCGAAATGCATCAGGGTCTGCGGTGTGGTGAAGATGTGTAGGTTGAGGCTGCTCTTTATCGTTTGTTCCCTTGAGTGGGTCAGGATTAGCTGCAATGCTTTCCTCTTTTCATGTAATTTTTGTGGTTGTGAGGTGGAACCTTCAGATGCATGCAAGGGATTTCCTTTTTCTAAACCTTAACCTAACATACATTTATATTAAGCATCCTGTGCATCAATATTTTCACTGAATATTCACACAATATCCATACATCCCAAGATTCATACATTTTTCTAAGTGAATTTATGTCAAAAAAGGGAATCCTCGGTGAAAGCAGACATAATTAATCATGAGTAAAAATAGTCTCAGCCTTGCAAAAATATGACTGTGTAATGTGCACACTGTGGTCAATAAAAGGCTTGTTGTTTACTTTAGCCTGCTCTTATGCTTTGGCTTTGTGACCATAGAGGAAACTTAATGCTCCACGTTCTGTCTACCTTGTTGAAAATAAAATAATGTTTGTGCTAGTTGGTCACACTGTCTGGTGTTCACCTATACCCTAGAGATTATCCACCGAGGAATCTATCTTCACTACATGCAAATGACAGTGTACAGGGATATGAAGTTAATCCAACATGATTTTGCTAGTGAATGAGAGCAATCAGATCCCTCACTCGTAAATTGGAATGAGTTTGAGGTCTATAAATCAGGCTCGGTATATTTTAAAATGGGCAACTGTCAACAAGGGGTTAACCTCGTGCTCAAAAAATATGTGTAGCTAAGCCCTTAGACTTCCCTAACTGCTCATTTAGACTTAAGCTATGTTGTGAGGTTGCTAATAATGTACACCCACTCCCCTGGAAAGGTGTTGAGGCATAACAATCAAAGGGTCCAGTAAAGCAGCTTGAAAGACAAAAGTGGCTGGCACCCATGCATTCTTTTCATTTACACTTTGAATTGCTGTGAGGGACCCAAAACACAAAATACTGACCCTATAGCTAAGTGAGACTGCAGCTAAGGATTACTTATTAGAGGCAGGTGGGTTTTATAGACCAGATTTAATAACAGAAGGTTATGTATGGCAGTGGCATCAAAATATCCTAACTAGTATTGAATTAAATATGTCATTGAAAATAAGTTAAACAGTGCTACAGTAGGTAACTAGTCCAAAAATGATGAAAATAATGATACTCTACTGTGCTGTGTATTAAAGAAAAACATGTTTGGTATTTTAATGTGTATGGAAATAGGATACCTAATTATTTTACATGAAGGGAATCTATCTTTAAGAAAAGAGTGCTGCAGTTGTTAGCAATTCACATTTCTTAGGGGTTGATATACTTAAAGTGTAAGAAAATCTTACTCTAACTATTCTTAAAAATGTTCCCTTCCCCTTCTCCTACCTATTGTGCATACCCCGTATAAAAAAAAGATCTGTGTACTTACATATTTTAATTTGGTCTGGTGCCTTGATTCTGCATCTCAGACTCTCCTATATTAATGACTGCTCATCAATGGCTGTGAATTCCAAAAGCCAACAACAATAGATCCTCCAGCACACCCAGCACCCCTTGCCATTACATACATTCAGTGCTGTGCTCCCCCACGCTCCCACTGAAAAAAAAGTCCTGATTGCCACTCTGCACAGGTAGGTTGCTGCACAATTCAAATGAAAAATATACAAATGAGACTGACTACCAGAGAGTCCATGCCTGCTCATGAGGAGCCATCCTTGTAACCTGTGTATGGCTGGGAGGAACTCTTGAACTGAAAATGGAAATGCTGCTGACATAAAGGCATTAAAATAACTATTTTATACTTTCCAATTGGAAGTCCCAAAGAGCAGGTTACTTGAATTGAAGTCTGTTTAGGGTGCTTGGCATGATGGTTTTGAACTTTGCAATTCACTTTTGGAATATGGCGGTGTTTTTTCTTAATTGGACCGGATACATGAAATTCTTCAAATTGCTGTTGAACAAATTTTCTTTTCTGATATGATTTGTTACATGGTCCTGTGTACCCTCAGATAACCGACCCTCTATGATATGCACCCATATCATGTTCCTGTTTAGAAGAAGGCATTTCCTTTGGAGAATACAATGTAACTGTGTAAATGTAACCACAGATAATTGTGAGATCAATGCCTTAAGATTTGGGAATATATTTATCAACAACGCTGAAGTAAATATTAGTTGATTAGGTAAAATGTAATATTAGAATCCCATATATGATGGTGCATTGTCGTTGTTTTAACTCATGATTAGTGCTTTATAGCTTGAGAGAATATTGTTATACATTTTGGTAAATGGGACAACTTTGTTTGGAAACAAATTATGACGCATGATAACTATTAACAGCTAAGCTATGGTACTCTACTTGGATGGCCAACATGCCTCATAAGACCCTTCATTTAGATTATTTTGCAATGTTTAATTATTCCCATAGCTATGATGTTATACAATGTACTTTGTGGCTAGTATAGGAAGATTCTGTAATGTGCTCTCTGCTATAGAGTTTTAAATAGATGCACCAAACCCACTGATTTTCACAGCTAATTATAATTTTTTAATCTGCGTTAAAACATTCTGACCATGTTCACAAGGGACAAACTTGCATTAATTCACTATAACATACTTATTTTGTATGCTAGATTATGACTTTAGGCATAATGTTTAAAATTACAGATTAGCAAATTAACACTAAGGAATGTGTGACATTGAGTGAACAGTGGAGGTGAAATAAACCAACACTACATGTGTTATGTCACAACCGGTGAAACTATTCATTTTGGTTTCTCTGCAGTAAGCATATTGTGCTGTTAGCAGTTATATCAAAGTGATACCTTTTTCTAAACAACAAACCTTTGATGCTTTCTCAGCATGATTCCTCAAACTGAGCAATGCTGTCATTTTGTTATTTGTGAAGGGTCTTTCTACAGGTGCCTAATATAGATTAGCCATGACTATGTATCTAAAGTCAAAGTTACTATGCATTAGGGGTTATTTACTAAATCTGAAGAGTACAAAATCTGGTGTAGCTCTGCATAGAACCAGGGGTTTTTTTCTGTCGGGAACTCGGGGGAACGTAGTTCCAGAACCTCCAGCACTGAATGTATATAATGGAAAAGGGTGCTGGGGTGTGCTGGAGGGTCTATATTCACTTGTGGAAATCTATTTTTACTTGGGGGTCTATTGTTGCTAGAGGGGTCTTATGTTACTGGGTGGTCAGTTGTTGCTGGGAGGGATCTCCTATTGAGGGAGTAGTCTATTGTTGCTGGCTGCTGGGAGATCTGATTTTGCTTCTGGGGGTCTATGATTGCCGAGGTTGATCTATTGTTGCTGGGGTGGTATTTTGTTGTGCGGGGGTCCATTGTTGTGACGGGGGGTCTATTGTTGCTGGCTATAGGGGATCCACTGTAGTTTACTGCTTTTCTTATTAACACATTACATACAAATTACTTACCACCACAAAATGGTACTGAGTTCTGTTTTCTCTAAAAGGGCAGTACTGAGAGGTGGGTAAGGGGTGGAACCAAGAGATGGTTCTCAAGGGTGGGTAGGGGGCAGGGACAAGAGAAAGGTGGGGAGTTCCTGCACCTATTCTCTGAGAAAAAAAGCCCCGCATAGAACCAATCAACTTCCAGGCTATATTGCCAAAGCTTAATTGAACAAGCTGAAGTTAGAAGCCGATTGGCTACTATGCACAGCTGAACCAGATTCTGAGTACATCAGTTTTAGTAAATTCCCCCACTGCTTGAAAATGGATTTCACCTTGATAAATAATTTCTGCTAAAAATGCTTATGTACATTTTTTAACTCAATTTAAAATATCTTCAATCTCAATTCTCTATCTTCACCAAATCTTTTTTTTTTTTGATTATGCATTTAATAGAAAGGGGATAAACCCATATTAGTTTTTGTATATCTGTTTCCCTATGGGGTGATTTTTCTTCACTTTCTGACCCAGAGGCACAAGCGGAAATCTCTCCAAAGTGAGGGCAATTCTCATCTTAAACAGTTGTCACTGAAAAAATGGCCTTTTTTGGGTGATTTGCTCTCACATCTTGCACTGGTGACAGCTCTAATATTTTGGCATTCCACTTACTTCCTGTCTTGCTGACAATGATCATCAGGGCAAATAGAGTTGTTAGTCTCCCAAGCTGGAACACATAAAGAAAAAAAAAAAAAACCTTACCCCTTCCTGCTCACCATCTGTATAAAAATGTTCCCTAGCACAATGGCTCATGCAGGGGATATGTTTATAAATGTTCTTTCCCTTTAGAGTGGGAGTAAGCAACCTGTCGATCATGACCCAACAGTTGATTGCAGGCAGGTAACTAGTAGGTCACAGCCTTTCCTCACCAATACCCAGAACCAGGACAGGAGCACCGGGAGCATTTACTGGAACTGATCCCCTGTAGTTCCCCCCTGCAGCAGCTAAAAGACGACTTCTCCTCCTCTCCCTCCTGTTTGTATTCAGCTGCTGCAAGAGGAAAATACAAGGGATTGGTTCAATTAAATGCCACCCCCACTGCCCTTTCTGTCCAGATTGCCCTTCCTTCTGCTGCCCAAGCCCCCCTGCATGCTTCCCTTTTCCTCATCTCCCTTGCAACAATGCCAGCGTCACCTCCTCTCCTCTCTCAACAGCTGCCGTGGGGAATTGTTTAAGGATAGATAGCAGGGAAAGGGACTGGTAAATATGTCATTTACTGGCTCTCTCCTTTTCTGAATGAACTCATTGTAATGGGTACTGATCACTCACTGTGTTCATTTATAACTGAAGCATTGTAAACTGTGCAGAGTTCTTCATTAAGTTTATTCATTCATTCTTTCATTTATTCTGTGCAGCTGAGGCTGCAGAGTCGGAGATTGAGGACTGTGTCCTTAATCTTTTTTCTGTCTCAAAAGTGAGACACCAGGCATCTATGTAGGCCACAATATTTCACCAAAGCCCCCTAACAGGGCTGCTATTTTTATGATAAATAATAAAAATGAAATAACATTTAAAAAAACTGCTGACACCATCCACTGCTCCACTGACACCAATCTCTGCCTTACTGACATCACCCACTGCTCTACTGACACTGCCCCTGCCCTACTGACAAAATCCATTGCTCTACTGACACCACCAACTGCTCTACTGACACCACCCACTGCCCTACTGACAAAGTCCACTTCTCTACTGACTGACACCATCCCCTGCCCAACTGACACCAAACTCTGTCCTATTGACATGTCCACGGATCTACTGACACTATTCACTGCCCTACTGACACTGTCTACACACTGTACAGTGTCCTAGTGACACTGTCCACATACCATCCACTGCACTACTGCCCTACTGCCACCATCCACTGCTCTACTGACACTGTCTACACACTGTTCACTGTCCTAGTGACACTGTCCAAATGCAATCCACTGCCCTACTGACACCATCCACTGCTCTACTGACACTGTCTACACACTGTCCACTGTAATTATATGTAATCTGAGTATTTAAAAAATAATCACAATTATGGAATTAAAATATTAAAAAAGTACACTAAATAAAAGCTGTATATATCCTTAAAATGTCTAAAAAATTATTTAGGTATGCAAATTAGCCATATCATTTTTGTCAATTTAAACAGTGCATGCTGAAGCCACTATATTTTTCTTGGACATTTAGACTTTAATAACCCTTGACCATGAAAGGGTTAATTAACTAATTGCTTTTCTAAAAAAAAATATGTATTACCAAAGTATTTAGTCACAAACAGAATTAAAAGTATTCTTCTTTTTAACAACCATAAAGAAAATCCAACAAAAACTGAAACAGTCAAAAAAAAAAACCAAAAGTGCTGAAAGTTTAGAAAATCCACACAAAATGATTAATTTTCCTGTAAAGGTAAATAACTGTTTTGTGCATGACAATACTGAAACAAAATAAATTTGAATCTCTGTGATTTTTGGTTTAGATTTTGTCACCAAGACCTTGATAAATAGTGGGTGTCTGAGGTCTAGTTTGACAGATTTGCAGACAACATTAGTCATAAGTAGCTTCTTCCATATTACATCTTGGTGTTAATCTCCAAGCTGCAACCATAACAAGTGATTACATTGCTGCTCTTTGACAGTTTTACAAATACTAGATCAATTAGGCTTTTCTGTTTTTGATCTGATAAATGAGTACTCTGACAGTGATGAAAAAGCCAGCATTGCCTTGCTGACCCTTCACAGGCCACCAAAAATCTACCTCATTAAAGATCAGCATAAATTCAATAGTATTACATAGCTGCTTTAAATGATAGTTACATACATGTATAACACTCTGTACCTTTTTTATATCAGTGCTTATATTTGCAGAGCATTAATGTCAAAATATTTTATGTCAAAAATATTTGCGTTAAAATAACAAAATCACATTTCTAAAAAAGCAAAGGTGGTATATTGTGCATTGTATTTGCTCCTGCAAATATTGCTTGGTCGAGACAATGTAAAATAGCTATTTTAAAGTACAAGTTATTAGAAGTGTAAATATAATTTTATTTTGCTCCCAGTATTTCTTACTGCATGTTCATGGTTGCAGGAAATGCCTCCAATTTGCAGACTATATAAAGAAGATGCCACACTTCAATAGTATGACCAAATGTGCAGCATAGCAGCAAGTTACATATACTGTAAAGTCTCACACATCAGCAACATCACAGAGTCTAAATTATATATTAACTGCTGTTTCATGGTTTGTTGGATCCTGATACGTATCCACATTCTAAATTTGCCCTTACAAGACCTTAACAGATCCAGTGGTTGCCAACTCATCTTATCAAAAGCAGCAAACAGCATTATTGAAGTCAGGATTGTAATTCAGTACATAATGGTTTACTGCAGAGATGATCAAACCAATTTATAAAGCAACAAACTTCAAATTAGTTTTTTCTTGTGTATGGATCCTGTCCTAAGTAGTGTCCCTAATCTAAGTTTGGTACTGCTAGGCTGTAGTCAGTCTAAGCATGGATTGATAGTTCCGATTCCTCAGGTTTTCCCTAACAGTTTATTGTTTGCTTCTGCCAGGAGTGTCCCTGGAAATAGTATAAGAAGATAGTCATCTAAGTTATCAATATTCATGACTCCCCAGCCAACAAAAGAAGGTTTATTTACAGTGGTGCATGCTGGGGAAGGATATCAATATTTGCCATGACTTTGTAAAGTTTTCTTCCTCCCAGGCCCCCTGCATGTAGAGGGTGTGTGTTGCTGGAGCTCTCTTCCTCCCAAGCCTACTGCCTGGATAGGGAGTGCTGTGCTAGAGAGGTACCAAAGCCTGTGGTCTTGAGCTTCCTGCTATCCTGCTGGAGTATAAATCCAGGAGAGGAAGTACAGGAAGGTGCCTACCTATATTGGAGCACCAGGGGTGAAACTACATTTGCTGAAGAGTGTGTGGAAGAGCTGGATGCAAGCTAGGAACATTGCAGGACATTCTGGTGCTCTTTTAAAGAGTTCTGTGCGCTGCATCAGCTGTAGTACAGTCTGTAGAATACAGAGTACAGGGTCCTTCTTCTATGTTAAAGCAGAGTTCAACAATGTACAAAAATGGCACTCACCTGTCCCTCGATCCCACGGTGTCCTCCCCGCAGCCCGTTTCACCGTCCACCCTCTGCTCCTGGCGCCAGCATCTTCAGTGTGGGCATTTGGCTGTGACATGTTGCGGCTTCACAGCCGGGTGCTCACTGTGCATGCACGAGTAGCACTCGCTTTCTGAATGGTCCTATAGTCTTCTGGGACCTGTCATGTGTCGGAACTGAATTCAGAGGAGGTATGCTCAGCTGGATATTGGCCTATCATAAATTCCATCTGATGACCTACAGCTGACTGATATCTTTCACAGGTCACAAAGCCCCCCATTGAACAGAAATGGAAAAATACTGGAATTTATAGAAGGGTGTGACCTTTCCTGTAGGGGGGGAGGAAGGGGTATAAAAGTAAGCTATAGTTTTCTTTTTTTTCTCTTGGAACACAGTCATTAGGATGTCTGCGTAACGTACCATCATTATTCTATATTTCTTTCCTGTAACTTTCTTTCTTGTAGTTGTCACTATGTATTGGTAACATTCTGTATTTACATTGTAATATCACTACTTTTAAAGTTATACCAGCTACTTTATATTTTGTTATATTTGATTAATAGCAAGCTTCTTTTCTGTGTAAATTAATTAGACCTTTATTTTTTAGCACAGTTTTTATCATTTGGTATTAACTTTTTTTGGTAATAGCCACATGAAGATTGGCTAAATTCATGTATAGACAAAAGGTTGTAATCATTTATTATACTTATCATCAAGTGAATAAGTGAGGTGGGATAACCACCAAAACACATTGCAGAAGATTCTGCTTCTCAAACTACATGTTTTAGCTCGCTTCCATACAGGGCGTAATCAATAACTTCTGACATAGGCCCCCTGCCTGCTACCAGTCCAGAACCTAACTGAGTCTGAAGATCTCCCAAATATGACCTCAAATGTTTGCCTTGAGTGACTATGTGTCCATCATAAAAGCTGTACATATGTCCAAAGAGGAATCACCAATTTGCCCATAAGAGAAGTATGGATGGCACAATTCCCAAAATATCAGAAACCATCCTGACATGAAGCTCTTCGCTGACTTTTTGGATTATGTGCTGGCTTTTTTCTTTGCCTGCCAGCCAGAAATGCAGAAGCTACCCTCTCTGGAGTGAGCATGGAAACTGACTCTTTAAGTCAACAGATGTTCATCTTGAGGCAGGAAGTAAAACTGACCACTATTAATTCAGACTTCACCTTCCAATATCAAGAACAATGCAGTTATTGAGTACATCTGTCAGGGCTCCCAGGTATGACCAGAGGTGTGTGACTGAAGCAGGGAAACGCAGACCTCAGATATGTTATAAACAATATAATTTATTAACACTAACAGTACAAACATAAACGCAGTGCAATACTAAAACATAATACAGTGCAACCAAACCAAACCACCCACAGATAACAGTATATACAAGCAAGCGTCGTCAGGCAGGCCGGGTCAATATCAATTGGGCAGGTAGGTACAGGGGGAGCAAGCGGAGAATAGTCGGGGTCACAGGCCAGGTTCAGCAGGTAGCAAGCAGCATAGTACAGAGGGTCAGACAGAGGAATGGTCAGGGTCACAAGCCAGGATCAGAGCAGGAGAAGTCAGCAAAGGAACAGAAACAGGATGCAGGACAGATACAGGGCCCAGGACAAACACAACACCAAGGCAGAGTCTGCAAGTCTGGCCATCCCTTAAATACCCCAGCATCATCAGTTCCAGGTGTTAGCTGGCTGAAAGGTTGAGTCTCTGATTGCTGGGAGCACCCGCTGGCCAGCCCTGGTACTGCAGATCAAAAGGCAGGTGAGTCCCACCATTGCTGGCCAGTCCATTCCTAACAGTACCCCCCCCCTCAAGGAGCGGCCTCAGGACGCTCCAAACAGTCCTAGCTGGGCAAAATGTTCCACCGCCCGGGTCTGGCAACTGGCGGGATATCAAAGACTGGCACACCGGGCTGGACTCCGGGCAGAGGCACATCGAGCAGAGGCACATCGAGCAGAGGCACACCGGGCAGAGGCACATCGGGCAGAGGCACATCGGGCAGAGGCACATCGGGCAGGACTCCGGGCAGAGGCACATCGGGCAGGACTCCGGGCAGAGGCACATCGGGCAGGACTCCGGGCAGAGGCACATCGGGCAGGACTCCGGGCAGAGGCACATCGGGCAGGACTCCGGGCAGAGGCACACCGGGCAGGACTCCGGGCAGAGGCACATCGGGCAGGACTCCGGGCAGAGGCACATCGGGCAGGACTCCGGGCAGAGGCACATCGGGCAGGATTCCGGGCAGAGGTACATCGGGCAGGACTCCGGGCAGAGGCACATCGGATTACCAGGCGAAGCGGCAGGCAGCGGGCCACCAGGCGGAGCGGCAGGCACCGGGCCCCCGGGCGGGGCGGCAGGCACCGGGCCCCCGGGCGGGGCGGCAGGCACCGGGCCCCCGGGCGGGGCGGCAGGCACCGGGCCCCCGGGCGGGGCGGCAGGCACCGGGCCCCCGGGCGGGGCGGCAGGCACCGGGCCCCCAGACGGAGCAGGCACCGGGCCCCCAGACGGGGCAGCAGGCACCGGGCCCCCGGGCGGGGCAGCAGGCACCGGGCCCCCGGGCGGGGCAGCAGGCACCGGGCCCCCGGGCGGGGCAGCAGGCACCGGGCCCCCGGGCGGGGCAGCAGGCACCGGGCCCCCGGGCGGAGCAGCAGGCACCGGGCCCCCGGGCGGAGCAGCAGGCACCGGGCCCCCAGTTGGGGCGACAGGCACCGGGCCCCCAGGCGGGGCGACAGGCATCGGGCCCCCAGGCGGGGCGACAGGCATCGGGCCCCCAGGCGGGGCGACAGGCATCGGGCCCCCAGGCGGGGCGACAGGCATCGGGCCCCCAGGCGGAGCGGCGGGCGCCGGACCCCCAGGCGGAGCGACAGGTCTCGGGCCCTCAGGCGGAGTGGCGGGCGCCGGACCCCCAGATGGAGCGATAGGTCTCGGGCCCTCAGGCGGAGCGGCGGGCGCCGGACCCCCAGCTGGAGCGACAGGTCTCGGGCCCTCAGGCGGAGCGGCGGGCGCCGGACCCCCAGGCGGAGCAACAGGTCTCGGGCCCCCAGGCGGAGCGGCGGGCGCCGGACCCCCAGGCGGAGCGACAGGTCTCGGGCCCTCAGGCGGAGCGGCGGGCGCCGGACCCCCAGATGGAGCGACAGGTCTCGGGCCCTCAGGCGGAGCGGCGGGCGCCGGACCCCCAGCTGGAGCGACAGGTCTCGGGCCCTCAGGCGGAGCGGCGGGCGCCGGACCCCCAGGTGGAGCGACAGGTCTCGGGCCCTCAGGCGGAGCGGCGGGCGCCGGACCCCCAGGAGGAGCGACAGGTCTCGGGCCCTCAGGCGGAGCGGCGGGCGCCGGACCCCCAGGTGGAGCGACAGGTCTCGGGCCCTCAGGCGGAGCGGCGGGCGCCGGACCCCCAGGTGGAGCGACAGGTCTCGGGCCCTCAGGCGGAGCGGCGGGCGCCGGACCCCCAGATGGAGCGACAGGTCTCGGGCCCTCAAGCGGAGTGGCAGGTGCCGGACCCCCAGGCGGAGCGACAGGTCTCGGGCCCTTAGGCGGAACGACAGGTCTCGGGCCCCCAGGCGGGGCGGCGGGCACCGAGTCACCAGGCACAACAGTGGGCTCCGAGTCAACTGGGATGACCGCTGGCACTGGGTCAGACATTGGATCGTCTGGCTGGACAGCGGGCATCGGGTCACCAGGCATCAGGTCATTTGGCTCGACAGCGGGCACCGCGTCATCTGGCAAGGCAGTGGGCTCCGAGTCAACTGGTATGACCGCGGGCACTGGGTCAGACATTGGATCGTCTGACTGGACAGCGGGCACTGGGTCACCAGGCATCAGGTCATTTGGCTCGACAGCGGGCACCGCGTCATCTGGCAAGGCAGTGGGCTCCGAGTCAACAGGCACGACAGTGAGCACCGGGGCATCAGGTACCGGATTGTCTGGCTCGACAGCGGGCATCGGGTCACCAGGTATGACAGCGGGCACTGGGTCACCAGGCATCAGGTCATTTGGCTTGTCAGCGGGCACCGCGTCATCTGGCAAGGCAGTGGGCTCCGAGTCAACTGGTATGACCGCGGGCACTGGGTCAGACATTGGATCGTCTGACTGGACAGCGGGCACTGGGTCACCAGGCATCAGGTCATTTGGCTCGACAGCGGGCACCGCGTCATCTGGCAAGGCAGTGGGCTCCGAGTCAACAGGCACGACAGTGAGCACCGGGGCATCAGGTACCGGATTGTCTGGCTCGACAGCGGGCATCGGGTCACCAGGTATGACAGCGGGCACTGGGTCGCCAGGCATCAGGTCATCTGGCAAGGCAGTGGGCACCGCGTCACCAGGCATTGGATCGTCTGGCTCGACAGCGGGCATCGGGTCACCAGGTATGACAGCGGGCTCTGAGTCAATTGGCACGACAGCGGGCACTGGATTAGGTACCGGATCATCTGGATCAACAGCGGGCATCGAGTCAACTGGCCTAATAGGATCGTCGGGCTGGATCAGTTCATCCTGCTGAGTAGCGGCATCAGGCTGAATGCAGGCATCAGGCCGAGTAGAGGCATCAGGCCGAGTAGAGGCATCAGGCCGAGTACAGGCATCAGGCCGAGTACAGGCATCAGGCCGAGTACAGGCATCAGGCCGAGTACAGGCATCAGGCCGCGTAGAGGCTTCAGGCCGCGTAGAGGCTTCAGGCTGAGGAGAGGCTTCAGGCCGCATAGAGGCATCAGGCCGAGTACAGGCATCAGGCCGAGTACAGGCATCAGGCCGAGTACAGGCATCAGGCCGAGTACAGGCATCAGGCCGAGTACAGGCATCAGGCCGAGTACAGGCATCAGGCCGAGGAGAGGCTTCAGGCCGAGGAGAGGCTTCAGGCTGCGTACAGGCATCAGTCTGAACCACGGAAGGCAGGCTCACCGGTTTGGATACTGGCAGGATGGTATTGGTTGGAAAGAATTTTCGCTTTTTTCTGGTTTTAACTACTGGAGCACTGCAAGTAAACGCAGGTCTGCAAACGAATGGAGCAGCTGGAGACAGAGAAGAACTGGAGGATGGAACAGGAGAGGGAGCAGTTGCTACAGAGGGCTTTTTTACAGGGTTAAAGGCAGGATAGGTGCAGCGAGTGGGAACAGGGTACTGACATGCGGTAGATAGCCAAGTATACTGGGCTGTAACTGGAGGAGCTGGTGGGAATACAGGAGTAGAGTTAGAAGCAGGACTGGGTCTTTGTAAGCTGACTGAGGCTGGGTGCAACAAATCTGTCCATGTCTGCAGTATGGGTTGAACAAAGCTGAGTTTACACAAAGTCTGTCTGGTCAATGACTGCACTGCGTTTATACAATCTCTCAGTGTCTGTGGTGAACATGTGGAATAACGCTCCAGAAAGTAACCCACATCATCCTCTAATAACCACACCAGGGACTCTACCTGGTCTGCACTAAATGGTGGCAAAAATTCATCCCTGCATTCGGGGAAACCAGATGAAACCAACTCAACACAAACCTGAATCAATGGCTGCACCTCAGAGAACACTGTGCCCTGATCTACTAGAACATGAGCGAGCCGTATACATTCTAGCAGTTCATCCCGGGTATACTCCTTCAGAGTCTGATAAGCATACTCTCTGTCATCAAGCACTAGCAGAGATAAATACTCAACCTCATCTAGATCCATCCTTCCCATCAACAAGCCAAGATAGCTTCCCTGTGCAGCCACTTCTGGTCAGGATTGGCCTTGGTGTAATGTCAGGGCTCCCAGGTATGACCAGAGGTGTGTGACTGAAGCAGGGAAACGCAGACCTCAGATATGTTATAAACAATATAATTTATTAACACTAACAGTACAAACATAAACGCAGTGCAATACTAAAACATAATACAGTGCAACCAAACCAAACCACCCACAGATAACAGTATATACAAGCAAGCGTCGTCAGGCAGGCCGGGTCAATATCAATTGGGCAGGTAGGTACAGGGGGAGCAAGCGGAGAATAGTCGGGGTCACAGGCCAGGTTCAGCAGGTAGCAAGCAGCATAGTACAGAGGGTCAGACAGAGGAATGGTCAGGGTCACAAGCCAGGATCAGAGCAGGAGAAGTCAGCAAAGGAACAGAAACAGGATGCAGGACAGATACAGGGCCCAGGACAAACACAACACCAAGGCAGAGTCTGCAAGTCTGGCCATCCCTTAAATACCCCAGCATCATCAGTTCCAGGTGTTAGCTGGCTGAAAGGTTGAGTCTCTGATTGCTGGGAGCACCCGCTGGCCAGCCCTGGTACTGCAGATCAAAAGGCAGGTGAGTCCCACCATTGCTGGCCAGTCCATTCCTAACAACATCCTTGAAGGCCATAGCATCTTCTAATGGTCAAGTCATGTATCTGGCCAATCCCATAAGGGACACACCAACCAAAGGGGTGATTCAAAACCGTTGACATCCTGCTGTGACAACATTCTCCAATCAGCCACCATAAGGGAATTGTTAAGCTGTCCTCTGGAGGCACTTGAAATATTTCCACAGCTTTGCTTCTATTTAAGGGAATTTCATCAACCTTGCCAAAGGAAGAATCAACAACCTGGACAAAGGTCATCCTCATTTTCTTTTTCAGAAGGGACTGATGAGGATTGATTGGCTTGGGAAGGCTCTGAGACCAGTTTTAATGGCCCTAAAATGAAGACTGGACTTTGCCAAAATAGATGGCCCTTGCAGTAGGTGAATTCATCAATTCCTTTAGAGTGACTTGACCACATGCTTAATTAATTGTGACAACTTGGTCACCACCATCTTAATCACTGTCTACTTAAACAATGCAGGAATCACATAGTCATGTTCATCCACATATTCTTTTGACAAATCTGCCAAGGGTTGATTTGACTGAGAAGGTTCTGAGACTGCTGATTGGCAGAATATATGACCCCTTCACAAGTTGGAAGCAACTCCTTTAGAATGTATTGACCACATGGTCAATAAATGTGATAAATTGTTAGGTGTCAACTTCTTTATCCCTGGTTGCTTTAACCAGTAGGGCTCACACAGTCATGCTCACCTTAATCTTCTTTTGGAAGATTCTGAGGAGGATTGTTTGCCTGGAAGGCTAGGAGACTGTTCATTGATAGAACAGATAACCCTTTCACAGTGTGAGTGAAAACATTCCTTTAGAGAGTATTAGCCTCATGTGACAACCTGTTAGGTGTCATCTTTATCCTTGGTTGCTCAAACAAAGCAATATTCAGGCAGTCATGTCCATCCACATCATCCTCTTTGGAAACTCTGAAGAGGAATGCTTTGTCTGGGAAGACTAGGCAGCTTCCAACTGCCAAAGCAGATAACACTTCAAAGGGTATGTGGAAACCATTCCTTTATTGTGTTGACAATGTGTTTATTGAACGTGACATCCTGTTAGGTATCATCATCTCTATCCCTGGCTGCTTAAAACAGTAGGATACATGACCATGCTCATCTGCCTCTTCCTTTTTATAGTCTGAAGAGGCTGTCTTGCCTGGCATGGCTATGAGACTAATCACCGCAACATATAACCCTGTTACAGGGTGAGTGGAAACAACTCCCTTTGAGTGCTCTGGCCAATTAATGATTGTGATAATGTGTTGGGTGTCAACATCCTCATTTGTGGTTGCTTGAACAAAGCAAAAATCATATTGTCATGTTCATTTGTCTTTTCCCCTTTGGAGAGTCTAAAGAGGCTGTTCTGCCTGGGAAGGCTATGAGACTGCTCATTGTTAGAATACATACAGTAGCTCCCTCATATAGTGAGTGAAACACTTACATTTATGTTCATCTGCATCTTCTTTTTTGAAAAGTCTGAAGAGGGTTGTTTTGCATGGGAAAGCTCTGAGACTGCTCATTGCCAGACTAGATAATCCTTTCACAGGGGTTTCCCTGCTGCTTAAAGCAGCTAAAAAAAAACCCAATAATTTAATGAAGTATAAAATAGCTTGCTTAGTAACAAACCCTAAAAGGTTAACCACTGCTAGAGGGATGCTGATACTTCAGATACCAACCATAGCCCTAAAGTCACCAGGTGGTTAATGAACCAAACCTTGCCCTGCCAGAGAACAGGAAATAATGAAAATGTTTTGTTAAGAAAAGCAACAAAATGTTAGAAATCTGCATCAGATTTACAATCCATCCAAGGGAATTGTTGACATCATAAAAACCTTCTCTTTTTTTTTTTGAGAAACTGGAGACCACAAACATATATTAAAGTGGTGCCCTATACTCAAACAGGCAATGCTGGCTACAGTAGTCATCCACAGGTGACTCTTCTACCTTCTCTTGGAATGCTGGTCTTTTGAGGGGGTTGGCATAATGGTACAACTGTAAAGCAAACATGAGAAGCCACCAACAGGTAATGTCATGTGTGAACAGACATAGTATTACTTTGTGCACTTGTTATGCAAAATCTGTGGAGGAGCTCAGGGTATGCACAGTGGCTGCAGGGAGCAAGGCACAACACTACCCAGCAATGCAGCATTCATTTGGATACAAAGCATTTCTACATTTAGCTCACCCAACCTCTGCCATCTGACTGTAAACACTGGCACTGCACGGGTGCGTGTGCCTAGAGGAGACTCTGCTGACACTGCTGCAAACTTCACATGGACCCAGCGGACCCCAGACCAGGGGTGTATTTGCCACAAGCAAACAAGGCACTTGCCTAGGGCGGCATTTTTCAGGGAGGGCAGCACCTCCCCCCAGAAGAAAGGATGAAAGAAGGGACATGTGCACCATGGGAATGACCAGGTGGAATCCAAGAGAGGCTATGGGCTGCTTGATAGTGTATGTAGAGCCTGACTCTTGTTCCCGGGGATGTCCAGAGCTTTGAAGATGAGGGTTGTGGAAGGCTCTCCCGGGTGGTGTTGGTCAGTGTCCGTGGGGGCAGATGATTTTTGTCTTGCCTACGGCAGCACAAAACCTTAACACTCCACTGCCCCAGACAAGGCTGTTAGCCATGGTAAAAGCTTCCCCGAGGATCAGCAGCTGGGCTCCATGGATTGATCATTTAGCCAATACACCAGGGACCGCGTCCAGCTGAAACCCACATGCATGGACAGATAGACAGCCCTTTAGACCAGCCAGGTAGAGGAGCACACCTAGGTCCTGCACATGGGAGGAAAAAAGAGGAACGCTGAGGCTGCAGGTGGGCTCACATTTATGAGTTAGGTCCTGGAAGCATGGGGGGGCAGGGCCCTCACCGAGCTGTGCTGACATAGAGCTGTCAGGAAAGTTGTTTTATTTTGGTTACTCAATTTTGTTCTTCTGAATCTGTTGTCTTGTGTTTCTATGTGATTAAAAACCCTTTTTTGTAGAATCCCATAATAGGCTCTTCTTAAAATAACTGAATTCCTGGGGATTATTAATTTATTTAATGTAAGGTAAACCTAGATATACATTTTTAGCACTTTTGTAAGTATTCAATGATAATTGTTAGACACTCCTTTTGGTGTGTCTTGAATATTGCAAAAATCAATTTCATATAGGAAGTGTTTTATATGAAACTTGTATCGATACAGTTATTATTATTAACTTTATACTATGGGTATAATGACATCAATTGCTCTAGTGCTCTTAGTAGACAGACACTATGAGGATTACTTATAAAACTTTTAAACCAGGAAAATCCAGAGCTAAGTATCAAACAGAAATAAACTGCAAACTAATCATCTGAATACAGGACCGAAAAAACTCAACTGCAAAATAGGTACACTATTTCTTTAAATTATAAGTGACCAATATCATACTTCAATAGTGAGTGCATAATCTCAAAATCAGCAAGTAAAACGAACAATAAAAACAACAAGAGGAAACTAAGTACCTTTTATTAATGAAAAGAATAATAAGCTTTTAAGCAAATACAGCACTACTGCTATTCCACTGGCAGGTGTGATGACGTCACAAAGCAGGCCCTGCTCATTATCATGCTTGCTGGCGGAATAGTGGCGGTGTTGTATTTGCTTTCCAGCTTGTCTCTCTCTCATATGACTGTTATTCTTTTAATAAACCCATTGGTCTTTTACATATATTACTCTATGTGTTCTGCAATTTGTTCCTCTTATGTTGTATACACTTTTGAATGAAGTTGGTGAATGCTGGAGAATCTATGCACGTCAAGGTTGTATGACAGCCAGGTGCTGGTGATCTCATATAACCTAGAGATCCTGTTTATCTGGTAAGGAGGCTTTATCACTAGGGGAACACCTTGCAGTGGACACCCGTGTACTGTTTTGTGCTCAAGCACTTCACCCTCACTGGTTTAGTGTATACTTGTCATGCATTTAAAAGGGATTTGCAGTAATATTGTGTTACATATTATTTTAATGGACATTAATTATTTTTTTGTTCTTTGATTATATCATTGAATATTCAATACTTGTTGATTTTGAGATTATGCATTCACTACTGAAGTATGGTTGTGGTCACTTGTAATTTTAAGGAATATAGCACCTATCTTATATCTATAAAACTTTTACAGAGCTATTTGTCTTGTGAAACTACATGTACATATTGTTTCTAGGCAAACTGTTCATTCATACAGAATAGAATGAATTGTGAAAATATCACATTATGGTCACTAGGTGGAGCTGATAATCATATGAAATAAATACTTATTTACTATACCCTGCAGCTCTATCCAGTGGCCATATGGTGGTATTTTCGTGATTCCCTCTATTCTGTATAAATGAAAAACATTAGACCTGTAGAGAAAACAGCCTAATAGCATTAATTTGTGCCCCATTTGCACAAAACAAATACTACCAAATAAACTAATAGCTCTGATTTTTTTTACACCTGCTATGCAATTGCTGCTTGTGTTGACAAGGACCCAGTGACTTAATATAGCATTTTAGTAATATGCCCATTTTAACATCAGGCAACCAGAGGAAGTTCCTGGTAAGTGCTCAGTTGTCTGGCAATAGATAACTGGCCAGCTGATGGGCATCATAGCAGAAAAAGATTAAGTAGTGTACAACTATATAACCTTTTTAGTGGCTGTATTTGTTTCAGTACAAACACATGTAATCTTTTCCCCACTGTTAGCAATAACACTGTGCTGTACAAATGTGAAACTATTAAGATATTCAAATAACAAATTAAAAATAATAGGTGCTAAATATTTATATCAGCTGTTTGTTTAGTGGAATAAATGAAACATAATAAGCAATTACAAGCAATATAGTACAAATCTCAGACACTTCATTCTTCTTTTCTCCATTAGCAGATTCTCATGTAATCTGGCTTGTTTGTACAACAGACACATCATTATTAAGGGTTTGCTTGTAAAATTGGCTAAATGATGGATTTGTTTTATTAGGAATCTTAAGTACTATAAGAAAAGGACACAACAATGCCATGAAAATATATTTTCTTCGTGCTTACTAGGTGCAGTCTTATAATATGTTATTAAGCTATAGCAGTCTCAATTGAAACATCATAGATTTGTGTAAAAATTTTTTTGTAAGTAGAAATGAGAATTATTTTATGTTCATGGATACACACACTTAACCCATTTCTCATAAGTGGTTAGCTATAAAAGTACACTGCTCAAAAAAAAGAACACTTTTTAATCAGAGTATAGCATAAGTCAATTAAACTCCTGGGATATTGATTTGGTCAGTTAAGTAGCAGAGGGTTTGTTAATCAGTTTCAGCTGCTTTGGTGGCAATGAAATTAACAACAGGTGCACTAAATGGGCAAAAAATGAGATGACCCCCAAAACAAAAATGGTTTTAAAGGTGGAAGCCACTGACATTTTTCTATACTCATCTTTTCTGACTGTCTTTCACTAGTTTTGCATTTGGCTAGGGTCAGTGTCACTACTGGTAGCATGAGGCGATACCTGGACCCTACAGAGGTTGCACAGGCAGTCCAACTCCTCCAGGATGGCACATCAATACGTGCCATTGCCAGAAGGGTTGCTGTGTCTCCCAGCACAGTCTGAAGAGCTTGGAGGAGATTCCAGGAGACTGGCAGTCACTCTAGGAGAGCTGGACAGGGCCGTAGAACCCATCAGCAGGACCAGTATCTGCTCCTTGGTGCAAGGAGGAACAGGATGAGCACTGCCAGAGCCCTACAAAATGACCTCCAGCAGGCCACTGGTGTGAATGTCTCTGACCAAACAATCAAAAACAGACTTCATGAGGGTGGCTTGAGGGCCCAACATCCCCTAGTGGGCCCTGTGCTCACTGCCCGGCACCATAGAGCTCAATTGGCATTTGCCATTCAACACCAAAATTAACAGGACCGCCACTGGCACCCTGTGCTTTTCACAGATGAGGGCAGGTTCACCCTGAGCACATGTGACAGACGTGAAAGTGTCTGGAGAAGCCATGGAGAACGTTATGCTGCCTGTAACATCATCCAGCATGACCGTGTTGGTGGTGGTTCAGTGATGGTCTGGGGAGGAATATCCATGGAGGAACGCACAGATCTCTACAGGCTAGGCAATGGCAACCTGACTGCCATTAGGTATCGGGATGAAATCCCTGGACCCATTGTCAGACCCTACGCTCGTGCAGTGGGTCCTGGGTTTCTCCTGGTGCACGACAATGCCCAGCCTCATGTGGTGAGAGTATGCAGGCAGTTCCTGGAGGATGAAGGAATTGATACCATTGAATGGCTCCCATACTCGCCTGACCTAAATCCTATAGAACACTTCTGGGATATCATGTTCTGGTCCATCCGATGCCACCAGATTGCACTTCAGACTGTTCAGGAGCTCAGTGATGCCCTGGTCCAGATCTGGGAGGAAATACCCCAGAACACCATCCATCGTCTCATTAGGGGTAAACCCCGATGTTGTCAGGCATGCATACAAACACTTGGGGGCCATACAAACTATTGAGTACCATTTTGAGTTGCCGCAATTACATTTTAGCAAAATGGACTAGCCTGCTGCATCATTTTTTCACTGTGATTTTTGGGGTGTCTTTGAATTCAGTCCTCTGTAGGTTGATAATTTTCATTTCCATCAAACGATGAGGTATCCTTACGTTCCTAACACATTACCCAGTCCATATCAATATGCAGATATCCAGCATGATATTTTTCCCCATTGAGATCTGATATGTTTTCAAAGTGTTCCTTTAATTTTTTTTGAGCAGTGTAGTTTGCAGAGACCCATTCTCATCAAAAGCCTATAGCATTTGCTTCTGCTGGTTCTACTGCTGTTTTAGATGTTCAAGGTACATACTTAATATATAAGATGGTGTGGTGCATGGTCTTTTGGCTGTACTGTGAGAGCATGATGAGGGAGATATTGTGTGGTCTATGCTAATTTTTAATAAGGACGTAGTGAAACCAGGTATACATTATGACATTGAATCATGAAAAGGTGGTTAATATATAATTTATGGGTCAATCTACAGATGGTGGACCATTTTGGATCAGTCTGGCATAGCTTCACAGCAAGAAGCATTCCCGCTGCTAAGCTGTAATAGAAAGTGAGTGGCATTTAGAATGTTCAGTAATTGATCTCCTGCCCAATTGTGCCTCCATAGTTTCAATGCCAGAGTCAACAGTGCAACACATAGAGCATCTCCAAATATTAGTTACCCCAGGCACCAATGTTGGAGTACTCTTATTTCTACTGATCCTCATGATGGGATAGTTGTTCTCCCAGTGGAACAAATTCTGAGGCAGAGTTTTTGCGTTCTTCATCTCAATGACCATCATTGCTTGGGCAGTCTTCACCAGTCTGCAGAAATGTAAGGGTTTGTTTTTTTCCCCCTTGATCACCAATGTAAGGGTATGTCTTCCTTCCACTAATCACCATTGTATGGGTGCATTTTTCTCTTCCCATATAAGCTATCAGCAATATGCTGGTTACTAGAATAATATCTCTCTAGAAACAGGGATCAGCAGACCTAAAACCCTGTACTACTGTAAAAAGCATTCATCCCTGTCATCACGTGTTTACCATTTGACTTCCTAATACTTTGTTAATTTTAAACAACTGAGATTGCATTGACACAGGAGAATATCATTATTTGGCTTTGATAAAGGGTATAGCATTTTGACAGGACTAACTCTGATGTCACTGGTGACTACAAGATATAAAAAAAACCCACCATGTGATCTAACTTTTCAATAGATATGCAAGCTAAGAATATTCATTAAGGGTGTAGTTATCCTTCACTTTGATCTACTGTTATTGCATTAAATACTAGCATAAATCTAAACATTTTGTGCATATTTTGACTCAACTGTTCATACGATTTGCTATGTTTAGTTAACAACATGGCAACATATGTTTGGCATCTATGTTAATATATTATCCAGTATCATGCTTCATTTGCCATGCTTTGTTTCTGGCTTGAGCAAAGGCTGGAAGGTTTAAAACTCTGGCTATAAGATTATTTTTTTTGAAACAGTCACATTTAAATTTTACTCTTTAAAACGAAGTTTTAGCAAAAAAGCTTTTGTTCTGACAAGTGTCTGTAGTTTTACCTAATCTGAAAGTCTTGCATATATTTTTTGTGATAGACACATTCAGTTTTTTCTATCGCAGCACCATTTGATGTATCTTTTGCCACTGATAGAGTCTATATGCTACAGTTTTGTTAGCAGATCATCCCTTAATCTGGTACACATACAACAACATGGGTTCTGGGGCTGGTTGACTGGGAACAGGTTATAAAACATGATTTTTGCTAAATGTCTCTCCATTTCAAAAGCAGCCAACCCTGTATTATATCATATGTATCCCTCAAATAATTTGATAAACTGTTCATCCTACATTATAGACAATTACTGAATCATAGCTGAAGATATATTGTTTGATTTATTGTTAAATAATCTTAATTACCTTGTTTGTTTTCTTATATGGCATAAATTGTACACAATGTTTCAATATTTTTGTCACCTTGGAAACCAGGCTACAGTTAAGTAGAAATAGAATGGTTCACACATATACAGCCAAAGTTCCATAGTGTCTATAGTTTCTGTATAGCAACCAGCAAAATATGAGCAAGCGTTTAGTGGTGCGTGATATAAAATAGATAACAGTTACAATACTGATATACAACATCAAATTTTCTAGAGATGAAGCTTTCTAGCTTTGCATTCAAATCATAAACCTTGATGTTTCTGGATCACTGTCGGGAATCCCGGGGTCCGCTGCAGTGCATGGGACTGCGCAGGCGCGAATTACCAAGGCGCAGCAACATGCGGGCGCTGGGACCCAGACGCCCGTGGCGGCAATTTCAGCCGCGCATGCGCACTCGCGCACACAGGTGCGCGCTGGGCACCAATGACGGCGCGGGGCGCGCTATTTAAACAGACCCCTGCTGTGCACAAATTGCAGTATGGTCTTTACTCCTGCTGTTCCTGTTCGTTGTTCCTGAGAGATTGCCTTTGTTGCCGACCCAGCCTGACCCGGATTGCCGTGACCTTCTCCTGCCCTGACCTCTGGCTTGTCTTGACCATTCTTCTGTCTTCTCCTGTTTACCTGACCTCCTGTTGCTGAACCTGGCCTGTGACCCATTGATCCTTTTGCCTGCCACTCTGTACCATCTGCCTCCGCTGTTACTGACCTGGCCTGTCTGATTACGCTACACTCCGCCTCTTCACATCAGGCTCTCATCTGTTACTTGCCACTGGCAACTACCTCTACCGCAGCCGGTTGTACTCGGGGGCCACGACCTGGTCTCAGACTGCTCCAAGTCCATCCCCACCATCAGGTGAAACAGCAGGCTGGGGCTTAGATTCCGCACCCTGAGGAATTCCGGTCTGTGGGTCGCTAGAGGCTACCGCCAGTTGGCTCCTGACAGTACCATACGGCCATGGCTGAGCCAGGAAGAGGTCCTTCCCCGTTGGATGAGATATGCCAACACCCAAGCGGTCAAGACACTTCAAGAGGGGTATACCCATCTGGAGGAACGTATTCAGACCCTAACCTCACCAGCAATCACACCGTCAGTTCCAGTCACCTCACCCCCTGCCGGGGGCTCCACAGAACCCCCCGCCGGAGCAACGTTTGCCGTACCTCTGCTGGAACCTTGTGTGCCAACACCAGAGCGGTTCAACGGGGATCGAGAGACGTTCAGGGCATTCCAAAATTCCTGCCAACTGTACTTTGATTTGCAGCCACCGACATTTTCTTCAGAATCCGTGAAGGTGGGGTTCGTCGTATCCTTATTGCAAGGGGAACCCCAAGGCTGGGCCCACCATCTGCTGGAAGCTCGTCATTCACACCTAAATTCTGTCTCCGCATTTTTTAAAGCAATGGCTCAATTATATGACGACCTGTAACAAGCCACTTCGGCTGAAACGACCCTGCATACCTTGCAACAAGGTCGCCGGGCAGCAGAGGATTACGCCTCCGAGTTTAGGCACTGGAGCGGGGACACCCAGTGGAATGACACAGCCCTGCGTCATCAATTTCGCTTGAGTCTATCTGACCCCCTTAAGGATGAGCTAGCCAGAGTTGGTGTACCGGACTCCCTGGAAGATCTGATAACCTTGGCCATTCAAATCGACCGCCGGCTGCGGGAACGAAGGCTAGAGAGATCCAGTCAAGGTCCGAGACCGACATGGGTGTTACCTCGGGTTTCGGTCCTGCCTCATCCCCCAGTTAGTAATTGGAATCCTGAGCCGTCGGATGGGCCCGAACCTATGCAACTCGGATTGATGCGGCCTTCCCTGACACTTGAGGTATGCCAGAGACGTCGGTTAAACAACCTTTGCCTCTACTGTGGAGCGGCTGGACACTTTGTACGCTCCTGTCCAGAGAAATTGAGTAAGTGTGCCTTTGTCGCCTCTGCTATATCTCCAACGTGCCTAAATAATTCAACTCACTTAGCCATGCCTATTTCTTTCCAGCTCCCCGGAAGAACCGTGCCAGTTACGGCCATTATTGATTCGGGGGCCTGCAGCTGTTTCATAGATCTTAACTTTGCAGCCCAGCAGCGGATTCCCAATCAGACCAAAGAGCACGGCATGAATATCTTCCTGGCTGATGGGTCTTGGATTAAATCTGGATTGGTAGACCGTGAGACCCCTCCGATCTGCACCACGGTGGCCGGTCAGCATCAGGCCATCACGTCCCCATTATTTCCGGTTATCTTGGGGCTCCCCTGGTTACGAGCACATGACCCACAAATCAACTGGAGGACAGGGCCAATTCAGTTCCGTTCACCTTATTGTCAAGAGCATTGTTGCCTCAGGACACTATTGACTACCCAGACCCTATTCTGTGTGAACACGGATGAAGAGCTAGCTCAAGCAATCCCTTCAGCCTACCACCACTACCTTGATGTATTTAGTCCACGGGGAGCAGCTATCCTTCCCCCGCACCGGGTATATGACTGTACAATTGACCTTCTTCCAGTGTCTGAGATCCCTTTCGGCTGAATCTTCCCCTTGTCGGAGCGGGAGTTGGGAGCTTTGAAGGAGTACATAGACGAGAGCCTCCAAAAAGGTTTCATCCGTCCTTCCACGTCACCGGCTGGAGCCGGAATTTTCTTTGTGGAAAAGAAAGACAAGTCCCTGAGGCCCTGTGTTGATTATTGGGAACTAAACAAGATAACAATAAAAAAACGTTATCCCCTTCCCCTAGTCCCTGAGTTGTTCCAGAGATTGAAAACGGGATCTATTTTTACCAAGTTGGATCTCAGGGGCGCTTATAATTTGGTCCGTATACACAAAGGGGATGAGTGGAAGACAGCATTCCATACCTGATTCGGTCACTTCGAGTACCTTGTCATGCCGTTCGGGTTGTGCAACGCACCTGCCACTTTTCAGCACTTTGTAAATGACATATTCAAGGATTACCTGGATATCTTTGTTGTGGTCTATCTAGACAATATCTTGATCTTTTCCCCATCCTTGGAGGCACATCGAGGTCATGTCAGGAGCGTGCTATAATGACTTCGCCAGCACGGGCTCTATGCCAAGGCAGAGAAGTGTTGCTTCGAGCAACACAGCATCCCACTCCTGGGACCAATTATTTCCACTACAGGAATTGCCATGGACCCCCGGAAGATCTCCGCTATCTTGGAATGGCCAGTGCCCACAGATAAGAAGGGCATCCAGTGGTTCATTGGCTTCGCCAACTTCTACCGGAAGTTCATCAAGAACTTCTCAGGCCTGGTATCCCCCATCACTCAACTCACAAAACTGGGGGTACGATTACAATGGATGCCAGAAGCACAGGCTGCCTTTGAAACTCTGAAGAGATTGTTCACGGCAGCTCCCATCTTGAACCACCCAGATGCATCTCTACCTTACATACTGGAGGTAGATGCGTCCGAAATCGCGGTTGGGGCGGTCCTGTCACAAAGGAAGGGTGTGAAGGAACTTATGCACCCAGTAGCCTTCTTTTCTAGGAAGCTTACTCCGGCAGAAAAGAACTACGATATTGGAGACCAGGAGCTTTTGGCAATTAAGTCAGCACTGGAAGAGTGGAGATACCTGTTGGAGGGGGCCTTGCATTCGATCCTGGTCTACACAGACCATAAAAATTTAGAGTATCTGAGGACGGCTAAGCGCCTTAGACCACGTCAGGCCCGATGGGCATTGTTCTTTTCAAGAATCGTCTTCCATATAACATACCGACCTGGATCTAAGAACACAAAACCTGACGCGCTTTCTCGTATGTTCGAGGATCCTAAAGAAATGCCTAAACCAGATACATCCTGCCGGCAGGTAACTTCTTACTTCTGCAATCAGAACTTCTGTCTAGATTACAAGACGCATCTTTGGGGGCCCCAAACCCCCCTGGAGTCTCGATACAGAGTAGGGAGGGACTCTTATGGAAGGGGGAGCAGATCGTGGTACCTGAAGAAGTTTGGACCCTGGTCCTGGGCTACTGCCACAACCACCCGTTTGCAGGCCACTTTGGAGTATGCAAGACCTTGGAGTTGATACAACGCACATTTTAGTGGCCGAGTATGTGGAAGACCTGTGCCATCTGTAACAGGAATAAGCCCACCAGGAATAAAGCTTGGGGCTTATTGCGTCCCTTACCCGTACCCGACAGGCCATGAATTATGATTTCCATCGACTTTATAGTGGAACTGCCACCTTCACAGAATCATACTGCAATTTTCGTGGTGGTGGATCGCCTTTCAAAAATGGTCCACTTCCTGCTACTGAGGCGTACGCCTTCTGCTCCCGAGACGGCACAAATATTTATTAAAGAAGTGGTAAGACTCTATGGAGTCCCTAAGAATTTAGTTTCGGATCGGGGAGTCCAATTTACGTCAAAGTTTTGGAAGGCCCTGTGTGAAATCTTGGAAATTAAACTATCCTTCTCCTCTGCGTACCATCCGCAAACGAATGGGCAGACTGAGCGGACCAACCAAACGCTGGAGCAATACCTCAGGTGCTACACCTCATTTCTTCAGAACGACTGGCTGGCACTCCTGCCCTTAGCGGAATTTGCGTACAACAATGCGAGTCACTCCGCCACTAAGCAGTCCCCATTTTTCGCCAATTACGGTTTCCATCCCACGTTCCTGCCTGACCTGATTCCAGAAAGCTCGGTTCCAGCGGCTCAAGATACCTTAAATTTCTTTGTATCCAATAACAAATTGTTACAGGAGGCAGTGACCAAAGCCCAGGAAATAACAAAAGGCCTTTGATAGAAGGAGGAGAAGGGAGCTGGTCGTGCGCCCAGGAGATCAAGTCTGGTTGGCAACGACCAATCTAAAGATGGCGTGCCTATCAAGAAAATTGGCACCCAAGTTCGTGGGCCCATTCCGGGTGAGACAGCAGATCAATGAAGTAGCCTTTGAATTAGTGCTGCCCGAATTTTTCAGGATACACCTGGTGTTCCATGTATCCCTGCTGAAGCCTGCAATTCCAGATCCCTTCCCGGATCGTAGGTCAAGACCTCCGGTAGCCCTAGACATTGATGGAAAAGAGGGATTCGAAGTTGAGGCACTCTTAGACTGCAGGAGGAGAGGAGGTCAGATGCAATACCTCATTAAATGGAAAGGCTATGGGCCGGAGGAAAATTAATGGGAACCAGCCCAAAACGTAAACGCTCCCAGGTTGGTTCAAGAATTTCTCCGCAGCCACCCACAAAGGAGGAATCAGTTGGGCATCCAGAGGCTGCCCGTAGGGGGGGGCAATGTCAGGATTCCTGGGGTCCGCCTCAGCGCACAGGACTGCGTAAGCGCAAATTATCTAGGCGCAGCAACGTGCGGGCGCTGGGACCCAGGTGCCTGCGGCGGCAGTTGCTGAACCTGGCCTGTGACCCGTTGATCCTTTTGCCTGCCGCTCTGTACCGTCTGCCTCCGCTGTTACCGACATGACCTTTCTTTTTTTTTTTTTTTTTATAAATATTTATTAAATTTTTCCAATTCATATACAAAACATTTCAACATTTCTATTAAAATAATTATCCCAACTGTTTTCTCTTCTTACATAAATTATCCCTATATATGACTTTCTTTTCTTGCCCTCCCCCCCCCTCCACCCCCCCATCTCCTCCAACCCCTCCCATGCTCAACATTCTCTTTACTCTCGTTAACTCCATATTATCCTGTTGTTTCTAAATCTCAGTTCTAAACCAGCTTCCAGGAATATTATCTCTTCATATATTTCACCTTTTCTCTGTATTCTTCCCAGCCTTTCCATTTTTTATTATATAACTCCAGCTTGTCCTCGTGCGTGTAATACAATCTTTCTGTCCCAGAGATCTGATTTACTCTAGCCATCCAATCCTCCTCAGTTGGCACCTCTCTTTTCTTCCAGAACCTGGGTATCAGACTCTTTGCTGCGGTCAAGTAATGCCATATCCCAGAACTCTTATATGTTTTCACTGAGAGTTCTGAGATATGGAGGAGACATACTTCTGAATCTAATCCTATATTGATTTTTGTGATTTTCCCTATCAAATAAACTATCCTCCGCCAAAACACCTGTATTTCTGAACACTCCCACCACACATGATACCACGTGCCCACCTCTCCACAACCTCTCCAACACATCTGTGAGATTTCCGTATTCATCTTGTGCTCCAGGTAGGGGGTAATGTGCCATCTATTCAAACACTTATAGTTTATTTCCACTTCTCTCATACTAATATTTTCGTGAATTAATGTGAACATCTTCTTCTTCTCCTCCTCCTCTATTTTTCTTCCCATATCTCTTTCCCATTTCTCTATGTGCATTAATTTTGTGTCTATATCAAGTTCCATTAATATCTTGTGTATTTTTGCCGTACCGTGTCTACCATTTCCCCGTGACTCAAAAATTCTCTCAAATGGATTCCAGTCTTTTCTAGTTCTTATTGGTTTTGGAAGACTTTCAAAGAAATTCTTCAGTTGGTAATATCTTAGTCTATCCATCTTATTAAAGACTTCACCCTTTCTTTCCTCCATATCCTTATATGACCCCATTTCCTCTCCTACCATTATATCTCTCAATTGCGCCTCCTGTTTTATAATCCATTTCCCTGCTATACTATCTTTACCCGGGATGAAATATTTTGTGTTCCTAAGTGGCATTAGTTGTGAATTAAAAACCCACCCCTTTTGTCTGTGTAATAAATCCCATTCTTTTAGAACATTAAGAGTGTACATGCTTGTGCTCTCCTCTAATTCTCTGTATTGTGCAGGGACCCGACATGACCTTTCTGATTATGCTACACTCCGCCTCTTCACATCAGGCTCTCACTACCTCTACCGCAGCCGGTTGTACTCGGGGGCTGTGACCTGGTCTCAGAGTACTGGTACTCCAAGTCCATCCCCACCATCAGGGGCTCTGGTGAAACAGCAGGCTGGGGCTTAGATTCCGCGCCCTGAGGAATTCCGGTCTGTGGGTCGCTAGAGGCTACTACCAGTCGGCTCCTGACAATCACAGTCCTTACAATATTGTTGGAATAACAGACCAGAATATGAACACACAATTCACAAGATGGTGGTGCTGATAAGAAAATTTCAGCCAAAACATGGGGTTGAATGACATCTTTCTTTTCTTCGATTTACCAAAACCATATAATATAATGTCATACCTAAACATTTTCAATTTGTATGCAATCAGGCATGCCCTTGCAATACATAGTTGAAGGTAAATCTAAATGAAAATTGAACAAGAAAATTGTATAATATATGGCTGGTTTTAGTAGTGCCTGAGCTGAATTCTTTCTTTTGGTTAGCAAGTTGTGCAGACATGGGCCTGCCAACAAAAATGAAAGCCTGTTAAACCTAACACCAAATATTTAATATATTGCAGTTTACAATCCTGTATTAGAATGCCCTCACTCTGGATGAATGAGCACAGGGGCACCTTTGGACAGCAGCATTGTCAGTCTGGGGGAGAGGGGGGGTTAGTGTAGTAGCAGATTTAAATAAACTAACAATCTGAAGCCAAACTTCAGCTAATATTTTATAAACAGAGCAAACTGTTTTTTTTTCCTTTTGGGATAAACGTTTTACATAAATAAATGCTGATCATTGTAAACACTTCTGCTAGTGGTAAAGGGACTGTCTCATCTCTGTAACTGATACATTCTGCTGGAGAGCTTGTTCTTTTGAAAAATAACAGACCTACTGGTTGGATCACTAGGTTAAAATAGAAGAAAGAAAGTCTAAAAAAGAAAATGAATGCAGTCATCACATCTAGGAATGTAATCTGATACTGCAATATAATATAATTTATGTTTGCTTTTGGGTTAAAACCACTTTAATGAAGCTACCAAAACTAAGGACTGGTAAGCTGCAATATATTACATTTTGTGAGTGGTTTAGTTATGTTAAAAATGAGTGCTTTGCTACAAAGTCGAATAAAAGAATATCTGTTCTATATTGTATATTTTTGAATCCATGAAGAAAAGTATTCTAAAAATTATTGTTATTATTTTTTTTGTTAAGGGAATCTACTGATCGACATCAATACAACCAGACTGTTGGATTTTTTTGGTTTGATAATTGCTGGTGGTTATGTATTCTGACATGGGAAACCATACTGGGAGGGATTCCCCCATCAACAATGACTGTGTTGATGGAGGAAACAAGCAGTTTTCATTTGTTCAGCTGTGGTTGAAGGAAAGAAAATTGCACAATGTGTGACCTGCCTTAGTCAATTAATCATCAGCTTAAGAAAAAACTGCAAGGCAGCACAGAGACACAGAGATAAGATCAACTATTTAATCAGGAAGGTAAATAATTGTCAATACCATAAACAAGTTAAACAGATGTCTGATGCAGGAACTACCAAAGCATGTGTTTAGAAAGATGTTACATTCATTCATACATTGCAGACAAGTGTAGGACATGTTTAAAAGATAGTTACTAAGAGCAATAGCAAGGTAAATGTAGATTCATTCATACACAGCAACATCAGACAAGTGTGGGAAATGTTTGAAAGATAGTTACCATGGGAAATAGAAAGACAGACGTGGTTTCATTCATACACAGCAACAGCAGATAAGGAAATGTTTGAAAGATGCTTACCTGTAGGAGCAGAGCAGAGAAGACATAATGAAAAATGATAGGAGAATACCAAGATGGTGACATGATGTTAAAATTATCATATGCTTATACAGGAATGGCACTTTTGGCAGGGATTATTGTTCCAATATACTTTTAACATAATTTTGGCATATCTATAAATTAAAAAAAAACACCAAAAACAAAAAAGGTATGCACTTTAGCTAAATAATATTGCTGTGGACCCATTTCTACTGGCAAACTAATTTCAGATTGAAAACTACCCCAATAATGTTACCTGCAGATTTAGATGCTGTTGTGTTAAAGTCCTCAATCTACAGTTCTTTAAAATGGTGCTCATAAATATTGCCCAAAATTGATATATTTCAAGTTACACTATATTGACAAAAGTATTAGTATCATTGGATTCAGGTTTTCCAATCACCTCCATGGCTACAGGTGTATAGAATCAAGCACCTAGGCATGCAGACTGCTTCTACAAACATTTGTGAAAGAATGGGTCACTCTCAAGAGCTCAGTGAATTCAAGCATGGTACCGTGATAGGTTGCCTCCTGTGCAAAAAGCCCATCTGTGAAATTTCCTTGCTACTAAATATTCCACGGTCAACTGTTAGTAGTATTATAACAAAGTGGAATATACTGGGAACAAAAGCAACTCAGCCACCAAGTGGTAGGCCACATAAAATGACAGAGCGGGGTCAGCGCATGCTGAAGTGTACAGTGCGGAGAAGTCGGCGACTGTCTGCAGAGTTAATAGCTACAGACCTCCAAACTTCGTGTGGCCTTCAGATTAGCACAACAACAGTGCATAGAGAGCTTCATGGAATGGGTTTCCATGGGTTTCCATGGCTGAGTGGCTGCATTCAAGCCTTACATCACCAAGTACAATGCAAAGCATCGGATTCAGTGGTGTAAAGCATGCTGCAACTGGACTCTAGAGCAGTGGAGACATGTTTTCTGGAGTGAACAATCATGCTTCTCTATCTGGCAATCTGATAGACGTGTCTGGGTTTGGTGGTTGCCAGGAGAATGGTACTTTCCTAACTGCATTGTACCAAGTGTAAATTTTGGTGCTGGGGGGATTATGGTGTGGGACTGTTTTTCAGGGCTTGGGCTTGGCCCCTTAGTTCCAGTGAAGGTAACTCTTAAGGTGTCAGCATACCAGGACATTTTGGACAATTTCATGCTCCCAACTTTGTGGGAACGGTTTGGGGATGGCCCCTTTCTGTTCCAACATGACTACACCAGTGCACAAAGCAAGGTCCATAAAGACATGGATGAGTGAGTTTGGGGTAGAGGAACTCAACTGGCCTGCACAGAGTCCTGACCTCAACCCAGTAGAACACCTTTCGGATGAATGAGAGTGGAGACTGTGAGTTAGGTCTCCGACATCAGTGCCTGACCTCACAAATGCGTTTCTGGAAGAATGGTCAAACATTTCCATAGACACACTCCTAAACCTTGTGGACAGCCTTCCCAGAAGAGTTGTAGCTGTTATAGTTGCAAAGGTTGGGCCAACTCAATATTGAACCCTACGGACTAAGACTGGGATGCCATTAAAATTCATGTGCATGTAAAAGCAGGCATCCCAATACATTTGCCAATATAGTGTATGACCACTATAGAAGCTTCCACATCTACAAGTGTATACTTTGATAACGAGAGTTTGGAAATCTGAGTGAAAGCTTTAATACAGCAACAGACATGTATTGGTATATAAAGAAAGGACCTAAATATGGAAAACCAAGAACCTTTTTATAACTAAGAAATTATTAAGCATGTTATAACCGATTATTATATATACAAACAGTAAAATAGAAATTAAATAAAATATTCATATATCAGTAGTATATATCCAATTATATAACCATTGAATTGTGCATGGAAGCCCCATTCTGGTGTTCTGGTGGTCCAAGGATCGTGTCTCTCTGTGTCTATTAGCTTAAAGATACAGTATGTCTATGAATCGTGCATATGTCAATAAATGTGTTATGGCATGAACTAGCAGTATTTGTATTTACAAAAAGTTAGGGATGAGCTCAAAGTTCAGTGTGAACACAAGTTTGGACCCAGCTTTGGCTGTTAGGGCATTGTCTGAGCAATGGACTTTTAACTGGCTTGCTATTAACCAAAAATCCTGCCTATTAGCCTAGAGAAAAGCTATCACTGTTTTTTAACATTCAGCTCCCATTGACTTCAGTGGGATTTGGAATCCAAACTTTACCCTTGTTCAGCAAACCTGCCTTGAACTGAATCCAGGTATGCAGGTAAAACTAGCAAACAAGAGATGTTTTTGTGCGCTGGTTTATACTTTTTAATTGGGACACAGAAAATAGTACCTATAACTTTGGATGACTGCACAAGGTATACATTGCATTCTGTAAAAATAAAATTCTATTTGAGCCATATAAACGGTAATGCTTTTGCGTTATGGGGAGAGTTCAGAACCCATAAGCTGGCCATAGACTGTTCGAATCTCGGCAGGTTCAGCAGGAATCAGCCGAGATCCAAGCCATGTATCCAAGCTTGCGTACAAGCAGCCTGCTGGATTTTACATGCATTTATTGTTAGCGGCTGTTACAGATGCTAGCAATAATCACTGTCTTTTCCTGGCGTGGGTGTCTTCCCCCCCACCCCAACGGCAGAACACAATGGCTACGCAGCAGGGTTGCAGGAAGCAAATTCGCAGTGTCTATGGTCTGCCTAAGGTTATGGTTGTGGTAAATATGTTTACATTTCTCTCCCTGTTATATGACTGAAGCAAAGACCACAAGGAGAACCACAGTATGAATGTCTGGATGTGTCTCTATAAGACTGCAGGCTTAGATTCCACACCAATTTATGGCAAATAGTATTGTCATTTCAAGAACATTAAAAATGTATGCATGGTTCAGTAGCATGGGTTATTATTGATGGATTGTATAGAACATAGTATACAACAAATGTTATGAATAGATCATTAATGGTTAAGTAAGCTTGAGTAACGATGTTGCTTTTAACAACCTGATCTTCGGGTAGCATTGTAAAACTGCAAGAAGAATCAAATATGTTTCTACATTGTTAACTTACTTTATTTTCTGTATTTAGTTTTTGATGTGCCAGCTGCCTGTTGCTCCAATCAAAATGATTGTTAGGCAGTGCGTCATGAGTATGCTGGGTGCACAATTACTCTTTTGAGAGAATTCATTCACAATAGCCCTAGGCAGCATAAACAAACAGAGCCCCACTGTCAATCTATATGCTGAGACTTATAAACCTAACTGTGCAAAATTCATTTGGCTGAATTAAAACAAATGATTGTTCAAATGCACATTTTGCAATTTACCTTGTAAGTACCCAGTAATTAAAAATGCTGGATGTAAAGTTGAGCATATAAATTTGAAGTCTCTATGGACTACAAACAATTTATCTAGTAAGAGAAGGCAGTCTTTCTCAAGGATGCTTGCTGGTTATGATGATGAATGATGTGCTCAGGAAGGCAAACTTAACTTCAGCAGAAAATTATTGATATGAGACTCGGTGAGACTATTACCATAGTTCATTCCAATTAGGCTATAAGCATCAAGGCTTTGCTCTATTAAAAGCCCACTATAATAATGAAGAAAAATAATCTAAGCTGTTTTAGGGTTGAAATAAAGATAGTTTATGCTTACTCAACAGTTTTGTTGTAACATCTACATTATGCCAATGCGCTTAAGCTTTTATGTGCATTGAAAGTTTAAAACAGATATTTTGTATATATGGGAAACCACAGAATGAAATGTTATTGCGCAAAAGATATAGAGACACATTGGCAGTAAAATAACATCAGTTTGGAAATATAAAAAAGAATCCTTTCTTAAAAAAATTAAAAAGTCAAGGCAAATTGCTTTGATGGCACTTATATAGCTAAAGCACTGCATTATAAAGGATTGCAATAATTTTTTTTCTTTTAAAAATATTGTTTTCACCTTTTTCCCTTTTTTACATGTCAGTGTTGCTGATCTCCTGTAGCCACTTTTCTTTCCCAGTAGTTTTATTTCTTTTCAGTAGAAAAGTACAAAAGCCAACATAGACGTATAAAGCATATAGAACACTTTGAATGCTTACAAGAATACATGGTAATATAAAACAATAAACAAAGAAGTACAAGAAGGTGTCCACACTGTGTTCAGAACTAAATTGAAATACAACTGAATAATTAGAAACCCAATATAATTCATTCCATCCTCTGAAATGGTCGTGAGTGGAGGAGGATTAAAGTCAAAACAACATTATAATCAAAGCATTCCATGCTTCACTTAACCTTCTTATTATGAATTCTCTGTATAATTATATACACAGCACACTGAAGGTAGAAGAAAAGATGGGAAAGGATAGAACACAGGAGGTAAAAGACAACTATGGGGGGAAGGGGAAAGAAGAATGCACCCCAACCCTCCAGTATAGGGGCCATCCACTCTCTCTTAGAAGGGAGTAGAAATATACCTTATCCAAGGATCCCAGGTTTTTTCAAAAAAGGCCAACTTGTCATTCAGGAGTGCCAATAGGCATTCATTTATCATGATCCATGACAATTTGGCCTTCCATAAATCAAATGGGACCATGGGGGCTTTCCAGGACTGTGCAATAGAAATCTATACCACCACGAAAATAAATGCAATTAGTCTCTTTGTGTGTCTCAGTATCCCATCCACTGGACTTCCCAATAGGGTCTGTTGGGGAGAATTAGCCAAGTTTGCCTGAGTGAGGGAGTAGATAAAGTTATACGTACAAATCCAAAACCTCCCCACCTTCAGACAGGACCACTAGGTATGGAAGTCTGTCCCTTCATGGCCGCAGCCTCTGAAGTATGATGCAGAGGCCCCAGGACACAAGATGCTATTCACATTGGTACGATATACCATCCTAATAGTACCTTGTGCCCTAATTGGTCTCAATCAGAGAGGTGTAAAAGGTACCCTGAGCTAGCTTGCACCACTCCTCCATCTCCATCCGCTTGTTCATGTAGAACAACTTTGTCTAGCTAGTAGTTAGTATAATGGAAAGTTTAGATATGTGACCAGTTTGTCAAAATTCTTACACAAGTATTCCATTGAAGTAGGAGAAGTCCTGTACCCACTTTTCAACCAGTTCCTGTCTACATGTACTTGCTCTAGTATTAGCTGCATTCCGTTGCTCAAGGTAGGGTTTCTTATAGTGACAACAGCAGAACATGGCAATGCAATGAGCTTCAGTGCTGCTACTTTTAGTCTCCCCTATCAGAAAATTTGACAGAGTGACAATACAAAAGAGCAATTGGTAGACAGGTAGGCAGAGTGTTAAAACAGGAAGTGCCTGCAAAATTACCTTCATGACAGGATCACTAGGTATTAATTTAACAAAAAAATTAGGATTTAAAAAGAATGATAATGATTTTTGAAATTACATTAAAATGTTAAAGATTACACAAGATTTTAGTGATTAGATTTACATATAATTTATTTTAGCTGTATGCAACCCTCCCCCCCCTTTCCCATCCTGCCCTTACCGGAATGAAAAAAATTATTTTTATCTAACTTTAGACCTAAAAAGCACTCAAATAAAAAGGCATAGCCAGACCATAGAGTTGATTTACTAAAGGCAAATAGACTGTTCACTTTGCAAGTGCAGTTGCTATCTGCAAGGCCATTTGCTCCAGAGCTTAGAAAATTAGGTCGAGCTTGAAAATATCCAATCACATGCAAGGGAAATTAACAAAAAATGCATTTTTTCTTGCACATGATTGGATTATTGAAGTCAGCAAAGCTTCCCCTCATTTATTAAGCTCTGGAGCAAATTCACTTGCAAAATACACCTGTGCTTGCAAAGTGCACAGTCTATTTGCTTTAGTAAATCAACCCCCCATGGCTTTTTAGTTGACCATTTCATAAGTATGTTATGCTCAAATCACCAAAGTTTACATCTTTAAGTAAATGCAATGGATAGGATTAAGTCCAGACACCCGTGGCTCTAATTTTAACCAATCTGGCCAAGTCAGGCTTTTTTTATTTTTGTATTATTTTAGGGCCAAGTCCATCTTAATAACATCACAAGGCTGGTAATCTATATAGCGCATGGCTTTAATGAACATAGCATGTAAAACACAGTAGCAATTTTTACCAGGAAGCAGGTTTATTTACTAGGTTGCTTAGCAAGGGAATTGAAAATATGAATAATGAGGCAGATTAGTCTGGAAGGCATCAGGTACTGTAGGCTTTCCCACCCTGGTGGGAAAGTGTGTTTTTTTAGAATACACTTCAATAACAATACCATATGAAATCCTACCTCCGGAGAAGGTGCTGGATTGTTTGAGTTCTTTTTTCCTGCTCCATTGTTGACCTGTACTGTACATAAAGCTGAGAAACACCAATCCAACTACAACTGTTGGAGTGGGCTTTGTTAACAGGAAAAGCTGTGTAAAATTTAGCAAACACATGGCCAACAAAATTTCAGATATTGGTATTGTCAGCATCAGATCACAGCACAATAGACTAAATAGGAGAATGGCCTATCTGTCATTTAAGGGTCCTAGCTAGACCAATGACCAATAGGATACACATGCTCAGCCTGGCTGGCGTTGGAACCCTTAACTTATTATGGAGCACTCTCTCCCAACTGGGAGTATTTGTAATCCCAAGGTAGTCAAGCATTCCAGTTCCCTCTAGCAGAACCTCTTTGCAGGCAGCAACCCAGGTAGCATCAGCAAACAAACACACTAGGGTTGCCAATAGACTTCTCACTCCAATGTTTTGGTGAAGTCCTTCCAGACACAGTGGGGTTTATTTACTAAAGCTGGAGAGTCCAAAATCAGACTCCCTTCTGCATAGAAACCAATCAGCTTCCAGGTTTCATTGCCAAAGCTTCATTGAACAAGCTGAGGTTAGAAGCTGATTGGTTTCTATGCAGAAGGGAGTCTGATTTTGGACTCTCCAGCTTTAGTAAATAAACCCCAGTCTGTCTTGGGGATGACCTGTCCATACTCAGGACAGATGTAGATAGAAGTTAGGTCACAACTTTAGGCTTTGGGCCTATCTCTCCAGCCTGCACCTGGAACAGTAGCATAGCATACACCAGCAAAGTACCAAATCCTCTCCCCAAACTCTGCATGTATACCCAGCAGCAGTATGCTTCTCAGTCCCAGCAGTAGCCTGCAGTTGCCACTCAGCACAGTACCACAGCATGTTGTCCATGCCTCTGGCAACTTTCACCTGTTCTGTAACTGGGTCCGGCTCTAGCTCTAGCACCCAATAGTCCTGGTCCTTTGCTCAGGCTGTCTGTAGCACAGTCCCAGCTCACAGTGGCAATCCCCAAAGCCATTTAATCCTGAGCTCCAGGCAACCTTAACTCACACTCATCCACTCAGCCACCTCAAGAGTGGTGGGCAGGACTCTCCACACAGCCCCAGTGGCCACCAATATGATGTCCTCTTAGCTCTATTGCTAGGGACATGTATAGTCCAGACTAAAGCAGCAGCTAATCACAATCCTGTTCTGCTCTGTCTCCTTTTTCTCTGCATTGTGTCTCCAAGCAGGGGAGAGCGACAGTATATGCAAACATGGAGAAATGTGCAGCTGAGCAGCTTAAAGGGGCTGCCAGTCAACACTACATAGTTACATAATTAGTCTGGCTGAAAAAAGACAAAAGTCCATCTAGTTCAACCATAAAAAAAATAAATAAAACGAAAACAAAACCCAGGATATAATCCTATACCCACAGTTGATCCAGAGGGAGGCAAATAAACCAGCAAAGCATGAACCAATTTGCTCCTGCAAGGAAAAAAATCCTTCCTGATCCCCCAAGAGGCAATCGGATATTCCCTGGATCGACTTTACCTATAAAAGTTATTATCCTGTTATATTATGTGTATCTAAATATGTACAGTACATATGTATTTGTAATTCATCATATATTATCATATTATAATAGCTAAGAAAAACATGAAACTTTTTAAGGGGATGTATTTTTGGACCTAATCTAATGACTAATTCTTTTAAAGCAATTATGTTTTTTTCTAAATATATTTATTTTTCCAAACGTTAATTATTCAGATTGAAGCTATTTCTATAATTAAATAAATCTTTCATGGTCTTTCCATTCAGGGACATCTGAAAGGGTAATTTTTATTGCCCCCTTCTAATAGATCTATTATACTTGCTAAGAGCACTGAATATTTTCCAATCAATTATTGACATTTCTACTGGTCTACAGGGGGAGGGACATAAATCTGCATTTCAGGGACAGTTCAATAAATGATCCAGCATTACATAGGGAAATATAGTGCGCATCTGTTTCTGAGTATGGAGGTTGCTGACACCTCAAGTGTTTGTATTATTTCATTGATTATCTTTTCTTTGCTTGCACTGCAGCTCTCCCAGCCTTCCTTCCCTATCCACACACCATTCATGAGGGCTGGTTGTTAATACAATCCATTTCCTTTTAGGAGCAAATTTTCCATTGAACAAGTGTTTCCGCATATACATTTTTTTAATGCAATTTTGGTAGCTATTTGTTAATTATTTATCAGTGTCATCTAGATGCACTTCTGCACCTTTGCCGTAAGCAAAGTTTTTATTGGTCTGCTATCTCAAAATATTCAGGGTGATCAGGAGGAGAGAGAATATGTATATGCTGCTGGGGATGGGGGGGAATTTGTTTGGAAAATGTATTTTTAAAATGTTTTAAAATTTCAGGGAAGACATGTACAGAATATAGGGATGCTTTTTATATTACAGTGAGCATCAACCCCTGTCATATTTAGTCCACAGGAGTGGAGAATCTAAAATATTAGAAATACTTTCCTGCTGATTTGAAATTGGCATCCTTTGTGAGAGTGTTAGAAAGTTGAAAGTTGTTTCACCCCTTAATGTCACCTCCTGGTGGCTCTTTAACCACTTCAAGTCTTGACTGTTTTGCCCCCTTCCACTCTAGGACATTTTTCAGATTGTCACACTTTGAATGACAATTACTCAGCCATGTAACACAATACCAAATCCACAGCTGTTCCCACACCCACAACCACCCACAGCCAAAACACATTGCTCTTTAAGAACACATGGGGCTGATAGTCATTCCTAATGGCACCCCCATGCATCTAAAAAAGTAGATGTGTTTGTGGGTGTGGGGACCAAGGGGAAAAGGGACATTTCCGACCACAACATTTTCAAAGTACTGCAGGAACCTTTCTCCTGCATGAAAAATAGCCCGCAAAGCTGCAGTAGTGTGAACCTAGCCTAAGGTCAACATGTATTCAGCTATATTTCTTTGATGAAGACAAAAACAAATAGGTATAAATTACTTAGTCTGTGTGAAATTTATAGTTTACAGACTATAATATACTTTATAATTTTGAAAATTGATGAATCCTTTTGTTCCGACTGCTTATCTCATTTCTTGAAGACCTAAAATTTAAGGTCAGTACAAATTCCCCCTAAATGACTCTTTTTGGAAAATAGACTGGTGTATTTAGAAAGAGGCATGTTGAGTTTTTTTGAAGTTCTAATTGTTTGCCAAAATTCTTTGGCAAATGATAACGTAATTAAATTGTTTGCTGTTTTTCACAAAATTGTCATTTTAACAAGTTAATCTCACACACAGCATAGGCATACTTACACCCCAAAACACATTCTGCTACTCCTTCCAAGTATTGCGATACCACATGTGTGAGACTCTTTCACAGCCTACCCCCACAGAGGGGCCCAACATCCAAGGAGCACCTTAAGGCTTTCTAGGGGCATTAATTACCCAGGACTTTTGGGTGATGTCATATCCGCTACTTGAAGTGCAAGGTGGTCATATCCGAAGTGGCATTTCCTAGTTTCAAAGCAGTTATTGATGTTATTTATTATGTAAATGTCTTTTTCTAATTCTTTCACACAATAAAGAGGTGTTTTATTATGTTTTATTATGTAAGGTCTCCCTTTCTCTCTTTTTATGTGTTTGGTACATATGTTCTGAGACATACTAATGGGCATTAAAGGCACACAAGAAAACTGGATGGAAGAGTAACAAGGGGGCAGTGTATAATGGAGACTGAATATTATTGACTGCAATCTGACTCGCTTGGTAATACAAGGGGTCATATTACTCCAGTGAGTGCAGTGTGTGATCAGGGCACTACGGGTCTCTTAGAAGCACTACAAATAGAGCATGCAATCCTGAAGCACATAATAGGCACCAGTGTTGATGTGTTTTAGAGTGGCACAGAGCACTATTCACAATTTGGACATTGACGATATTGCTTTAGAGGATATTTTGAATCATTATATTTATTATTAATGTATTTTATAATTTGGTCTGTGTTACATGCACATTATTATGCTATGTTTATTGGCTAGTAAGTACAGAATGCTGAACAAAGGGTAACTAAAAGATTATCTGTGGTTTCAGCAGTGCAGTTGTCTGCAGTGGATGTGTAGAACTGGTGTCTCGTAGGAACATAGCCAGTGGGACATTCAGATGGGTCAGTACTGGTGTCCGACAGAGACATGGTCAATGAACAGGCAAAGGAGTGGTCCAGACAGAAGCATAGCCAATATTCAGGTTGGTACAAGAGCAGGCAGAAATGGGGTTAAGAAAATGGGCAAATGGTTGATATGCAGGACATCAGATACAGGGAAATGTCATGTAGTCTGACACGTGAGATATATAATCATCATACCTTCACTAATATCATAGTGCGATATGGTAACAACAGAAGCAGTCCCCTTTACAAAGGCCAAGTTGTGAGGGACATTGGACACAATAGTAACAGGTATCATGCCTTAATGCCTTACTTTGTCACTGGCTCACTGGCGCATACACAGGTTTTTATTTGGGGGGGTTCAGCTTGTTTCAGAAGGAGGGATAATATCAGGAAAATTCCTCTCATGCAGCCTGCTGACCACATCAAAATGAAAGTTTTTGGGTTGAGAGCCTTCCTGGTAATCAAGAGCTGTTACAATCTCCTTTTGATACTTTAGGTAGGAGCCAGGTATTTCTCTGGACTTATGATAGATGATGTAGGATTTATACATGGCTAATTGGGACAGGTACAGTCAGGTCCATAAATACTGGGACATCGACACAATTCTAACATTTTTGGCTCTATACACCACCACAATGGATTTGAAATGAAACGAACAAGATGTGTTTTAACTGCAGACTGTCAGCTTTAATTTGAGAGTATTTACATCCAAATCAGGTGAACGGTGTTGGAATTACAACAGTTTGCATATGTGCCTCCCACTTGTTAAGGGACCAAAAGTAATGGGACAGAATAATAATCATAAATCAAACTTTCACTTTTTAATACTTGGTTGCAAATCCTTTGCAGTCAATTACAGCCTGAAGTCTGGAATGCATAGACATCACCAGATGCTGGGTTTCTTTCCTGGTGATGCTCTGCCAGGCCTCTACTGCAACTGTCTTCAGTTCCTGCTTGTTCTTGGGGCATTTTCCCTTCAGTTTTGTCTTCAGCAAGTGAAATGCATGCTCAATCGGATTCAGGTCAGGTGATTGACTTGGCCATTGCATAACATTCCACTTCTTTCCCTTAAAAAACTCTTTGGTTGCTTTTGCAGTATGCTTTGGGTCATTGTCCATCTGCACTGTGAAGCGGCGTCCAATGAGTTCTGAAGCATTTGGCTGAATATGAGCAGATAATATTGCCCGAAACACTTCAGAATTCATCCTGCTGCTTTTGTCAGCAGTCACATCATCAATAAATACAAGAGAACCAGTTCCATTGGCAGCCATACATGCCCACACCATGACACTACCACCACCATGCTTCACTGATGAGGTGGTATACTTAGGATCATGAGCAGTTCCTTTCCTTCTCCATACTCTTCTCTTCCCATCACTCTGGTACAAGTTGATCTTGGTCTCATCTGTCCATAGGATGTTGTTCCAGAACTGTGAAGGCTTTTTTAGATGTCGTTTGGCAAACTCTAATCTGGCCTTCCTGTTTTTGAGGCTCACCAATGGTTTACATCTTGTGGTGAACCCTCTGTATTCACTCTGGTGAAGTCTTCTCTTGATTGTTGACTTTGACACACATACACCTACTTCCTGGAGAGTGTTCTTGATCTGGCCAACTGTTGTGAAGGGTGTTTTCTTCACCAGGGAAAGAATTCTTCGGTCATCAACCACAATTGTTTTCCGTGGTCTTCCGGGTCTTTTGGTGTTGTTGAGCTCACCGGTGCGTTCCTTCTTTTTAAGAATGTTTCAAACAGTTGTTTTGGCCATGCCTAATGTTTTTGCTATCTCTCTGATGGGTTTGTTTTGTTTTTTCAGCCTAATGATGGCTTGCTTCACTGATAGTGACAGCTCTTTGGATCTCATCTTAAGAGTTGACAGCAACAGATTCCAAATGAAAATAGCACTCTTGAAATGAACTCTGGACCTTTTATCTGCTCATTGTAATTGAGATAATGAGGGAATAACACATACCTGGACATGGAACAGCTGAGAAGCCAATTGTCCCATTACTTTTGGTCGCTTAACAAGTGGGAGGCACATATGCAAACTGTTGTAATTCCTACACCGTTCACCTGATTTGGATGTAAATACCCTCAAATTAAAGCTGACAGTCTGCAGTTAAAGCACATCTTGTTTGTTTCATTTCAAATCCATTGTTGTGGCGTATAGAGCCAAAAATGTTAGAATTGTGTCGATGTCCCAATATTTATGGACCTGACTGTATATGGACACTTTTTTGTACCATTTAATGGATCTTCTGGTGGGGGAATGCTACATGATTTGGTCATTATAATCTACACCTCCCATGAACTGATTGTAGTTGTGTATGCAATCAGGTTTTTGGACTGAGCCATGGTTTCCTTGGATTTCCACTGAGGTGTCTTTGGGGATAGAAGAAAGGACATACACATCTTGCTTATCCTTCCATTTAAGGGCCAAAAGTTCTTCATTCCGAAAACTTACTGACTCTCCCCTTTTATAGCTTTGTGGCAACTAGTCTTTGTAGTAAGCCCTTGCGATTTTTTTGCACTATACCACAGGCTACAGTTTGCTGGAGATAAAGTTGATGGAAGAGTGGCAGACTGGTGTAAAAATTGTTCACATAAAAGTGATATCCTTCTTGATGCAATAGATGTGATACAATGTCCCACACAATTTTTCCACTGCTCCCCATATAGTGTTTGGCATCCAGGGGGCTCCAGCTGGCTGTCTTTTCCTTCATAAACCCAGTAATCATACATATACCTGTGGCCCTCTCACAAAGTTTGTATAATGTTTGCTTGTGATACATTATTTGATTCCCAGCCTGCCTGTAAAATGGATGCGAGACTCATCAACCCAGGAGTAAACATTTTCAGATGAAACAAATAGCCTAATTTTATAATGCTTGTCGCATTCAGGGTAATTTTGAGGAGGACTTGGGAAATAGTCGTTAAAATGCAAAAATCTCATAATTATTTTATAGCGTGTCCTGGACATAAGGGTGGAAAAGCATGACATATGGTGAATGGCATGTGTGGACCAATAGCACAGCAGTTCACCTTTTTGTAAGTGTAAAGTCAAAAAATATTTTAAATTATGTGGCAGGCTTCCACTCAAATGGATGGGCATAAACAGAACTGGAATTTTTAAACCAAAATATAGAAAATAATGTCCAAAAGTCCCACCGTGTCCAAAAAACAAAAATAAATAAAAATAAAAATACGAATAAAAATAAAACAAAAAAAGTCCCACAAAAAAATCCTCACAAGTGTAAAATCAAAACACTTAAACTTTTTCTTCTTCTTGCATCACCACAAACCTTCTTAATACCCGCAGATCCTGATATTCATGCACCTCAAAAAGAAAAAGAACTCGACATAGTGTCATACCTTAAATAATGTAAACACACGTGCCACTATATGTGCCGCATGCACAATCAATGTGTATATTCCAGCCAAGTGTCAGAACACATAAGAGTGAAAACACATTCCCATAGAATATGTCATATAATGTGTGAGAAACCACTTCACAGATAAACTACCAGTGTATCACACTACACCCTATGTATATGTAAAGTGGAAGCCAACACCCAAAACACCCAAAACAGTGGTGTTTTGGGTGTTGGCTTCCACTTTACATATACATAGGGTGTAGTGTGATACACTGGCAGTTTATCTGTGAAGTGGTTTCTCACACATTATATGACATATTCTATGGTAATGTGTTTTCACTCTTATGTGTTCTGACACTTGGTTGGAATATACACATTGATTTTGCATGCGGCACATATAGTGGCACGTGTGTTTACATTATTTAAGGTATGACACTATGTCGAGTTCTTTTTCTTTTTGAGGTGCATGAATATCAGGATCTGCGGGTATTAAGAAGGTTTGTGGTGATGCAAGAAGAAGAAAAAGTTTAAGTGTTTTGATTTTACACTTGTGAGGATTTTTTTGTGGGACTTTTTTTGTTTTATTTTTATTCGTATTTTTATTTTTATTTATTTTTGTTTTTTGGACACGGTGGGACTTTTGGACATTATTTTCTATATTTTGGTTTGATTTGTTTTATTTGTTCATAGAAAAGTTACACATATATGGTTTCACTGGCCTTCAAGGGTGAAGGTATACCACTTTTCTGGGTTATTATAGGTTTAAGTGTTGTGATATTTAAGTATAAGAACTGGAATTTTTGGTGATGTACTGCCATATTTGAATTTAAAAATACATTCCATAAAAAATCAATAAAACAGCTGAATTGGCATTACATTTTCAGTTTCTGCCTGGTTGCACTGTAAATGGGAGGATTATAGGTGCTGCTGAAATTTAAGGTAGCCATATAAGATTTGAAAGTGTCTCGGGACACTACTATGGACTTTAAACCTTCGTGGCTGACTGAATTGACACCTGACTAGTTGTATTTGGCTTTTTATCTGGGTGTACTGCACTGCTGGATGGGCCTGGACATGTGCTTTCTTGAGCAGAGGGACCTTGCGGGCACTGCAGGATTTCAATCCTTGTAGGCGTAGTGTGTTACCAATTGTTTTCTTGGTGACTGTGGTCCCAGCTGCCTGGAGATCATTGACAAGATCCTCACGTGTAGTTCTGGGATGATTCCTCACTGTTCTCATGATCATTGACACTCCAGGAGCTGAGATCTTGCATGGTGCACCAGACCTTGGGAGACTGACAGTTGTTTTGTGTTTCTTCCATTTGCGAATGATTGCACCAACTGTTGTCACCGCCTCACCAAGCTGCTTGGCGATAGTTTTGTAGCCCAGTCCAGCCTTGTGTAGGTCTACAATCTTGTCCCTGATATCCTTTGACAGTTCTTTGGTCTTTGACATGGTGGAGAGTTTGGAACCTGATTGTTTGATTGCTCCTGTGGACAGGTGTCTTTTATACAGGTAGCAAAATGAGATTAGCAGCACTCCCTTTAAGAGCCTACTTCTAATATCAGCTTGTTACCTGTATGAAAGACACCTGGTAGCCAGAAATGCTACTGAATGATAGGGGATCAAATACTTTTTTCCCTCATGAACATGCAAATCAGTGCATAATTTGTTAGACATGCATTTCTTTTGAATTTGTTGTTGCTATTCTGTCTCTCAGTGTTACAATACACCTAACAATCAATTTTTAGACTGATAATTTCTTTGTGAGTGGGCAAACATTCAAAATCAGCATGGGATCAAATACTTATTTCCTTTACTGTATATCCCTTTTTTGGCTAAACCATCAAGAATAAACAAAAATTCAGTAACGATGTCCATCCAGATAAACTGGACGACTAAACCCCACCAACCTCAGCCAGCAAAGAACTAGCCAGCTAAGGACCCACCAACACCATGCCCAAATCAATGATGTGTTGTAAGCCAGTAATGAATATGTCAAGGCTGACATGTGACAGGTGAACTAAGTCGCTACAGAAGAGGCCAGGCAAAAAAACCTTCAAGTTCAACATGACGGTATGAAAGTCCACCAGAAGGAATCAATAAATTATGGATCATCCTATTAAGACGTCTACGAACTCTATCAATATAATGACGCTTACCCAAAGGAGACCATAAAAGCTTGGGAACCATCTCAGAATATGCCAAGACAATATGAGGAAGTAAGAGCTTACAAAAACTTAAGGCTCTTTTAATTTCGCAAAGAAGATCCCAAGTCCTATTCCTTTCAATGTCATTAGCCCCGACATGTATGAAGGCCAAATACTGGATAAATAGATCAGTTGGTCTCTAATATTCCTCCAACAGAGATGTCTAACACCCCACCAAAAAACCTGAAATGTATTAGAGTTCAAACCTAAATTAGTGGAATAATTCCTGGTCTCGGCTTGCTTCTTGGCCCAATAGTTAGTCTGGCTGAAAAAAGACAAAGACAATAGATAAAAGAATGACCAACTATCCAAATAATTCTTTTAGCCAGACCTGAAAAGACACAATTAATTGATTAATAAGTGCGGGCGAACATAAATTTTGTATCTATTACTATACCAATGTCCTACCGGTCTAATATCCAATGGAGAAAAACCCAAACCATTGGCAGTTGTGGCAGCACCTATCCTAAAGGAATGAGAAGAAAAACAAACACCTGAAAGATTAAATTTCTTGAGACAAGCAGAAAGAATTTCCAAAAACTGATATCTTGTTAAAGGTGATAAGTCAGAATGAATGAAAAAAGAACCTTGATATGAGGGTCTGCCGGACATATAATGGGGGCTTTTGAAAACGGGACAAATTGGATTGGGAGAACAAAAGAAAGTAATATATTTGCCTTTGACAAAGGGATCTGTCTTAGATCTACTAATTAATATTTTAAGGGAATTGTCCTGAAAATAAATAAGTGAAGATAAAAGAAAACTTAGTCAGGATTTATTTGTAGCCGTGAATTCACCCAGTCTCAAAGCACCAAAAAAGACTAGTGTAAAAGTAGATTGAAATAGTAGAACCTCAAAAGAGGAAAAACAAACTATTTCATGAACATGCAAGTTTACCTAATAAATCTATGGAAAAAGGCCGTATATTATCGAAACTTGGACTAGATTTTTTTAAAATCTTTTAAAACCTGACAAACTTGATAAAAGGAAGTTAAGCCTGGAAGACCTGAAAATTTTAAGAAGAAGGAAACTCCTGCCAAAATTCTATGTATTGAAGCAGGACTGAAATTGGAATGAATTAAATTAGAAACAAAAGACAATGCCACATAAGCATTTACCTCCAATTGATTAATATTCATGTTAGAATAAAAAGAACACAATTTATACTAAGAGTCAAAATAATCCTCTTAAGTTTTGCCTGGAACAGAATTCTTGAGGGAAGAAGCAATCAATCCCAGATCAAGCCCCAGAGGAAATCTGGGTAACGGAAACCGATTGGATCTGCCTCTGGAGCCAGTTCTCGGAACCTACAAAACTGTAAACAAGATAAAGAATCTGTTATGTTATTCTCCATTCCCCAAATGTGTTTAGCTTTTAGAAATATATTATATCTCATGCAATGTAATACAGGAAAACAGAGTAACTTTATCACCAATTCGGATTTAGAGGATAAATAATTGATAGCAAACTGGACATCTCCTGCTCTTGAATGGAAGGAAGAGGAGGAGTGGAATCCTCCTCTAAGCATTTCCTAAGCCACTCCTCACCACCGGAGCTCTCTGCCTTCCCAATGAGGCAGTGAAGAAGGCTCTCCATGACACTGGTTCCCGGTCTTCTGTGAGCCACGGTCCGTTCCCTCAGCCGCTGCTGGAGCTTGTGAGTAGCAGCTTTTATATGGGAAAAGCACAGGCTGTGGACTCCCACCCAAACTGGCCACTCAGCAACTGTTGCCACGCAGATTCCTCTGGCAACCTGAAAAAGAGTGGGAAGGTGGGAGAGAGAGATCATGTCCCTTTGTGCAATCCCTTGTGGGTCCCGCTAAATGCTGGGGACCTTGTCATTCTTTTTGTTGGGACCCTTTCCTTCTCTGAATCAGTTCTCTCCATGAGTTCATATTCAGAATCTGAATCTGACAGAGTTCCCTGCTTCTCTCATCTGTCATGCTCAGAATCTGGAATGCCTGCTTGCTTGTGTACATTTTTTTGGACATGGTGTTCAGGGTCTGATGAAAATGTACTGTTCAGACTGGTATGGCAGTGAACAGGACACTGTTGCTGGTGTATAACAGGCTGGCATCACTGAAATCAGGGATATTGACTCTACTGACACTGGTGTGGTGGCGATCAGGATACCGGTCCTGGAATATAGTGGTCTGGTGTCATTGCAATCAGGGACACTGGCTGGCTGCACTGGTCTGGTGACCAGTGTCACTAGCAATTAAGTGCACTGTTTATGGCAGAAAGGAGACAGGTGGCTGGATGCAGTTTATTCACACTACACTGGTGAGAAGTGATCAGGGACACTGTTAGCTGGCTGGCAGTGTGTTTTGTGTATTATAAACTGTGTAAAGGCTGTAGATGACTCATGGTACCAGTAATGGCTCTCTTTTTCCTCTCACAAATGATTTATGTGGTAGGAGAGAGCCAATGGCTGCACCATGCGGCCTTTGTTTACATTGTGATTGGACACAGCGATCACGTGGTACAGTATCAATTTTATTGGTCCTATACCAAGTAATATGATCTGCTGTGTCCAGGGAACACAGTGATCACCAGGCTTGCAGGTGAGTGCTCTAAGAGCCATGCACAAGCCACTGACTTTGGAGCATGTACAGATATGTCCACCAACATTGACAAAGCTCCCATACAGCCATTTATATACATAGGCTGGATGGGAGGCTGTTGATTGGGCTTTAATGTCCATGAGATGGTGGAGTTTCTATATCACTATATCAAATTCTATGACCACTGCAATTGGCTTTCACAGCACAGCAAAATATTCTCAATGAATGCATTCCTGACAGTGGCTGTAAGTGTAAGTGGTTGCTGCAGCGACCACTGGATGGAAACCGAAGGTATTCAAAGAGAGGATCCTTGGTCTGCTGATGACATACTTCTTGGTTTGGTTCTCACAGCAGTTACATATTCAGGAGCCTATCCCATTACCCTCCAATGAGAAGCCTTGACCAAATGTTGTTGGTGTCGTAGTGAGTGTTGAAAAAACTAATTTTATTTAATTTCTTCATTTTCAAAACAATTGTGGAAAACAATTACAACTTCAAAAACTTACCATGCCTTGGACTGTCTACTTTCCAAAAAGGGGTAATTGGGGGGTATTTGTACTGTTCTGGTATGTTAGGGCCTCAAGAAATTAGATCATCCATCAGGTGTAATCAATCTTCAGTGATTGGTACCATAAATGTAGCAGTATAAGTTTTGATCAACATTTATGAAAAAAAATTACTTATTTGCAAAATTTTCAAAAAAAAACCAAGCCTTTTTTTTTGTCTTTTTTCATTTATAAAAATAAAAAAACCCAGTGGTGATTAAATACCTACAAACGAAAGCTCTACTTGTCTTAAAAAATTATAAAAATTTCATACAGTGTTGGGTACAGTGTAGCATGACCCAGTAACTGTCATTCAAAGTGCGACAGCGCTGAAAGCTGAAAATTGGCCTGGGCAGGAAGGGAGTGAAAGTCCCCGGTATTGAGGTGGCTAAAGAGGAATCAGATACCTGTAAGGCATACCAAACAAGCCCACTTTGTCACTCTTATTAATATCTTGCCATCCAGTCCTTGTCGTCTCTTTTCTACTTTTAACTCTCTATTTTCTCCACCTCCACCCAGTAACTCACTCACTGCTTACGAGATTGCAAATCATTTCAAAAACAAGATTGATGCAATTCATAGGGGCATCTCCACTGCACAGACATCTATCCCACTTACACAGTCCAAGTCTCTCTCAGCGTCTTAATGTCCTAAACACCCACTAGTGTAATTATCTTCTTATTCAATATTCTTCCTCCACATGTGATAAATTCTTCTTATTCCACTTATTACCCTCAAAAGAAAAAATATAATCACACATAGTGCATTATCCACAATACATGATATACTTCACAAGAAACACACTTACAAAACTAGTGCCAATTAGTGCAAAAACCACTCCATCGTGTGCCCACTTCTAAACATCTGTCATCCTTACTCTTACCCTCTATAAACTTGAGAATAGCCTTAACAGATTCCACCCCCAACTTCCTCCGTGGTTCAACCTCCTAAATCCGTCCTCCTCTGCATAGGAGATGCACCTCAGAAGAAATCAGATATAGTGTAATATCCTCAATGCAATACACACTCTCTCGTGCTCCCCTCACGTCTCCACAAATCACCAGTGTTCGTGAGCACACTATCAACCCCCTCATAGACCATGCACCTTACCAGACGATATAAATCCATCAGCATAGATAGGAATAGGCTCCTCTCATTCCACAATATATACGATTTCCAATGGCATCAAAACATATGTCAGAACAAATCAATAATGTGTAGTAGGCAATAATAGGAATTGAGCCATTTATTAATTAAATTGCACTTACAAACAAAATATGTGTCTCAGCATATATCCAATCTTAAACACAGCATGGGATGTAAAAACCTTCTCCAAAATGGCCGCTCCTTATCTTCCGGTTTACGTCTGACAGCACAGTCTGGCACGTTTCGTCACTTCCAACTTCATCAAAGGACCTTATACTAAACCTCCCTCAACACTTTCCTCTTTTGACCTTGCTACTACTGAAGAGGTCACTAACGTTTTCTCAGAAGTCCGTCTCACCACGTGCCCCCTGGATCCTGTCCCCTCTCAACTACTACAGTCACCCTCTTCTTCCATCCTATGCTCCCACACTCACATCTTCAATCTTTCCCTCTCTAATGGTGCCTTCCCCACCCCTCTAAAGCATTCACAGATCACTCCCATACTTAAAAAACCCTCCCTGGACCCGACCAACCTGAACAACTTAAGACCCATCTCCCTGCTCCCGTCTACCTCTAAACTCTTAGAATGCTTCAATCATCTACAATCGCCTGAGCTCCTGCCTCACTGACAACAATCTTCTTGACCCTTTACAGTCTGGCTTTTGCTCACTACACTCCACTGAAACTTCCCTACTAAAACTTATGATTTACTAACTGCTAAAACCAATGGCCACTACTCCATACTCTTATGCGGCTTTTGATACTGTTGACCATCCCCTCCTCAAAAAACCTGGTTCTCCTTCTACCTATCGCAACTCTCCTTCAGCGTTACTTATAAGTCTGTCTCCTCCGCTCCACTTCCTCTTACTGTAGGGGTCACTCAAGGTTCTGTCCTTGAACCCCTTCTCTTCTCCATCTACACCTCCTCCCTTGGTCACTTGATAAACTCCCATGGCTTTAAGTACCATCTCTATGCTAATGACACACAAATCTATCTTTCTACTCCTCACCTCACCCCTTCAGTCTCGTCTCACATTACTAACCTACTAAGTAACATATCAGCATGCATGTCACTCCACTTCCTCAAACTAAATCTTTCCAAAACTGAGCTCTTAGTATTCCCCCCAGCCTGTGCCCCCTCCCCTGACTTCTCCATCAAGATCAATAATACAACCATCAGCCCCTCCCCTCATGCCAGGGTACTAGGTGTAATCCTGGACTCCCATTTGTCCTTTCAGCCCCAAATCCAATCACTGTCCATATCTTATAGACCTCACCTCCGCAACACCTCCAAGATATGCCCGTTCTTAACCTCTGAAACTACTAAGCAATGTATTCACTCCCTTGTTATTTTTCACCTTGACTATTGTAACTCCCTCCTCATTGGCCTACCTAATTGCAGGCTATCCCTTCTTCAGTCTCACATCAATGCTGCTGCCAGACTCATCCACCTTACTAACCGTTCCATATCTGCCATCCCTCTCTGCCAATCCCTCCACTGGCTTCCCATTAACTAATAAATAAAATTCAAAACATTAACATTTATATCTCTGCCCCAAATTACATCACCAATTTTGTCTCCAAATATCACCCAAACCGTCCGCTGCTCCCACGACCTCCTGCTCTCTAGCCCCCTTGTGTCCTCCTCCCATGCTCATCTCAAGGACTTCTCCAGAGCCTCCCCCATCCTCTGGAACTCTCTACTCCAATCTGTCTGACTATTGTCTACTCTGCCCACTTTTAGGCGATCTCTGAACACCTATCTCTTCAGGCAAGCCTATCCTGGCTTCAGCTAATAACAGAATCTTCTATTCCTCCTATCAGTTCATCCCCCACAGTTATTACCTTTTGTACCACCAGCCCCTCCTTCTTAGATTGTAAGCTCCAAGGAGCAGGGCCCTCCTAACCCTCTTGTATTGAACTGCATCGTTGCTGTATTGTCTCCCTTTATATTGTAAAGCTCTCAGCAAACTGTTGGCGCTACATAAATCCTGTATAATAATTTTAAAAAATAATAATGATATCTGCTCTTAACTCATTTATTACTATATATACTGTATCTCACAAATCAAAGTCTCTGTTAGAATGGAGTTAGGCACACCACTTTGCACTGGTGCTTTGTGTGGTATATGCAAACAAATGCAACAAAACTTGTCTTTAACATAAACTGTTGGAACAGTTTAGAATTTGTTTTTGTGCTGATTAGCTGGCGTGAGTGCTGGAGTGCAAAAACGTCCTCACTCTTCAGCATAGGAATTGTTATACTTATATGACTTTTTCATGATTTTACTTAAGTAAAGGAAGAGTTTGTTCATGAAATTCCACATTGTTCAACTTGGCTCTTATTTGAACAATCTCTCGCTCTATCAGCTTGATGGTAAGAGTGAGCTTGGGTTGGTAGGAATTCATATAAATTTGGATTGTAGATAAATATGCAGTTAATATATTAGATGCCAAATAGATGCTTTTACCTAGAGTTCCTGCTTAATGTCTCATTTCTTCCATGTGCTGCCACATTTTTGTTTGTCAGTGGTTTGCAGATTTCCTCCTTATACAATTATGCAACTTAAGTGAGAGGATATCCTCTACACAGTAATGTTTTGTTTGCCAATGAATGCATTAGCTGGTGTTAATGTAGGAATGTACTTCAAATTAGTGGATACTCTTCTTGCTGTCTCGTTCACCTTAGGCTCAAGCCAGTAAGAATATTCAAGTTAAACTAATATTGTACTGCATCTTATTTTATGCAGAGATAAACACACATACGTACAGTTTATGTATATATATATATATATATATATATATATATATATATATATATATATATATAATTGTTATTAGTATCTCATTCTCTGTTGATAAAAATCCACATATATATTTGAAAGTATTCTGGATACCTTTTATAACACCTTGTTCAACACACTCAATATACAATGTTGTTTAATAATTTATGCAGAAATGCACTGGAATGCTATTGCAACATGGAGTATTTAAATAAAAGAATGCCAGCTTCACCATTAATTCAGTGTGAACAGAAATCATCCTTATCTAATGAAATTAGCTGGAATAGGGATTTTTGTATTATTTAAAACTCAAAAAAGGATAAATTGGCAAACAGGCTTACAACATAAAACATAGACTACAGAAGCTCAATAGCCTTATGTAGCAACCAAACCTCTGATCTCTATGAGAACTTCACTTCCATTCTAAGAGCTGATAAGATCCAGTTGAGAATCACGCAATTTGTCCAATTCTTGGAGCCATCTGAACCTTATTATTACCTGTAGCTGTACTGAAAATTACCATTAAAGGGATCTCTCTTTCTGAATATGTTCATTATAATTGAGGGATTTGCATTTCTACATAAAACATCAGTACTATATAAATTATGATCACAAGTTATAAGTCTGTATATCTTATGTATGAATTCATACAGCATGAATGTGGCACATGATTAATTCTTGGATATTCTAGTCCATTTATGAACAAAAAGCATAACATTGTGCAAGATCCAGAGTAACCTTTTTTGCATTACACACAATTACTAGAGTATTTCTAGATTTTTACTAGGGATTAGTGAACTGGGCAAAGTTTTGCTTGCAGGAGGTTTGGCGAAGCCAGCAGAAAGCCTTCAAAACTTAGCACCAAACCTTATTAAAGTCTATACTAGGAGGCTAATGCTGTAATTTCTTCTAACCCTTTTTCATAGATAATTTGAAACAATTTGTGGAAAAAGATCATAGGTAGGCAGACACTGTCAAAATGTACTAATGCAAAAAAAAAGCTTTCATAGGGTACAGTCTTTTCAAGCAGCTAAAAGGGCAACATGGAAAATACTAATTCCTATAAATGACATTCAGTTGTGTTAAGTTTTGGATGTGCTGTTACAGAACTATATGATAAACTGACAATTAAGAAAAAAGAATAGAAAAAAATGGTGTGGTGTTCTCCCTAAAGTTCAAACCAGACCCTTATCCAGACATGTATTTTAGGTAGCCAGGGAAGGGAGGGCTAAGAGTATTGGCTCCCCTTCCCTGAACCATATCAGGCCACATGCCTTATAACTTAGGTGTGGTATTTTGCATTGGGGGATTGTAAAGCCTCTCCTTTTGCAAGGCACCTTGTACAAATGTTGAGGGATAAGGGCCTCTTCCCTATATCTGGTTCCCATAAGGATGTTGAGATTGATGGGGAGGACGTATAGGAATCTTCTACCCCTGTAGAATAACATAGCCCCCAGGAATCCTGCACCCCTAAAGAGTGATGAGTATTTTGTACATTAACCTTTTTAACTAATTCTAAAAAAAATACAAAGTAAATAAACACAAACGATTTAAAGTCCTTTATTTGGAAAAAAATTTAAATAATTTTCCCTGATCACCTTTTCCAGTGATGTAGATCCATTTTAAGCATAATGACTCATCACCCAAAGATGACAGATCCCCAGAAGGGATGAACCAAGCCAAATTGTGTCCACATTTTTGGGATGTTCATCAGGAATTGCTCAACTAAACATCCTATAATGGAATAGAAACAACTGTCATTTGCCAAAGTCTTGCACCTGATCTATGGCCAATGAAGGTTGTGTACAAAGTTTTAGTGCACACTCTATTAAATGTTGTTGCAGAAGCCCTTTTATCAGTGTGTAGGAATTTAGTGTCAGGGACAGCTGACAGTATTACAGGGAGAGAGAGTTGACAGTATATCGTGCTACTACATTTATACATTGCTATACACAGCACCAGGGGCGGACTGACAAATCATGGGGCCCCTGGGCAATAGGGGATCAGGGGGCCCCTGTGTCCTTGCCCAAAGTCAAAAAAGCCTATGAAGAAGGTACCAGGGGCATCTCATGGGGCCCCCTACTGACCCCGAGCCCTCGGGCAGTGCCCGAGTTTCCAAATGATCAGTCCGCCCCTGCACAGCACTATATTCAGTGCTGTATATTGCTGGTAATAATTTGCAGTGAATTTTAGTTTGTGTGGCTAGGGAGAGTAAAGTGTAATCCTACCTGTATTCACTGTGCTTTGTCTTTGAGGGCTTGTTCACACATCATGCGGTAACTGCTGTTTTTCTGCATTAGATAAATGTCGGTCACCCATTAGGGCACACAGGAAGCAATTGTTTTCTATGTGTCCTGTTTGCAGTGCTCTGCAGCCTGCGGTAATATGTAGACATACAGTATTTTGCCATAAAGTATAGGTATGCACCATGTGTCTCATGCAGGATATGAATCAAGTGTCCTTTTGTGCACTTCAAATAAAACAAAACAAAAAAGAGGAAACTGAAACACACATCACAATGCCCCCTCACTGCAGCTTACTGCAGCCAACAATTGAAAGCTGCCCACATGCTAAAACAAAGCATAAAGCTTTCAGTGGGCAGTATGAACAGACCCTAATTGTATTTTGCATTAAAAGTTCAGGGATCTTTTCTTACTTTAAGTGTTTTAGGGTTGCTGTTTCAGGTTTTTTTTTTTGGTATTTCCCTTTTTTTGTTCTTTTGCTCAATTTTTTTTGTTTCATTTTGTTAGGGTCTTTAAATATTTTTTTTGGGGGGGTTATCAGTAGCAGCAAAAGCAGAGTGAAGTTGTTGAAAAGCTGCCCTTTGTTTTTTGTGGAGCATAACATATTATTGTGGTTTAATTTAGTCTACAAAACCACCAAAGTGCACCCAAGCACCACATATAGCTCTTGTCATAGCTGGTAATAAAAGAAAGGTATAAAGCCTACATTAACAATATCATGTCTGGGAGGCTAAAGACAGGTGCAGAAGTGGTTCCTGTGCAGCTATCAGGGACAAGCATCTTCTGTATCCACAGGTCAAAGTGGTGGTAAGGTAGTAGTATCTAGATGCAGGGCATGCTATACACCAAGAGCATGCGAAATAGATGGTGCAGTGGCTAAACAAGCCTTTATCATCATTTTCCTCTAGCTCCCTGTAACAGAGTAGCTTGAAGTCATTAGCAGCTGCTAAAACATCCTGTTCTTACCCTACAAACGGGCAACTGAGGAGTTGGATGAATTTTTTAAGCACAGTATCAGCCACTTGCTGAAAGAGGATGTGCAGCAATATTTTCATCTGAGGTTGCGGAGGAGAGCAATTGGAGTATAGAAGCAGGTGACAAAAAGGCAGGGAAAACCACCTGGCACATTCTGCCCCCTACTGGCAGCTGTGAAGGATGCAGGACAGGGCACACAATTGTAACTAGCTGTGCTGTCTGCACCCTTCCATCTGGTGATGGTGACATCACAGTTGCCTCTATGTCTTCCTCCTCCACAATGCCCTTCAAGTGGCTGTGCAACATTTCAGGCAAACAATGACATGCAGTGCTGCAACTGGTATGCCTATTAGACAGGAGTTACCCTGGGGCTGTGATTCGGTCAGCTCTGCAGAGGCAGGTCCAGAAATGCTTATTTTGTGCCAAGAAAGGCCATGTGTGACAACAGCACCGACCTGCCGTTTGCCCTTTGGCTGGAAAAGTTAATGTATGTGCCTTGATTAGAAAATGTCCTCAACCTGGTGGCATATCCTGGATAGGTACATTAGCCACGCTTCACTGACTGCACATGCATTGACCATAAATGAGTACCTGAGTAAGTATGTTCGGAGGATAGGTTCAGGAGAGCTGGGGTTCCTTGCTTCCAAGCCCCCATTAAAATGCATAGAATTCTTTTTAGCTAATACATACGATTTTCATATAGTGTCTTTCTAGAAAATGCATGGGTTATTCATATTTCTGGCTGATAGAAGCCTTCTCTCTGCATTTAAATATACTTCTTGTAAAAAGATTGAGATTCCATGCTGCAATGTGCAATTTCTAAAATGTGTTAGAAACAATGTCATTTCAGGTAATATTTCTGGCTGAAATAGGCCTAATCTTTGCCTCCCATTGATAAGAATGAGATTCCCTGAAGAAAATCTGTACAATATTTACAGTATATTATGTCTATTCAACGTTTTGCTTTTAATTTATTTATTGCTGAAATATGCTTACTCTCTCCCTTTAGAAATACCAGTCTATCCAAAAAAGGCTTAAAAAGGTGTACTTGACATCACTTACAATCTTATTTTTTAAATCTCAAATAAAAATGTAATAAATTATTTTGTTTCCAGGTGAAATCTGCCTGCTGTTTACCTCAACACTATCAGCCTGTCCAACAAGTTATAAAAGTTGTAATGCAACTGTTTATGTTGATTTTCATCTCTGTAAGGGTTATAAATAACTCTATTTTATTTTAGAAAGATTTGTTTTTTGTATTGCTAACATTAGAGATGAGTGAATTATTCAAAAATTCGGTTCGGCTGATTCGCCGAATTCGCCGAATAAATTCGCTTCGAGCCGAATATATTCGCTGCGAATTTAACTTATTAAAAGGGTGTTTCTAGGCTTCAGAGAGCCTTTATATTAGTGCAGAACACTGTACCTTTAATTTAAATGCCCTTGGAGTCTGCTGGAAGAGAAATAATACTGTCAGTCAGTATGACATGCAGATGAGTGCCGTCGATCTTAGAATCACCGCACACTTCACTCATTTGGGCAGTCACGGGGCCAAAACCAGAGTGTGGAGCCACAGTGTGGCGGTGGAGGCAGCAGCAATGGGAGGCCATACAGCACCCTATGACAAAATGGAACCCACCAGCAGTGTGAGGAGACCTGAAAGTGGCACATGGCAGAGTGTGGCGATGGAGACAGCAGCAATGGGAGGCCGTACAGGGACCCATGACACACTCTGGACCTGGCAGCAGCATGAGGAGGCGGTACAGGGGCCCATGGCAGAGTGGCGAAGCGTAAGCAGCTTAAATTGAAGGCCATACAGAAACCTATGTTTAAAAGTCCCCCCAGCAGCAGTGTGGGGAGACGACTATCAAGAGTCCAATGGCAGAGTGGCGGAGCAGAAGCAGCTTCAATTGAAGGCCATACACAGGCCTAGGTTAAAAAGTTCCCCCAGCAGCAGCGTGGGGAGACGACTATCAAGAGTCCAATGGCAGAGTGGTGGAGCGGAAGCAGCTTCAATTGAAGGCCATACACAGGCCTAGGTTAAAAAGTCCCCCCAGCAGCAGTGTGGGGAGACGACTATCAAGAGTCCAATGGCTGAGTGGCGATCCGGGAAGTCAGCGTTGTGATTGCAGATGCAATGCAGAAATTCTACGAAGTAATGCCGTGGGTGCGAAGAAGATCATATACCGTAGTACTTCCATCCATAAGACGGAACAACCTGCGAACCGGGAGCTTTATTGCCCTGACCCGCTGAGCAGCTTCTGGGATACCCAAGAGGCCCATGGCAGAGTGGCGGAGCGTAAGCAGCTTCAATTAAAGGCCATAGTGTCTGAGGATGGACGTTGGCGCAGAAAGGCAGAGACCAACTGACTACATAGGTGGTTTTTATAGTACTTTATTTTGGCCTCCCTCTCAGCAGGTGTGAAAAAGGCCACCATTTTTGAACGGTAGCGAGGGTCCAACAAGGTGGACAGCCAAAAGTCATCCCTCTGTCTGATGGTTATTATTCGGCTGTCGCTACGCAAGCAACCGAGCATGCTATGGGCCATTTGTGCCAAGGAATGCGAGGGACTCCCTGCCTCCATCTCCACAGCATACTGCCACGGTGCGTCTGGGTCCTCTGTCTCCTCCTCCTCCTCTACCAGATGCTCCTGCTCCTCCACTCCTGTCCGCTGAGTGGAAAAACCACCCATTTCACTCAATAATTCCTGAGCACCAATGTCCTCCTCTACCTCCTCCTCTTCTTCCTGTCCTGCCCCCACAGGGGTCATGTGGCGTTGAGATCTGTGCACCACGTCTACCGCACCCTGACCAGCCATTGTTAACAGCATTTGTTCCAGGACGTGCAACAGAGGAATGACGTCGTTCATCCCATAGTCCTGCCGACTCACGAATAGCGTGGCCTCCTCAAAGGGCCTGAGCAAGCGGCAGGTGTCACGCATGAGCTGCCAATGGCTGACATCTAAGTTACACAGGGGAGTACCTTTATCCGCTTGTAACATCAGGAAATCGGTGATGGCCTTTCGCTGTTCGTAAAGGCGGTCTAACATATGTAGGGTTGAATTCCACCTTGTTGCAACGTCGCAGATCAGGCGATGCTGTGGAATTCCGTTCTGCCGCTGCAGCTCAAGGAGGGTTTGCTTTGCGGTGTAGGAATGGCTGAAATGCATGCAAAGTTTACGTGACATTTTAAGGATGTCTTGCAGTGGGATGGTGGATTTTAGGAACCGCTTGACAACCAGATTGAACACGTGAGCCATGCATGCTTCCTTGACGCAGAGCAGACACCATATTCTTTCCGTTGTCGGTCAACATGGTTCCGATTTTCAGTTTGCGCGGAGACAGCCATCTGTCGATTTCTCTGTTCATTACACTCAGAAGTTCCTCCCCTGTGTGACTACGTTCGCCAAGGCATACCAGGTGCAGCACAGCGTGACACCGTTGCGCCCTGCACATGTGATATGCCGGTCGGGTAATGGGACTTGGCACGGGGGTGGCGGCTGAGGACACGGCGGAAGAAGAGGTGGCAGAGGCGGACATCTTTGCCGGACCAAGGACGTGCAAACGTGGAGGCAAAAGCGGCGTGACCTGTCCAAGTTGCTGGTGCGGCTGTGACGGCACCACGTTCACCCAGTGGGCCGTAAATGACATGTACTGTCCCTGACCGTAGTTACAGCTCCACACGTCGGCGCTGCCGTGCACTTTGGCAGAGACCGACATGCTCAAAGACTGGCCCACCATCTCTTCTACATGTGAATGCAGGGCTGGCACTGCCTTTTTGGCGAAGAAATGCCGGCTTGGCACTCTCCACCGCGGCTCGGCACAAGCCATCATTTCTCGGAAAGGTGCTGAGTCCACCACTTGGAAAGGGAGGGACTGCAGCACCAGCAACTTGGACAGGAGGACGTTCAGCTTCTGCACCGTCGGGTGCGTGCTCGCAAACTGTTGTCTCTTGGAAACGGATTCCAAGAAAGACTGCTGACGGAATCCGTGAAGAGGAGTAGCAGGAGAAGGAGCATTTGAACGAGCGGAAGATGCCAACGAGCAACAACTCCCCTCAGCAGAGGTGTTGGAGCCTTGACTGGCTGATAGAGGGCGATTGACGTCGGGTGACGGAGCAAGTAACGGAGCGGGTGATGGAGCGGGGGCTGGGGTGGGCAGAACCGCCGTATCTTTATCACGGTTTTCCCAGGCCACCGAATGGCGACGCTGCATATGCTGACGCAACGCTGTAGTCCCAACATTGGCCCCCTGGCCACGCTTGACTTTCTGGCCACATAGTCGACATACGGCTACGTTTACTTCCTCGGGCGGCTTGACGAAAAATTGCCACACCGCCGAGTAGGAAACTTTGCCCCCGCTACTCCTCACTGGCTGACTGCTACTTCCTCCGTGCACACCGGCACCACTACTGGCCGTGGTGGTAGGCTGCAGTGGAGCTGGTGCTCTACTCCGTGGCCGTTTGGCTCCACTGACACTGCTGCGACCCTGCTGCCTCCTGGGCAACCCAACGACTGTTTTGCTCGCTGGCAAGCTGGCACCCTCTTCTCCTAATGATGCGGAAGCAATAGCCTGATGACGACGAGGCTGCAGAGTGCGATCAGCCTCATCATCATCAATTAGGGTCTCCGCGTCACTACTAGCCCCCTTGGCTGCGTGTGGGTCAGGAGACAGACCTGTCTCTTGACTGGCTACCGAGCCACTCTCCTCGCCACTACTTCTTCGCCTGGCTGCTGAAAAGGCGGATGTCTCCCCCCGTTCCTGACCGCCCTCTGTTAGCTCTTCCTCACTGTACAGTGGGGCTGAGCCCACAGCATGCGATACTTCGCTTGGTGAGGGAACACCAAAGGATAGGGGCAGGTCGAGGACACGTGATTTCAGTGGGCTTGCTCCCGGGCCATGCCAACTAACGGTTGTGTCTGACGTACCCACCGACCGTTGGCTGTAGGTGTCAGAGGTGACCTGGGAAGAGGAAGACGACCGAGTCAACCAATCGATGACGGCAGGGTTGTCGGTGGAGACACGACCGCTGGATGACACCGGGAGCACTGGCCTCTGGCTGCGACTAGTGCTGCCTCGACCCCTTCCTCTGCTGCCACGTCTGCTCGCTCCTGAAACATTGCCTCCTCTGCCACTCCTCTGCGTGTTGTCTGACATACTCTTTAATTCAATAAGCACCCCAAAAATAAAACCGGATTTAACTCTTTGAACGTACAATAGTGGTTGTGAAGCAGAAAGTCAGTTTATTTAGCACAATCGGTCAATTGCAGCTTGCCGTTGGCTGGAAACTGTACGTTTATGTCACTGGAATGCACTAATCACCCAAAAAATATTACCGCCACCCGGCGTGTATATGGATTTAACTCTTTGAACGTACAATAGTGGTTGTGAAGCAGAAAGTCAGTTTATTGTACACAATCGGTCAATTGCAGCTTGCCGTTGGCTGGAAACTGTACGTTTAGGTCACTGGAATTCACTAATCACCCAAAAAATATTACCGCCAGCCGGCGTGTAAATGGATTTAACTCTTTGAACGTACAATAGTGGTTGTGAAGCAGAAAGTCAGTTTATTTAGCACAATCGGTCAATTGCAGCTTGCCGTTGGCTGGAAACTGTACGTTTATGTCACTGGAATGCACTAATCACCCAAAAAAATATTACCGCCACCCGGCGTGTAAATGGATCTAACTCTTTGAACGTACAATAGTGGTTGTGAAGCAGAAAGTCAGTTTATTTAGCACAATCGGTCAATTGCAGCTTGCCGTTGGCTGGAAACTGTACGTTTATGTCACTGGAATGCACTAATCACCCAAAAAATATTACCGCCACCCGGCGTGTATATGGATTTAACTCTTTGAACGTACAATAGTGGTTGTGAAGCAGAAAGTCAGTTTATTTAGCACAATCGGTCAATTGCAGCTTGCCGTTGGCTGGAAACTGTACGTTTATGTCACTGGAATGCACTAATCACCCAAAAAATATTACCGCCACCCGGCGTGTAAATGGATCTAACTCTTTGAACGTACAATAGTGGTTGTGAAGCAGAAAGTCAGTTTATTGTACACAATCGGTCAATTGCAGCTTGCCGTTGGCTGGAAACTGTACGTTTCTGTCACTGGAATGCACTAATCACCCAAAAAATATTACCGTCAGCCGGCGTGTAAATGGATTTAACTCTTTGAACGTACAATAGTGGTTGTGAAGCAGAAAGTCAGTTTATTTAGCACAATCGGTCAATTGCAGCTTGCCGTTGGCTGGAAACTGTACGTTTATGTCACTGGAATGCACTAATCACCCAAAAAATATTACCGCCAGCCGGCGTGTAAATGGATTTAACTCTTTGAACGTACAATAGTGGTTGTGAAGCAGAAAGTCAGTTTATTTAGCACAATCGGTCAATTGCAGCTTGCCGTTGGCTGGAAACTGTACGTTTATGTCACTGGAATGCACTAATCACCCAAAAAATATTACCGCCACCCGGCGTGTAAATGGATTTAACTCTTTGAACGTACAATAGTGGTTGTGAAGCAGAAAGTCAGTTTATTTAGCACAATCGGTCAATTGCAGCTTGCCGTTGGCTGGAAACTGTACGTTTATGTCACTGGAATGCACTAATCACCCAAAAAATATTACCGCCAGCCAGCGTGTAAATGGATTTAACTCTTTGAACGTACAATAGTGGTTGTGAAGCAGAAAGTCAGTTTATTTAGCACAATCGGTCAATTGCAGCTTGCCGTTGGCTGGAAACTGTACGTTTATGTCACTGGAATGCACTAATCACCCAAAAAATATTACCGCCACCCGGCGTGTAAATGTATCTAACTCTTTGAACGTACAATAGTGGTTGTGAAGCAGAAAGTCAGTTTATTTAGCACAATCGGTCAATTGCAGCTTGCCGTTGGCTGTAAACTGTACGTTTATGTCACTGGAATGCACTAATCACCCAAAAAATATTACCGCCACCCGGCGTGTATATGGATTTAACTCTTTGAACGTACAATAGTGGTTGTGAAGCAGAAAGTCAGTTTATTTAGCACAATCGGTCAATTGCAGCTTGCCGTTGGCTGGAAACTGTACGTTTATGTCACTGGAATGCACTAATCACCCAAGAAATATTACCGCCACCCGGCGTGTAAATGGATTTAACTCTTTGAACGTACAATAGTGGTTGTGAAGCAGAAAGTCAGTTTATTTAGCACAATCGGTCAATTGCAGCTTGCCATTGGCTGGAAACTGTACGTTTCTGTCACTGGAATGCACTAATCACCCAAAAAATATTACCGCCAGCCGGCGTGTAAATGGATTTAACTCTTTGAACGTACAATAGTGGTTGTGAAGCAGAAAGTCAGTTTATTTAGCACAATCGGTCAATTGCAGCTTGCCGTTGGCTGGAAATTGTACGTTTATGTCACTGGAATGCACTAATCACCCAAAAAATATTACCGCCAGCCGGCGTGTAAATGGATTTAACTCTTTGAACGTACAATAGTGATTGTGAAGCAGAAAGTCAGTTTATTGTACACAATCGGTCAATTGCAGCTTGCCGTTGGCTGGAAACTGTACGTTTCTGTCACTGGAATGCACTAATCACCCAAAAAATATTACCGCCACCCGGCGTGTATATGGATTTAACTCTTTGAACGTACAATAGTGGTTGTGAAGCAGAAAGTCAGTTTATTTAGCACAATCGGTCAATTGCAGCTTGCCGTTGGCTGGAAACTGTACGTTTATGTCACTGGAATGCACTAATCACCCAAAAAATATTACCGCCACCCGGCGTGTAAATGGATCTAACTCTTTGAACGTACAATAGTGGTTGTGAAGCAGAAAGTCAGTTTATTTAGCACAATCGGTCAATTGCAGCTTGCCATTGGCTGGAAACTGTACGTTTATGTCACTGGAATGCACTAATCACCCAAAAAATATTACCGCCACCCGGCGTGTATATGGATTTAACTCTTTGAACGTACAATAGTGGTTGTGAAGCAGAAAGTCAGTTTATTTAGCACAATCGGTCAATTGCAGCTTGCCGTTGGCTGGAAACTGTACGTTTATGTCACTGGAATCCACTAATCACCCAAAAAATATTACCGCCACCCGGCGTGTAAATGGATCTAACTCTTTGAATGTACAATAGTGGTTGTGAAGCAGAAAGTCAGTTTATTGTACACAATCGGTCAATTGCAGCTTGCCGTTGGCTGGAAACTGTACGTTTCTGTCACTGGAATGCACTAATCACCCAAAAAATATTACCGCCAGCCGGCGTGTAAATGGATTTAACTCTTTGAACGTACAATAGTGGTTGTGAAGCAGAAAGTCAGTTTATTTAGCACAATCGGTCAATTGCAGCTTGCCGTTGGCTGGAAACTGTACGTTTATGTCACTGGAATGCACTAATCACCCAAAAAATATTACCGCCACCCGGCGTGTAAATGGATCTAACTCTTTGAACGTACAATAGTGGTTGTGAAGCAGAAAGTCAGTTTATTGTACACAATCGGTCAATTGCAGCTTGCCGTTGGCTGGAAACTGTACGTTTCTGTCACTGGAATGCACTAATCACCCAAAAAATATTACCGCCAGCCGGCGTGTAAATGGATTTAACTCTTTGAACGTACAATAGTGGTTGTGAAGCAGAAAGTCAGTTTATTTAGCACAATCGGTCAATTGCAGCTTGCCGTTGGCTGGAAACTGTACGTTTAGGTCACTGGAATGCACTAATCACCCAAAAAATATTACCGCCAGCCGGCGTGTAAATGGATTTAACTCTTTGAACGTACAATAGTGGTTGTGAAGCAGAAAGTCAGTTTATTTAGCACAATCGGTCAATTGCAGCTTGCCGTTGGCTGGAAACTGTACATTTATGTCACTGGAATGCACTAATCACCCAAAAAATATTACCGCCACCCGGCGTGTAAATGGATTTAACTCTTTGAACGTACAATAGTGGTTGTGAAGCAGAAAGTCAGTTTATTTAGCACAATCGGTCAATTGCAGCTTGCCATTGGCTGGAAACTGTACGTTTATGTCACTGGAATGCACTAATCACCCAAAAAATATTACCGCCACCCGGCGTGTATATGGATTTAACTCTTTGAACGTACAATAGTGGATGTGAAGCAGAAAGTCAGTTTATTTAGCACAATCGTTCAATTGCAGCTTGCCGTTGGCTGGAAACTGTACGTTTATGTCACTGGAATGCACTAATCACCCAAAAAATATTACCGCCACCCGGCGTGTAAATGGATCTAACTCTTTGAACGTACAATAGTGGTTGTGAAGCAGAAAGTCAGTTTATTTAGCACAATCGGTCAATTGCAGCTTGCCGTTGGCTGGAAACTGTACGTTTATGTCACTGGAATGCACTAATCACCCAAAAAATATTACCACCACCCGGCGTGTATATGGATTTAACTCTTTGAACGTACAATAGTGGTTGTGAAGCAGAAAGTCAGTTTATTGTACACAATCGGTCAATTGCAGCTTGCCGTTGGCTGGAAACTGTACGTTTGTGTCACTGGAATGCACTAATCACCCAAAAAATATTACCGCCAGCCGGCGTGTAAATGGATTTAACTCTTTGAACGTACAATAGTGGTTGTGAAGCAGAAAGTCAGTTTATTTTGCACAATCGGCAAACTGCAGCACCAACTGTGCACGACAGCCACCAAAAAAAAAAAGGGTGTATGTCACTTTAAATTTTCGATTCTTTGATAGCTGTGGCCCTAAGTAACGATTCTGTGTCCCTGAGTAACGATTCTGTGTCCCTGAGTAACGATTCTGTGTCCCTGAGTAACGATTCTGTGGCCCTAAAGTCTCTGTGGCCCTAACTCTGTTTCTTAATACACACAGGTCTGTCTCTCTTGAATGACCGGAGGCTAATGGAGAATTCTAAGATGGCCGCGATTTATAGCTCCACCATTACACAGTGCTGGCTGGCTGCTGATTGGCTAATGTGATCACATGTCATGAATGCATTATGGGTCAACGCGCCTTGTCTGCGCGCCTTCCCAGAGATCCCCGCCCCATCTTCTCTGTCCATTTTCTCCGTCGCCACACATGTCGCCGCCATTTTTGGGAAAATTCGATTCGTGCATCCGAAGTTTGCTAATCTTCGGATTCGTCGCGAATAGAATTTTTCCAAATCTTCGGAACGAATTCCACTTCGTCATGTTCGATTCGCTCATCTCTAGCTAACATGTATGGCTAACATTTACCATCTTTATTTATTCTTGGGGGAAAAAGGGGGGGGGGATAATTTCTTATATCTAGCAGCAATCTACTTCCTCTCCCTCTCAGAAAAAGCATCTTGGCTGGAAACAATTACAAGCTTATCAGCAAATGTCAAACAATTCCTAAATCAGTCCGTGAGAAAATAAGCCAGTTTTTGCATGCAATTTCAAGCTGCTTATCACTGGGGATAGTGGTGGGGTTTTCATGAAATTGATGATCAAATATGGCCACATAGCCATACTTGGACAACAGCATTAACCAGTATTGACTATGACAATATTTGGTCAATGATGTAACCTAGGACAATCTGCCAATTTACTTTTCAGAGGCAGGACCTTGGTGCCAGTCAGCATGGAATCAGGCAAGTCCGTTGGTTGGTTTGATTTTTTTCATTGTGATTTACATGGATCTGCATTGCTGGACTATGTGATTGATGATGAGTTTACATTGTGGAATTTTTTTTAAATAAAGGCTTTGTCAAAAACAGTGTAAATACATTTATTTACTTTCCACTTTTTTGTGTGAATGAGTGTACTATGTACCCTTTACTCATTCCCAGGGGGTACTTGGGGCCCCCTTATTGTTAAAGGGAGATTCCAGATTCCAATAAGGAAGGGTTTGTCCCTTGTCCTCATTAGCATGGCGACAAGGTGTTTTACCATGTTGAGAGCATGTTGCCTGATAAAGTTCAGGAGGGGGGGGGGACACAGTCTATCTTTTTGCATTGATTGATTGACTGATTCCATTTTTAATTTGTTTCCACTGAAGCCTGCAAAGTATTGTATCTATGATCAGTATGTTTTAGGTGCTATGAAAATGCTCCTCCACTGTTTTCCCACCAGTCTCAGCTCTATATGGAAGTTGGAACCTGGGACTGGAGGACATGCACCACAGTGCCATTGCTGTGTGGCATGTAGGAATTTCCAATGAGTGCTCCGAGACCTAGATGATGCAGGTGTGTGTGAGCCATGCACAGCTGTGCTGAATACAAATCAAGTGATTATGCAGTCATATACATTATATTGCCAAATGAATTGGGACACACCTCCAAATCATTCAGGTGTTTCAACCATCTCCATAGCTACAGGTGTATAGGCATGCAAACTGCTTCTACAAACATTTGTGAAAGAATGGGTTCTCTCAGGAGCTCAGTGAATTCAAGCATGGTACCATGATAAGTTGCCACCTGTGCAATAAGTCCAGCTGTAAAATTTCCTTGCTACTAAATATTACATGGTCAACTGTTAGTGATATTATAACAAAGTAGAAGCAATTGGCAACAACAGCAACTCACCCACGAAGTGGTAGGCTATGTAAAATGACAGAGCGTGGTCAGTGCATGCTGAAGCGCACAGTGCGCAGAGGTCGCCAACTGTCTGCAGAGTCAATAACTAAAAACCTCCAAACTTCATGTGGTCTTCAGATTAGCACAACAACAGTACACAGAGAACTTCATGGAATGGTTTTCCATGGCCAAGCAGCTGCATCTAGGTCTTACATCACCAAGTGCAATGCAAAGCGTCGGATGCAGGGGTTTAAAGCACGCTGCCACTGGACTCTAGAGCAGGAAAGACATGTTCTCTGGAGTGACAAATCACACTTCTCTGTCTGGCAATCCAATGGAAGTGTCTGGGTTTGATGGTTGCCAGGAGAAGGGTACTTGCCTGACTGAATTGTGCCAAGTGTAAAGTTTGGTGGAGGGGGGATTATGGTGTGGAGTTGGGTTTGGCACCTTAGTTCCAGTCCTGACCTCAACCCGACAGAACACCTTTGGGATGAGTTAGAGTGAAGACTGTGAGCCAGGCTTTCTCGTCCGACATCAGTGCATGACCTCACAAATACGCTTCTGGAAGAAAAGGTCAAACATTCCCATAGACACACTCCTAAACCTTGTAGACAGCCTTCCCAGAGGAGTTGAAGCTGTTATAGCTGCAAAGGATGGGCCAACTCAACATTGAACCCTATGGACTAAGACTGGGATGCCATTTAAGTTCATGTGAGTGTAAAGGCAGGCATCCCAATAGTTTTGCCAATATAGTGTATGCAATGTGTGTAGTTATATTAAGAGATTAGTGGAAATTTCATTGTTCTTTATACTTCAGAAAAAGTAAAAAAAAAAAGAAAAGAAAATTACGCTATAGCCCAAGACTATGTTAGAAAGCCCAGATCTCAACCCAGTTGAGAATGTGTGGTACAATACACAGAGTTGGTAAATATTTTACACAGCTGTAATTGCAGTAAAAATTGTAAAATACAGAAAGCTGGGGGAAACTTTCCACAGCTGTATTTGCAGCCAAGGCTGGTTCTACTAGGTAATAACTCAGACAATCAATGCTGTCTGCTTTTTCCGTGTCACTATTAATACATTTTTTAAATCATTAAAGTGGTATTAAAACCAAAACCAAAAATGTAATATATTACAGCTTACCAATTCTTAGATACAGTGGGTGTAGTTTTTTTAGACTTTTTCTCCTTTATTTTCACCTGGTGATCCAGCCGGTAAGTTTGTTCTTTTTCAACTTACTTTAAACAACCACGTTGTCCAGCAAAAGTGGCACTTAGAGTGTTGATATAAACTATTTACACTGACAGGGCTGCTTACAATGGTCAGCTTTTATTCATTCATGAAAAAAACTTTTTTTCCCTAAAAACCATTTGCTGCATCTGCTTAAATGTGTTAGCTGGAGTTCAACTTTATTTATTTGTTAGTCAAGTCCATCTAAATCTGCTAGTTCATCTAGCACTACCCCCAAACTGACAATGCTGCGGTCCAAAGATATCTCTACTGTTCCTCCAGTGAAAACACCGGGAGACAAAAATCGTGCTACTGGATGGATCACCAGGTGAAATTAAATTTTAAAATAAGCCTCAAGAACAAATACAGCCACCAAATTTAAGGACTGGTAAGGTGCAATTTATTCCATTTTTGTTTTTGGGTTAAATACCCCCATATGTATGCTGCGTAAATCAAATTGTAACATTACAATAAAATTCATTTCTAATTCTAGGTTGTACAACTACAACATGTGGAAAGTTTAAGGGGGGAATTTTTATGCTAGCAATTGTACTTGCTTAGAAAAATCGCTGCTCAACCCATTACAGTCTATGTAGTTAATAAGTGTAAGACTAGTGCACCACTCCACAAGCTACACTCTCTGACATATTTCATCCTATCCACCGGGGCTTAGTCATAGAGGACTTCAATAATCACTGTCTTCTCCCGGAGGAGACATTTCCCCCCCCCTCAACCTGCCGGAAGAACACAATGGCTGTCAACACTGTGTTGATGGAGGAATCAACCTGTGGTTGCAGGTAAGTAATTCACTCCGTGTATGGCCCGCCTTAGTGTGCTGCACACTATTGGATGGCGATATTTTTTGCCAGCACCCCATTCCTGGGTACCAGTGGAAATATACACATTTCCATTCCCCCATTTACTTAGAGCCGCAATAAAAGTATTAGCAGGTCACAAGTGTACTTGTTATTATTTGTACTACACACACACACATTATTCTTTTTGCTATTTTGAACATAAACCTTATGTTTCAGCAGCAAATGCTGATGCAGTTTTATCTAATATAGCCAAATGACTTCCTAAACTGACTTTTCTAAATCACTGCACACTAGAATGTTTTTGTAGCAGCTGAATTGCTTTGCTGCTTAAGTATGACAATAGAATTCAAATCTCCTATATAAGATATTTGTCTAATAAAAGAATATTCTACAGGTAATGATCAATACAGACTATATCCTTTAAATTTACTTTAGATAATTGCTTTTTATCAAGACTCTCTTGGGGGTTAAATGGTGATTACAAAATGTTCCTTCCGTTTTACTGGATGTTATCTGATGCATAGCAACTAAATTGAGTCTACAGAGTCTACAGTAGTTTAGCAAGAAATATCCTGTGAATTATTAGACAGAGCATAGAGATAGACTTCATGTTTTTGCAGGTTTTTACTGTTTTTAAATAATACTGTTTTACAGCTACCAATCAGCTGTTTTTCAGGGATAATCATGGTGAAAAAGAAATGACAAATGTTACTTTTTGTTTTGCAAGATTCTTTATTATTCATCTTTAGTATCTATATTGTTCACAGTGAAAGGGTTCCTGACTTTCTCAGCTTTTTTGATAATGTTTTAACCAGGATAAACTAATTTTACCATAAAGCTCCCAGTGTGTTAAATAGTTTTTTTTTTCTTACAGTATAATTGTAAGTGAATATGTAGTTGTCAGGGACCACGGCTCCAGGGTCCGCGATCGCGGCTCCGTCCCTCGCGCATGCGCAGTGGCGGCGGATCGCGCCAGGACACGGGCACTAGGTCCTGGCGAGCCGCGGCTGACAGGACGCCGCGCATGCGCAGTAGGAGCCGCGGGCGCGCCTCAGGCGTCCAATGACAGCCGGGGGCGCGTCCTAGCCGGCCAATGACAGTGCAGGGCGCACTATTTAAAGATGCCCTGCACTGTCACAGATTGCCGCAAGGTCTTCTGTGATCCTGAGTTCCTGCACCTATCCTGTGACCCTGATTGACCCTGACTATTCTGCCTGCTCCTGCGTTTGACCCGGATTGTCCTGACTACTCTGCCTGCTCCTGCGTTTGACCCGGATTGTCCTGACTATTCTGCCTGCTCCTGCGTTTGACCCGGATTGCCCTGACCATTCTACGGATTGACTTCCCTGCTGACCCTGCGTGTGACCCGACTACTCTCGCCTACCGATTCTGTACCCCGCTTACCCTCACGGGCCACGATCCGTTGCTACCCTGCTGGGGCCGCCATCCTCTTCATATCTGGCTCTCCCGGTACCTGTCCCCAAGGGTCTCCTCAGCCACTGGCGGGCCTGCTCGGAGGTCGTGACCTGGCCCGGGACTGTTTCAAGTCCATCCCCACCATCAGGGGCTCTGGTGAAAGCACAGCCCGGGCTTAGACCCCACGCTCTGAGTAGGTCTGTCAGTTGGCAGCCTGAGGCACCACCTGGCGGATCATAACAGTACCTTGCGGCCATGACAGAGCCAGGAAGTGGACCGGCGTCCCTAGAGGATATTTGTCAGCACCTGGCCACCTTGACCCAGGCTTTTCAGAACTTCCACAGTCGCTGCGCCCGACTGGAGGACCGCATGGAGTCAATAGCCCCCCTGACTCCCCCTGCTCAGAGTCCTCCACCTGCAGGACCTCCCGCTAACCCGGTATCCGGAGCGGTTGCCACATCCCTAGCTCCTGAACCCCGCGTTCCTCTGCCGGAACGATTCCGTGGTGATCGGAGCCGCTTCCGGGCCTTCCGGAACGCCTGCACCCTATACTTTGACTTACAACCCCGCACGTTCACCACTGAAACCGTCAAGGTGGGGTTTATAGTCTCCCTCCTTCAGGATGAGCCCCAGGATTGGGCTCACCGTCTGATGGAGAAGCACGACCCCCATCTTGAATCCGTGACCGAATTCTTTCGGGCCATGGCCGTCTTGTATGACGACCCTCAGCGAGCTGCTTCCGCTGAAGCGACTCTATACTCCCTGCGGCAGGGCCGCCGGACAGCCGAAGAATACGCGTCCGATTTTAGGCGTTGCATGGGCGACACCAGATGGAACGATGCGGCCTTATGCCACCAGTTCCGCATCGGGCTGTCTGAGCCTCTCAAGGACGAACTAGCGCGAGTAGGCCTACCTGACTCCCTGGAAAAACTGATTGAGTTGGCCATTCAAATTGACCGTAGACTAAGGGAACGTCGGCTGGAAAGGAGCAGTCAGGGTCAAAGGGTGGCATGGATTCCTTCCAGAGATACAGCTCCAACCCCAGGGAACCATCCGCGAAGCACGGAAACAGGGGACAACCCGGAACCCATGCAGCTGGGATTGGCCCGTTCTCACTTATCGGTCGAGGAACGTCAAAGGAGACTATCACAGAACCTATGTCTGTACTGCGGGGAAGCTGGTCATCAGGTGCGCTCCTGTCCTGCTAAAATGAGTAAGTCCACGCCCGTTTCTTTTACTCTACCCGCAGGAAGGGATGATCTGTCGAGTTACCTGGCCATTCCTGTGTCTTTACAGCTCCCCGGAGGAACATTGTCAGTGACCGCAATCGTTGACTCAGGAGCCTGTAGTTGCTTCATCGATCTGACTTTTGCCCACCGGCAAAAAATCCCTCTCCAGACCAAAGAAAGGGGGTTCAACATCTTCTTGGCAGATGGGTCTCGTATAAAATCAGGGGTGGTGGACCAGGAGACACCACCCATTTTCACCACAATGGCAGACCATCACCAGGAGTTCCTCCGTTTGGATGCCATCGCATCCCCCCTTTTTCCAGTCATTCTGGGCCTCCCTTGGCTGAGGGCCCATAACCCCCAGATTGACTGGGAAAAGGGAACAGTTCAATTTTGCTCACCCTACTGTTTAAGTCACTGCCACGTCACAGGATCCGTGGTTCCCCGGTTCCTCCTGTGCTTGGATGGTGACACTGATCTTTCCCAGGTTATTCCCCCGGCCTACCATGACTTCTTAGACGTCTTTAGTAAGCGAGGAGCTGACGTTCTCCCTCCGCACCGTTCCTACGACTGCCCCATAGACCTCCTACCCGGATCTGAAATCTCTTTCGGCCGTATCTTTCCCTTGTCCGAAGCAGAATCAGGAGTACTGAGGGAATACATTGATGAGAACCTTCGGAAGGGATTTATTCGTCCATCCACATCCCCAGCCGGGGCCGGGTTATTCTTCGTAGAGAAGAAGGACAAATCGTTACGGCCCTGCATAGACTACCGTGACCTGAACAAGATAACGGTAAAGAATCGTTATCCTTTACCCCTAGTCCCCGAGCTCCTCCAGAGATTGAGATCGGCAACGATATTCACTAAATTAGACCTGCGGGGGGCCTATAACCTTGTCCGTATCAGGGAGGGGGATGAGTGGAAGACGGCGTTCCGTACGAGATTCGGTCACTACGAGTACTTGGTGATGCCGTTCAGGCTCTGTAATGCACCGGCGACCTTTCAGCACTTTATCAATGATGTTTTTCGTGACCTTCTTGATATTTTTGTGGTGGTTTATTTGGATGACATCTTAATTTTTTCCCCTTCACTGGAGGTTCATCGGGGTCATGTGATACGGGTATTAGAACGGTTGCGTCAACACGGGCTATACGCAAAGGCAGAAAAGTGCTGTTTCGAACAGCATGAAACCACATTCTTGGGACTGGTTCTCTCTTCCGCGGGGGTCGCGATGGATCCCCAGAAAGTCACGGCGATCTTAGATTGGCCAATACCCGCCGACAAAAAGGGGGTACAGCGTTTCATCGGTTTTTCCAACTTTTACAGGAAGTTTATTAGGAACTTCTCCGGTCTGGTCTCCCCGATCACGCAACTGACGAAACAAGGGGTCCGCTTTAAGTGGACTCCCGAAGCGCAGACAGCCTTCGAAAAGCTCAAAGAATTGTTCACCTCTGCTCCCATTCTCTGCCATCCAGATGCTTCTCTCCCATATGTGTTGGAAGTGGACGCCTCCGAAAATGCTGTAGGGGCGGTTTTGTCCCAAAGGAATGGTACCAAGGAACTTCTGCACCCTGTGGCGTTCTTCTCCAGGAAATTGACTCCAGCGGAACGCAACTACGACATTGGAGATCGGGAGCTCCTGGCCATTAAAACTGCTCTTGAAGAATGGAGGTATTTACTGGAAGGAGCCACACACCCAATCCTAATATTCACAGATCACAAAAACCTTGAATATTTGAGAACGGCAAAACGACTGAGACCTCGCCAAGCGAGATGGGCGCTTTTCTTCTCTCGATTCTCATTCCATATAACGTACCGACCCGGTACTAAGAACACTAAGTCAGACGCTCTGTCCCGCATGTTTGAGGACCCCGACGACGCTGTGCTACCTGACACCATCTTACCTTCTGGGAGTTTCCTCGCTCTACAAACGGAACTTCGCTCTCGACTTCTTGATGCTTCTGTAGGACTACCAGTTCCGTCAGAATCACCCCTCCAGAGCCACGGTGGGCTAATTTGGAAGGAAGACCGGATCATGGTCCCAGAAGAAGTGCGAACCCTGGTCCTAGGGCACTGCCACGACCATCCTATGGCGGGCCACTTTGGGGTAACGAAGACGCTGGATCTGCTACGGCGCTCGTTCTGGTGGCCAGACATGATCAAGGATTGTGAGCAGTACGTCCGAACGTGTTCCACCTGTCAAAGGAACAAGCCCTCCAGGAGCAGGGCATGGGGATTGTTACGTCCGCTACCCATACCCAAGCGGGCTTGGCAAATGATAGCCATGGATTTCGTGGTCGAACTTCCACCATCCCAGGGCTACACTGCAATAATGGTGATCGTTGACCGCTTCTCAAAGATGGCACATTTCGTGCCCCTGGAGAAGACCCCATCAGCACCGGAAACGGCACGGATCTTCATCAAGGAAGTGGTTAGGCTTCATGGTGTTCCCGAAGATATAGTGTCAGATCGGGGGGTCCAATTCACCTCCAGGTTCTGGAACGCCTTATGTAAATCGCTGGGAATCAAGCTGTCGCTTTCATCCGCCTACCATCCACAGACCAACAGCCAAACTGAAAGAACAAACCAGACGCTGGAACAGTACTTACGGTGCTACACATCCTACCTTCAGGACGACTGGCTGTCGTTGCTGCCTTCCGCGGAATTCGCGTACAACAACTCGAGTCACTCAGCCACGGGTCAATCCCCGTTCTTTTCCAATTATGGGTATCATCCCACATTTCTCCCTGATCTGATGCCTGAGAATCCGGTACCAGCTTCTCAAGACATCTTGAACTTCTTTTCTGTCAATAACAAGACAATTCAGGAAGCCATCGCTAAAGCCCAGGAGGACAGTAAGAGGGCATTCGACAGAAAGAGAAGAGGAGAATTACTGCTTCAACCAGGGGATCAGGTTTGGCTAGCAACCACCAACTTGAAGATGCTATGTCCTTCAAGGAAGCTGGGACCCAAGTTCATCGGGCCCTTTCCGGTAAAACGAGTGGTTAACGAGGTGGCCTACGAGCTCGAGCTTCCGCAGACCTTCAAGATACATCCTGTCTTCCATGTATCTCTCCTGAAGCCATCCAGACCGGATCCCTTCCCGGACCGTGAATCCAGACCTCCCGAGGCAGTCACCATAGGTGACCAGGAGGAATTTGAAGTGGAGACTATCCTCAGTTGCCGAAGGAAGGGGGGCCAGACACAGTTCCTGATAAAATGGAAGGGGTATGGCCCTGAGGAGAACTCATGGGAACCCGCCCAGAACGTCCACGCGCCCAGGCTCATCCGGGAGTTTTTTCGTGCTCACCCGCGGTGGAGAGATCAGTGGGGCTCCCGGAGGGTGCCCATGGGGGGGGGCAATGTCAGGGACCACGGCTCCAGGGTCCGCGATCGCGGCTCCGTCCCTCGCGCATGCGCAGTGGCGGCGGATCGCGTCGGGACACGGGCACTAGGTCCCGGCGAGCCGCGGCTGACAGGACGCCGCGCATGCACAGTAGGAGCCGCGGGCGCGCCTCAGGCGTCCAATGACAGCCGGGGGCGCGTCCTAGCCGGCCAATGACAGTGCAGGGCGCACTATTTAAAGATGCCCTGCACTGTCACAGATTGCCGCAAGGTCTTCTGTGATCCTGAGTTCCTGCACCTATCCTGTGACTCTGATTGACCCTGACTATTCTGCCTGCTCCTGCGTTTGACCCGGATTGTCCTGACTACTCTGCCTGCTCCTGCGTTTGACCCGGATTGTCCTGACTATTCTGCCTGCTCCTGCGTTTGACCCGGATTGCCCTGACCATTCTACAGATTGACTACCCTGCTGACCCTGCGTGTGACCCGACTACTCTCGCCTACCGATTCTGTACCCCGCTTACCCTCACGGGCCACGATCCGTTGCTACCCTGCTGGGGCCGCCATCCTCTTCATATCTGGCTCTCCCGGTACCTGTCCCCAAGGGTCTCCTCAGCCACTGGCGGGCCTGCTCGGAGGTCGTGACCTGGCCCGGGACTGTTTCAAGTCCATCCCCACCATCAGGGGCTCTGGTGAAAGCACAGCCCGGGCTTAGACCCCACGCTCTGAGTAGGTCTGTCAGTTGGCAGCCTGAGGCACCACCTGGCGGATCATAACAGTAGTAGTTTATAGGGTAAGGTGCTGGAGCTCATTTCAGTTGTTTTTTTTTATATAGAGCCCTGTGAGTACAGGAAGTTGGAAGGGCTGAGCCAAGTGACTTCCTAGTTGACATTCATTTTTTCATATTTGAGTAATTTAGGCTACCAGGTACTCAGTGAGGGAGAGTTACTAAACCTGGTGCACACAGAATCTGGTGTAGCTGTGCATAGTAACCAGTCTGTTTCTAACTTCACCTTGTTCAATTCAGCTATGGCAATAAAAAATGCCTAAAATTCCCATCCATGGGACCCAAGACACACAAAAATAGTGAACACCCACCAGGGAGGCTCATTCTGAGTGGGATTGACTCTCTTTTCTTGAGATTGGGAGAATATCTGAATGTGTGTCTCCAACCCTTGGTGAATAAAAGTCCTTACTACCTAAAAGACAGCAAAGATGTGATAAATAGTTAAAAAAATATCAAGATACACAAATCCAGTTTATTGGTTACAATTGATGTGGAATTGTTGTATACCAATATACGACAAAAAGATGCCCTGGACGCAATAAAATAGGCTCTTAACAAACATACAAATTTAGAGAACGCAGAAAAAGAGTTTATACTGGAAGATTTCAATCTAGCTATGATTAATAACTTTTTCTGGTACAATGGCCAGTATTATAATCAAATCAAGGGAGTGGGGTTAAACATACCCCCAGCATTACAAACATTTTTTTGAATAAATGGGAAGAGGAGAAGGTTTACGGCAAAAGGTGGCCAGACCTGCACATGTACTAAAGATATATTGATGATATCCTGGTCATGTGGCAGAGCACAGAGAACACCTTAGCAGAATTTATTCAACATATCAATCAAAACCCATATAGTATTAGATTCACAGTAAACATGGAAAAGCACTGCGGACCAAAACTTATTAAAAAAAAAACAGATAGGAATGATTTCATTCCTACACAAAGTTGCCATTGTTTACTAATGGAAGACTATTTAAAACAAACAGACATTCTCATACATAGGTTCTTAGAGAAAGAATATAAACAAGAAGAATTAACATTGGTCAGAGTAGAGGTGGGTATGATGCTGAGAGAGGACTTACTAGAAGAAAGAGTATTTAAAAAAAAAACACAACATTACACTCATCACTGGATTTAATAAACAGTATAGACAGTTTGAGAAAAGTTTCAGACGGCATTGGCTGATTTTGTGTAAACCAATATTAAACAAAGTACTCCCAAAAGGCCTTTTATACATAGAAGAGCCCCAGGCTTAAGAACCAAGGTGGTCCATAACATCCCAGACCCTCCAAAAAAAAAGCCTACCTTCTTTACTGAAGGTGGTTTCTTTAGGTGTGGCAGATGTGGCCCCTGCATATATACTAAGAAATTACCTAGAAAAATGACAACATGCCATACTAGATATGTCACTTATATTCTGGAGTGTATCTGTAGGTACCAATTTGTGGGGAGAACCACATGAGCACTCACCACAAGGCTTTAATTGATTTCTTTTAATTATCCTCGAATGCCAATATCCAAACTGTATATGTGTTATTTTTTTCTCAGAATTTTCATACACATATTTAATATTTTTTAAATACACTGTTTATACATACGTTTTATATAATAGTTTTGCATAATGTAGAATGTAGATGTGTTTACTCAGCATTATAATATCACAACAGAAGAGTGCAGCTCTCATGTACCTGGCCAGTGGCTGAGGTGACGAGAGGGCTCCATTTACGGCTAAGTGCAAAGCACCCTTGAAGGTAGTGATAGAAGGTGCAGTGCCCAAAGAAGCAACCTGGTGGTTCCAGATGAGAAGACACCCGAGGGCAGAGAGGATACGGCAGATGATTCTCTGGAAGACTGGTGGATCATGGGTAGAGCAGGAAGGGTAGTCAGAAGCCATGGCCAGTGGTCAAACACAGGATATCAATCAGGAATGGAAGCAGAAGCATAGCCAGGAGCAAGTCAGGGTCAGACACAGGACATCAATCAGGAACTGATAAGAGCAGATCCATGTAGCAAGCTGGGGTCAGAGCCAGGAGAGAAGCAAGAACAGCTCAGGGTCAAGCTGGGTCGGTAATGAGTAATCAAGCAGAGTAACATGCACAGGAACACAGGAACAGAAGGCTGAGGACAATTCAGCAATTACTGAGAGGAGCTGCAGTCCTTATAAAGGCATCTGAGTGCCATCAACCATAGCGCTTTGCGTGCATCTATGCGCTGTTGCGCACGCAGATGCACCATTGTGCATGAAGATGTGCCACTACATGCCACGCGCCTATGTGCATGCGCACATTTTTGTGCAAATTAACACGGCCATTTTGGGCATTGACACATTTCCCAGGATTTCTCTGATTTCTTCCCAGACAGCAACATTGCAGAACCCCTTCATCATACAGTGCAAACAGTAGAGCAAAAACATTTAAAGTACCATCCACCAATCAAATACATAGTGCAGGAAGACACCCCCTAACAGTTGACCTCATATGACAACATAAATCTTGCCAAAGGTTCTAAAAAGTGAACTGCAAACACCTTTTAAACACATGTATGGAAATGATCTTCAATTAATAAGGCATTGGTTGAAAGTGTTTATTGTTGTGGGTGCTTATTACCATGCCTCTGATCACTTAAATATAATATATCACTGTATTGAGCACATCTGTCAGATGAGACAGATCAGAAAACCTCTCTAGAAAGTTCTCAGAAAGGTTCTCTAGGTCCGACATCACCAATGCCAGGTGACCAGACCACCATTGCATAAAAACACATTGAGTGGGCTGCTTCTGTGCACCATGGCCACCCACACTATGGCAACCAGGAATGCTGGATGGCTGGGCTGCCGATGTCATGGTAGCACGTGACATCAGGAAATCCAGCCATCTCCAGCTGTCATGACAAGGATAAAGAAAGAGGGATGATCTGGGCACAATGGCGAGGCATGGGCAAGAAGAAAAAACAAAAGTCAAATACAGACTTGATGTGTACAGTGCAATAAATGTGGGAACAATAGGGGCAAATTGGAGAAGAGCAAGGGAATAATCAGGGAAAATGGAAGGAATGAACAAAAAGTAACCCCCCAAAAAACAGAGCACAAATACAGTAAAAATAGAGAAGGGCAATGCAAAACAAGCAAGGTAAATGGGAGAAGGGAACCAAAGGTACACCACAAAAACAGAAGGGGCACAAATATAGCAGGGGAGACACAGAAAAAGACTGCAGGGCAATAAAAGAGAAGTAATAAAAGGTAATAGAGATGACAGCCACCTGTAGATCCCGAACAACAAAAGGCAGAAGGGATACAAGCAGTGGGCAGTGACAGGTGTAGATGCAGCACCTATATATGTAATGGGTACACCCCATGGCCATCATTTTTTGGAGTCATATTTCTCCTTCAATGTGTGTCAGAGCACAATGGGCCCTACCCCCCTTGGTTGCAATGTGGATAGACCAGTGTTTAATGGGTTTGCACTTGGTATGGATTTTGGTGATTAAACAAATCTGGTTTTCACTTGGGATTCTTTTATCTTTTATCAGTATTTTTAATGCACAACTGAGAAGCTCCCTCAATCTCACTTTTGGAGTACCTTTTTTTAACTTTAATTTCAGAATATCATTTTGTGTAATGTAGTTTCTGAGCAGTCTGTGGAACTGGCTCTTAGGAGTGTTCTTTTTCTAAAGGGGATGGTGCTGTATCTACCTGATCTGAACAGTGTGCATTACTTTTTCCTTTTGTCTCACATATTACATTCAGACAATGGTGCTTTTTCTCTCTCCTATTTGTTATTTTCTTTTTGATGTCAACTGAGCTCGGTCTTCAAATGTTACAATGGAGTCTAACATCTCAGGAGATTAGTCTATGAGTAAGATCAGTTATATAGTATGTGAAACACGTGAGACATTTTACCCAACTGCTGTGCCTCAATTTCATGAAACAAATGAGTTTACATCAATTTTTGTAATATTATAAAATATTGTCATGGCCATTATTATTGCTACTACAATTTAATGTTTTATGTATGTTTATTTTTACTAACTACTACGTCACCTACATACATGTGGTTACATATGAAAACATATCACTGTGCACACCAGAGTAAGAGCAATAAATCTAGGGCCAATATTTACAGTTAATTTGAAATGTATGACCTGTAAAGGCTGTCAAAGCATTGCCTGTGGATAATTTTGAATGCTGAAGTTTGTTGCCATAACACAGGTGTGCTTAATTGTTTTTATATTTTGGGTACTAACTTCCTGTACGCAACCTCATCTTTTATATTTTACCAAACATTGGGTAAAATATTGTGTATGTGTGCACTAAAATTAAATTTGTACTGAAAATGTGCATTCGATAAACCTTTAAACTACTATTGTGTGACATAAAAATTGCAACTACCACCATTTTATTCTCCAGCATTTCTGTTTTCAGAAAATATACTATATTCCAAAAAGTATTGGGATGCCTGCCTTTACACACACATGAACTTTAATGTCATCCATTCAGTCCGTAAGGATCAATATTGAGTTGGTCCACCCTTTGCAGTTATAGCAGCTTAAACTCTTCTGGGAAGCCTGTCCACAAAATGTAGGTGTATCTATGGGAATGTTTGACCATTCTTCCAGAAGTGCATTTGTGATGTCAGGCACTGATATCGGATGAGAAGACCTGGCTTGCAGTCTCTGCTCTAATTCATCCCAAGGGTGTTCTATTGGGTTGAGGTCATGACTCAGGGTTAAAGAGGTTAATGAGGAACAGGAACTAGGCTTCAGTAAAGTGGTTGTAACCCCAGTCCTCCCCAAAAAAAGTAAAACATTCCTGATAATGTTTCTAATCTTGCTGTCCACTTTGTTTTTTTTAATTAAAATGTGCCCTAATAGAATCTACCTGTTGATCCTGTCAGACTTCCTCTTCTTGGTGGCAATGATCTATGTGCTTGTTCAACTGCAGTCTCCTATGGCAGTTTCTAATAACACTCTATGGAGTGACAAAAGCAACTCTGGCATGCACTTCAGGCAGGGAGTAAGGTTCCAAAGTAATACGTGCTCAGTGTCATTGTAGTTGGAAAGGGAGGACACAGGACAGGCTTGGCAGGATCAACATTTTCTTTTGCATGACTGGTGCAGCACTTACTTCTTTTCCCATTAACTATTATTTTGAAATAAACTATTAAACTAAGCCCTAATTGTAAACCATCATCTTTGGCATATAACAAATCTATTCCGGACAAGGGTGCATGTCCCTAGGGTGCATGTCCAATTGATGAATCTAAAATACAACCTTTATTCAGATATATATAAAATGTATGCTAAGCTGTAATTAATACCTCTTGGAGTGGAATGTATTGTGCACAACAGTATGACTGGATACCATTACAATTATTTACATTACATCCAAATGGTTAATAACACCAGACCAGATCAAATACCATACCATTTTAGATGAATTTACGGCATAAAGAAGACACTGTAGTTTGATCATAAGCCTATCAGATGGAATATATAATCTCTATTAAGGAGATAAAGTGACCCCATGGACAGAACTAATTGGATAGTATAATCTGTCTTGCTACAGATATGTAATACCTGTACACTCATCCACGGGCCTTAATGTTAGCCTCTAATGGACAAGCCCCATATATCACCATATCTAGTCAGAAATACCTCACTATCATGAGGAATTCAAATGTTGCACTATAAAGTGCAGTACAGACCACTCCGAAAAAAGGGAGGGGAGAGGAGTAAATACCATATGCATTCAAAAAGTGCTCTCAAAGAAAGACTTAAAGAAAATAAATAAATAATTTCTACATGTTTCGCTCCGAAAATCAGGGCTTCTTTATGCCGTAACTTCATCTAAAACAGTATGGTATTTGATCTGGTCTGGTGTTATTAACCATTTGGATGTCAGGAAAATAATTCTATTGGTATCCAGTCATACTGTTGTGCACAGTACATTCCACTCCAATAGGTATTAATTACAGCTTAGCATACATTTTATATATAGCTGAATAAAGGTTATATTTTATTAGATTAGATTCATCAATTATCTTGAAATAACCAAACTATTAACTTTAATACATTCAACTGAGTTGATACTTTAATAATGTATTGACCAAAGCTTAAAACACTAACTTAAACAATGCACACAATAAGGATACATTATAATTAGAGATGAGCGAAGTATTCAAAAATTCAATTCGGCTGATTCGGCTGATTCGGCGAATTTGAGGAATAAATTCGATTCGATGCGAATATATTCGCTGCGAATTTAACTTATAAAAAGGGTGTTTCTAGGCTTTAGAGAGCCTTTATATTAGTGCAGAACACTGTACCTTTAATTTAAATGCCCTTGGAGTCTGCTGGGGAAGAGAAATAATACTGTCAGTCAGTATGACATGCAGATGAGTGCCGTCGATCTTAGAATCACCGCACACCTCACTCATTTGGGCAGTCACGGGGCCAAAACCAGAGTGTGGAGCCACAGTGTGGCGGTGGAGGCAGCAGCAATGGGAGGCCATACAGCACCCTATGACAAAAATGGAACCCACCAGCAGTGTGAGGAGACCTGAAAGTGGCACATGGCAGAGTGTGGCGATGGAGACAGCAGCAATGGGAGGCCGTACAGGGACCCATGACACACTCTGGACCTGGCAGCAGCATGAGGAGGCGGTACAGGGGCCCATGACAGATTACGGGCCTGTCAGCAGCATGAGGAGTCGGTACGGGGGCCCATGGCAGATTACGGGCCTGGCAGCAGCAATGGCAGGCCATACAGCACCCTATGACAAAATGGAACCCACCAGCAGTGTGAGGAGACCTGAAAGTGGCACATGGCAGAGTGTGGCGATGGAGACAGCAGCAATGGGAGGCCGTACAGGGACCCATGACACACTTTGGACCTGGCAGCAGCATGAGGAGGCGGTACGGGGGCCCATGGCAGATTACGGGCCTGGCAGCAGCAATGGGAGGCCCGTAATCTGCCAGCACCCTATGACAAAATGGAACCCACCAGCAGTGTGAGGAGACCTGAAAGTGGCACATGGCAGAGTGTGGCGATGGAGACAGCAGCAATGGGAGGCCGTACAGGGACCCATGAGACACTGTGGACCTGGCAGCAGCATGAGGAGGCGGTACGGGGGCCCATGGCAGATTACGGGCCTGGCAGCAGCAATGGGAGGCCCGTAATCTGCCAGCACCCTCTGACAAAATGGAACCCACCAGCAGTGTGAGGAGACCTGAAAGTGGCACATGGCAGAGTGTGGCGATGGAGACAGCAGCAATGGGAGGCCGTACAGGGACCCATGAGACACTCTGGACCTGGCAGCAGCATGAGGAGGCGGTACGGGGGCCCATGGCAGATTACGGGCCTGGCAGCAGCAATGGGAGGCCCGTAATCTGCCAGCACCCTATGACAAAATGGAACCCACCAGCAGTGTGAGGAGACCTGAAAGTGGCACATGGCAGAGTGTGGCGATGGAGACAGCAGCAATGGGAGGCCGTACAGGGACCCATGGCACACTCTGGACCTGGCAGCAGCATGAGGAGGCGGTACGGGGGCCCATGGCAGAGTACGGGCCTGGCAGCAGCAATGGGAGGCCCGTAATCTGCCAGCACCCTGTGACAAAATGGAACCCACCAACAGTGTAAGGAGACCTGAAAGTGGCACATGGCAGAGTCTGGCGATGAAGTCAGCAGCAATGGGAGGCCGTACAGGGACCCATGACACACTCTGGACCTGGCAGCAGCAAGAGGAGGCGGTACAGGGGCCCATGGCAGAGTGGCGAAGCGTAAGCAGCTTAAATTGAAGGCCATACAGAGGCCTATGTTAAAAATAATAACATGTTTGGGGCATGATTCATGGCGGATTTAGTCAGTTGTGTCAGGAACTGGTGGTTTGAAATCCAGACTAATCCACGCCTGATTCATTTTCACAAACGTGAGTCTCTACACACTTTGGGTGGACAGTCGTGTCCTCCGCGGAGTTACAATACCTCCTGCCGCACTAAACACGCGCTCCGATGCCATGCTACTGGCCGGGCATGACAGCCTTTCAAGGGCAAATTCAGCTAGTTGGGGCCAAAGGTCAAGTTTCGTTGCCCAGTAGTCAAGGGGATTGTCTACCTCGGTTGGCAGGGTGCTGTCCAAGTAGGCCCGAGCCTGTTGTTTGAGGTCCTGCTCCAGGTCCACCTGATGCTGCTGCTGCTGCGGCTGGTTAGTAGTTTCCTCACTGCGCTGGTGAAGAAAGCTACTCATCATCGACTGCAGACTGAGGCAGCTGCTGCTGGTGGAGCTGCCACTGCTCCTACCACCCCACCCCTCCCCTGCTGCCATGGCAGCGGAACGCGAGTGCACAGGGCCCACAGTGTCTGAGGATGGACGTTGGCGCAGAAAGGCAGAGACCAACTGACTACATAGGTGGTTTTTATAGTACGTTATTTTGGCCTCCCTCTCAGCAGGTGTGAAAAAGGCCACCATTTTTGAACGGTAGTGAGGGTCCAACAAGGTGGACAGCCAAAAGTCATCCCTCTGTCTGATGGTTATTATTCGGCTGTCGCTACGCAAGCAACCAAGCATGCTATGGGCCATTTGTGCCAAGGAATGCGAGGGACTTCCTGCCTCAATCTCCACAGCATACTGCCACGGTGCGTCTGGGTCCTCTGTCTCCTCCTCCTCCTCTACCAGATGCTCCTGCTCCTCCACTCCTGTCCGCTGAGTGGAAAAACCACCCATTTCACTCAATAATTCCTGAGCACCAATGTCCTCCTCTACCTCCTCCTCTTCTTCCTGTCCTGCCCCCACAGGGGTCATGTGGCGTTGAGATCTGTGCGCCACGTCTAACGCACCCTGACCAGCCATTGTTAACAGCATTTGTTCCAGGACGTGCAACAGAGGAATGACGTCAATCATCCCATAGTCCTGCCGACTCACGAATAGCGTGGCCTCCTCAAAGGGTCTGAGCAAGCGGCAGGTGTCACGCATGAGCTGCCAATGGCTGAAATCTAAGTTACACAGGGAAGTACCTTTATCCGCTTGTAACATCAGGAAATCGGTGATGGCCTTTCGCTGTTCGTAAAGGCGGTCTAACATATGTAGGGTTGAATTCCACCTTGTTGCAACGTCACAGCATGAGGAGGCGGTACAGGGGCCCATGGCAGATTACGGGCCTGGCAGCAGCAATGGGAGGCCCGTAATCTGCCAGCACCCTATGACAAAATGGAACACACCAGCAGTGTGAGGAGACCTGAAAGTGGCACATGGCAGAGTGTGGCGATGGAGACAGCAGCAATGGGAGGCCGAACAGGGACCCATGAGAGACTCTGGACCTGGCAGCAGCATGAGGAGGCGGTACAGGGGCCCATGGCACATTACGGGCCTGGCAGCAGCAATGGGAGGCCCATAATCTGCCAGCACCCTATGACAAAATGGAACACACCAGCAGTGTGAGGAGACCTGAAAGTGGCACATGGCAGAGTGTGGCGATGGAGACAGCAGCAATGGGAGGCCGTACAGGGACCCATGAGAGACTCTGGACCTGGCAGCAGCATGAGGAGGCGGTACAGGGGCCCATGGCAGATTACGGGCCTGGCAGCAGCAATGGGAGGCCCGTAATCTGCCAGCACCCTATGACAAAATGGACAGCACCAGCAGTGTGAGGAGACCTGAAAGTGGCACATGGCAGAGTGTGGCGATGGAGACAGCAGCAATGGGAGGCCGTACAGGGACCCATGAAACACTGTGGACCTGGCAGCAGCATGAGGAGGTGGTACAGGGGCCCATGGCAGATTACAGGCCTGGCAGCAGCAATGGGAGGCCCGTAATCTGCCAGCACCCTATGACAAAATGGAACACACCAGCAGTGTGAGGAGACCTGAAAGTGGCACATGGCAGAGTGTGGCGATGGAGACAGCAGCAATGGGAGGCCGTAAAGGGACCCATGAGAGACTCTGGACCTGGCAGCAGCATGAGGAAGCGGTACAGGGGCCCATGGCACATTACGGGCCTGGCAGCAGCAATGGGAGGCCCGAAATCTGCCAGCACCCTATGACAAAATGGACAGCACCAGCAGTGTGAGGAGACCTGAAAGTGGCACATGGCAGAGTGTGGCGATGGAGACAGCAGCAATGGGAGGCCGTACAGGGACCCATGAGAGACTCTGGACCTGGCAGCAGCATGAGGAGGCAGTACAGGGGCCCATGGCAGATTACAGGCCTGGCAGCAGCAATGGGAGGCCCATAATCTGCCAGCACCCTATGACAAAATGGAACACACCAGCAGTGTGAGGAGACCTGAAAGTGGCACATGGCAGAGTGTGGCGATGGAGACAGCAGCAATGGGAGGCCGTACAAGGACCCATGAGAGACTCTGGACCTGGCAGCAGCATGAGGAGGCGGTACAGGGGCCCATGGCAGATTACGGGCCTGGCAGCAGCAATGGGAGGCCCGTAATCTGCCAGCACCCTATGACAAAATGGACAGCACCAGCAGTGTGAGGAGACCTGAAAGTGGCACATGGCAGAGTGTGGCGATGGAGACAGCAGCAATGGGAGGCCGTACAGGGACCCATGAAACACTGTGGACCTGGCAGCAGCATGAGGAGGTGGTACAGGGGCCCATGGCAGATTACAGGCCTGGCAGCAGCAATGGGAGGCCCGTAATCTGCCAGCACCCTATGACAAAATGGAACACACCAGCAGTGTGAGGAGACCTGAAAGTGGCACATGGCAGAGTGTGGCGATGGAGACAGCAGCAATGGGAGGCCGTACAGGGACCCATGAGAGACTCTGGACCTGGCAGCAGCATGAGGAGGCGGTACAGGGGCCCATGGCACATTACGGGCCTGGCAGCAGCAATGGGAGGCCCGTAATCTGCCAGCACCCTATGACAAAATGGACAGCACCAGCAGTGTGAGGAGACCTGAAAGTGGCACATGGCAGAGTGTGGCGATGGAGACAGCAGCAATGGGAGGCCGTACAGGGACCCATGAAAGACTCTGGACCTGGCAGCAGCATGAGGAGGCGGTACAGGGGCCCATGGCAGATTACAGGCCTGGCAGTAGATATGGGAGGCCCGTAATCTGCCAGCACCCTATGACAAAATGGTACACACCAGCAGTGTGAGGAGACCTGAAAGTGGCACATGGCAGAGTGTGGCGATGGAGACAGCAGCAATGGGAGGCCGTACAGGGACCCATGAGAGACTCTGGACCTGGCAGCAGCATGAGGAGGTGGTACAGGGGCCCATGGCACATTACGGGCCTGGCAGCAGCAATAGGAGGCCCGTAATCTGCCAGCACCCTATGACAAAATGGAACACACCAGCAGTGTGAGGAGACCTGAAAGTGGCACATGGCAGAGTGTGGCGATGGAGACAGCAGCAATGGGAGGCCGTACAGGGACCCATGAGACACTGTGGACCTGGCAGCAGCATGAGGAGGCGGTACAGGGGCCCATGGCACATTACAGGCCTGGCAGTAGCAATGGGAGGCCCGTAATCTGCCAGCACCCTATGACAAAATGGAACACACCAGCAGTGTGAGGAGACCTGAAAGTGGCACATGGCAGAGTGTGGAGATGGAGACAGCAGCAATGGGAGGCCGTACAGGGACCCATGAGAGACTCTGGACCTGGCAGCAGCATGAGGAGGCGGTACAGGGGCCCATGGCACATTACGGGCCTGGCAGCAGCAATGGGAGGCCCGTAATCTGCCAGCACCCTATGACAAAATGGAACACACCAGCAGTGTGAGGAGACCTGAAAGTGGCACATGGCAGAGTGTGGCGATGGAGACAGCAGCAATGGGAGGCCGTACAGGGACCCATGAGACACTGTGGACCTGGCAGCAGCATGAGGAGGCGGTACAGGGGCCCATGGCAGATTACAGGCCTGGCAGCAGCAATGGGAGGCCCGTAATCTGCCAGCACCCTATGACAAAATGGAACACACCAGCAGTGTGAGGAGACCTGAAAGTGGCACATGGCAGAGTGTGGCGATGGAGACAGCAGCAATGGGAGGCCGTACAGGGACCCATGAGAGACTCTGGACCTGGCAGCAGCATGAGGAGGTGGTACAGGGGCCCATGGCAGATTACGGGCCTGGCAGCAGCAATGGGAGGCCCGTAATCTGCCAGCACCCTATGACAAAATGGACAGCACCAGCAGTGTGAGGAGACCTGAAAGTGGCACATGGCAGAGTGTGGCGATGGAGACAGCAGCAATGGGAGGCCGTACAGGGACCCATGAGACACTGTGGACCTGGCAGCAGCATGAGAAGGCGGTACAGGGGCCCATGGCAGATTACAGGCCTGGCAGCAGCAATGGGAGGCCCGTAATCTGCCAGCACCCTAGTACAAAATTGAACACACCAGCAGTGTGAGGAGACCTGAAAGTGGCACATGGCAGAGTGTGGCGATGGAGACAGCAGCAATGGGAGGCCGTACAGGGACCCATGAGACACTGTGGACCTGGCAGCAGCATGAGGAGGCGGTACAGGGGCCCATGGCAGACTACAGGCCTGGCAGCAGCAATGGGAGGCCCGTAATCTGCCAGCACCCTATGACAAAATGGAACACACCAGCAGTGTGAGGAGACCTGAAAGTGGCACATGGCAGAGTGTGGCGATGGAGACAGCAGCAATGGGAGGCCGTACAGGGACCCATGAGACACTGTGGACCTGGCAGCAGCATGAGGAGGCGGTACGGGTGCCCATGGCAGATTACGGGCCTGGCAGCAGCAATGGGAGGCCCGTAATCTGCCAGCACCCTATGACAAAATGGAACACACCAGCAGTGTGAGGAGACCTGAAAGTGGCACATGGCAGAGTGTGGCGATGGAGACAGCATCAATGGGAGGCCGTACAGGGACCCATGAGAGACTCTGGACCTGGCAGCAGCATGAGGAGGCGGTACAGGGGCCCATGGCAGATTACGGGCCTGGCAGCAGCAATGGGAGGCCCGTAATCTGCCAGCACCCTATGACAAAATGGACAGCACCAGCAGTGTGAGGAGACCTGAAAGTGGCACATGGCAGAGTGTGGCGATGGAGACAGCAGCAATGGGAGGCCGTACAGGGACCCATGAGACACTGTGGACCTGGCAGCAGCATGAGGAGGCGGTACAGGGGCCCATGGCAGATTACAGGCCTGGCAGCAGCAATGGGAGGCCCGTAATCTGCCAGCACCCTAGTACAAAATTGAACACACCAGCAGTGTGAGGAGACCTGAAAGTGGCACATGGCAGAGTGTGGCGATGGAGACAGCAGCAATGGGAGGCCGTACAGGGACCCATGAGACACTGTGGACCTGGCAGCAGCATGAGGAGGCGGTACAGGGGCCCATGGCAGATTACAGGCCTGGCAGCAGCAATGGGAGGCCCGTAATCTGCCAGCACCCTATGACAAAATGGAACACACCAGCAGTGTGAGGAGACCTGAAAGTGGCACATGGCAGAGTGTGGCGATGGAGACAGCAGCAATGGGAGGCCGTACAGGGACCCATGAGAGACTCTGGACCTGGCAGCAGCATGAGGAGGCGGTACAGGGGCCCATGGCAGATTACAGGCCTGGCAGCAGCAATGGGAGGCCCGTAATCTGCCAGCACCCTATGACAAAATGGAACACAACAGCAGTGTGAGGAGACCTGAAAGTGGCACATGGCAGAGTGTGGCGATGGAGACAGCAGCAATGGGAGGCCGTACAGGGACCCATGAGAGACTCTGGACCTGGCAGCAGCATGAGGAGGCGGTACAGGGGCCCATGGCACATTACGGGCCTGGCAGCAGCAATGGGAGGCCCGTAATCTGCCAGCACCCTATGACAAAATGGACAGCACCAGCAGTGTGAGGAGACCTGAAAGTGGCACATGGCAGAGTGTGGCGATGGAGACAGCAGCAATGGGAGGCCGTACAGGGACCCATGAGAGACTCTGGACCTGGCAGCAGCATGAGGAGGTGGTACAGGGGCCCATGGCACATTACGGGCCTGGCAGCAGCAATAGGAGGCCCGTAATCTGCCAGCACCCTATGACAAAATGGAACACACCAGCAGTGTGAGGAGACCTGAAAGTGGCACATGGCAGAGTGTAGCGATGGAGACAGCAGCAATGGGAGGCTGTACAGGGACCCATGAGAGACTCTGGACCTGGCAGCAGCATGAGGAGGCGGTACAGGGGCCCATGGCAGATTACGGGCCTGGCAGCAGCAATGGGAGGCCCGTAATCTGCCAGCACCCTATGACAAAATGGACAGCACCAGCAGTGTGAGGAGACCTGAAAGTGGCACATGGCAGAGTGTGGCGATGGAGACAGCAGCAATGGGAGGCCGTACAGGGACCCATGAGACACTGTGGACCTGGCAGCAGCATGAGGAGGCGGTACAGGGGCCCATGGCACATTACAGGCCTGGCAGTAGCAATGGGAGGCCCGTAATCTGCCAGCACCCTATGACAAAATGGAACACACCAGCAGTGTGAGGAGACCTGAAAGTGGCACATGGCAGAGTGTGGAGATGGAGACAGCAGCAATGGGAGGCCGTACAGGGACCCATGAGAGACTCTGGACCTGGCAGCAGCATGAGGAGGCGGTACAGGGGCCCATGGCACATTACGGGCCTGGCAGCAGCAATGGGAGGCCCGTAATCTGCCAGCACCCTATGACAAAATGGAACACACCAGCAGTGTGAGGAGACCTGAAAGTGGCACATGGCAGAGTGTGGCGATGGAGACAGCAGCAATGGGAGGCCGTACAGGGACCCATGAGACACTGTGGACCTGGCAGCAGCATGAGGAGGCGGTACAGGGGCCCATGGCAGATTACAGGCCTGGCAGCAGCAATGGGAGGCCCGTAATCTGCCAGCACCCTATGACAAAATGGAACACACCAGCAGTGTGAGGAGACCTGAAAGTGGCACATGGCAGAGTGTGGCGATGGAGACAGCAGCAATGGGAGGCCGTACAGGGACCCATGAGAGACTCTGGACCTGGCAGCAGCATGAGGAGGTGGTACAGGGGCCCATGGCAGATGACGGGCCTGGCAGCAGCAATGGGAGGCCCGTAATCTGCCAGCACCCTATGACAAAATGGACAGCACCAGCAGTGTGAGGAGACCTGAAAGTGGCACATGGCAGAGTGTGGCAATGGAGACAGCAGCAATGGGAGGCCGCACAGGGACCCATGAGACACTGTGGACCTGGCAGCAGCATGAGGAGGTGGTACAGGGGCCCATGGCAGATTACAGGCCTGGCAGCAGCAATGGGAGGCCCGTAATCTGCCAGCACCCTATGACAAAATGGAACACACCAGCAGTGTGAGAAGACCTGAAAGTGGCACATGGCAGAGTGTGGCGATGGAGACAGCAGCAATGGGAGGCCGTACAGGGACCCATGACACACTCTGGACCTGGCAGCAGCATGAGGAGGCGGTACAGGGGCCCATGGCAGATTACGGGCCTGGCAGCAGCAATGGGAGGCCCGTAATCTGCCAGCACCCTATGACAAAATGGAACACACCAGCAGTGTGAGGAGACCTGAAAGTGGCACATGGCAGAGTGTGGCGATGGAGACAGCAGCAATGGGAGGCCGTACAGGGACCCATGAGACACTGTGGACCTGGCAGCAGCATGAGGAGGCGGTACGGGTGCCCATGGCAGATTACGGGCCTGGCAGCAGCAATGGGAGGCCCGTAATCTGCCAGCACCCTATGACAAAATGGAACACACCAGCAGTGTGAGGAGACCTGAAAGTGGCACATGGCAGAGTGTGGCGATGGAGACAGCATCAATGGGAGGCCGTACAGGGACCCATGAGAGACTCTGGACCTGGCAGCAGCATGAGGAGGCGGTACAGGGGCCCATGGCAGATTACGGGCCTGGCAGCAGCAATGGGAGGCCCGTAATCTGCCAGCACCCTATGACAAAATGGACAGCACCAGCAGTGTGAGGAGACCTGAAAGTGGCACATGGCAGAGTGTGGCGATGGAGACAGCAGCAATGGGAGGCCGTACAGGGACCCATGAGACACTGTGGACCTGGCAGCAGCATGAGGAGGCGGTACAGGGGCCCATGGCAGATTACAGGCCTGGCAGCAGCAATGGGAGGCCCGTAATCTGCCAGCACCCTAGTACAAAATTGAACACACCAGCAGTGTGAGGAGACCTGAAAGTGGCACATGGCAGAGTGTGGCGATGGAGACAGCAGCAATGGGAGGCCGTACAGGGACCCATGAGACACTGTGGACCTGGCAGCAGCATGAGGAGGCGGTACAGGGGCCCATGGCAGATTACAGGCCTGGCAGCAGCAATGGGAGGCCCGTAATCTGCCAGCACCCTATGACAAAATGGAACACACCAGCAGTGTGAGGAGACCTGAAAGTGGCACATGGCAGAGTGTGGCGATGGAGACAGCAGCAATGGGAGGCCGTACAGGGACCCATGAGAGACTCTGGACCTGGCAGCAGCATGAGGAGGTGGTACAGGGGCCCATGGCAGATTACGGGCCTGGCAGCAGCAATGGGAGGCCCGTAATCTGCCAGCACCCTATGACAAAATGGACAGCACCAGCAGTGTGAGGAGACCTGAAAGTGGCACATGGCAGAGTGTGGCAATGGAGACAGCAGCAATGGGAGGCCGCACAGGGACCCATGAGACACTGTGGACCTGGCAGCAGCATGAGGAGGTGGTACAGGGGCCCATGGCAGATTACAGGCCTGGCAGCAGCAATGGGAGGCCCGTAATCTGCCAGCACCCTATGACAAAATGGAACACACCAGCAGTGTGAGAAGACCTGAAAGTGGCACATGGCAGAGTGTGGCGATGGAGACAGCAGCAATGGGAGGCCGTACAGGGACCCATGACACACTCTGGACCTGGCAGCAGCATGAGGAGGCGGTACAGGGGCCCATGGCACATTACGGGCCTGGCAGCAGCAATGGGAGGCCCGTAATCTGCCAGCACCCTATGACAAAATGGAACACACCAGCAGTGTGAGGAGACCTGAAAGTGGCACATGGCAGAGTGTGGCGATGGAGACAGCAGCAATGGGAGGCCGTACAGGGACCCATGAGACACTGTGGACCTGGCAGCAGCATGAGGAGGCGGTACGGGTGCCCATGGCAGATTATGGGCCTGGCAGCAGCAATGGGAGGCCCGTAATCTGCCAGCACCCTAGTACAAAATTGAACACACCAGCAGTGTGAGGAGACCTGAAAGTGGCACATGGCAGAGTGTGGCGATGGAGACAGCAGCAATGGGAGGCCGTACAGGGACCCATGAGACACTGTGGACCTGGCAGCAGCATGAGGAGGCGGTACAGGGGCCCATGGCAGATTACAGGCCTGGCAGCAGCAATGGGAGGCCCGTAATCTGCCAGCACCCTATGACAAAATGGAACACACCAGCAGTGTGAGGAGACCTGAAAGTGGCACATGGCAGAGTGTGGCGATGGAGACAGCAGCAATGGGAGGCCGTACAGGGACCCATGAGAGACTCTGGACCTGGCAGCAGCATGAGGAGGCGGTACAGGGGCCCATGGCAGATTACGGGCCTGGCAGCAGCAATGGGAGGCCCGTAATCTGCCAGCACCCTATGACAAAATGGAACACACCAGCAGTGTGAGGAGACCTGAAAGTGGCACATGGCAGAGTGTGGCGATGGAGACAGCAGCAATGGGAGGCCGTACAGGGACCCATGAGACACTGTGGACCTGGCAGCAGCATGAGGAGGCGGTACAGGGGCCCATGGCAGATTACAGGCCTGGCAGCAGCAATGGGAGGCCCGTAATCTGCCAGCACCCTATGACAAAATGGAACACACCAGCAGTGTGAGGAGACCTGAAAGTGGCACATGGCAGAGTGTGGCGATGGAGACAGCAGCAATGGGAGGCCGTACAGGGACCCATGAGAGACTCTGGACCTGGCAGCAGCATGAGGAGGCGGTACAGGGGCCCATGGCAGATTACGGGCCTGGCAGCAGCAATGGGAGGCCCGTAATCTGCCAGCACCCTATGACAAAATGGACAGCACCAGCAGTGTGAGGAGACCTGAAAGTGGCACATGGCAGAGTGTGGCGATGGAGACAGCAGCAATGGGAGGCCGTACAGGGACCCATGAGACACTGTGGACCTGGCAGCAGCATGAGGAGGCGGTACAGGGGCCCATGGCAGATTACAGGCCTGGCAGCAGCAATGGGAGGCCCGTAATCTGCCAGCACCCTATGACAAAATGGAACACACCAGCAGTGTGAGGAGACCTGAAAGTGGCACATGGCAGAGTGTGGCGATGGAGACAGCAGCAATGGGAGGCCGTACAGGGACCCATGAGAGACTCTGGACCTGGCAGCAGCATGAGGAGGTGGTACAGGGGCCCATGGCAGATTACGGGCCTGGCAGCAGCAATGGGAGCCAGTAATCTGCCAGCACCCTATGACAAAATGGACAGCACCAGCAGTGTGAGGAGACCTGAAAGTGGCACATGGCAGAGTGTGGCAATGGAGACAGCAGCAATGGGAGGCCGCACAGGGACCCATGAGACACTGTGGACCTTGCAGCAGCATGAGGAGGTGGTACAGGGGCCCATGGCAGATTACAGGCCTGGCAGCAGCAATGGGAGGCCCGTAATCTGCCAGCACCCTATGACAAAATGGAACACACCAGCAGTGTGAGAAGACCTGAAAGTGGCACATGGCAGAGTAAGGCGATGGAGACAGCAGCAATGGGAGGCCGTACAGGGACCCATGAGACACTGTGGACCTGGCAGCAGCATGAGGAGGCGGTACAGGGGCCCATGGCAGATTACAGGCCTGGCAGCAGCAATGGGAGGCCCGTAATCTGCCAGCACCCTATGACAAAATGGAACACACCAGCAGTGTGAGGAGACCTGAAAGTGGCACATGGCAGAGTGTGGCGATGGAGACAGCAGCAATGGGAGGCCGTACAGGGACCCATGAGAGACTCTGGACCTGGCAGCAGCATGAGGAGGTGGTACAGGGGCCCATGGCAGATTACGGGCCTGGCAGCAGCAATGGGAGGCCCGTAATCTGCCAGCACCCTGTGACAAAATGGACAGCACCAGCAGTGTGAGGAGACCTGAAAGTGGCACATGGCAGAGTGTGGCAATGGAGACAGCAGCAATGGGAGGCCGCACAGGGACCCATGAGACACTGTGGACCTGGCAGCAGCATGAGGAGGTGGTACAGGGGCCCATGGCAGATTACAGGCCTGGCAGCAGCAATGGGAGGCCCGTAATCTGCCAGCACCCTATGACAAAATGGAACACACCAGCAGTGTGAGAAGACCTGAAAGTGGCACATGGCAGAGTGTGGCGATGGAGACAGCAGCAATGGGAGGCCGTACAGGGACCCATGACACACTCTGGACCTGGCAGCAGCATGAGGAGGCGGTACAGGGGCCCATGGCACATTACGGGCCTGGCAGCAGCAATGGGAGGCCCGTAATCTGCCAGCACCCTATGACAAAATGGAACACACCAGCAGTGTGAGGAGACCTGAAAGTGGCACATGGCAGAGTGTGGCGATGGAGACAGCAGCAATGGGAGGCCGTACAGGGACCCATGAGACACTGTGGACCTGGCAGCAGCATGAGGAGGCGGTACGGGTGCCCATGGCAGATTACGGGCCTGGCAGCAGCAATGGGAGGCCCGTAATCTGCCAGCACCCTATGACAAAATGGAACACACCAGCAGTGTGAGGAGTCCTGAAAGTGGCACATGGCAGAGTGTGGCGATGGAGACAGCATCAATGGGAGGCCGTACAGGGACCCATGAGAGACTCTGGACCTGGCAGCAGCATGAGGAGGCGGTACAGGGGCCCATGGCAGATTACGGGCCTGGCAGCAGCAATGGGAGGCCCGTAATCTGCCAGCACCCTATGACAAAATGGACAGCACCAGCAGTGTGAGGAGACCTGAAAGTGGCACATGGCAGAGTGTGGCGATGGAGACAGCAGCAATGGGAGGCCGTACAGGGACCCATGAGACACTGTGGACCTGGCAGCAGCATGAGGAGGCGGTACAGGGGCCCATGGCAGATTACAGGCCTGGCAGCAGCAATGGGAGGCCCGTAATCTGCCAGCACCCTAGTACAAAATTGAACACACCAGCAGTGTGAGGAGACCTGAAAGTGGCACATGGCAGAGTGTGGCGATGGAGACAGCCGCAATGGGAGGCCGTACAGGGACCCATGAGACACTGTGGACCTGGCAGCAGCATGAGGAGGCGGTACAGGGGCCCATGGCAGATTACAGGCCTGGCAGCAGCAATGGGAGGCCCGTAATCTGCCAGCACCCTATGACAAAATGGAACACACCAGCAGTGTGAGGAGACCTGAAAGTGGCACATGGCAGAGTGTGGCGATGGAGACAGCAGCAATGGGAGGCCGTACAGGGACCCATGAGAGACCCTGGACCTGGCAGCAGCATGAGGAGGCGGTACAGGGGCCCATGGCACATTACGGGCCTGGCAGCAGCAATGGGAGGCCCGTAATCTGCCAGCACCCTATGACAAAATGGACAGCACCAGCAGTGTGAGGAGACCTGAAAGTGGCACATGGCAGAGTGTGGCGATGGAGACAGCAGCAATGGGAGGCCGTACAGGGACCCATGAGACACTGTGGACCTGGCAGCAGCATGAGGAGGCGGTACAGGGGCCCATGGCAGATTACAGGCCTGGCAGCAGCAATGGGAGGCCCGTAATCTGCCAGCACCCTATGACAAAATGGAACACACCAGCAGTGTGAGGAGACCTGAAAGTGGCACATGGCAGAGTGTGGCGATGGAGACAGCAGCAATGGGAGGCCGTACAGGGACCCATGAGAGACTCTGGACCTGGCAGCAGCATGAGGAGGCGGTACAGGGGCCCATGGCAGATTACGGGCCTGGCAGCAGCAATGGGAGGCCCGTAATCTGCCAGCACCCTATGACAAAATGGACAGCACCAGCAGTGTGAGGAGACCTGAAAGTGGCACATGGCAGAGTGTGGCGATGGAGACAGCAGCAATGGGAGGCCGTACAGGGACCCATGAGACACTGTGGACCTGGCAGCAGCATGAGGAGGCGGTACAGGGGCCCATGGCAGATTACAGGCCTGGCAGCAGCAATGGGAGGCCCGTAATCTGCCAGCACCCTATGACAAAATGGAACACACCAGCAGTGTGAGGAGACCTGAAAGTGGCACATGGCAGAGTGTGGCGATGGAGACAGCAGCAATGGGAGGCCGTACAGGGACCCATGAGAGACTCTGGACCTGGCAGCAGCATGAGGAGGTGGTACAGGGGCCCATGGCAGATTACGGGCCTGGCAGCAGCAATGGGAGCCAGTAATCTGCCAGCACCCTATGACAAAATGGACAGCACCAGCAGTGTGAGGAGACCTGAAAGTGGCACATGGCAGAGTGTGGCAATGGAGACAGCAGCAATGGGAGGCCGCACAGGGACCCATGAGACACTGTGGACCTGGCAGCAGCATGAGGAGGTGGTACAGGGGCCCATGGCAGATTACAGGCCTGGCAGCAGCAATGGGAGGCCCGTAATCTGCCAGCACCCTATGACAAAATGGAACACACCAGCAGTGTGAGAAGACCTGAAAGTGGCACATGGCAGAGTGTGGCGATGGAGACAGCAGCAATGGGAGGCCTTACAGGGACCCATGAGACACTGTGGACCTGGCAGCAGCATGAGGAGGTGGTACAGGGGCCCATGGCAGATTACAGGCCTGGCAGCAGCAATGGGAGGCCCGTAATCTGCCAGCACCCTATGACAAAATGGAACACACCAGCAGTGTGAGGAGACCTGAAAGTGGCACATGGCAGAGTGTGGCGATTTCGACAGCAGCAATGGGAGGCCGTACAGGGACCCATGAGACACTGTGGACCTGGCAGCAGCATGAGGAGGCGGTACGGGGGCCCATGGCAGATTACGGGCCTGGCAGCAGCAATGGGAGGCCCGTAATCTGCCAGCACCCTATGACAAAATGGACAGCACCAGCAGTGTGAGGAGACCTGAAAGTGGCACATGGCAGAGTGTGGCGATTTCGACAGCAGCAATGGGAGGCCGTACAGGGACCCATGAGAGACTCTGGACCTGGCAGCAGCATGAGGAGGCGGTACAGGGGCCCATGGCAGATTACGGGCCTGGCAGCAGCAATGGGAGGCCCGTAATCTGCCAGCACCCTATAACAAAATGGACAGCACCAGCAGTGTGAGGAGACCTGAAAGTGGCACATGGCAGAGTGTGGCGATGGAGACAGCAGCAATGGGAGGCCGTACAGGGACCCATGAGACACTGTGGACTTGGCAGCAGCATGAGGAGGCGGTACAGGGGCCCATGGCACATTACGGGCCTGGCAGCAGCAATGGGAGGCCCGTAATCTGCCAGCACCCTATGACAAAATGGACAGCACCAGCAGTGTGAGGAGACCTGAAAGTGGCACATGGCAGAGTGTGGCGATGGAGACAGCAGCAATGGGAGGCCGTACAGGGACCCATGAGACACTGTGGACCTGGCAGCAGCATGAGGAGGCGGTACAGGGGCCGATGGCAGATTACAGGCCTGGCAGCAGCAATGGGAGGCCCGTAATCTGCCAGCACCCTATGACAAAATGGAACACACCAGCAGTGTGAGGAGACCTGAAAGTGGCACATGGCAGAGTGTGGCAATGGAGACAGCAGCAATGGGAGGCCGTACAGGGACCCATGACACACTCTGGACCTGGAAGCAGCATGAGGAGGCGGTACAGGGGCCCATGGCAGATTACGGCCTGGCAGCAGCAATGGGAGGCCCGTAATCTGCCAGCACCCTATCACAAAATGGACAGCACCAGCAGTGTGAGGAGACCTGAAAGTGGCACATGGCAGAGTGTGGCGATGGAGACAGCAGCAATGGGAGGCCGTACAGGGACCCATGAGACACTGTGGACCTGGCAGCAGCATGAGGAGGTGGTACAGGGGCCCATGGCAGATTACAGGCCTGGCAGCAGCAATGGGAGGCCCGTAATCTGCCAGCACCCTATGACAAAATGGAACACACCAGCAGTGTGAGGAGACCTGAAAGTGGCACATGGCAGAGTGTGGCGATGGAGTCAGCAGCAATGGGAGGCCGTACAGGGACCCATGAGAGACTCTGGACCTGGCAGCAGCATGAGGAGGCGGTACAGGGACCCATGGCACATTACGGGCCTGGCAGCAGCAATGGGAGGCCTGTAATCTGCCAGCACCCTATGACAAAATGGAACACACCAGCAGTGTGAGGAGACCTGAAAGTGGCACATGGCAGAGTGTGGCGATGGAGACAGCAGCAATGGGAGGCCGTACAGGGACCCATGAGACACTCTGGACCTGGCAGCAGCATGAGGAGGCAGGCAGAACCGCCGTATATTTATCACGGTTTTCCCAGGCCACCAAATGGCGACGCTGCATATGCTGACGCAACGCTGTAGTCCCAACATGGGCCCCCTGGCCACGTTTGACTTTCTGGCCACATAGTCGACATACGGCTACGTTTACTTCCTCGGGCGGCTTGACAAAAAATTGCCACACCGCCGAGTAGGAAACTTTGCCCCCGCTACTCCTCACTGGCTGACTGCTACTTCCTCCGTGCACACCGGCACCACTACTGGCCGTGGTGGTAGGCTGCAGTGGAGCTGGTGCTCTACTCCGTGGCTGTTTGCCTCCACTGACACTGCTGCGACCCTGCTGCCTCCTGGGCAACCCACCGACAGTTTTGCTCGCTGCCAAGCTGGCACCCTCTTCTCCTGATGATGCGGAAGCAATAGCCTGATGACGATGAGGCTGCCAAGTGCGATCAGCCTCATCATCATCAATTAGGGTCTCCGCCTCACTACTAGCCCCCTCGTCTGCGTGTGGGTCAGGAGACAGACCTGTCTCTAGACCGGCTACCAAGCCACTCTCCTCGCCAGTACTTCTTCGCCTGGCTGCTGAAGAGGCGGATGTCTCCCCCCGTTCCTGACCGCCCTCTGTTAGCTCTTCCTCACTGTACAGTGGGGCTGAGCCCACAGCATGCGATACTTCGCTTGGTGAGGGAACACCAAAGGACAGGGGCAGGTAGAGGACACGTGATTTCAGTGGGCTTGCTCCCGGGCCATGCCAACTAACGGTTGTGTCTGACGTACCCACCGACCGTTGGCTGTAGGTGTCAGAGGTGACCTGGGAAGAGGAAGACGACCGAGCCAACCAATCAATGACGGCAGGGTTGTCGGTGGAGACACGACCGCTGGATGACACCGGGAGCACTGGCCTCTGGCTGCGACTAGTGCTGCCTCGACCCCTTCCTCTGCTGCCACGTCTGCTCGCTCCTAAAACATTGCCTCCTCTGCCACTCCTCTGCGTGTTGTGTGACATACTCTTTAATTCAACGATTCTGTGTCCCTGAGTAACAATTCTGTGTCCCTCAGTAACAATTCTGTGTCCCTCAGTAACAATTCTGTGTCCCTCAGTAACAATTCTGTGTCTGTCCCTGAGTAACAATTCTGTGTCCCTCAGTAACAATTCTGTGTCCCTCAGTAACAATTCTGTGTCCCTGAGTAACAATTCTGTGTCCCTCAGTAACAATTCTGTGTCCCTCAGTAACAATTCTGTGTCTCTCAGTAACAATTCTGTGTCTGTCCCTGAGTAACAATTCTGTGTCCCTGAGTAACAATTCTGTGTCCCTGAGTAGCAATTCTGTGTCCCTCAGTAACAATTCTGTGTCCCTCAGTAACAATTCTGTGTCTCTCAGTAACAATTCTGTGTCCCTGAGTAACAATTCTGTGTCCCTCAGTAACAATTCTGTGTCCCTCAGTAACAATTCTGTGTCTATCCCTCAGTAACAATTCTGTGTCCCTCAGTAACAATTCTGTGTCCCTCAGTAACAATTCTGTGTCCCTCAGTAACAATTCTGTGTCCTTGAGTAACAATTCTGTGTCCCTGAGTAACAATTCTGTGTCTGTTCCTGAGTAACAATTCTGTGTCCCTCAGTAACAATTCTGTGTCTGTCCCTGAGTAACAATTCTGTGTCCCTGAGTAACAATTCTGTGTCCCTCAGTAACAATTCTGTGTCTCTCAGTAACAATTCTGTGTCCCTGAGTAACAATTCTGTGTCCCTCAGTAACAATTCTGTGTCCCTCAGTAACAATTCTGTGTCTGTCCCTGAGTAACAATTCTGTGTCCCTCAGTAACAAATCTGTGTCCCTCAGTAACAATTCTGTGTCCCTCAGTAACAATTCTGTGTCTGTCCCTGAGTAACAATTCTGTGTCCCTCAGTAACAATTCTGTGTCCCTCAGTAACAATTCTGTGTTTGTCCCTGAGTAACAATTTTGTGTCCCTGAGTAACAATTCTGTGTCCCTGAGTAACAATTCTGTGTCCCTCAGTAACAATTCTGTGTCTGTCCCTGAGTAACAATTCTGTGTCCCTGAGTAACAATTCTGTGTCCCTGAGTAACAATTCTGTGTCTGTCCCTGAGTAACAATTCTGTGTCCCTGAGTAACAATTCTGTGTCTGTCCCTGAGTAACAATTCTGTGTCCCTCAGTAACAATTCTGTGTTCCTCAGTAACAATTCTGTGTCTGTCCCTGAGTAACAATTCTGTGTCCCTCAGTAACAATTCTGTGTCCCTCAGTAACAATTCTGTGTCCCTCAGTAACAATTCTGTGTCTCTCAGTAACAATTCTGTGTCCCTGAGTAACAATTCTGTGTCCCTCAGTTACAATTCTGTGTCTGTCCCTGAGTAACAATTCTGTGTCCCTCAGTAACAATTCTGTGTCCCTCAGTAACAATTCTGTGTCCCTGAGTAACAATTCTGTGTCCCTGAGTAACAATTCTGTGTCCCTGAGTAACAATTCTGTGTCTGTCCCTGAGTAACAATTCTGTGTCCCTCAGTAACAATTCTGTGTCTGTCCCTGAGTAACAATTCTGTGTCCCCGAGTAACAATTCTGTGTCCCTGAGTAACAATTCTGTGTCCCTCAGTAACAATTCTGTGTCCCTAAGTAACGGTTCTGTGTCCCTAAGTAACGGTTCTGTGTCCCTCAGTAACGATTGTGTGTCCCTAATTAACGGTTCTGTGTCCCTAAGTAACGGTTCTGTGTCCCTAAGTAACGATTCTGTGGCCCTAACTCTGTCCCTCAATACAGACAGGTGGTCTGTCTCTCTTGAATGACTGGAGGCTAATGGAGAATTCTAAAATGGCCGCAATTTATAGCTCGACCATTACACAGTGCTGGCTGGCTGCTGATTGGCTAATGCGATCACATGTCATGAATGAATGCATTATGGGTCAGCGTGCCTTGTCTGCGCGCCTTCCCACAGATCCCCGCTCCGTCGCCGCACATGTCGCCGCCATTTTTGGAAAAATTTCGATTCGCGCATCCGAAGTCTGCTAATTTTCGGATTCGGTACGAATCTAATTTTTCCTAATATTCGAAACGAATTCCACTTCGCCGAGTTCGATTCGCTCATCTCTAATTATAATAAACACATAAAATAAGTAAATATGATCAAATCCAAAAACCTGTTGCGATGTTGAGTTGTGTATTTCCAACTTCCCTTTGCCATAAATTTAACAAAGATTAGGATCAGGGGCCTACTTGGGCTTCCTGCCACCAACTCTGTTCTGGACTCAGAACACTTTGATCAGTTCAAAACTAATGTCAGTTCATCACCAACCTGTCACTTCTTTCTGCAAATGGATAGCGCTGCTGTGATAAGAGATCTGAAAACAACATCAATCAGGAGAAATTCCTTCATTGTCCCTCAAATACAGAGATATTATTCCATGATTAAGTAACTAGCAGTAAAATGAAACCATTGAACTACCCTGTCCTAGGCCACCATGACATTCAGCAACAAGGGTGGGTAGCTTGGGTTCTTTTTCTCTAAATGTAATATTGTGGACTGAGTTGGCACATTATCCAAGAGAAAAACATAAACATGAGTTCCTCCTTTTCCCTTTACTCCCTATCAATGATAACATTCCCTCTGCCAATGTAATCTACCCCATCTTCTCCTCAACCCCATCTGTTGTTATTCAAACCCACCACTGACAGAAGCTACCTTTTAAAGGAATATAATCTCCAGTCATGTTGCCTGCTGTGTTTAGGAAATGGGGGCATTGCTATTATTGAAAAAATTTAGTAAAACTCTTTCAGCAATAAACTTAACAGTCCAAAAATCAATTGGGGTTTTTAAGCACTTTAATGCTGTCTACTACTTTGAAGGGTACTAAAGCTTGTGGTTGCCGTATAAAATGTAAGCACAACTGTATTGGCCTTTGCATTTCCATTATTCAAGTGTGACCAGTCCATTCTGTATAGAGTTCTAAGATCCATGCCTAAATCTCATCCATATAATGACGTCTACAAGCAAAAGCTTGGTAACATTGCCAATCCAAATAACCCAGCTGGGTTCTAGATCAAGCCATTCAGTAAAACGTTGCATGCTGAGATTGAATACCATTTCTGATGGTAAGTTTTAAATGGCAGTTTTGGACTGAATGAATCATATCTGGCCATTGTTTGGATAACACTGAACTGTAAATAATAACTACTTCAGACAACGTATTCTATTAGTTGATGTAAAGATGATTGTTTAAGCTATACACAAGAGAAACTGCATGCCTTTCAATGGGATATTCTATTAAATGCTATATATGCATGATCTAGCAGAGTAAAACCTGACCTCCTGTTGACATTAAAATTGTGCAGTATGTGCACTCATAAATCACAAACCCACATGGTTGCTAAATTGCTTTCCATGCTATTATTATGTGTGATCAACAAAAGACAACACTGTAGTAGGGTAAACGCTATGTAAATGTCACTGGACAGATTAAATAATAGCAGTTACTTTTGTAGCACCTTTGTACATAAATATTATCATTATAAATCAGTGTACAAAAATTAATGTATGCATCATGTATAAAAGAGTATTCTTATTTTTTTCCTGCCATAAAAAAACTGGCTTTGAAAATAGTGACTGTAAAAAGACAAACTGCAGGAGAGATAAGCAGATGTTCTCTATGGCAGAAGGTAATAGAGTGTAGAGTATGTGTCTTCTACACACAGTGGAGATAGTCATTGTGTGCCCTGGATCAGCATTTCCCCTGTCAATCCACAGTAGGCTTGTAACATTGCATAGGTATAAGACCCTTGGTATCCATGTCTTAGATATGTTGCTAGCATGATTAATAAGCTGAGCCTTTATGAATACTAGCTCTACTCATAAAATGTTTGGCTACAGTGAATAAAAGAACACCTAAAGAATTACTCCAGTGAAATGTTTTCTTTCTTATTATTGGCAAGGTGGTCTGTTTTATTTCACTGGTTAGCTTCCCTCCAAGCATTTTACCAAGTTACCAAGTGTAATGCAATGCTGAACACAATACCCAAAAGCAAGTCATATATACACAATACACAGGTAGTCATACATGCAATACACAGATAGTCACACACACAATACACAGGTATGTTTAACAAGCATTTACACCATTATTCTAAGCATGTGAGAGACCCACTACCGAATGGACCCCTGTCTTGGCACATCATAGCATTCACTTAGCACTCAGGATCCAACTGCAATATTCTTGCACTGTCAAAACCTCCACTTTTATAATCACATGACACACAGGAGGATATATCTTATAGTCATCACAATCTGCATAATAACACACACCAATAATAATGTGCGCATTAGAGCATGAAATAGACACATCTTTTGACACCGGCACAGCATAGAATCAATACATTACCAAAGCTATGGGAAGCCAGAAAGGAACAGACCCCATCAGAACCATAATGCACAGGGGTTGCAGAGAAGCCATAAACACGACCAATCGATGAGCCCATATAGCCTTGGCAAGAGTCCCAGTGTCAGAGCATCTTCGTTCGCATAGGAATGCTCCCCCCTGTCTGCGTCCAAGCTTCTCGCTTTAAGCCCTATTTCTGGCAATTTTGCAGAATTGGGCGGGTGCCACGCCCCCTCCAGGAAGAGTTAGCAGAAACGTTCAGTGAGGATAACAGAGTCACGCCCAGATACTATACTGAACAAACAATGTTATCTAGCCATATCACACTTTTGCTTCAAGTCAGCTTCTTATCTACCCTAAGCCTAAAGATTTCTAACTTCTCAAACAAGTAGACATTTTTAAATGCACAAACAAGTTCTTATCTAGATTAAGCAGTCTAATGTAACATTTCTAGATGTCACAAACACGTTCAATCCCACAAACACTTCTTATCTGCTTTAAGTAGTCTAATGTCTTGTGACTCTATTCCTTTAGCCTAGAGAAATTACATCAATGTCATTTCTTGTGCTTCCGGGATCTGGGCAACGATGCTTTATTGTAAAAATTCCCCAAGAAACAAAGGGTCCAAGGCCAACACATTTCATAGGCATTACACCAAGGTACAACCTAACCTACTGAGTTCACTATAGCTGTTTAAAGTGCTTTGCAATTTATGCCATATCAATACCATAATAATAATAATCCCATATTCTTTCCAACCAATATGAATGTGCAATAGCTGTGCCATTACACATTACACTGAATTTAAGTGTTAAGCTGTAGCAACATGGGAAACCTGTTTGTTATTCTCATCACCAACTTCTGATACTGATTGAGTTTCTTAACTATTTATAGGTTTGTGAGAGATGATAAACTCTAACAAAAGAGAGATGGAATATTTCTTAACCTGTCAACCACATACTAGGAGAGCGATTAATGCACAGATCTACAGCACAACACCATGGGTGTTTCATGAGGCACTATATTTTTTTAAATACTGAGCTGTTTAAATAGGTATTGGATACATTATGGGTGATATAAAGCTCATCAATGGCAGCCTTTCTCCCTGATAGAATTGCTTTAACCTAACAATAACCTAATTCCTAAAATTCCCTAATACTAGAAACTATTCTAAACTGCATCCTTAAACTCTTTGTTGATATCTGGTCACTTACATAAAACATTGCAGCTTGCATTGTGTGTTTTTAGCACCTTGTGTATATATGTTATGATTTTGTTTGCTATTAATAATTCTAATATATATATATATATATATATATATATATATATTCCAATCCCTGGGTCTACTACATCTAAGTTTAGAATTTGGAGAGTGTTTGTTTTATAAAAAAATATTTTTTTAAAAAAAGTTTTGCACCTTTTGTGATATCTATCAGCTAAAGCTGAATGTTGCAAAAAACGAACATTTCTGGTAGTTTCAACAAGAACATTTTTGTTTAAACTGGTAGATGTATTGTTAACTGTAAGCCGTTCACCAATAAAGTTCACCATATTGACAGCCTTTTAAGATTTTTAGACAGATTATACAGTATACCTATTTTACATAGCACATCTCATGTTACTTAATTGTCTTGTGATTTTTGATTGTCTAAACTAGTTCAACATTTTAGGGTAACTGACAAAGATTTTTGTTGCATACATTTGAAAATATCCCATCCACCCTTATCTTCTATTACTGCAGTTCTCATGTGACTTGAATTTTCTTCTTAATGTCAGTTAGTGACTTCCCTACTGTGCTGTATAATTTTCTTCTTGGGGCCTTTTTTCTTGGGGACAGTGAAGAAGCTGTGCCTGGGAATCCACAGTGCAAAGATCTTCTTTCTCCTATTTCATTCATTCTGGAATTTTTTTTGCTTCACTTCCTGTTGCTTTTCGATCCTTTTCCTCTTCACGGCTGTTGCTGTCTGTGATTCTGTGGTTCCTCCATCTCTCCTGTTGCATTTTGGACATTCCCCCCACCAAGCAATAGTTCACCATTAATCAGATCCCCAGTCAGCAATGGAGCATGTCATGAGGAATCAAAGCTCTGTTTCTCCACCAAAATGGCTGTTCATGCTGGGGAAAAGATCAGCAGTGGAGAATAATGGTGACTAATGGTTTTCTCTCTGCTAGTCTTTTTTGAACACTATGTTCACATTCTACATCCTGTTTGGACTTATGAATTCGAGTACTCTCTGTCATTTACTCATCCATTTTAACCTCCCATTACCAGCATACATCATGTATAAGTTAGACTCCAAATACACATTTTTACATTTCTTCACACTGAATGTCATTTACTGTGTAGCTGCCAAATCAACTGATGTCAGTTGACAATATCACAAGTAGATTGTTATACACTACAAAGCTTTATGTCACTGTGAGGGAAAATGGAACAGCCATTTTATATATCAAACATTTAGTTTTGATTAGGTGGATATATATTGAATGTATATTTTATTATTAGAAGTCTTATTGTGTAACAGCTGTATTTCTTGTGTTAGAATGCTATTTACACCTCCAGCTGGGAAGATTGCTATCTAAAGGAGCAATGGGAAGTAACATGCCATTGTAAATTTCCATTTACATTTCAATGAACTCCACCAAAGACACAGATGGAACTTCAATGAATGATTAGAAAGCTAGGTACCACCCATCATAGGACATATAAATTGTATTAGCTTTCCAAGACAGTTAGAGCATTACTTTGAATCCAACACTGCATTGTTTTGCTCTCCCTGCATGGAGGTCTTGTATAATAAACACATTCACTTTTCAATTCACTTTTCAAGCTTCAGCAGTCAAAATGTTACTGAAACTCATGAGTTTTGGGTTTACCGTCAAATTGGTCCTTTGAGCCGGAAAGTGAAACTCTACGGACATCACTTAGATACAGAACAGGACAGCACAACCTGGGAATTCATCTCTGCTGGCAGTGGTAAGCCAACTTTCTGCTTACTGTGAGTTCCCCTTGTGCTGTACTTATTTCTGTAAAGTCTATGTAGTGGAAAAGTATCAAAAATATATAATGTGTTGCGCTCCCAGTGACAATATCTTTAATGTATGTATCTAATTACCCTTAGTATACAAATAATTCTAAGGTGATGAATAAAAATATACAAAATCAAAATATGAAAGTGATTTAAAAAAATATTAACCACTATAGTGTATATAAGTTTGATGATAATAACCGCAAAACCAATAGATAGTGCATTGTATACTAAAATATCTAAATGAAAGGAATAAACATCATAAATAATGAATACTCAAAAATTATATATATACTGCCAAATAATTGTGATATAAATGTCCTTTAAATTCAGTGACTTTGTGCTTGAATAAATCTTGATTTGGTGACTTTTTTGTGAATCTGTGACTTTCTTTGAATCCTCAATTGATAAAGATGTATGCTCACCTCCTTGTTAGCCTGCAATTAGGCTATACACACTTGTGGTTCACCTCCTATGGAACCTGCTTAGATGGAATTCCTCCCTTATGGATGGTAAGAACGTGGATATGCGTTATCCTCAATTAGCCCATGTGCGTTTTTCCATATGTGGGGACAAATTGCCAGACATAGTGTTTTATCCTTATAAAAAGGTTTCTCCTTTATTGCAACAGGTACACTCACATATATGATATGCGGTATAGGATGAAATTGCTCAGCTCTAATGATCCGCCAGCCGTCCGGCCATGCACCTGCCGTTGGGATCACAACCCCCTGATGAAGCCACGTGACCAGTGGCGTAACGCGTAGGGGTGGGGCTGCGGTGTCACTCGGAGAGAGCTGGAGTATCTGACAGACGGCAGGTGCATGGCCGGACGGCTGGCGGATCATTAGAGCTGAGCAATTTCATCCTATACCGCATATCATATATGTGAGTGTACCTGTTGGAAAGCAATAAAGGAGAAACCTTTTTATAAGGATAAAACACTATGTCTGGCAATTTGTCCCCACATATGGAAAAACGCACATGGGCTAATTGAGGATAACGCATATCCACGTTCTTACCATCCATAAGGGAGGAATTCCATCTAAGCAGGTTCCATAGGAGGTGAACCACAAGTGTGTATAGCCTAATTGCAGGCTAACAAGGAGGTGAGCATACATCTTTATCAATTGAGGATTCAAAGAAAGTCACAGATTCACAAAAAAGTCACCAAATCAAGATTTATTCAAGCACAAAGTCACTGAATTTAAAGGACATTTATATCACAATTATTTGGCAGTATATATATAATTTTTGAGTATTCATTATTTATGATGTTTATTCCTTTCATTTAGATATTTTAGTATACAATGCACTATCTATTGGTTTTGCGGTTATTATCATCAAACTTATATACACTATAGTGGTTAATATTTTTTTAAATCACTTTCATATTTTGATTTTGTATATTTTTATTCATCACCTTAGAATTATTTGTATACTAAGGGTAATTAGATACATACATTAAAGATATTGTCACTGGGAGCGCAACACATTATATATTTATGACTTTTTGGACACCTAGGTAGTGTTGTGTTGAGTGTTTGCGATCCTATATATATTTTGGACAGTGAGTGTCCATTCTCTTGATATTGAGAGGTTAATATTGGGTGGATACAGATTGGCTCGCAAGTCACACAGATATTTGATAGTGGAAAAGTATCCTTTCCAAGATCCTTGACTGTTGAATTTTTTTATTTTCTTTTTACTTTCCATACTGTCTGTTAGTTACTACTGTCCTTTTGCATGAATGTGTTCTGCTGAACGATTTGCCCTATTTTAGGTGCAATGTGTGGCTAGGTAGGATCTCTGCAGCTCCTGTTATCGGGCGACTGGATAGGTCAAGGACCTGGTCTTCTGACTCAAGATATCTTGAGGTATGATTGATAAGGTACTAAGTGTGGTTGGGCCCTGGTTCATTTCCCTGGGTGACAGGCTGCTTAAAAAAACAGCACTGCTTGAAAACTTAGTACCAGTTTCGATTGATAAATCTTTCTTCTTTTTCTCTTTTGTTTGGCTCTCCCCTAAAGTCACAGCATAAGTAGAGGAACTGTCTTTTCTATTCTACAGCAGTGTCCATAAACTGATGTAGAAGACTTTTTAGGGAAACAGAGCTGTCAGATACTATACTTTCTCTAAAAAGTTCTATAATCTTCTCCTATTGCAATTGTGGTTACTCTGCTGCACTGCATTGATTTTTTTTTATGTGCTGCCATGTGTTGTGCATATAAGTGAACTGTCTCTTTTTAGAAAGAAGTACTTTTTACATTCCTGAATTGTTTTAATCTGTATAACTGAATCGACTCAGCTTATGTGACTGAGATGTCCCTGTTCAATTTGTTGCCTGTTCAGTCTCTGTGGCTGATTTATGCATAGTATAGTCTGGTATATATCCTTGGCCAGGATTGGGGGCCAGATATACAGTTCCTGCTATTATCTAAGTATATTGTATCTTTGCATTTGATCATGGGGGCTTAGATTAATTCCTACATTATTTAAGTATATCGCATATATTTTGCATTTGATCGTGGGGGCTTAGTAATAGATGAATTCTTGAGGAAGTCTCACCACCGTGTGAGATGGGGAATTGTACCACCATGTACACCTTAGATGGGTATCTGTGTGATCCCACTGGGAGCTCCTCCTGGATTGCCAAAGATTACATGATATATAACTTTGGAACAGGAGTGGCCGAATCTCTCAAGGAATGGAACCAAGGCACACAGGGGTTTAGTACCACTAGAAGGTAAGTTTCACCTTAAGCTTTCGAAAGAATGTAAAAAGTACTGCCAAGATACTTTCAGAGCTAAGATAATTGAACAAATGTGAGTGAACAATGTGAACAAAAATGTTGAAAAAGGAAATTAAAGAGACTTATAGTCCTATATAAGAACATGAACCTGATAATATTGCTGAAATAACTAAGCACATGATACCTTATACTACCAGCCTGCCTACTTACAATGACCTAACTAGATGCATGGGTTAGAGGCTACTGTAAATGTTAACACCTGATTAAAAAAAAAGGAAAAAATGAGACCTATATTGAACTATGTAAAGGTTTGAGGTACAGTCCAGAAAAAATAGAAAGTGCAGCCTTATTAGGGAAATGTGCTAATATTTTTGTCTAGAATTTAAGCAAGCTAATTGTAAGAGTATGTTGTTGTGTTAAGATGTGTGAGATACCATGGATTGTATGTTGTGTTATCTGGGTTGACTGTATTAATGTGCCTAAAGGGCTGTGGCAGCAAAATTTTGACAATACTGATTCAATATCAGTGGCATAATGATTTGTATTGTGAATGTTACTTATGCTTTACGGTGCTGTGAGGTTGCAAGTAAATGTAACGAGTCACTGCCATGTTGGTCATGGCAACATCTAGAAGCTGCAAAAAAATTTGAGCTTAAAATGACTAAAATTTAGATTTTTGACTTGGAAGTGTAAACAAATTGAGCCATATGATTGTGTAACTAATCACGTAAAACTGTAAAAACTGTAAAACTGTAAAATTATGAGTGCAATATGCAGTCATTTTGGACTTTCCAATTTTGGGAACATGGTAAATTTAATGCAGAAAAAATTTTAAATATATTGCTTATTCTGAAAAAAGTAAATCTAAGAAAATTGTAAGTTGAAAATTGTGAAACATTGCTAGGGTAACTAATCATTTGGTCATTGAAGCCACACCCTTTGCAGTTATTAAAATTGATAAATAAAAAGTCAAGTGAAATGTTAAAAGGATTAGTGACATGTAAAAAGCCTTTTCACTTATGTTGTTTAAAGTTTAAAAATTAGGAGTGCTGTCTCATAGTTTAAGGTGCTAACAGCCCACCGAGTGCTGACACAGGTTAATTTCATGGTTTGTGAGTGTGAACATCTGTATGGTCATGCAAATTTACTGAGCCATGTGAACTTTAAAAGGAAATTAGCGGTGAATAGTGAATTGTTATGTGTATTCACTATATTGTGTCTGTTTTTCTAGAGATACAGCTTGAAGAGTTTTCCTATGTGTTCAGTATGGTGAAGTATAACTCTCTTGCAGACAAATGGTAGCTTACTAAAAGGTTTACATTGAGCTGCAATTTTTTTTAACCATGGTGAACAATAATAATTTTTTTTTTCTTAATGGTATATCATAAACAAAATCCACATGGTAATAATTAATTTGACGTCAACAATTTTTGGTATTAGAAAAGTGCACTGTCAGAACAACAAAGAAAATTTAAAAAATATGTACTGTATGCTTTGTTGGTGTTAAAGATCATTAACCATTGGTTGATTGTTAGAAGGAAAGTGTAATGTTTATTACTAAATGTAATTGATGCTTATTCCTCAGATTATATCAATGCCCTGTTTTGACTTCTTTCAGGCTTTCAGAACAGAAGGAGATCACAGCCTTCATAGAAAGTCCACCAATGGAAGTATTGTTCCAAATTGTTTCTTCCTTGTTTTATTAATCTGTTTTTAATGTAAATACTTAAGGGTTTCACCCCCATTTGTTGATATTGGTGCATTTGTTTGAGTTTGTACTGACTAGCAGTTCCTAGTTGCCTTTTTATTGGGTGCTAGATCTTCTTTGTTGTGTGTTCTGATCTAACATGTATGGGCTCTGGTATTACCGAGTTCAACACCCCAAGAGGTCCCCTAACCAACCTAATAAAGCCAGAAATCCCCTATTACCAGTGACAATATAACTAAGCATTTTCTATCTTATACATTTTTTATATTATTGTGAGATGAAAGTTTGATTAAGATTGAGTTGAATAATTGTTTCTCTATTTTAACACCTATAATATCCTAAGAAATATAATGAATTTATGTTAATGTTACTATATTGATTGTTAAAATTAATTGGATATAGTTAAGATTTTAAATTAGGCCTATGTCAGGGGTCTTCAGCTTTGCTTCAGACCTGTCTCCTCTATTTCCAAAGAGCAGCAGGTATGCTTATACATGTAGTTCCATGCTCAAAGTGTATTCCAATCCCATTTGCTGTTCAGTGTATCGCTACCTGCTCTTAGAGAATCCTGTTTGCTTTGCAACCTACTCCTAGTTGTCTTGTGTGTCTCTGTGTTCCTGTTCCCAGAGTCTGTGTGTATCCAAGCATACCTGTCAGCTTGAACTGAGCTCCCTACTGTCCAGTGATCCCTGTGCCTCATTGCTACAAAGAGTTCTTATTTATCAGTTGGTAGCTCCCAGTAGCTGAGTGAGTACGAGGACCGCAACCTGTGGAATGTCTGCACCAAACTTATCTCTACTTTCAAGAGCTCTGAAGAAGACAAGGTGGTTCCTTAGACTCTGTGCCTTGGCCCTTTCAAGGGCCCTCACCCTTGCTGCATGTGCGGACATGCTGTGTTCTCCCCATGTGGTACCGTTGGGTATCCTTCCTGTCTTAGAATCCATGATACATCAGCTGTATCCTTTGTACCTGCATTCCCTGTGAGCCCTGATGCCCAGTGCTACAAGTGTTTCTTACTAGCATTTTGTCTCCTGCTTGTTTGTAAGACCAGTCCCCCTGTGCTGAACTGTACTCCTGTCATTCTTGTAAGTCCTGTAATTTGTGCTCTCCAAGTCTCCTGTCTCTGTCCTGGTCAACTGTAAGGTCGCTGATCCCAGCCATACATGATAGGCCACCTTTGAGATAGCCTATTGTTCATGATCAATGTTTCATTGAATTCTGAATAGTGTAGTTAAGTTTAGATGACGGTTGAGTAACACATTATACTAAGTGAGAATGCTTTCTCCTTGTATTAAGATGGATTTCTTTTCTTTTCTTCTAGGACTTTTTGTCTCTATAACATAGATTTACTTCGGCAGAAAAATAAAAATGCCATGGCTCTATGGGCATTTTTGTTAACTATCGAATGTTGGACTAGCAATCTGAATGACGCCATCTTCAAAAATATCCTCCCTTATTCCTGGACTTTATGACATCAGCCACAAACAACAGTGATGGAGAAAAGTGGTTTCAAAAACTTTTAAACATTTGAAGAAATGTTATACTTATCATTTCAGCTGTCCATGAATATAAGTCAAAGCTCAGTTTGCTATAATTCCAACAGATGTGCACATCTTCTGGAAGTTTCTTGTCATGTGGACTGTGATGGCCCTGAAGAGGAGGAAATTATGTATGAACATTGTATGAGTTCCTAAGTGTTGCAGTACAGTCTTATGGAGGACTAGCTGTCAAGGATACATTGGAGGAATCAACTAAAGACTTGACATTTATAAACTGTTAGCCCAAAACAGTTTTTTTCAACTTTTTAATTTTTAGTTTTTTGTTATATTTATTATTGAATGTTTTGTATTTTTCAGCCTTCGTGAAGCAAAATGAGATTTTTCTGCAGAAGTAAATTGGATACATAAATCAGGAGAAATATGAACTAGAAAGAAATATTTAACTAAAATTAGGCAAACAGAGGGAGATGTAAGAGAATTTAAAGGAGGGGAGGAATTGTAAGCTAAGTGTTGTTATTTTCTTCAAAAGATATGTTATATTGGGTTTTGTATGTGTAATGAGACCTAGTAATCCTACAATTGTTTCATTTTACCAGTACCCCTAATATCCACATCTAGTTAGGCCCTACATAGCTTTAATTGTCACCAAATGAACCTCTACACTGTGAATAGTCAAGAACCCAACTGTTCACAACTAGTGTATTAATTGTTTGATATTACAAATATGTTTCTCAAATTTCTTTTTAGGAAGAGATAGTTGTTTGGACAGTATGATTTTCAAAAGGAGGGATTGTGAGGGAAAATGGAACAGCCATTTTATATATCAAACATTTAGTTTTGATTAAGTGGATATATATTGAATGTATATTTTATTATTAGAAGTCATATTGTGTGACAGCTGTATTTCTTGTGTTAGAATGTTATTTACACCTCCAGCTGGGAAGATTTCTATCTAAAGGAGCAATGGGAAGTAACATAGGATTGTAAATCTCTATTTACATTTCAATGAACGCCACCAAAGACACAGATGGAACTTCAAAGAATGATTAGATAGCTAGGTACCACCCATCATAGGACATATCAATTGTATTAGCTTTCCAAGACAGTTAGAGCATTACTTTGAATCCAACACTGCATTGTTCTGCTCTCCCTGCATGGAGGTCTAACTACATGCTTGTATAATAAACACATCTACTTTTCAATTTGGCTTCAGCAGTCAAAATGTTACTGAAACTCATGGGTTTTGGGTTTCCCTGTCAGTCACCTACTGCTTTTAGTTTTGGATATTGTTTGTAATGTTGGTAGCAATTTTTTTTACTATCTGTGTCCCATTAGAGAGATTTTCCATAACTTCCTGTGACACACCTGGAAGTGAAAGGAAATGTCCCATAGGTAGAAGATAGAAAATTCTCTCTCAGACAGTTGTCACCCAAACCTGGAAGATTTACAGTTTATTCCTGTTCTGGTGACAACTCAAAGACAGGAAAAATAGAGACAATGAATCTTCCTAGTGAGGACACAGAAAACAATAAAAACCTGACAGAGGTTTAGTCTAACCCCTCCCTAATTTATTCAAAACAAAACAAAAAAAAGAACACTTTAAGCTAGTTTTTAATCAATTTACAGTTTGAATTTTCTAAACCAACAAGCCTTAATGTGTACCTAAACCTAAGAACCAAAATTGCTGCATTTGGATATCCAGAACAAGTGCAAAGAAAAGTTCCTAGTAAGTTAATATATTGTTTCTGCTGATCTGTGTTTATGTATTACTCTAGACTAACACATGTATAACGAATCCTTTCCACCTGCTAAGAGCTGAAACCCTGCTGTATGAAAATAAATCCAGACACTTTACGTGTTGTTGCTACTCCCAATGTTTTATGCCTGTACACCCTGTACTTCTTATTCCTCAGTAAAAAAAACTTGAACAAGAAAACAAATTGCTGCATTAGGTTCTTTTGTTTTTCTGTTTTTTTCCCTAAATATAGAGAGCGGAGGGGGTGGGTTGGGAAGAAACATAGGGGGAAGAGAAAAAAACAGGGAAAACAAAGAGAAAAGAAAATAAGGAAAATATGGTGGTGGGATGGGGGTGAGGATACCTGATTAGTGCCTGGATCCTTCATTGGTCTTTTGGTCAGCTAGGAAGAATCATAATGTGCAGGCAGATAGTGGATAATACAGGGATCCTAGATTTTGTGGAAATGTAGAATTTTGTCAAAATGTCATATACTGTATATTGGTGTATTTATTTGAGTTCTGTATATAGGATGGTAGTTTTTTTCAAACTTCAGCAACAGTTAGCTTTATTAGCTTTAGTAGATTGGTTTTATTCAGGAGGGCATCCCAAGGATCCACTTTTGAGAAAGCATACTAATGTGGAAATAAGATGATAAGTGAGGGTTTTCATGGTAGTTCAGCCTTGTGTGGATAAAGGATCCTGCATCCAAACAACCTCTAAAACAAATAGGAGGGTATCCTGGGACTTCCTGGTCCATACATGCTATTACTTGATGACAAAGTATTAGAAACGTATAGTTTGTTTCAGGAATACAAGTACATGACAGAATAAAGTAGTCCTGTGCACAGGGTATTGGTGCAGCATGCAAAGCGTGTGTATTTTAGATGCATGTATATACAAAATGTAAACTTTTACATTGGCTAAATGTAGGACACTAAACCCCTACATCTCAGTTACCCCCAAATATAGATGGGAATTTTGTTTTGTAGCACTGCTAAAAAAAATATGGGGTATAGGCACCAGGGGCACATGGAAAAGGTAGAATACTTGAGGTATAAAGGTAAAATTCTAATTGCAGCAATATGCCCTCGCCAAAAAAATTGTATAGTAATCACATTTTGGCAAGGGCTTTTGCAAGTGTCAAATAATATAGGGGACAGGGTACATATTTTGTAGGAGTTAAATAGTTTGATTTCTAACAGGAGAAGATGATCAGGTATCCTTTGGAATTCATAGAACTGTTGAAAAGTATGAGTAAAGTCTGGAGGTAGGGAAACATCGAAGACTTTGGATTACTGCCTGTCTATATAGAGGCCAGACATGGAAGTAATGTTATAAAGAAATTTAAGGTCATTAGTAAGGGAAATGGTAGGGTTAATAAATAACCTTATAATGTCTTCAGCTAATAAGTAGTGTTTGTGCTGTAGCCTATGATAACTACGCCCATAATGTCTTGGTGTTGGTAGTCAATAGATAGAATGGCTTCATAGTCAAACAACAAGGTTAATTGACAGGTGCAGGTAAGTATGGACAGTATAATGTCGTAGTACACAAGCCTTTGTATACAAGAAATGTTTGTGGAGAGTAGAGTCCGCTTGGACCCAGATGATGAAATTATTGTGAATGTCCCAAGATAGTAAAGCAAAAGCAAATGCTTTTTTATATTAAGGAAAGTAACAGGAAGGCTATTCTTCTGGCGGTGTCTGTTTTCACACCATTCTTTGTAAATCATTAAATCAGTCATGCATGAAAATTAAGCAGACATCAATTTTTTAAAACTCTGAAACTAGCATGTACTACTCATATTAACAATCTAAAAGGAGATCATTGAATGCATCCATTATCATAAATTTGTTTTTCAAATGTCAATTCACATGTTTTATATGATATAATCTTATCTTACCATGTGATCCATTTTCATACCAATTTGACAACACACTAAAGAAAAGTTGATGCTACTTATGTAAAAGCAAAGTAATGCTGTTGTGGGTTAAAAACTATTGTGTCTCTTATGAATAGTTCACAAGATGGCTATAGACAGAAGGTCCTCCAGCATTTGTATGACAGTATAGCAAAAAAAAAAAAATCTAATTAAACTAAGTATGCTAGAAGTGAACTGAAAATAGTTTCTTTCTATGTAGTGATGCGTCGAAAACCCCCTGTTTGGTGTGCGGTCAAACATTCAAACCTAACGAAAGATACGGCAAAGCATTTAAAAAAAAAAAAACTATTTTATTAAGTCATAAGGTATATTAGTAGTGAAAACATGCTTTAATGTTTTAGCTGTCATCTGGGTTCCCCGCTGACAACTGAATGTAAAAAGAATTGCTATGAATAAAAAATTTAGCAAAACAAATGGCGTGGGGTCCTCCCCCATCCATACCAAGCCCTAAAGGTCGGATATGGATTATTTTAAAATGGCACAAAAGCCATACCAAACCCTTATCCGAACATACAGCCTGGAAGGTCAGGAAAGGTGTGGAAAAGCAAGCGCCCCCCCTCCTGAACCATGACCTCAACATGGGGGTTGTGCTTTGGGGCAGGGGGGCTCCCCCCAAAGTACCTTTGTCCCCATGTTGATGGGAAAAAGGGCCTCTTCACCACAACTGTGGTCGGTGGTGGTGATAATCTGCAGTAGGGGTCTTATCAGAATCTGGAAAGAGGAAGACAAGCAAGCGCCCCCCCTCCTGAACTATACCCTCAATATGGAGGGGAGCTTTGGGCAGGGGAGCTCCCCCGAAAGCACCTTGTCCCCATGATGATGGGGAAAAAGGCTTCTTCCCCACAACCGTGGCCGGTGGGGTTGGGGATCTGTGGCAGGGGGGCTTATCAAAATCTGGAAGCCCCCTTTAACAAGGCCTCAGATCCCACCCCAACCTCATGTGAAGAGGTATGGGGTACATGGTACCGATACTCATTCACAAAAAAAGTGTAGTGTAAAAAATGACAGTAGACAGTCTTTGACAAGTTCTGTATTAAAAACAAATATAAAAAAAAAAAGTCCCCCATAGTAGATCCAATGTCAATCACGATGCCCACCACCACCGCTGGCCGGAAAAAAAAAGGCTCTGCTCTTGATGCTGGCTCCTGGCCATCTGACAGCTGTGTTGGCCTTGGAGTTCTTAAATATCTAAGGGGAGGGGACATCTGGTGATGTCAACCAGTGACCCCACCCCTTGCAACGTCATCATGTGCTGTGATTGGCCAAAGTATTGCACTGGTCTGACAGTCCGCCGAATGCCCTTATCATTCATGTGTTAACCAAACACTATTTCAAAACCAAGCTTATTTTTTCCAGTCAAGTTTGTCAAATGAACAATTGTGACAACAACTGTTATTTAAACTTGTGGGTTAGTTTATTTATTGTAATTTCTTTTAATTGTACTTCTCTTTTCTATAATTTATGTTTTCTTGTACAGTATATTTATGATTAACATAGCCAATGGTCTGTTATATTTAGAAAAAGAACCCTTAATGAAGTGGAGACACTTTCCATTTATTGGCATCATATCATAGAGGTGTATCTTGTCCCATTTAGTAAGAATGCAGTATAATGAGTAGCATCAAAGCACAGTAAACCATTGCATACAATCAGAATCTATATTTTTCATATCTGACTACAGTAAATTGGGATGCAATTGGTTACTGCTTTGGTGAACCAAACACAAAATGAACGCATAAATATACCCAGTATTTCTGGTAATGTTTTCCCCTCTGTAAAGTTTTATATTAAAATATGACAATAAACAAAAACATCATTACAAATGACACAGTTTTATACACAGTATTTTTAATTTTATAAAAGATCATTCAACTGTATATTTATCATAATTTGAGTTTTCTTTTTGAAAACCAAAGAAAAGAAAAATAAATCTACTAAATCGGATACTTTATAATGCAAAGTCTTTACAGTGAAATATATAGCTTAATGATTAACAAAAAGAATATTCTGCAAAACAAATCAAAACTCTGCATCCATACCTGATAACTTATCTTTCTTGAGAACCTCTAATATGTAACTTCTCTCTGTCACAGCAATATGAAGGAACAACACAGATTTTAAAGATGTGATCCAACATTGGTTACTAATAGAAGCATTGCTGCAATTTTGTTAGTTTGGTTTTATTATCTAATATAAAGAATCTTATATGCTCAAATGTAAGGAAACTCCTTGGTGTAGGTCAACAAATACCAATATGCTTTACAATCAGGATGTTATGGTATGTTGGGAGCAGGGGCGGACTGACAACTCATGGGGCCCCCCGGGCAATAGGGGATCATAGGGCCCCTGTGTCCTTGCCCAAACTCAAAAAAGCCTATGAAAAAGGTACCAGGGGCATCTCATGGGGACCCCTAATAACCCCGGGCCCTCGGGCAGTGCCCGAGTTTCCAAATGGTCAGTCGGCCCCTGGTTGGGAGTTTTAGTTGTGTAGATGCTAGGTTGTTCACTTTGCAAGGGAATTTTTCCTTAGCTTTGTGAATGAAGTGCTAACTTTCATTATCCAATCATGTGCAAAATGATTGCATGGAAAATACAATTTTTTTCCCATTTTCCTTGTGTGTGATTAGCTATTCTTTGCAAAGTGAATTTGCACCACATTCACTAAACTAAATGAAAACTCCAATGCAATGTGAAAATTCCCTTGCAAAGTAAGTACCCTATTTACCTTTAGTAAATCTGCCCCAATAGGCAAAATCCCAAAAAAGAGGAACGTGGTTTGTTGCTATGGGGTTTATTTACTAAAGCTGGAGAATGCAAAATCAGGCACCCTTCTGCATAGAAACCAATCAGCTTCCAGATTTTATTGCCAGAGTCTTATTGAACAAGCTGAGGTTAGAAGCTGATTGGTTTCTAAGCAGACGTGAGACTGATTTTGCACTCTCCAGCTTTAGTAAATAAACAGCAAAAGTCACTGAATTCTGCACTGCTTTATACTGTATATTAGGATGCTGGTTGCTTTATTCTCCAACTGTGTTGTAATATTAAATATTGTACTAAAATCAGTTGACAACATTTTTGTTTTTTCGCCTTAGCCACCTAACCCTCCTATACCCCTCAAGACTATTAGCTGCTGTGTAGTAGATGCTTCTTGTGTTTTGGTCCATTCATCATACACGTTCGCTTGCAGTTTTTAAATAGCACAACAACTCAACTCTAGTTAACACCCATATCCACAAATACATGATAATTTTAAGGTACAGGATTTCTGTCTTTTTGACCTCTGGATATATTCATAATTCAAGTTATTCTGAACAGATTTTTAAACTATGTGCACTGTTTCTTTAAATAGTGGCATTTTTTCTACACAAATTAACTATAAATATGCCAGATTTGTAGGTTTGTTTTGAAACTGACAATCTACACTGTAAAGGTTAAAGATCCAAATGTTTTTTTCTTTCATATTATTATTGCAGGTACTGTATGAATCAAGATGATCCAACTATGGGTGATGTGGATCAGCATCAATTTTCTTATGACTATCACTAGCCTAATTTACTTATAGGTAAATGTAAACAAAGCTCATATGTATAATATAGATGTGCTTTTAACAACTATATCAGAGGCAAAAATCACTCTGGTTGATTTCTGATATTAATACCATAACATCATTTGTAAATGAGCAATTTATATTACTATATTTTTAAAGTGCTTAAAGTAAAAAATTTGCTTTGTTGGAACACACCTTTAAAAAACAGCAAAAACATTCAGCAAAATTCAAAGTATATATAAACAAAAGATTTTTTTCACTTAAACAACAAGGAACACTAATTGTATTGGATGTCAGTGATATAAATGTGGCTTAGAAAAAATATATATTATCTTCTCTTTAGAAATAGCTTAGATTAGATAAAAAGTAAATAATATTAACGTTTCAGAAATTGATGCAGCTTAATCATCAGTTAAAAAAAAAATACTTTTTTTGTAGCTAGGGAATGTGAAATGTTTTAAATAAAGGAATGCAATGTCCTGTGGTGGATGTATTTGCATATTAAAGAAATCAGTCATTTAAAGTAGATAATATTGTGCTCTACAGTATTATTGGTGATTGTACCGTGCTACAGATTACAGGGCCTCATTAATCTAAATGTATAAAGAACATAGAGAAGTGGCTAAATATGCTAGTACTATAATTTGAAATAAGAATAAGAATGTAAAAAATATATATATATATATATGACAAGTCATGCTGTCACAATAGCAAGCACAAAAATAATACATCAATAAATTATATGTAGATATGCATTCTATGCAAATATATCGTACAGTTACATGCAGTGTAATGCTTGAAGAAGTGATCATATTTGTTTATACTAAAATACATAAGAAATAATATAGCAAATATCCTGAGATGCATTTGTTTACAGTATTTAACTATTTGGATTAAATCTGCTTAACAACTCTGTGGACAGAACAAAGTTTGTGCCACCGTAGGCACTTACCGCTTGTTCATTTTTAATGTGGTGCACCAATAACTCTTCTTCAAATTCATTTTAAGGTTTATTGGATTATAACAATGAATATAGTGACTGCTTAATATTGCCTACGGTGTTCTTGGAGGTAATTTATGAACAACATCTTAGTGTAAAGTCTTGCAGAAAGATATTTTGACATACTTTATGTATCTATATTGGAAGCCATTGTGACTATTTTATGAAATCTAAAATACAGCTGCCTTTTTTTGTTTACAAAATAATGGCTTACCTATAATCTAACTGCCATCTAAATAACACTTGACATAAAGTCTCAATTTTAACAGCTAATCCTAAACCTAATGGATTTGTTTTTTTAACTGATGGCCAACTCTGTGACAATTGACAGCGATATGTGTGATATGACATACCTCATTTACTTACAAAAGAGGCACAAAATGTCAGTACAAAATTTTCAGTAGACAAATTCAAATACGGTGCTCACTGAGAATTTTGTGACAATCTTTAACTTAACTGGACATTGTTCTCTTGCAGGTTTGTGACTTTCTTTTACCGTGCTGGATGCAAGATCTCTGTAATTTGCTGATGATGTGTACTCTGCTGAGCATAGAGGAGTAACAACAAAGATTAGTACATCTAAATATAAAGCTATGGTCCTCTCCAAGTGAGCAGATTGTACCTTTTGGGATACAGCAGGACATGGATATTGACAGTAACAGCCATTTTGCAGTTACTGTTACTTCCAGTCTTGGTAATAAGCTGGAGGACTGAGCTGTAAGTCTAGGATATGGAAACAGGGTACTTCCTGCCCTATTATATAGGACAGTGCAAAAAGTGTACATCTAATGTCTTAAAGTCAAACTTATTTAGCTGGACAAGATATTTCAGGCCACGTGAAAATTTTTATCAGATGCCTGTAGGGATATTCTCAACATAGGTATAACTGGAAGACTGTGGGCTGAAGGACTTAACATATCAATATTTGCAATGTAAATTTGTGTGTCAAACAAAAACTATTTTCTTTGATCAAAAGCATTTTAGCAAAAACACCTTATTGGACATTAAATGTTTTTTTCTTTAAAAATAGGCACAATGGCACATAAATATGAGGATTAAAGAGAATATTCTGTTTGTTTCATAAATAACCAAACTTCATTATATAACCTGGGGAATAAATTAATAAAAGTGATTTAAAGTGATTTAAAGGACTGACCTGCTGGAAATATACTATTCTGCCTAATATTTATGACATTCACCAGGAAATCCATCACTTTGTTCAGGGTCAGTGCTTTAAAATGGATTCCCATATGCTGTTGATATGAATAATTACTGCATTTTCCGAAGCGTCTTAATACAATTGTCAGTGCCAGGTGTGATCATAATGAATGACAATAAAATGACAAATGTAAATAAAAGAAACATAAGCATAACACGATGACCCTTAAAGAGAAATGTACTCCAAAAATGTCCTTAATAAACAGCATTGGTCAATGAAGCACAGTGCAGTTCTTTCGCTGACTACAGTGGCAGCTCTATTTAAAAATAAATAGAAAAAACAATGATGTTATAATTCCATTACTGAAATGTCAGAAATTAAACATGTGTCTGAAGGAGTATTTCAAAAGTCCCAAAGGCATATCCTTCTTTCAAGGAAGATCTGCATTGTTCAAAGCTTAAAAACTGTCCTTGTGTCTTGTTCTTGAAAAATTGTCCTTAGTCGCATAATATGCTTACTCTTTTTTTATGAACATGTGCCAGCACAAAGGTGAACGTGTGCATACATTCATGTCAGTACAGTGTATGCACATGAAATCCTCCTTCTTCCATTGCATACAGTGAACAAACTAGGTATTTGTTGACTATGTCATGGCATAGTTTGTCAGTTGACATAGTATAACCAGTATATTAGGTTAAAAAGCGAAAAAGTGATTGGAAAGATCATCCTTGACCACCTGTCTATAGCATTTACATCTGTTAGGTCTGGGATTTTAATTTTTAGTTGTGAAGATCTCCTCCTCAGATGATTTTTCTTGCCATGTGGTGTGGTTCTGTCCATTGTGCGCCGACCAAGTCCATCTCGAGTCACACTTTGCTTTCTATACTGAATCCCTGAGTTGTCAAAAGATGTTGTTGAATTCCTGGAATCTGTGATGCTTGTTGTAATTTCATTACCAGTGACTTCATTATGTATTTCAAGAGTTGTTAGCAGTATGTTCCCATGTGCATCCACCTTTAAAAATGAAATCTGAATTAGTGTCCATGATGTTACAATGTAAAGTCAGACTAACCTTTGCTGCAAATCGTCAAATGCTATACTGCTTTTTATGACATTAATGAAACCCATATAACAATATCTAAAAGGATTTTTTTTTACAATACATCAAACTGAGATCACTTTGTGTAGTAACAACAGTGAGTCCTGATACTGTTCCTGCACCCACCTCCCAAGAAACAGAGGGACCAGTCCGCCAAGCTAGTGCTGTTTACACCTGCTTGGTGGACTGTATGTCCATACAGACTTAATACCACGGCAGAGATAACAAGTATACAGGAGGCATTATATCAGGTTTCAAAGACCAGTGATGAACGTAAGTGCTGTGGCAATGTGGTCTCCTAAAATTTGTAATACAAAGGCTATTGGTTAGTGTGACATGTTTAAACTCAAAGGGAGCCTAGGATGAATGTTACCTGTCTCAGATGAGACCTCCACTTTAGACTGCTGCAGCATCATTCATAGTGATGTGTTTGCCCCCAAAACTAGCATCTTTTTCTGCATTGGAAGTCTACAACACCAGGTAAAAGCCTCATGTCACAGATGTCCTGACAGCTACCCTTTACAGCATATCCTGGTAACTAATTATATATATAATGTTTATTGTAAAATTAATCATAAAATATACCCATTGGTTTAAAAAATTAAAACAGTAAAAAAAAAAATATTCTTTTTCAGGTAATTTGACAAAAACATGATCACAGATACTGGGGATGATTGACTGAATGAGTAAATAAGTCATAAGTATATACAAGGTGAAACCAAGTTCACTTTAAATACCCAATCACGTGCATGGTAAATTAGAAAACAGGATTTGGCTAGCACATATACGTGATGTATAGTAGGAAAATAAAAATGTAGGTAATACCTTTTGTGTGGCTAATTAAATATATGCATTTTGAACTGCAAACTTTCAAAAATATGTATTTCTTTCTTCAGGCATGGTTTTTGGTTAAACCAAGTAAGTTCCAAACGATTACCCCTTCATGACCAGGGCATTTTTTGCTACTTGGCACTGTGCTACTTTAACTGGCAATTGCATGGTCATGCAACAGTACCCAAATAAAATTTATATTTTTTGTTTCACACAAATAGAGCTTTATTTTGGTGCTATTTGTTCACCACTGGGATTTTTATTCTATAAAGGTAGACCAAAAATTTCGAAAAAATAACAATTTTTTACTTTGTGCTATAAAACATATCCAATTAAAAGAAAAAAAAATCTTAAATTTAGGCCAAATGTACTCTGCTACATGTCTTTGGTAAAAAGAAAAAAAATCCCAAAAAGTGTATATTGATTAGTTTGTGTGAAGGTTATAGCGTCTACAAACAATGTTATATATACACTGGATTTTTTTATTTATTTGTTATGCTAGTAAAGGCAGGACTCATAGTGGGACTGTGAGATTGTGGCAGGCAATCTGACACTGAGTGGGAACTGACTAACTGACACTTACATCTGTAAGTATTTAAGTGTCCCAATATAAGTCCAGTGGCACTAATACAGTGATCAATGATAATACTATATACTGTCACTGTACTAATGACACTGTTTGGGAAGAGGTTAACATCTAGGGGCAATCAAAAGGTTATCCATTTGCCTAACAATGTGTAATGTGTGCTGCTTTCACTAATAAATGTGTTTGTTTTTTCTTCCTGCTTTGCAGGGAGAAAAAAAAGACATGTTGCTGCTCCTCTGTACAGAGCCCTGTGTTCTAATAAACACAGGTCTCTGTATTGTCAATCGCTAACCTGATCAGCAGGTCTCAGTCATAAACCATTGGCCTGGAACTGCTGACTGACTTGTGCTGTAACAAATGACATGGTGGTGCGTGCGCATGCTCCCTTCCCAGAAATGCTGGATCACGTACACGTATGTGATCTAGCACAGTGGGGCTGCTCTTCTCAAGTAAAACTGTGATGGGCAGTCAGTAACTGTTTAATATAATGAACATAGCTTCACCTTACTCACTAAGCTTGGTTCACATACCCTTTCAACACTGAACATTTACTTTGATTTGCTTTGAACAGCTTCTATTCCTAATAAATCAACTCAGCTCACCACATAAAGTAATATATACAGTATTTATTACATAACTGTGACAGGTTAGTACATATGTTTTACATTTTCTTAGTTTGACAAAATATCTAGTATCAAATTGCCCTCTTCGATGAAGCCATGTGACCCTGTGGCGCAATGCATAGGAGAGGGGCTTGTGACATCATGACGCTTGCGATCATTGGAGGGCTGAAAGACATACAGGACAGAGATACGATGGAGTCGGAGATGTATGGATCCGTGTAATGGTTTAACATGCTGAATATATGTGGTGCGATGTAGCACCTTTTTAAGTTTTAATAAATGAATGTTGTGCAAGGATAAGGCACTATTGGTCTTTCATACTTTTTATGCTGAGCGGAGGAGAAAAGAGGAGAAGGAGGTGATCTATTTACCTTAGCAGATTCCTTTCCAAGGATTATTGCCACCCTAGTCTATATAAAGGGACACAAGCATTTCACCAGGCATTTTATGTGAGGTCAAAATATTCAGGTGAGGGCACAACTGAGGTGTTTGGTGAAGGAGCACAGATATTGGGTTGCAAAGTTTATGATATATACATAAAAGCATGGATATGGATTTGAGAAGATGATGTTATAATATATAAGAAGAGATTATATTTGTGAGGTTTAAAAAAGAACTGAAAGGACTCGCAAAACATTTGAAACACTGTTTTATTTAATATTTGTGTGTGCACATATTGTTGTTTGTTGATATTTGAGAAGCGCGGCACTATTATTTATTTTGACATTACGGGTGAAAGCTGTGGTACACTATGGGAGAAATCTGCGTTATATTATGGGGGAAGTCTGTTGCACACTGTGGCAGACATCTATGGCACATTATGGGAGAAGTCTATGGTATACTATTGGAGATGTTTATGGCATTTAGGTGTCCATTTATGAACCAGCGGAAAAGATCACTGCTCAGTTCTCCAGCATTCTGGGAGAACACAGTTCTCTTTTATAAAGCAGTTCTCCGAACAAAGAGAGAACGGTCTCCAAATGCTGGAGAACAGTCTACAAACGCTGGAAAACAGCTGATTTTTCTATAATCTCGCGAGATTACAGTAAAAGATCAGTTTACTAAGCAGAGGCAAATTATCACTGCTTAGTTTGCGGTCCCTCTGATTCTCCAGCTCTGGGCTGGAGAATCTGGAGGGAGAACACAGATCTCCAGTGAAGAGCTGAACATCGTCTCCACTGATCTCCTGAGTGTCATAAACTGTGAATGAGCAGAGAATAGCTGCAATCCTCTGAATCGCAGCTATTCTCTGTGTCATAAATGGACACCTTAATAGGAAAAGTCTTGCATTATAGGAGTGATTCACTAAAGGATATTATTGTTACCATCTAGTTTGTATAGCAAATGTAGTTGTTACATTGTAGGGGATGTATGTGGTACACTGGAGGAGGAATAGCTTGTGGTCCATTATGGTAGACGTTTGCAGTACACTATGGAACAATTCAGTGACAAAACATCTAGTGTGGTATATTATGAGAGAAGTCTGTTTCACCCACTAGGAGATGTCTGTGGCACATTTTGGGAGAAGTTTGTGGTACATTATGAGAAAAGTCTGTGGTACATTATTGAAATCAGTGGCACATTATGGCAGAAATCTGGTAAATTATAGAAGTCAGTGGCACATTAATTAAATAAACATTTGATATTTGATTATATAGATCAGTTTAATTTACCATTTGTACATTATTCATTATTAGTGACCTGAAATTTGTACTGGGCCATGTACAGTGGGGATCGAAAGTTTGGGCACCCCAGCTAAAAATTTGTATTAATGTGCATAAAGAAGCCAAGGAAAGATGGAAAAATCTCCAAAAGGCATCAAATTACAGATTAGACATTATTATAATATGTCAACAAAAGTTAGATTTTATTTCCATCATTTACACTTTCAAAATAACAGAAAACAAAAAAATGGCGTCTGCAAAAGTTTGGGCACCCTGCAGAATTTATAGCATGCACTGCCCCCTTTGCCAAGCTGAGACCTGCCAGTGTCATGGATTGTTCTCAATCATCTGGGAAGACCAGGTGATGTCAATCTCAAAGGTTTTAAATGCCCAGACTCATCTGACCTTGCCCCAACAATCAGCACCATGGGTTCTTCTAAGCAGTTGTCTAGAAAACTGAAAATAGTTGATGCCTACAAAGCTGGAGAAGGCTATAAGAAGATAGCAAAGCGTTTTCAGATGTCAATATCCTCTGTTCGGAATGTAATTAAGAAATGGCAGTCATCAGGAACAATGGAAGTTAAAGCAACATCTGGAAGACCAAGAAAAATATCAGACAGAACAGCTCGCAGGATTGTGAGAAAAACAATTCAAAACCCATGTTTGAGTGCACGATCCCTCCAGAAAGATCTGGCAGACACTGGAATTGTGGTACACTATTCCACTATAAAGAGATACTTGTACAAATATGGTCTTCATGGAAGAGTCATCAGAAGAAAACCTGTTCTACGTCCTCACCACAAAAATCATCGTTTGAACTTTGCAAATGAACATATAGACAAGCCCAATGCATTTTGTAAACAAGTTCTGTGGACCGATGAGGTTAAAATTGAATGTTTTGGCCGGAATGAGCAAAGGTACGTTTGGAGAAGAAGGGGCACAGAATTTAATGAAAAGAACCTCTGTCCAACTGTTAAGCATGAGGTTGGATCAATCATGCTTTGGGGTTGTGTTGCAGCCAGTGGCACAGGGAACATCTCATGAGTAGAAGGAAAAATGGATTCAATAAAATTTCAGCAAATTTTGGATGGTAACTTGATGCCATCTGTGAAAAAGCTAAAGTTAAAGAGAGGATGGCTTCTACAAATGGATAATGATCCTAAACACACCTTGAATTCCACGGGGGATTACATCAAGAGGCGTAAACTGAAGATTTTGCCATGGCCTTCACAATCTCCTGACCTCAACATAATTGAAAATCTATGGATAGACCTTAAAACAGCAGTGTGTGACAGACAGCCCAGAAATCTCAAAGAACTGGAAGACTTTTGTAAGGAAGAATGGGCAAAGATACCTCAAACAAGAATTGAAAGACTCTTGGCTGGCTACAAAAAGCGTTTACAAGCTGTGATACTTGCCAAAGGGGGCAGTACAAGATATTAACTCTACAGGGTGCCCAAACGTTTGCAGACGCCATTTTTTTGTTTTCTGTTATTTTGAAAGTGTAAATGATGGAAATAAAATCTAACTTTTGTTGACATATTATAAGAATGTCTAATCTGTAATTTGATGCCTTTTGGAGATTTTTCCATTTTTCCTTGGCTTCTTTATGCACATTAGTACAAATTTTTAGCTGGGGTGCCCAAACTTTCGATCCCCACTGTACATATGACAAATGCTTTTAGACTAGGGATGAGCTAAGCTGCCCGGGTTCGGTTCAAGCAAGGTTTGAGCAACTTCAAAGGAGTTCAGATGCTGAACTTAGACTATCTTGAAATCAATGGGAGCTAAATCTGTCAAATTGAAAATGCTATTTTTTGGGTAATAGGCAAGGGGGTACCATAATAAAGCATGGGGGTGGGGGGATGAGCAGTGCCCGGACAAATGCCTGTGAAAGGGTGCACCTCTGTGATGTATAGAGAGTGCTGCAGCAGCACTGACAATTACAAAGCAAAAATGTTTAAGATTACCATCAAATGACATATCATTTCTGGCTTCTTTTTTTTTGTAAAAATAAGAGAACAAAACAAAACAGCACAAAGGCTCAAGGGTCTGCCATGTATTTTCGGGGACCTTTGGAGAAGTTGGTGTGCTTTTTTTTTTTTTTTTGTAAATGTAATTTTTGCTGTAGCACATTCGAAAGCAAAAATTACACCAGGGTCTGGTATGGAGTTAAAAAAACTCCATGCAAAAAATAAAATACGATGACCTGGCATACATGAATAATACCAATGCTCCCAAAGATGTCATTAGTTAAATAGGTGAGGGGATGGGGATAGTAGCGACATCATTGAAATGTTAATGCAATGTTATTGCCCAAATATGGCTATGTGACCATCTACAGGCAATGATGTAACCCCATCTGATCCCTTACAACTTGCTTATGTGGCTGGGGATTCCAGACCACATAAGTGAATAAGCCAGGTGATGTCCTTGGTTTATAAGGATCTGCTAGGTGCAAGCACCAGCTGCCTCCTTATCAACCATTGACTGCTGGAAGCTGTCATGTTTAGTCATGCTGAATGCTCTAAATGTAAGTTTGGACCTCATCTCTATATTTTATTTATGATGTTCTCAGCCTTAACTCAGTAAGGAGGAAGATGATTGTAAGCTCCAAAGGAGCAGGGCCCTCCTAACCCTCTTGTATTGAACTGTATCGTTGTTGTATTGTCTCCCGTTATATTGTAAAGTGCTGAACAAACTGTTGGCGTTATATAAATTCTGTATAATAATGACTCTCCCCTTTAAAATGATAGGGTGCTTAATTAAAATTGTTTTTGTAAAGAAGATGGTAAGTTATATATACAGTATATGCACACATGGGGAGACTTTATATGTTTCAGATGCAACCTATTTGTGTTCTCTTCAATATTTTACTTTTTTTTAAATAAATAATTGTTTTGGTACAGTTCAGGATTAGATGGGACCCTATTTTCCAAGCCTACGCCTGCTCAGTGAGTTTGGAGTTTAGTTCCTGTGTTTATCTGCTGAGTTTACAATGCTGACAAAAGTGTCAGACCTGAGTAAGCCAGGCGTAAAATATATGTTATTTCTCTTTCCTATCAGACTGGAACTGATTAAATAAATGTTCCAACAATATTATTATTAAATGATGGAACTAGCATCATATGGTAAAGTGCGTAAAAGCATTGCCTGTGTTGATGAAATTGAAATTCTACTCAAGTGTTAATTCTGTTTACTACTGCAAAATGTATACATGTTTGAATTTTTCAGAGAACATTATTATTTCCAAGGATCTGGGCTGGTGACAATATTTTAACACCATTTTCTCAGTCCATATCTTGAAAATCTGAAAACACCACCAATATAAGCAATATAAGAAACACATATTACTCCCACACACATATTTGTGTCCTGTGAGAAGCTGTTCAGGTCAATTTAAGCCAATCAGTGACCAGGCTACAGCACTAATATGGTTGCAATAACTCATTTTCATGGCCATGGCCAGGTTGAGAGCCAGAACCGAAGTCTAAAACTGTGGCTCTTATAACCGATTCCTGCACTCGTCCTCCTTTTTTCACTGTATATAATGTATAAAGGCTGCTATTTGTCAGATATAAGTTAAGATTAGATAAGATTATCCACAGTGGATATGGATGACAACTAAACTGCTATTATAGATCCACACACTGATGATGTCACCTTAATTAAAAGTGTTCTTTTACAGTAATAGTTCAATGGAGACTAGGTCAGCCTAGTAATACTGTTACATAGAGCAGTATCTCTTCCATACACAATAAATGTGTTAAAGCAGAATCAGATCTTCACTCTTCCACCATGTTTTTTGTACCCCTGCTTACAAGACTGCCGTCTTTGCAGTTCAGATACTCTCCCATATAGCAGATCCAGCATTGTCTTGCTGAGATCCTTTTCTTTTCCTCCAGTGATTGGGTCCCACGCTGCCATATTCTTTGTGATATCATTAAAAGTCTGTCGACTTTTCCAGGTTCAGCCAGTGGGCCTCCTGGTGACGTACCTCTAGGCCTGCTCCCTTTCTCCTTTGTGAATGTAAGACAAGGCCTCCTGGGATATGTGATTTGCAAATCACAGATGGCACAACACGCGCAGTGCACGCCATTCACTTAGGTGAATGACGTGTGAGGGGGCGGGACCAAACCTTTAACTGAAACAAGGTAAATAAATAAAAAAAAGTGATTTTGGAGGAGAGGAGGAAAGGAGGAGGGGTGGAGAGGAGGAACTTATCTTTTGAGGGTGAAGATTTGCTTTAATGGATACCTATTTTGGGTATTTGGAATTAGGTTGCTTAAAATGTAAACACTTATGAAATACTCTTTATTTCCTCAATTGCTTTTCCTAATATGACCAAGACACCAGGCGGGAAAGTTAAACTAGCAGTCCCCTGTAAACAAAGCAAATGAATGCTTACCTATCAAGGGGGTGGGCTTTTTAAACTTTGCTTTTTTGATGAGCTCTGGGCTTTGCTGGTTGCTGCTATTCATCACTTATGGTTTTGTTGTGAATAGCATGTCCCTCACTGGGCACTGTGGTTCCTCCTGCTAACCCCTACATTCTGTTTTTAAAGAAACCAAAGGCTTTACACACCACCGACTTTAGAAGTGAGCTTCCTCATCCTACTATACCTACTTTACCTTGTTTAATTGTTTCCCCTGGTGATAGGGTGGCTTTAAAGTACCCTTCATTTCTTTTTCACAGTGAGGAAATGTTCAAATGACCCATACATTTAACAGTAGGCTGCACCACACAGCTACATAAATGTGATTTGTGTGTGTACTTTTTCCTATGTAGGTATAATTATTTGTAGAGATTTCATCTTTTGAATATACAGTATTTGTTTACCTCAGGCATAATGGCCCTGTAATGCGATCTGAGATATTCTGCCCTGTAGAAACATAGTTGGCAGAAATGTACTTACAGTATTTAGGAAAGCTCTGGGACAGTAACATTCCTTCATTATTCCCATGACATCTTTGACATATTTTATTTTTATTGACAAAAAAGAAAAGAAAAAACACTTGAGTTTGTAACACATTATAACATACCCTATTGCTTTCAAATTTGGAGCGATCATTATTTGCCTTGGCTGTTTTCTCCGCTAATTTCTTTTGCATTTGTGGTCCTCTTCCAAAGAAGATGTAGTTTACAAAGGCATATTCCAGTAAGGCCAAGAACACAAATACAAAGCATCCCATCAAATACATGTCAATGGCTTTTACATATGGGATCTTAGGCAATGTCTCCCGGAGATGAGTATTTATGGTTGTCATAGTCAGGACAGTGGTAATTCCTAAATACACAAGAAAATTATCATTATTATTATTTAATATCTTGATTGTGTACTATTGATCCAAAATACCTGTGTCACTGGATCTACAGTTTTGGCCAGACACAGGTGCTAGTCATAAAGATTTAATAAAATACTAATATCAAAATACTTGCAAAGATGATAACATAGTACATTAAATGGAAATTGGTGGCATTTTTTGGATTCTACAATGCAGAAACCTTTTTTTTTTTGGATGTTTGGTATTCCTTGCAACATGCTATTAATAATTAAAGACAATAATGTTTTTGACAGACAATTTCATTGTAGTTTAGGTACACTATTGTTAAAATGATAGTGGCAGGCAATGTATAGGTTTTCTTTTCACATTTCTCATGTTTTCAAAATGTGATTTTACAGAAAATGGGCTTGATACAGAAAGAATAGGTAAACGGTTAGTAAAGCAGCTGCCAGAGCATTCAATTTGATTAAAGCTTCAATGGAAGTAACCTATATGATTGTTAACCAACTGCTCCACTTTAGATCCAGTTTATGCAAATTAGAGACAAAAAAGCCTCATTAACAGAAACCAGAGTGAACCTGTTACCCAAGGCAACCAATTATTCCTAAGAAACAAACCTGACAAGCAATTGCTCCACTTTACTCTAGTAGTAAATGGTCCTTAGAAGTGATTTTGAAGATTGCATATCACCCACTTTTTGGGTCACATTTTGAAGTAATATAGTCAACAAACCGATGTCAGTTTGCGTTGTGCTCCAAGTGACAAACATTTCAATTATAGCAAAGCTGGACAAATACCAGTAAGTATTTATAAGGTAGTGAATGTGACATTCACTAACATTCACTGCACATAAATCAATCACTACATACACTAGGAAGATAAACCTGCAGTGAATATTTAGTAAATGTCACACTCACAGCTTTAAATATACCCGTATGTGATTACTGAAAACATTTTTTTATTGAATTAAAAAATCTTGAATAATATTTAGAAGAAAGGAATTGGATGGTTGAAACATTTCTTTACAGCACGTTTATTTTCCTGGGGCATGTGTTTTAAGCTTCATTAACATGGGTGTAAAGATTTGTACACCCATGTGAAGGGCTTCGCAGTCTTCACTGACTTCACTGGCTCTGGATGTACAGGTGTTCTGTATATCCACATTCAGGCAGTACCATTTATATCCATTTGGACTCAGAGGCTGTATGGACACAGCTGCTTGTCCCTATTTGATAGCTCTGCAGAAAATGTTCATTCGGGACTGCACACACGCACCCTGTGAAAGATTCACCTGCAGTGAATGTTTGGTGAATGACACATTCATTCCTTTATAATATGTCCCTTAGCCTTGATAAAAACAGTTTAAGTTAGGGCTAAAACCTAAAATTTTGTATGACTGTTATACGTTTTATATTGTCTAATAAGAGATTCCCTTGTGTTTGGCCAAGTTTAATTTCAAATATTTCTCAAATATATGACTATTATGATAACAAAACATCAATAATAACACACAGGGCTGTGGATAAGGGGGTACTAATTGTCCTTCTGTACATGGCCCAGGTCAGCAGGGGGGCCCAGGCAGATGGGTGAATTGGATGTGGGCAGGGAGGATGATCGGCATTGGGGGGGGGGCGGAGCCATTACTGGAACCAATCCCCTGTATGGCTCTCTTCAGCATCTGAGAGCTAGCTTCTTCTCTCCTTCTTCACTCCTGCTGGCTTTCAACAGAGCCATACTGGAGATCGGTTGTAGTATTTGCCCTCTGATGCACCCATCAACCTCCCTGTCGACCTTATGTTTCCCCTGCTGCCAGGGCTTCCCTGTGTGCCCCACCTTCACAGTGGCAGCTGCAAGCACACAATAGGATCCTTAAGGATGGAGAGTTGGGGAAGGGTCCAGTAAATATGTAACATTTACCAGCTCCTTCCTTTCCTGAATTAACACAATGAGTATTTGGTATCAATTACTCACCGTGTTAATTTATAACTGAAGCATAGTAAACTTTTTTTTTTGCGGGGTGGGGCTGTCAGGTTAGCTCTATGGGGCCCTGTGGTTTCTAACAGCATCCTTATTAACATATACCCTTAAAACACATTTTTAGAAGCAAGAAATGTATTACATTTATTAAAAGAAATTGTTGCTATTCAGTGTTGCAGTATTTGCTAATGTTGTACCATTTATGGTTTTTATTGTACAATTCTCATCGACTACACTATTTTCTTTGTTTTATTGTACTGAACGTTGCAATTAATCTACCTACAGCTACAGGGATAATTTTATTCTGTTTGAGCAGCCCAACAAGAGTATGGAAAAGTGAATACCACATACAATAACATTGTTTTTATAAATCTTGATTTTACTGGAAAGTACTTAGTTTTACATTATACAATAAAATATATCAGTGAGCAAAATGTAATATTGGCAGTGAAATGGCAAATTCCACATAAATCATTATAATAGCTTAGAAAAGTTGGATATTAACTAGATGCCTGCTCAAAAATAGATTCATTTATGAACAGTTGGTGGTGTGTCCAATTAAAGGCATTCTAACCAAAACTGATTTGTATAACTTAATAATAAACATAATTATATATTTGCAGCAAAAAGAAGTCCTATAACTATATATATATATATATATATATATATATATATATATATATACATTTCCCTTGCAGAAGTAAGCCTTCTCATTAACCTTTTTTACTGCCACTGTTTTTAATGTTGTTAGTATTCGAAATAAAATGCATCTACTATAAAACACAAGACTGTCACAAGCTACTGAGAATTTCTTTCAATTTATACCAGAAAAAAATATATTTGCATACATAATATACCTCTACCATTATCAATTTGTACCACAGCATGATATTTTCACAAAATATTATTATATATACACAATGAAAACAAATATTAATAAAAAAAACAATTTGACATGTCTGTGAGAAAAGTGTAGCAAATGTGCAATAGGCTTCACCTCCAGTAATTTTTCTCAGAAGTGCAGTACCTTTGAACGTGGTCTTTAGTGCACTGATCATCATCATATGGGGATACTTCTTACAGACTGCAATTGTAAATGGGGTATTTACAATGACCACTAAAGAAAAGGGAGCATTTATATTGACCACTGATATAAAGGAGGCCTTTCCATTAAAAATTTAGTGGGGACACAGACAATGGCGACTAAAGCAAAGGGGCTTTCTGCTGATTGCTACTATAAAGGAGGCATTTTTTCATGTAACCAGACCACATGTAAGAGAGCATTTCTAGTGACCACCAAAGTAAAGAAGTTTATTTTATTAGACAGTCCAATTTAGTAACTACATACTTAAATAAAGTTTTGTTTGGTGGTGGATTCTGAAGAAAAAGATAAGAAATGTATCACTGATCACAAATAATAAGATGTGAAAATGGTAAAGGGGCTATTATAAAAGGTACGAAAATTAGGCGTCACTGGAAAAAGGGAGTGCACAATTAAAATTTTGCTCTGGGACCCTGTATTTGTCCCTCTTATAATACAACAGTCAATCAAAATGCAATTTCTATAAACCCTAAATTTCCATTCATACCACTGAATTCAGGGAGCAGGGATACGTGACAACCACAATCATCAAGTAGTTATTGTAGCTGGGGCAGTGTGGATAGCATGGAACTGTTGAGTTAGCCTTTAGTCATTTTATGACCATGTGAATAATCTAATGGCAAAAGATCGTTTCTTTCGACAGACTCTTGCTTTAGTATGTATGTATTACATAAGTTTGAATGTATGTGAGGATATCAGACCCCTCCAACATTGCTCTTATCCTTAAGTTACAAAAGTTTACTGGCTGGAAATGTCTTCCTTTGCAAGGGCCTTCTCCTGTAAAGTCATCCATACATGGATCAAAATTTGTCCACTTGAGCAGGGATCGGCCAAATTTTGATCCATGTATGGGCAAGCTGGTTGTACAAAAGTCGATCAATCAATCAACTTGTGCACAAACAGCTTGTAGCGTTTAACTCAAATGATCAGTTCCACTGGCTATAGGTGGCAACAAAGATCATTTCATTCTGATGCAGCAAAGTCTCCCTGCTGTCAGAATACAATAGCACAGCAGGAAGGATTCCCCCATCAAACTTAAATATGTGGCTGGAGGAATTAACTCATTGGTTGAAAAATATGAATCATGTATGGACTGCCTATGAAGTGTGTCTGCTGTTGTAATACTATACCTTATGGACATCCTGATTATTACACAATTCAGAAATAGTAAGTTTGGACAATAATTAACTAATGCATATTGTTTTATGTTTATTGCATGCTAGTATCATGTTATTGTCTACATGAAATACCCTCTAATGCTACTTTTTATGAGTGTTAGGTAAAATATTACATGTAACATTCTCCTGGGATTCACTCTCAGTTAATAAGCACATGGGCGAACAAATTTCATACCTAGTGCAACTCTTGCTGCTGATGCATCATAGTTGATCCAAAATGATACCCAGGATAATATTGTAATCAATATAGATGGCATATAGGTCTGAAGAATAAAGTACCCAATATTTCTTTTTAACTTGAAGCTCAGGGAGAGTCTAGGATATGAGCCTGTAACAGAAAAAAATGAAAGAAAAAAAAAGATGATGACGGTTGGTAGCTGAGATGATACACTAACTTAATACCGCACTCCTTAATATGTATTTCAATGTTTGTGAATTCAGAAAAGACTTTGAATTTTCTTTTTTGCATCTGTGGCTATATGCCTGTCACAGCAACTAGTTCCAAAATTGTGTTTCAAGTTAATAGCATTTAGGAGTATGATAAATGTCTGCATGTGCTATTTCATTACAGATTCTGGCATTATGCATTCACAAGGAAATATAACTGTCCTCTTTCTTATCTATTATATTTACCAGAAGAAAACATTACAATGTGTGCTACTAATATCTATGAGTCTGCATTGCAGTAGTAGAATGTTGTACCATGTTACTCATTGATTACCATAGAAAGTTTGGAGTATAAGCTAATTACAGTCACTGAAAAATGAACAGAGAGCACACTAGCATAGTATAAAATACTCAATAAATGTTGTTCAAATAAATGTCCTGTACTCACAAACATACACAATGTGAATGCTCAACTTGTAGAATCCATAACATCCAAAGTCCCTTGACCAATAGGCAGAAATCTCTAACTTCTGAAGCCTCACAACCAACATAGGTATGACCTTAGTGGCACAGAAATCTTTTTTGCATTTTGAGGGTAAACAATCTTTATTGTGCCAACAATTATTGAAAATTTTACATTATGCTGATGCATTCACTGTTAATTTTTCAGCATCGCCAAGGAATTTCTAGTCTAGAGGGAGTTGCAAGGCTGTGGATCCAGTTTTGTTTTCAACCTATATAAATATGCTCTAGGTTGGAATTTTTGGACTTTGTTTACTTGTATCCTTTTTCAATTTGAGCAATGACATTATTTTTCTGGCTATTTTGAGTTATTAAAGATTCCTTAAAGCTTGCATAGCTTTTAAGTTAGCCAGTAAAGGGCATAATTTAAACTCCACACTCCACACTGTATAAGTCTACCTTAAAAGCAAGTTAATTTGTTACAGCAAATGTATAACTACTCCTGGTTTTTGACAAGTTTTCAGAGGCTGTGAGGTTGATTTACAAAAACTAGAGAGTGCAAAATCAGGTGCAGCTCTAACCAATCAGCTTCCAGATTCTTTGTCAAAGCTTAATTGAATGAGCTGAAGTTAGAAGCTGATTGGCTACCATGCACAGCTTCACCAGATTTTGCACTCTCTATTAACTCTCTAACAAGCAAGGGATTTAATGAAATTTAGCAAATACGTATCTGCATTTTATGGTAAAATAAAGGTAAAGCTATTAATAAACAAGCAGATGTCTACCTGAGAGCAAAAGGGTGGAGACACATCCAGGTAGTGAGGTAGTACAGATTCAAAAAGTGCGATTCTCTACAGGTACTTTATACTGCCCAGTCCCAACCTGAATGTTACATTGTGATGTTAGATTTGGTTGGGCTTCGTCTATATATGACCAGTTTCAGCAACGTATATGTAGATGTTGCTTCTAAGAACTAAGTGATTAATCAGTCGCTAAACACACAATGCACACATGACAATAAAATTTACAATATGTTTTATTAATAATAACTTTTTTTTAACCATATATTATTTGAAACATGTATAATTTGTTAAAACATGCCTAATTCAAGCATGTCATGATCTCTTTAATGTTTTGCAGCAATGTATTATGTGTAGCACTACAGCTTCTGCTGTCATTCTCACCTTGTGCAGCCGAAAGTGTTAAGTGAGTGAGGCTGCTTGAAATAAACCTGCTGCAAAAATGGTCCATAAAAAGTAAATAGACAAAAATACTCAAAAACAGAAAGTGAATTTTGTAGATTCAGGAAACAATGCAAGGCACAAAATAGGAGTGTAACTTCATGACCTAATTTGAGCTTCACTACATTAATCCTAAGCAAAACCAATATAAAAGAAAAGCACATTTTATATAACAATTTGTATGTAACTATCACTTCTCTCTGTGTATGGCTGTAAAAAGGTTAGCACCGCCAACCCAAACTAGCCATTGAAGCAAATGATTAATTGCTATCTCTGGAAACTGTAAGTTCCTATTTTCCCTCAGGTCATTATGATACAATAGCGATCTTCTCTCTATCTCTCTTGTTCTCTTATGTAACCTAGAAACCCAAACACAGCAGCTTTGTGTCCTCCGTTTTTATCCTTATCTTGTATCCTTAAAGGGATACAGCACTCAGTATAAAAGAATTTATTTCAGTTTATGCAAGATATCCACAGAATGTTAGATTTTCCTTGTAAGTAGAAATATAATTTTAATACAAAAAAGAGAAAAGGTTTTTATGCATACGTTGTTGGTGAAATCTATACATACACACTGGAGGTGATTAATAACATAATGGAATATGTAAGAGAGAGAAAATTCCCTAAAACTGATTGTATGTTTGTGGAGAACATAAGTTTTCTTGTCAAGCAAAAAAAATAAAAAAAAAATAAAAATACCCTTTAGAACTACAGTACTTCTAAACTGAGAACTGCCCTATATTTCATTATAATGTATTTACACATATTAGGTCCTTTTACAGAAATGAGTCATTGTTTCCTAACCTTATGTTTACATAACAATAAATCAAGAAAGTTTTGAAATAATTCAGAATAACACATCTAGTCGCCATTGTTTTGGTTTGCATGAGATATGGTATCTGCATTTCTTATTGGAAAAAAACCGTTTTAAACATATTTGGGGAAATTTAAATTTGTCATGTTATTTAAGGAAGGACGTGATGCAGTCATTAAAGACAAAAAAAAAAAAATCCAGGCAAAAAGTGCCTCAGTGAGCCCCCCCATCCCCATATACATCTTAACATGCTCTTACAGTTTCAAACATTATCTGATATGAGCAAAGATCAGTGCCATTCTTCTCCTGAAATCATTGTAATGCCATTCATCCACCTGGAGGTTGATTATAAGCTGAAAATGCAGCTTATTTAGTCACCTCTCCTCCTCAAACATGCTAATTGGACAAAGAAGGAACTAGAGAACCGGGATTAGCTCAAACCATGCCTCCTGTGGGCATGTTCAGTGTTAGTTTCAGGACTGTGCAAAGTAGTGGAGTCTATCTCGGCTCTATTGACCCTTCCTCTTCTAGTCTGAGTGCTGTAGTACAAATGATTACAAAAGGATGATTGCAACATCCAGGTAAAAATGATAGGTAAATGTAAAAAAATATAAAATTTTATTTTTATTTTTGGTGAATACATACCTGGATCAAATTGTGGTTTTTGCTCCATTTTTTAATTTGAATGAATGTTATTCTTATCCATTTCCTTTTTTTTCTATTAGTAGGTAAACTTAGATAATTATTTTTATCCATATTAAATTTACAAGCCTTTATTTTTATGTTAACTTCACCATTCTTTGTACACAAAACATATTTAATGCATTAGTAAATTAGAAACAAATTGCAGATTAAAATGTTTTTCTTTTTCTAATCTTTTTATGATTCTCTAGACACACAGATCTGCACAGATAGGATTGGCAAGGAGGGAGATTGCTGACAGCACATGTCACATGATCAGCAGACCAGGAACACTGGCTGTCTAAATAAATCAGCACAGAGATTGGCTATACTGAGATTAGTTGAACATTCTAATTACTTTACAAAACTGATGGAGCGGTGTATAGTATATTCTGTTTTTTTTTAATGTAAGGTAATGCTTCTCTTTCTGCTATCACCTAGGGAATGGAGGTAGTGCTGACAGTATAGAACACCAAGAATGAGTGAATGAGCATTTCATATCTATCTCAATATCTTATTGATTGTTTCAGTAAAATGTAATATTTAAGAATGTATGTGAACTGCAGAGACTATGTTATGAGGTACAAAATGTCAATGTATTACCATAGTTATTGTATCTGAGCAAAAGTATGCTCATTCCAGTATCCAGTAGACGTAAATTTGCAAAATTCATTTCTAAGTGTTAAAATATGTGCTAATACGTCCCAAACTCCCTGTATGGGAGTATAAAAGTGTTTCTTTTTATTGATAAACAAATAACAATGAAGGCACAATAAAAACACATCTTATAGTACAGCAAGGAAGGTTTAGAACTTTTTCCAGGCTTTATTGCTGTGTATCCATGAGTCTACCCCTCACTTCCTTTAAAGTTGACAGTTGTCAGGCAGTTCAGGAAAAGGAGAATTCTCTTAATTGCAGAGACAGAGTTTAAAGTCTGCCAGACAAATATCTTCAAAGGAGACACAGTCTGATGTTAGAAGTTATATCTATTGCACCATTTATCCAAAGCTCAGAAGAACATTTTGGCTGAAGTGTTACACATGAGGGGGATTAGTAATTTTAGCCAAACATTCACTCATTCACAGTCACCATGTCTATTGTCTTCACGTGTATTGGCTTCTTGGCCATATTTAAAACTTTATTCTTGTACAGTAAAAGATATACAAAAATGCAAAAGTGCAAACTTGCTGTTTATATAAAACCAAAGAAAAATGTGTAATATACAGTTGTGTTCAAAAGTATGCATACCCTTAGTTCTTAATATTTTGTATTGCCCCCTTTAGCATCAATGACAGAGTTCAGTCTTTTATAATAGTTGTCTATAAGATCTTGAATTCTTGCAGGTGGCATAGCTGCCCATTTGCCTTGGCAAAATGCCTCCAGGCCATGCAAACTCTTGGTCATCTTGCAAAACCGCACGTTTGAGATCTCCCCAGAGTGTCTTGATGATATTAAGGTCAAGAGACTGCGATGGCCACTCTAGAACCTTCACCTTTTTCATCTATAACCACTGGAGCATCAATTTAGCCTTGCACTTAGGGTCATTGTCATGCTGGAAAGTCCAACAGTGTCCTATGCACAGCTTTTATGCAGAAGAATGCAATTTGTTTGCCAGTATTTTCTGATAACATGTTGCATTCGTTTTGCCATCAATTTTTACAAGATTCCAGGTGCCTTTAGAGGTCACACCCTCCCAAAACATCAGTAAGCCACCACCATGCTTCACAGTGGGGATGGTATTCTTGTCGCTATAGGCTGTCTTGAGCCCTCTCCAAACATAGTGCTTATGGTTGTGACCATACAGCTCTATTTTGGTGTCGTCATTCCAGATTATAGTGTGCCAGTAACTGTGAGATGTGTCAAGGTGTTTTCAGGCATATTGTGACTGGGCTTTTTGTGGCATTGGCACAGTAAAGGCTTCTTTCTGGCAACTCGACCATGCAACTCATTTTTTTTCAATATCATCATACTGTACTCCTTGAAAAACCACACCCGTCTTTTTCAAAAGCAACCTGTATTTCCCCTGAGGCTACCTGTGGGTTTTTCTTTGTATCCCAAACAATTCTGGCAGTTGTGGTTGCAGTCTTTCTTGGTCTACCTGACCTTGGCTTGGTATCAAGGGATCCCTGAATGTCCCACTTCTTAATAAGTGATTTAACAGTACTGGCTGGCATATTCAAGGCTTTGAATATCTTTTTATATCCTTTTCCATCTTTATAAGGTTCCCTTACCTTGTTATGCAGACCTTTTGACAGTTATTTTCTGCTCCCCATGGCTCAGTATCTAGCCTGCTCAGGGCATCCATGTGAGAGCTAACAAGCTCACTGACTATATACACAGACACCTATTGAAAATTAAAAATGCACATATGCAGGAAATTAACCGTTAATTTCCATAATAACTTGTGTGTGTCACCTTGTGTGCCTGTACCGAACATTCCATGGTATGTAAACTTTTGATCAGGGCCATTTAGGTGATTTCTTTTATCATTATGGTTTAAAGAGGAGCTGAACAACTATTTTATAATAAATTGCTTGATATGATCACTTTCCTTAAATAAAAGATGGATTTCTGGCATGATCAGTCATATTTTTAATATTTGTGTCAACATTTTACAATTTCTCCCAGGGTATGCAAACTGTATTACAGATTGCCTCTCCTTAGATGTGGTGGCAGCATTAACTGTATATTTTCAAACTAACAACATTTTAAACAAGTACAGAAACTATCTTCTGATCTTGCTAGATATGCAGGGTCCTTGTCACTTCCTGTAAGCTCATTAGCATGCAAAAACAATGTTATCTTTCCTCTGTTAACCACTAAAACCCCATTTAATGGAGATGAACAGTGTAGACATACTCTCAGTCTAGCCTGGGTGGCAACCATAGCTTTCTCCAGAGATACAGTAGATTGTGTACGTGTAGCCACCTTAAGACAGGATCACTAGGTGAAAATAAAGGGGGAAAAGTTGGAAAAAAGAGAACTAATGCAGCCACTTCATCTAATGACATGTGCTGCAGTGTTAACAATAAATGAGTACAGCATTACTTGCAGCAGGTTGTGCTAAAACACAACATTAAAAATATTTTCTGCTCCCTGCTGCAGTTATGTACTGTGAAGAAATTAAAATCAATGGTAAACAAAATAAACAGCAAACTATGCTAGAACTGGCAGGCTCAGTTGACATAACTTCTCTTATAACTCAATAAGTTTGTATTCAAATTTGAAGTCAATATATAATTTATAAAGCAGAATTTAATTTGAATTAATACTTCATTTAAATGTATGCCAGGTAAATATTTAATAATGCAGCAACTGCTGTACATACAATAAGGTCTACTGCTGTCCATTCTAGTACCAGTGTCATCATTTACATGCAGCATTTTCAAAAATCATACATTATTAAAGTTTTTTGGTACCAGGAGACATTACTGCTGCATTATTAAAATATTGTTTAATTTCTCTCTTTGTTAAGTTGTTAGTGAGCACAGCTTAAAAACAAAAATGTCTCTCATACTTAAAATATGCATTAACATCTTATTAGAAAATAAATAAATTTTGATATAAATTCATGTATTGATTCAGTCCAATAATACTAAAAACATGCTTTTAATATAACAGGTTTACTTCAAAATGGTATTTCTGGCTTGTTTTATCACTTTTTAGTTGTATGTGTACCTGAAACCCGGTGAAAAATGTTCACAATTTGATTGCCCTTTTGTTGGAACGAAAGATATAATAGTATTGGCTGATGTTAATCAAGTCCAGAATAAAAAATAATTACTAAGGTGGAAGGTAGTTTTCTGAGCTGTCAAATTGAGGCATGCAACAAAGGTAAGCTATCCTGATTCCCCAAATGTGAATGGATTATATGCATGCAGACATTAATATTCATTACATCACATCCTACTTGCACACATGCATACTAGCATGCACCTGGAGGAGCTTTTACCCACTAATTTCAAAGTTCTCAAATTGTCCAGCTTGGTTATGTGCTCTGACATGTGCAGGCACTCCTGAGACACCTTTTGGTCCCTGGTGTATACTAGCCGGAAGGCTGTGGGATGGTTGTGGGTATTGGAACCGCACCTGTTCCCGCACCCCCAACCACCCACAGCTGAATCACTCTGCTCTTGCTAGACGTGCCGGTCTGCCATTCATTTTGAATTGCACCCTCACTCATCTCAGTCGGCAGCACGATCGTGGGTGTGGGAAAGACCACAAGGTTTTTCTGCAGATTAATTTTTTAAAAGGTGCATGCACCATTTTTTTGTTTTGAACGTGGGCTACGTGGCTCGCACTAGTGTGAACCTAGCCTAAAGCCATAACTGAAAGGCACCTCTGGTAAGCCTATGCAAAAGTTCCCTGTTGCTGTGTAGAAATGTTTGTGAATGTTCACATGTGCAGTTTGAAACTATTTATTCCATTCTAACATATGGACCAGGCAAACAGACAAAGATCAGTAATGTTTTTTGGTCAATTTTAATTATAATATTAAATTTACATATTTATAAACTGATGTTTTATACAATTGTTATAATTATTGTATAAAACCTTTATTTTACATATGAGTATTTATTACACAGTGTGTCTAATAAAATTATTATATAGGACTGCACTCTAGACCATTAAAATTTTCAAAAAGAACGAAAACAAGATAGCTGCCATTCTTAATGGTATACCCATCAAATTAGTAATTATCAAAAAAGTTAGAACAGGGCTACTCACTTTCAAACCCTCTCAAACATGTCTCACAAAAATACAAAAATAATGTGAAAGCAATGTAAGTATAATCTCCTATTAATAACAACCCTGTTTAAAGTGCAAATAAATATATGTGTAAACTTTCTCATATGCGCCTCTCATCGTACATACATATATATTGTAAAACAGTATTTCCATATATCAGAGTGTCCAGTGTAACCATATACATAGAGTGGTTATATAGTAATTATATAGTAATTATATAACATCCAGCGTGCTAACGCCACAGATATAATAACCACAATGTCCAGCATATATTCTTGTGTCCATCAACATATAAAAAACATGCACCAATCACAGTGTTTCTCCTGTGTGTAATACACGCACTTGATGACACCACCAATAAAGTGCTCTTCCACCACCAAATATATTGAATGAACTCACCAGAGCGATATGCTGGTCAAATGATAAACCAGCAAAAGTGCATGTTGCTCTGGGAGTAACGATCTGCAGCTCATAATTCTGTCTTCAGGGGCTTCTTGGAACAACACCACACTATCTCATAATCACTCGTAAAGAAAGAAGAAAAAAAGTGCTTCCATAGCGTAAAACCATTCAATATGTTTATTCATATAAAAGCAATAAAAACCACTCACATTGAGTTTTATCTCCACTGACACAAGTAATTACACATGGGATCATGAAACAAGGTTATCCCCAGCCATAATCCAAAGACCGTGGGAAAACACCACTGTGCATGGTGATGTAACCTCCTGGCCCCGCCCTACGCGTTTCATCATTTGACGTACTCTGGGAGGCCTCAGTGATTATAAGATAGTATGGTATTGCTTTGGATATAGTAGGGAGTGGTTAGGGTATAAGATTTTTTTAATCAGTGTTCCTACTGGGGAGTACCCTCCCCACTTCCTGTCAGCTCCCCCTGTCCCTGAACAGGTGTCACAGAGACAGGAAGGGAGGGAAGATTAAGTGAGTCAGAAATTTTAATCCCCCTCCTCCATAAAAAACTTAAAAACACATCTAGGATGGAGTTAGACTTTAAAAACATTGCCCCATTTTTTAGGTTAACATAACTGAGTACTGCAGAAAAAAAGCCTCATCAAATTTGAAATGCATGGTTTTACTGCTGAAAGGCAAGGGTTTTTTTAGAAGTTAATAAGGTAAGTACTGTTCAGAAGCATTTTTTGTTGTAGAATGTCCCATAACCCAATAACTTAAGATTTTAAATGAGCCGGCCTTTTAAGTGTAAGTGTAAGACTTCAAATCAATTCCCTGTATCCCTTAGAAGTATCCTAGGACGAGGCTGTACATGGTACTTGACTGCTGTCCAGATTCAGATAAAACAATGCCCCTTATTAGCACCATAGTTCTGTCTCTCTCATTTAACTGCAAATACCAAAGCATACAATGCCCAGTAAAGGTTTGGAATTTGACAGATGAATGACAGGGATATGGGACTTAGTATCCACAGCAGGTAGGCCTTAACACAACCTAGTCAGCAGTGAAGGGACCATGTACAGTCTTGCTCTAGGATCCAAAGACCCCTCTAGGGACACAGAGACTACTTTGACAAAAACACAGCCAAATGCCTGCACTTAAGCAATGTTGTTACTATAAAAAACATTTTAGGCTGGGGATCACATTCACTTACAGGTGATGTCTACAGAATGCATTGTTTCAACTGAGAACATGGCATCATTGATACAATTAATTGTGGAGGAAAGCAAATAAAGTCAGTACATGCAGCCCAAAATGTTATAGCCAAACTCCAGCAAAACCACCATAATATACCATACAGTATGTGTTTCATTGTTCTGAGTTGGCTTTGACATCTCCAGCATATAGCAGGTAGAAAATGGTAAAGTTAATGCAATATGCTAAGGCATCTGTACAAACATGAGATGATTTTACAGTTAGTTTGTTGAGCTACTGTATGTTTATGGGATAAAAGAAAGCTTTCCCCGGGTCTCAGTTTGGGGGAAAATGCCTAGTTTTACTGACCACTGTTTCATATATCTGGAAAGGGAGGAATGAAGGAGGGAAAACAGAAGATGGTTCTGAAAGAGAGATGGTTGAGATGAATGATTGGTTTTGTCAAAAAATGAGTTGAGAAAGGACTTTTATCTGTTTGTAATATTGACCACTGAAGAAGGTTTGGAGGGATAACTGGCATGGTTGCATGTATCAGTGGTAGAGACCCATTGCATAAGAGTTGTGTCAAGAGACAGTTTTTTTTCCCAGGTCAGAAAGTTAGATTGTATTAGGGTTAATGAGAATAAATTACTCACAAATCAAGAAAATAGGCCTGGAGATCAAATGGAACAAGCAATTCTTCTATGAGGACCCACTACTTGCAGAACTCACTGTAGAACCAATTGACCACTCTGGTAGGGAGATATGCGGTATGGTAAAGGGATACATTTGGATCATTTACACCTTCTTTCAGTTTTGTAACTGAAGTTAGTTGAACTGTAAGTTGAACTGTAAGTGTATAGTGAAGTCTAGGGTATTGGCGCCCTAAATTAAATTTGTGAATGATGTCTGTACTTTGTTGTCAAAAGAACGAGGGGTGTGGAGAATATTAATTTGAAATATACAGGAATATATAGGATTATACAATATCCATTTTGAGGATGTTTATTCTGCCAAGCCAGGAGTAAAGTTTCTGATCATTGGTTTTCAGATCTAACAGGGTATTTTGTAGAAGGGACAAGACATTTTAAGGACTGCAAGAACGTCTTAAAAGAGAAGTTATAGTGGAGGATAGTGTCCTACTGGGGAGAGAGAAAACATTTATAATTTAAAGTAACTGACTTTAAAGTTGCAAAAACATTTGAATTTGTTTATGATGGCTAGCATGGTAATATAGGGTTGGAAACATAAAAGAAGAGATTATCTGCAAATAATATTAATTTGATTTGACTACCAGATATTGAGTGCCTTTGTCTAAGGGTTATATAAGTCTGGGTGATAGTAAACTGTTAACCCAGTCTCTGTCTTGCTTGAGAATATATTGAGGGATGATTAGTTTACCCTATCTAAAGTTTTTTCTGTGTTCTCTGTGGCACATAGGTGTTTCTGAGATTTGAATGTAGTGGATTATCAGGACAGTTTTCTGGCTATTGTTCTGGACCTCACAACTAATACAAATCCCAATTGATGAAGGTGGAATATCTGTGTGAGGTGAGGTTGCAGTTGATTAGCTATCACTTTTGTATAGAGTTGGAGATCAACCTCTATAACAGAAGACAAATGATAGTTTAAACGGATAAAATGATTCTCATTTTGTTTCAATATCGGGAAATATGGGTCTCAAAAGTTTAATAATGGGAAGGAAAGGAAGTTTTCTTGGTTACAGAGTTGCAGAGTTGAAGAATTTAAGTAACACATTTGTATGAAATTATAATGTAAATTATATTTCAATTATATGTAAAATATATGTATACATTTATAAGTAAATCAATCTAGGCTGGGGCTTTTACCTGCCAGGTTTAATTGATCTGTGGCCATAGGTTCTCTACTGGCAACAAAGGAAGTCTAAGAGGTTGCTTATATTCTGAGAATTGCTACTTCTGACACATAGTCAGCACCCGAATGATCAAAATTTCTTTCTTCTAAGAAAGATAGTGGCCTTCGGAGATTGTATAAAGAAGAATAAAAACCATTACATGATTTAATGCAGTGCTAGGTATTTCCCATATTTCTGGAATGCTTGTAAAATCTCACATGTCAGCTTTCTTTATAGTTTCTACGGGCTTGGCCATAGAAGTTAAGAAGGTGGGACCTAGTAGCAGAAATCGCAGCAGGGGTTTCAGGTGAATGGGATTGTTGAGTTTCAAGATTTTGCTTAGCATTTTCTCTCTCTCCTTTTAGTTCCCTCTATGAAGATGCCTCTGAGCATTGCTTTAAATTATTCACACTGTAGTGGAGAAGACATGAGCATTTTCTTTGTAAATGTGTGATTTTGTCTGTTAAGTTGTGGTGGCAAGATGGCTCAAAAAACAGCGAGTAACTGAGGCACCATTTGCACTTGTACCACAAGGCTTGGGGTACCACAAGGATGAGCATAATGAGAGAATAGTCCAGCCATATTAAAGATTGTCTAAGGGGATCCATTTGAGGGTATGATGGCTGGTAAAAAATAGCCTATTCAACTATATCAGAGCAGAATGTATAGATAGATATTAACCTACAAGTGCAGGATCTGACAAACATCGACAATCAGTTTGAGAGAATGTTTTCCAGGGAATTCAATTTACAATAGAAGATGGTGGGGGTTTTCTTGTTTGGAAGTGTACAGATGGAATTTTGGAACTTATGTTAACTTATCTTTCAGCAGAATTGTGCTTTCTGAAAATTTACTGAGAAGTTGGAGAAATTGCGTAGATGAAGTAGTCTGCTGGTGGTTGGGTAAGTAAATGTTAGCTGCAGTGTTGGTTCTACTGAATTCTAAAGTATCAGTTTAAGGAAGACATACCTCCATTGTCGGTCAGTGTTTTGCTACAAAAGGTGGATAGGAAGATGTTTATGAATAGCTATACACATGCCTTCTGTCTTTTTGTTCTGTGTTTGTACTGTAAATCATCACGAAAAGTACATATTATGGCTTGTGGGGGTGTGCACTGCTCAAAGTGGGTCTCTTGTAAAAGGATCAATCCTTTAGCTTTATGCATAGATTATAAGATTTGGAGGGTTAGTGTGGTTTAACCTCCCTGGCGGTATGATTATTTCAGATTTTTGGTGCTGAAAGCGGTACCATTTTTTTGCATGGAAATATGTATTTTTTTTATTGTAGGCTGTAATTTTTAGGAAAAACTCACTGAAATCTGTCCGAACAAGAGTCTAGTAAACATCCCGGGTATGATAAAATTTGAAACACAAAATCATAAATTATAATTTAATAAATAATCATAAAAATAATATAAAAATAATAAAAGATTTAATTCAATAATATAATCAAACCAAAAACACTGAAATGTGAAATATAGCGCCAAGTTCGCACATTGCTGAGCTCAGTCGCAAAATCGTTTTCAGTGTCTGATGACGAATTTCCCCCACGAATCATTATCACTCAATTCTGCAAGTGGTTCTGATTTACTATCGCTGTTCTCTAGCTGGTCTAAATCGCTTTTGACCTAAAGGGACACTTTTTGGACGCCATGGACATTGCTCAGTTTCCAGGCAGAAAGAACAGACAAAATGCAGGCAGGGCGCAGGACAAAGCACTAGGGACAATATGTATGTGAAATTGGTTGAGACAGCAATGTTTTACTATGTAAAATGTAAAAAAAAAAAAATGACATCTTTTAAAACTTTTAAATTTCCCGCCGCCGCCGCCGGCGGCGCCCGTACGTCCCGACGTCACAGGGACAGGACACAGAAGCCGGATGCCGGCATCGGCCGGAGGAGATGGCCGGGGACGCTGCAGGGGACACATCGTGGGAGCGCAGGGTAAGGTAAGTGAAGAACACATGCCAGAGCAGTGCCGCATGGTATTCCCGAGTGTAGCTCGGGGTTACCGCTTTTGGTACTGAAATGTTACCCCGAGCTACACTCGGGAATACCGCCAGGGAGGTTAAGGATGGGAAAACTGTGATTGGGGTGTTTGTGGTAGAGGGTGAGGAGTAAAAGGGGTGGAAGAGGGGAGGTGGGAACAGTGGACTGGATAACTTACGGGGGGGGTACGTGGAAGGATCCCAATGTGTAAAGGGCAAAGAAGTATAACATTGTGGGAGTCAACAGAGGAACTCTTACTGAAAAAATACCCCTTTATGCAGATGACACCCTTCTGTACTTGGGTGACACCTCCAAATCCCTAGATAATGTTATGTCTCTAATAGATCGTTTTGGTGTTTTCTCAGGATTTAAAATCAACTGGCATAAATTGGTCCTAATGCCCTTAGACCCTGTAGATCTTTCCCTTCCAGTTTGCGTGCAGCAGATACAAATAGTTACCTCATTGAAGTATCTGGGAGTGGTGGTCACAACTAATCTGAGACAATACTTAAACCTTAATCTTTTACCCCTGCTCCAAAAACATAAATCAAAGTGTAACAACTTGTGTAAACTCCCCCTAACTGTCATGGGGAGGGTAAATTTAATTAAAATGGTATGGGCCCCACAACTCTATGTATTTCACAGTTCTCCTGTATGGATTCCTAAGAAATGGTTTTACTGCATAGAAACTCAGTTCAGAACCCTCATCTGGAAAAAACAGATGGCTAGGATTAAGCTATCCACTTTACAGTATGGCAAGGATTCAGGGGGCTTAGCGGTTCCTGACCCCAGGATATATTTCTTGGCAGCTCACCTTCAGCACCTAGTAGGGTAATTACACTAAATATGCAGAATTAGCTAAACTAGAGGGTTTCCAAAATTGGAGGGAGAAGGGATTGAAATTTGTGGCTCAGCTGTATTCTGGGGGAACATTAAAGTCCTTTGCACAGCTTCAAAATGAATTTGCACATATCCACAAACAGTACCTTCAAATACATCAAGCCCAATCTCTCCTCTCTAACCTCACACTGACGGAATCCACTCTGTTTAAAATATAACTCAGGCGACACACAAAAAGGGCACGTTTTCTTGTATTTATTCACAATTATTGGCTACTTTACAAGATCCTGCCAATTTGCATAGTAGAACACAATGGGCCTAAGATATCAGGGAGATTGCTGGTGACATCTGGGATGCTGCCCTGGAATCTGTACCAGTGATTTCTCTCTCTGCCTCTCTCAAATTATCACAATTATTTATTCTCCACCGTGCTTATAGGACTCCTATAAAACTGCAACAGTGGGGCAGGAGAGACTCTCCCAATTGCCCAAGATGTAAGGTACACAGGGGTGACTTTATCCATATGATCTGGCATTGCCCAAAATTGAACAGATACTGGAAAGAGGTCTTACAGACAATTTCCCTAGCATCACAATACATCATTCCTCAGGACCCTCTAACTTGCCTACTAGGTGCTTTAGATCAGGAAGCACTACAACCAAGAGTCTACTATGGTTTCTAGACTACTATATCTGGCCAGGAAATGAATTGCTAGACAATGGCTCTCTTCTATCCCACCAATCAGAAAGCAATGGATAGACTATGTTAAGTCACTACTCACATACCAACATCGTAATGCCCATTGGAAATTTCAGACTGTCTGGCAAGGCTGGCTAGATATACCTGGGCTTGTCCCATCTCAATTTATAATGGACAGGCTGTTACAAGTGTGATACCCTACCTCTATGTAGACACCGATACATATCCCTCTGTTTGTGCCCCAGGTGACCTGTTTATTGTTTTTAATGTTATGTTTTGTTATTGTTGTTATGGCTCCCTATATTCCAATGCTGTATATGTTTATTGACTGCTGTTTTCAAATGTCTATAGATCTGCACATCCATCGGTTAGCACTGTATAATATGTTGATTTATTTTATTCTATATCCTGTATGCATTGGTCCAATTTTTCTTTTTGGACAGTAAAAGCTCTTTGGATTAAAAAAAAAAACACAAGATTTCCCTTGACCAAATTCTTCATAATGCCTTAAAAAATAGCTCACTTGTTCACAGTCATAAAAATGCCTGTTTCAGCATTCTGTCAAAAATCTTTTTTTTAAACTCCATGATGAAAGTCAATGGATGATTCGTACCTTTTTCAGAGATAACTTACATAGAAGAAACAAACTGCTCCAAACCATGAATAAAATGTCTTAAATTCTTTACTGATAGTAATCAGTATTGTAAAAATGGCAAGATCATTTTTTTTTATTTGAATTCATTGTGAAAATGCCTGGCACCCTTTTCTTTCCCTTTGGGTCTGTAATATTTTTTTTAACTGAACTAAATGTAACCCATTAACATTTCTACTTGAAAATCATGGCTTCTGGGATTTTATTTTTAAAACTATGTTTCCATGAGTAGACAGAAAACAGAATAAAAAGTGTAACACTCATTTGATATTTAGTTTTGAAATGCTCTGAACGGTGGTAAAAAAATCATAAAAATCATAAAAATTAGATAATGTATGCAAAGTCAATTAATTAGCTAATATCCAGGTGCAAGTCTAAGTGGCTTTATTAACACTTTGACATATGCATTCTCTCTAAGGACAGAGTTGAAAAGGGATCTCTGAAACTTTTCATATTTTAAGTGTGTGCTGATATTTATTTGCGTATGGTTTATTATAAGGACACCTGTGTGCATTGGGATAGGTCATAGTCAATAGTCCTTACAAAACATTTGCTTTTCTTAAATTGCTTGCACTGTATGCTTAAGTGAGGTATCTGGTATATTGAAAAAAAATTTACTTTTTCCTGCATGACCAATTTGAATGCATGGGATGTGCATGATTACACTGATCCACAGCATAAAGATGACTATGGGATGGTCTACCTATATCTTCCAATGTACATAGGAGGTGCTGATTAAATCCTGCCGCTAATTTGCCTAACCTTATCAGTTCATTGCATGAAGACACCCATTTTTAGACACATTAGAATGAATGACACTTTAAGTATATGACTAACCATCAAGGAGTTCTAACCCATATCAGATGGTTGCATCCTGACCTCTAATCCATAATAATGAAATATAAGAGGTTGTTATATTTTTGCTCATATTATATAGTACTTTATAGGCAATTTCTGTTAAATAGGAGGGAGTCAGTTTATATTTGGTTTCTTTAAAGTACTTGGCCAAGTTTATTTTTAACTGTGTGTATGTAATATGTTATTTTGATTGTTGAGTAAAAGAATATTTTGTGGTTTAATAAAAGAAAGAAAATAAAGCTGCTAGAATGGCCCAGCCAATCACCTAACTTGAATCCAATAGAAAATCTATGGAAAGAACTAAAGATCAGAGTTCATAGAGGCCCACGGAACCTCAAGATTTGAAGAATGTTTGTGTAGAAGAATGGGCCAAAATCACACCTGAGCAATGCATGCAACTAGTTTCTCCATACAGGAGGCATCTTGAAGCTGTCATTATCAACAAATGATTTTGTATGAAGTATTAAATAAATTTAATTTAACGTGTTCAATACTTTTTCCCTGTGCCATTCTATTTTATTACATGTAACTTAATTTCTGAACATATTTGTTTTGGTTTCTTTGTATGTATGAATTGCATGGGTTGTTACCAACATGTGGTGAAAATTTCATGTCAATAGCACCTTTAGAAGTATATTTACCTATAAAAATGGTGACGGGTTCAATACTTATTTTACACACTGTTACATTTATAAATATATATATATAGTCTTCTATTCTCTACACAAGGATATAACATGTCCATTGATTACCACTGCTGATTTGATCATTGCTGCAGTTCTGCATAGTATAGTATAAGCCTCACAGATATTAAATAAATTACCAGAGTTTCACTGTGCATTTGGGCCCTTTCACACTGCTCCACTGAAAAAATGGAGTAAAAATGTATATGCGTTTTTGATACATATTTGGTATGGTTTCTGGTTGTATGACTCCCAACATGCACCTGCGAAATATGTGACTCAAAAAGCACACCACAAATGCAACTGCATTGCATTTTTTCGTTGTTCACTGATTTCAAGGGGAGGTGCCTTTTTGGTGTGCTTTTTAACTGCCTCCCTCCCACCATATAAGGTAATGACAGGTGCAAGGCGGTTCTCTCATTCTGGGAGGTTGTCATATGACGTCCTCCCAATGTAACCACGCATGCGCTGCTCTGGGGGCGCGCAGCATGGCGATCAGTATCCCTCGAAACCCAGTGGATCACCGATCAATGGAAAGAGCCGAAGATGTCGGCTTGGTCATGTGATCAGCTGTGTCCAATCACAGCTGATCACATGTAAATAGCATTATCTGCATTTCTCTCCTCACGAGCTGTCACGCTGACAGCTCAAGAGGAGAGGAGAGTCAGTAAATGGCATCCCTCAGAGGGGACATGTACACTGGTCATCAGGGCACTGATGATCAGTGTACCCTGATGATCAGTGTAGCCCCAGCAGTGCCACCTGTTAGTGTCTATCAATGCCAGCTGTCAGTGCCCATCAATGCCACCTGCCAGTGCCCACCCGTGCCACATCAATGCCACATATCAGTGCCTACCAGTGCACATCAATGCCACATATCAGTGCCCATCTGAGCTGCCTTTCAGTGTCACCTATCAGTGCCAGTCACGCCACCTATCAGTGCTGCCAATCAGTGCCACCTAGTGCCAGTCAGTGCTGCCTATCAGTGTCACCTAACAGTGCAAGTCGGTGCCACCTAACAGTGCCAGTCGGTGCTGCTTATCAGTGCCAGTCAGTGCCGCCTATCAGTGCCACCTATCAGTGCCGCCTATCAGTGCCATATATAAGTGCTGCCTTTCAGTGCCCATCAGTGATGCCTGTCAATGTCCATCAGTGCCACCTACCAGTGCCCATCAGTGCATCCTCATTAGCGCACATCAGTGAAGGAGAAAATCACTTATTTACAAAATTTTATAACAAAAACTAAGAAAAAACATTTTGTGTTTTTTTCAAAATTTTCAGTAGTTTTTGGTTTGTTTAGCAAAAAATAAAAAACCCAGAGGTGATTAAATACCACCAAAATAAAGCTCTATCTGTCTAAGAAAAATGATAAAAATTTCATATGGGTACAGTGTTGCATGACCGCGCAATTGTCATTCAAAGTGTGACAGCTCTGAAAGCTGAAAATTGGCCTGGGCAGGAAGGGGGTATAAGTGCCCTATAGGCAAGTGGTTAAACAGTGCATAATGTCACATAACAAATCATATGTTGTACCATAGCTCTAAAATTCATATTGTTTTATTTAATATGAACCATAATGATGAGCATACAGAAAAGCAGTAGCTCATAACAATAAATAAGAATTTTGTTTTTAAATTAACTTAATACATGAAACCTATAACTGATTGGTTTTTATCAGTTACTGTATTGTTTGCATCATCATTGTTTTTACCCTCTCTAACCAATAATTTTCTTCTTTCTGCAATGTATGAATTGATCGACAGCTACCAACAAACATGACTTGACCTATGAAATATGGAGAGGAGAAGGAGATTTATATAATAAGTTTCAATTCTTACCTGTGGCAAACACAACATTCTTGGACACCAACTTGTGATCTATTATGGAAAACTGAGGAAGTTCTATCCTCTCAACACCAGTTACAGCATTATCACCCCCTCTCCAGTAGAACTCAATGTCATCTGTCGTATAGCCATCTGCAAAGTATACACAAAAGAAGCAATTTTCACTAACAATAAAAACACAATTCACTACCATGTGCACAAAAGTGTGTATCTATAAAGTATATACTGTATATTAGTAGTTGGAAAATTGTATGAATACTCTATCTGTGCATATGCCTAGGTGCTCCATACAAGGTAAGTAGCACAAGTACCGGTAAGGTAGGCACACACAGGGATTTTTATTATGCTGCCATTTTGTTGGGCCTCACCCCATATTAAGAAAGGTCTTGAGAAAGACTCACCCAAAAATCAGTGTGTGGCAAACCTTAATTTTCCACTTTTCCTCCATTGGAAATCCCTGCAAGTGTCTACCTTACCTTTGCTTATAATATATATATATATATATATATATATATATATATATATATATAAAAATATATATATATATATATTTATATTGAGCTCAACTGTTATATTATATATATATATATATATATATATATATATATATATATATATTTATATTGCGCTCAACTGTTATATGATGTATATATTTCTGGGAATCACTAAGGCCCACTAGACTTAGTTACTTAATATTCATATATTGGTTTATGATAAATACCTTTTAAACAGCATTCATTGATATTATAAAATATACATCTGACTTCCTGCCATAAATTCTAAATATGAAATCTACCAGATGTCATTTTGGTGACCTCTTTAGCCTAACATGGCAGTAGGGGCTACAATACAAATATGTAAATATCTCAGTTTTGTTTCTATGGCCCACTAGACTTAGTTACTTAACATTCATATATTGGTTTATGATAAATACTTTTTTAAACAGCATTCATTGATATTATAAAATATACATCCGACTTCCTGCCATAAATTCGAAATATGAAATCTACCAGATATCATTTTGGTGACCTCTTTAGCCTAACATGGCAGTAGCAGCTACAAAACAAATATCTCAGTTTTGTTACAGGTACAGACACTTACACTTGCACAATAGTGAAAATCTAGTAGGTCTTTCACATGATATACATACAGGGGTTGATTTACTTAAACTAGGGAGTGCAAAATCTGGTGCAGCTCTGCATAGAAACAAATCAGCTTTCAGTTTTTTTTGTTTTGTCAAAGCTTAATTGAACAAGCTGAAGTTAGAAGCTGATTGACTACCATGCACAGCTGCACCAGATTTTATACTCACCAGTTTTAGTAAATCAACCCCATAATGTACATCTACAAAATGCATCGCTAATCACATTTACTTCAAGCTAGGCCACAGATAAAAAATTACATATACATGAGGAGGAAGAAAGCACAAGTAATATTGTCTTTAGCAACAAATTTCAATGTCTACACTGCACCAGAGGAAAAAAATGTAGAATTCTCATTTAATTTCCTCTACTTGTCCTGCATTAGCCCTAGTTGAATTAGGAGGGAATATTCACTTGATGGATTTCATGCAATCATGTAGTGCAGAGAGCAATGACATGCAGAAAGCCATATCAAACCATCTCTGAACTGTTTTCATTAGTTTGATTACACTATCTTTTGAATGATGACATCTGATTTCTGAGGGTTACCACATATAATTGATCCTTGCAAAGTGCTATTTAATAGAGTTTTCTTGCCTGTAAACAGCACGTTAAAATTAAACAGGGCTTTCACATTTAACAAGAAAAAATGCAAAAATTCCATCTAGACAGTGGGGATGTCTTCATATCTTCACCCTTGAGCCCTTGCTTTTGTTGCTCTAAAAGCAACTCACTAGTATTTTATCAGCTTGTTTTTTGAAGTAGATGCCACTTCAGTTTTGGAAGCCAATTGAAAGTAAAAGAAAGTAATAAACATTTCAGTATAGCACATAAATTGTTACTGTTACATTAGAAACACACAGAAGTATAGAACCTCTTTTGCTATCAGTAATCTTCTAGGACAGCAATAAACAGAGTAGCTTAGGAGGGCACCATCATTCATTCAAATTCCAACAGATGAAAAAACTTTCCAAAACTTTAAAGGTGCCCAATGATGTTCTACATTTACAATATTGTTAAAAGTTCACCAATTTATTATATGTATAAAAACATTTAAACATACAATGCATTTCACCTTGCCCAACAAATGTTAATTTTGTACACAAACATGCAGTATATAAAATTATCAAAATAAGTTTCACAATAATATTTGACTTCTTCCATTACTTGAACTTGATAGTATAGATGTTCACAACAGCTTTTGGCAGGGGCAGGAACCACTTTCAACCACACAACACCAACCCTAGGCTCTGGACTCCATTTTTCGTGGGTATAAAACAAAGGTATTAGCATGTTTTGATGTTTATGTATTAATTTGATCTGATTTTGCTACATTTTCTGATACTTGTGTACCTATGAGCATATTTATACTGGGTTCTTTCATGTTCATTTGTCTACAAATACTTAATAAAACAAATGTTATTGAGAAAAAAAATTATTAATTTAAATAAAAATTTAATTTTGGTTTATAGTTGCACAGAACCCAAAGAAGTGGTATACAGTATATTGGATCTACAAAATGAGTTGTGACAAATTGTTTAATTCCCCTCTGCCAAAGCTGTTGTGAACATCTATATTATCAAGTTCAAGTAATGGAAGAAGTCAAATGTTATTAAATAAGATGGGAAAAATAGCAATATGCTGTAAAACTTATTTAGAGAGTTTTTATGTACTATATGCTTGCATACAAAAAGAAAAATTTTGTGCAAGGCAAAATGTTTTTGTAAATGGAATAAATAGATTCATTTTTAACAGTACTGTACATGTAGTACATCATTGGGCACCTTTAAAGTCCGAGGTTTTGGAAAGTTTTTTCATCCCCCTAATTTTGTGGTTGTAATAAAGCCTCTAGGGATTAGATAATAGGTTACATAGCCTGATGTATTAGGGATTATCATGACACTTTTATTTTTAACATATACTTACATTTTATTAGTTTTTACATACAAGAGATTACGAGTATACAGAAAAAAGCATTGAAAAGGAAAATCCTTTCTCATATCAACATACATTCACATTGATAATTAGAGGGTTTTACAGCATCCCTGGGGGTTCTTCTGAATGACCACTCATGCATATAATACTACATTGAACGTAAATATCATATTCTCTATTCAAATGGAATGTGAATAAAATTTGAACATTAGTCCTCCATTGCTTAGGATATGCAACTAGGGAATAAGACTGACAATAAAACTATATATTTCCACACTCTAATATAATATGTTTGGTAAAATAATCACAGCTAATATTTTTTTACCATCTTTCATAAATGACTTGATCCACTTGCTGCCCCATCTACAGTACTTTTACTGCAGGCTAGCAGCATGTGCATGCACAGCAAGATACCTGTATGCCAATTTGGGCATGTGCAGTAGTGTGCCCCCTGGTGCAGTAGTGCAATTCCTTGACTGCTGTGTCCACCAGACACAGCGTCTTATGGTGTGATCACATGATAACAAAGTAAACAAACTGTTATGAATGGATTTAATTTATTAGCAGCTTGCTTACTATTGTTGTACTGTGATTGGCCCACAACTATCATACGGTACAAGGCAATTCACAGCCACCTTGTACCATTTGAGAACTAATAGTAAGCAAGGGGATTTTTAAGCAGCCAAAAACATTTCCAAGATAGAAAACACAATATAGCCACCATAATATTTCCAAGCAGTTACAGGGTGTATGCAGTCAAATCACAAGCTACTACTAGCGACTTATGAATACTGCAACATGTATTACTACAAAAGAACAGGCTGATTAATTTAACAACTACAATTGATAATGGTGTGGTATGGTGGGTGACCCTGGTTTTCCTATTTGCTGTTTTTTTCTCTATAGTCTCCATATGGAAGTGCAGGAGTTCCTTTTTCCCCTTTTGAGTGTCTCTATGCATTGGAATTTAAATTACTGCTCTTGATAGATGAAAAAAGTCCCCTTTCTTTCTTTTCCTATATGTGATTAGTTTCCTTATGGGGATATGGTGCCTGTGGCCCTCTGATACTTGGTTAGTTCTTGTATATGAGTAAGCAAGCTAACATGAATGAAAGTCATTCATCACAGTTAAAAAGATTCCTTATAGCATAGATCATCATTGAGGAACACAACGAGTTTGAGGTGTTGATTAGACCTCCAAATTCTCTAGATCTCAATCCAATGAAGCATCTGTGGAATGTGCTGGAAAAACAAGTCTGATCCATAGTGACCCCACCTCACAACTTACAGGATTTAAAGGATCTGCTACTAACAGCTCGGTGCCAGATGCCACAGTATACCTTCAGAGGTCTTGTGGCATCAATGCCTCAATGGGTCAGGGCTGTTTCCATAGTAAAAGATTGACCTACTCAATATTATGTGGGTGGCCGTAAAGTAAAGTACCTACTCATTTGCAACAACTCAGCACTGTCACAGAATAAAAGATACAAAAGGAATGCAGGTATCCCTGTTATCACTGTTATTGAGCGCTATCATAAAAGGATTGCAACAACTATATTTTAGAAAGCCTATACAGAAACTTGCTTCTTTAAGAAACTACATCTAGAGAAATAATACATACAGCTTTCTATTTCCAGTGTACAGTTCTGCTCATCCAGTGGATATCTTCTTAGGTCCATCATACATGCTGCTGTTGTTGTTATTCTAAAAAATATAAAACACAAATCTAAATGAATACACATGAACAAAGGGATAAAATCAAAATATATTGGTAAAATCTAAGAGTAGCATTGATGCTATCATTGATCTTAATATCAACAAATTATTATGATTGGGATAAAAGCAAACATGTATTGGTAAATTGCAAAAATATTCTGTTATCACTGCAAATAATTGTTATAGGCAATTACAAGTATAATTGTCCTGGATGTGTATGGAGGGACGCCTAGTACTAAGAACTTTTTGAAACATTTAATGGTTAAGAACATCAAATACAGCCAATGCATTTCAGAGGAAAAGCCTCCCCCTTCTTTAGAGCTTGAGTAGTTTATGTTAATAAAATCACAACAGAATGCACTAAATGACCTGTATTAAGACTGGATGAAGCCTACTGTCTACTAACTGCACTAAAGGCCATCTGGTGAATGGCTCCTTTGTCACTATCAGAGAGATAGCAGCCTAGGACCAGAACAGGGTCCACCACACTATACTTCAATCGCTGATCTTATTCTTTGAAAGAAAAATCACCTAATGGTAAATCCATGGAATCAATTTTCACTTCTATTGGTTCAGTGCTTTGACACGCACATCGGGGATAACTGTGGATGCATTCTTTATCGGTAACCTCTATGTGAATGAACATAGAGTAATCCCCTCTTTACACAAGCTCTGCCTAACCTTGAAGCTATACTTCCAAGATTTCACCTGCTGATGAAAGTTAACACCAGGGCTTGCCTATAAAATAAAAACCATAAAATGTGTATGATAAGAGGTATGTCTGCCAAGCTCCCATTAATTGATATTGATTACAAAGGGATTGTGGACTTTTCTAAAGGAACTGAGGCAAACAGGAGGCTTCTATTTGTCATGTAAATCCCCTTAATATTAGATGGAATACTTTGAATAGGCGGAGATTAATTCTCTATAATTATAGTTAACATATGCTTTCTGTACAGGGAAACAACACTAGAAGCGCCAAGAACCTACTGCAATTTATCTACAGCAGGCATGTCCAAAGTCCGGCCCGCGGGCCATTTACGGCCCGGGGGTCGGTTTAATACGGCCCTCAAACAGCCCTCCCTGCTCTGTGTAATGTGGCCCTCCCACGGCCCTCCCTTCTATGGCAGACAGTCTTCTGCTTGAGAGCAGAGGGCAGTGCACATGCCTGACTGCGGCACGTTCTTCCTGGTCTGTGTAAATGCGGCTGTCGCACGGCCCTCCCTTCTGTGGCAGACAGTCTTCTGCTTGAGAGCAGTGCGCAAGCGTGACTGTGCCGCGCTGGGAGCGACAGAGGGCGGTGACGTCAGGGCCGGGCTTCCAGCGTGAAGTGTGTTTCTCTTCCCCTCCCGGCTGCCGAGCAGAGACTTCAGCTCCAGCTACCTTTTTCACCCTTCACATTAGTGCAGGTAAGTTTTTTTTTAAATTTATTTTCAATACATTGTGAAAACTCAGCTGTCAGTTGATCTTAATGTTATGAAATGAAAAGTATGTCGTTTGCAATTAACTTGGCATAAAATAATTTATTTGCATTTAATTGTAATGGTTCAAAGAATGTTCGGAAAAATGTTCGGCCCTCCACCATGTTCACTTCATTCAATCTGGCCCTCTTTGAAAAAAGTTTGGACACCCCTGACCTACAGGAAAACATACTGTATGTGCACATGGAGCTACTCTTATTAGAGAAATAAACTCTTGTTTTGAATTACATAAGAAACTAATAGCTGTGAGCCATACACTACATTACGGAACATGAAGACAGCATTAGCACATTACTTAAGAATGGTTTAAGAAGATAATTATTTTTGTTCTGAAAACGTATAAACAGCATTGTACATAAAATATAGTGGCTTATGCAACATCAATTAAAATTACATTAAAAGTCCAAAATCTATAGCTTAAAGTTTGTGCACAAACACATAAAAACACATCTAAAGCATTAGGAAAACATATGAACATCCTATTTTTGTGAACAAATGTAGTAAGCAGTACATATGTGTCATACTGTATCTATAAATTACATTACAATTGATTAAAAAAAAATAACACATACAGTGCTTTTTGCAAAAGTATGCATAATATTACATAAAAAACAAGCCCTAAGTTAACTTCTAAATGTGAGATAGCAGATGAACATTAAAGAAAAACAGAGGCAGTGGAGTAACAATCTGATCTCAAGCTACCAATATGGTGTTATTTAATAATCTAGCACAAAGTACAGTGGTTAAGTGGAAAGTGTAGTAACACATATCAGCTTATCACATTTTATCTTCCGGTAGTTCACTAAGGGAAAAGCTAAAATTCAGTTGCCAATGGTTAATGCATTTGGCATACATCCACTTTACTACAATACTTTATTTTTCCATCAGAAACTACCACCTTCACTTTTACAGTCATGAAGATAAAAAAAATAAATGAATGTACATGCAGTAGTGATAAACTTTGGATTTGGGCCAATGCCACGTTTTGTCTGAATTTTGCCTGTTTGGAGGTCGCCAAATTGGCAGACTTAATGGGGCAAAGGACTTGTCAAAATATGTGTGTCTGCATTTACTGTATAGGTACATAGTTACATAGTCTGGCTGAAAAAAGACAAAAGCCCATCTAGTTCAACCATAAAAAGAAAAAAAAAAGTAATAATCCTATACCCACAGTTGATTCAGAGGAAGGCAAAAAAACCTCAGCAAAGCATGATCCAATTTGCTCCTACATTGGAAAAAAATTCCTTCCTGATCCCCCGAGAGGCAATCAGATATTCTCTGGATAAACTTTACCTATAAATGTTAGTATCCAGTTATATTATGTATATCTAGGAAAGAATCCAGGCCTTTTTTAAAGCAATCCACTGAGCTAGCCAAAACCAACTCTTGAGGGAGTCTATTCCACATTTTCACAGTTCTTACTGTGAAAAAACCTTTCAATATTTGAAGATCAAATCTCTTTTCCTCCAGACATAGAGTGCCCCCTTGTCCTCTGTGATGACCTCAGGGTGAATAATGCTACACCGAGTTCACTATATGAACCACTGATGTATTTATACATGTTGATCATATCCCCCCTTAATCTCCTCTTCTCAAGAGAGAATACATTCAGTTCCTCTAATCTTTCTTCATAGCTGCCACTTATCAGTTTGGTTTCCCTTCTCTGCATGTTCTCCAGTTCCCCAATGTTCTTTTTGTAAATTGTACCCAAAACAGAACTGCATATTCCAAATGAGGTCTTACTAATGATTTGTACAGGGGTAAAATGATATCTCTCTCTCTGAAGTCTATACCTCTTTTAATGAAAGAGAGAATTTTGCTTGCTTTAGAAACCGCTGCTTGGCATGGCATGCCATTATTAAGCTTGTGATCTACCAGAACACCCAAATCCTTCTCCACCATTGATTCCCCCAGTTGTACTCCCCCTAGTATGTCTGATGCATGCATATTCTTAGCCCCCAAGTGCATAACCTTACATTTATCAACATTAAACCTCATTTGCCACATAGTTGCCCAATTAAACAGTGCATTGAGGTCGGCCACTGATGACCTCAGACCATTCAGAGTATGAATCATTAACCACTACTCTCTGAATACAATCTTTTAGCCAGTTTTCTATCCATTTACATATTGATTTTTTTCAAGCCTGTAGACTTTACCTTACACATTAGCCATGTGTGGGGAACTGGGTCAAACTCTTTTGCAAAATCCAAGTATACCACGTCCACAGCCACCCCCCTGTATATGGTTTTGCTCACCTCCTCATAAAAAGAAATCAGATTTGTTTGACAACGTCTGTCTTTCATGAATCCATGCTGTCTGTTGCTTAAAATATTTTTTTCCAGCAAGAACTCATCTAGGTGGTCTTTCATCAAACTTTCCAGTATCTTCCCAACTATAGACGTTAACCTCCTTAGCGGTAATCCCGAGTGTAGCTCGGGGTAAAATTTCTATACCAAAAGCGGTAACCCCGAGCTACACTCGGGCTTACCATGCGGCGCTGCTCTGGGGGTCCCTGCAGCTCTTACCTTGTCCTTCGCTCTCGCGATGTATCCCCTGCAGCATCCCGGCCATCTCCTCCGGCCGATGCCGGCATCCGGCTTCTGTGTTCCGGTCCCTGTGACGTAGGGACGTACGGGCGCCGGAACCGGCGGGAAATTTGAATTTTTAAAAAAATGTCATTTTTGCTGTCATTGCTATTTCAATGCATTTCACATATATTTTGTCCCTACTGCTTTGTCCTGTGCCCTGCCTGCATTTTGAATGTTCTTTCTGCCTGGAAACTTAGAAAAGTCCATGGCGTCCAAAAAGCGTCCCTTTACGTCAAAAGCGGTTTTAGAACAGCGATAGTAAATCAGAACCACTTGCAGAATTGAGTGATAATGGTTCATGGGGAAATTCGTCATCAGACACTGAAAACGATTTTGCGACTTTGCTCAGCGATGTGAGAATTTGCCTCTGTATTTCAAATTTCAGTATTTTTGGTTTGATTATATTATTGAATTAAATGTATTATTATTATATTATTATTTTTTATGATTATTTTTTAAATTATAATTTATGATTTCGTGTTTCAAATGTTATCATATTCGGAATGTTTAATAGACTCTTGTTCGGACAGATTTCAGTGAGTTATTCCTAAAAATTACAGCCTACAATAAAAAAATACATATTTCCATGCAAAAAAATGGTACCGCTTTCAGCACAAAAAATCGGAAAGAATCATACCACCAAGGAGGTTAAACTAACAGGTCTATAATTACTTTTGATCCTTTTTTAAATATAGGCACCGCATTAGCCACCATGCCAGTGATTAAAGAGTCCCTAAAAATTTGAAACAATGGCTTTGAAATTACAGAGCTAAATTCTGTAAGGACCCGTGGGTGTATGCCATCCGAAACAGGTGCTTTATTCACCTTTATTCTATCTAAATATTTCTTGATCATTTGTGAGCCAATTTGGATAGATGGATTCCAGATTCCAACAAGTCCCCTGCCTGCAGACCACCACAATCACTAAACCAGAATTGTGGAAAAGAGACCCTTGTCCTCATTAACATGAAGACAAGGTTCTTTGCCAGGGGATCCACCCTGGCAAGGTGCTTTCTCCATGTGCAGGGCATGTGTATGGTTCAGGGAGGTTGTTGGTTATGCTCATCCCCCACCTCACTATAATATCTAAACCATTTTAAAGCAAAATAGGAATTTTTATTGAGCAAATACTGTATTTTGAACTATAATTGCAGAGTTTACCGTAAATTGAACTTGTGATTTACCATCTTGGGGAATTGAATAGGTTCATTCCATTTTCTAGAAGCACATTGTAGAACATATAATACTTTTTAGTGTTTTTAGGCAATTTCAGATAATTAATCACATGCCGCCCAGCCACTGTATAAATACGTTGGCAGGGCGGCACGGGCAGGCAAAACCACGTTTTAAAATGTGTGTTTTGTAAACAGGTAGGGGGCGCGCGCCCTACCTGTCCCGCCGATCACAGCCGCGGATGTCAGTTGCCGGGTCACAGCCGGTCCTTACCAGCTATCTCCCGGCGATCGACGGCAGTCAGTGACAGAGAGCACAGCTGCAGTAGCTGTGCTTTCTGTCACTTCCCTGACAGCTCAAGGACAAGCTGATCGGGACAGAAAGGTTTCTCTCTCCCGATCAGCCTGTCCCCATCCAGCACACACCCCCGCCCCCTAGTAAAACACTCCCCCTCACACAGATAACCGTTCCCTGAAAAATAAAGTTAACCCCTTCCTCCCCAGTGCCATTAGTACAGTGTCAGTGTTTTTTTTTTTGCACTGATCACTGTATTGGTGTCACTGGGGATGTCAGTGACCCCAAGTCAGTACCCCCCAATGTCAAAATGTCCACCGCAGTCCCGCCATAAGTCGCTGATCGCTGCCATAAGTCGCTGATCGCCGCCATTATTAGTATAAAAAAAAAAACGAAAAATCCCAGTATCTTTCCCGCCATTTGTAAATGCTATAACTTTCATGTAAACCAATTAATTTACATGTATTGGGGTTTTTTTTTTAGCAAATACATGTCGCAGAAATGACTAAATTTGATTTTTAAATTTTTTTTTACTGGATATGTTTTATAGCAAAATGTCCAAAATATAGCTTTTTTTCCTCAAAATTGTCAACCTTTTTTTTTATAGCGCAAAAAATAAAAACTGCACAGGCGATCAAATACCACCGAAAGAAAGCTCAATTTGTGGGGAAAAAAAGGATGTAAATTTCATTTATGTACCATATTGCATGACCGCGCAATTGTCCGTTAAACTAGAGCAGCGCTGTATAGCAAAAAAAGGCGTAAATTGCAGTATCTATACCATAGTTTGTAGACGCTATAACTTCCACACAAAGCAATCAATATACACTTACTGGGATTTTTTTTACCAAAAACATGTAGCAGAATACATTTTGGCCTAAATTTATAACCAACTTTGAGTTTACTATATATTTTTTATAGCTAAAAGTAAAAAATATTGTTTTTCTTCAAAATTTTTGGCCTTTTTTTGTAAATTTGGTTTGGGTGCAGCATTGCATGACAGAGCAAATATCAGTTGAATTAGTGCAGTGCCGAGTAGCAAAAAGAGGCCTGGTCATTAAGGGGGGTAAATCCTCTGGCGGTCAAGTGGTTAAAGAGCCGGCGAAAAAAAAATAAAGTGTGATTTTATTGTGTCACACAATGGCTTAAAAATACAATGTAAATCGTATCATGAATTTGTTCAGTGTAGGTAAAACAAAAATATAAAAACAGTAGTTATAAAGATGTGTCAAGCTTAGAGTCATGGCTGTCTTGCCATGTGCTTCTTGTCTGTTCAATGCAGCATGAGTCTGAGCAAGAAGAAGGAAGTGACGTGATCTTAGGTCTCTAAGAGAATGCACCTGTTTAAGCTTGTCAGTATGTGAATAACCATATAAATGTGTCTTCACGCCTTGCTTGTGAGTATCTGTGTGTCTGTATGTGTGTGAATGGGCGGATGTGTGTAAGTATGTGTTTTTGTGTCTTTCCATCTCTTAGGATGTCTTTTTATGTTACATGTAGACGTCATAATTCTCATAACTCACAACCTTGTATAGCAAATAATTCTGCTTAGTAGAGCGATTTCATTGAAGGGAGGGGATACTACATATATGGTCTTTTGATTGACAAGCCCATATGTAACACTCTATTCTTGATCTGAAACATGGCTTCATAAGTTAAAAATGACAATTTTTGCATCAGATTACTCATTTGACCAGTTTTTCTGTTCAAAGGATAGTATAACTAAGAATCTATCTTTACAACATAATATCTCAATAATGTTGTATAACCAAAAATCTACTTATGTAACACATATTAGCAACTTATAAAACATAAATTAAATACTAATTCTATTTTGGTTCACTTTTGACTCCCACAACACCCTACACCAGAGATCTTCTAACCAGCTATGCCCATCTACAAAAATGTACTAAATACTCAGCTTCCAGCTAGTTAAGTCCAAATACTCTGACATTTTTATGGCTCAGGTATAAGTGAAGAATTCAACACTATCACTTGTTCAAGGCCAATCACACATTTTAATATTAATTATGATTAATCATAAAAACCAAATATTTTGCAAGCTTGCCATAAATATAATATAATTCATAGAAGTGCCGAATTATGAATTTAGAATTACTGTTTAACACACATACACACTTTTCATTTGCTCTCCCTCTGTTCTATTCAGTCAGTGGGAATAAAAGCTATGAAATGCAGGACTCACAGCTTGCAAAGGTTTATGGACCAACCCCAAACCTCCCCTTCCACCATGTAACATAACTGATTGATCCAGTGCTGTTACATGGAATGAGTGACATGATGCTCTATATGCAGAAGTACCTGGTATTTCTTTTGGCCCCATCACTGAATGTATCAGGAGAGCAGTGAAGGAAAGGTAAGACTATTCTTCTACGGATTGGAGGATTAAAGCAAGCCTGTTGCTTGGCCTGGAATCTGCAAAATGCAGGTTTGCATCAAAGTAAGTTATTTCACATTTTAAAGTGACTATGCCGTGTATATTAAAACCTCCCAAATGAAAACGCTGCAAGAGAAAGGCTGTAAAAAAATAAATTTCCCACTGCATGCACACCCAAAAACTGCTCTGTTTAAGAGGAATGATTCCTCGGATCTCTGAAACTGACAATACCGGGAGTGTCAATCTCCTTGGTTCTCCACAGAAGGACACATAGAGGTTAACAAGGACAACCACTGAGCACTGGGTAGGACGAAAGAATTGTTGTCAACTTAAAAACATATATCTCACACACAGCATGAGCATAGTTAGAATTTCACCCCAAAGCACATTCTGCTACTTCTGCTGGGTATGGGGATTCAACATGTGTGAGACTTTTTCAATGTGTGGACTGAATATGTAGCAGACATTGTATCATGTGTATCACAAAATCAACCAACAATATATCGAGTACTATAATGCTTTCCCCTGTATGAGTGGTCAGAGAATATAGCTTAGTGTAGTCACCTGTATCAGTCCCCTTATCTATATTCTAAGCAAGCCTAGCCAACTGGTATGTGGCTGCCCACAGGAATGCTATGTTCACTGGCTAGGAAGTGCAGGAGGCTGAACAAAGAGTGAACAAAATAATTACTGTAGTTCCATGAATGTAGTTGTATGGAGGGATGGCTGAGACTGGTGTCTCACAGGTATGTAGTAAGTAGGATGTGCAGATGGGTCAGTTCAGGCAATTGGCAAAGACATGGTCAATTAACAGGCCAGAGTCAGTACTGGCAATAGGCAGAGACAACAATTTACTGGTGTGGCTGTGATCACAAACACTGATGGTGTCTGCACTGGCTGGGGACAATGTACTGATGTGGCGATGATCACTGTTGATGGCTCCACTGGCTCTGGTGACACTGGGACTGGTGTGGCTAGTGATCAGGAACATTGTTGCTAGCTGTACTGGTCAGGTGACACTGTCACTGGTGTGGCAGCAATCAAGAGCACTGTTGATGGCTGCATTACTCTGGAAACACTGGGGCAGGAGTGATGGCAATCAGGACTGCTGATTTATACTGGTTTTATGATACTGGGACTGGCATGGCTAGTGATCAAGAATACTATTGCTGGTTTACATTGGTCTGGTGACACTGGAACTAGTGTGACAGTGATCAGGGACAATGTTGCTGACTACACTGGCTTTGGTAACATTGGCATTGGTGTAGCAGTGATCAGGAACACTGTTCCTGGCTTACTTTGGTCTGGGGACACTGGGACTAGTGTGGCAGTGATGAGGAACACTAATACTGGAGTACACTGGTCTGGTGACACTGAAACTACTGTGACAGCAATCACACTGTTGCTGGCTGCATTGGATTGGTGACACTGAGACTAGTGTGACGGTAATCAGGAACACTGTTGTTGACTGCACTAGTTTAAATCACTTGCACTGGTGTTGTGACAACCAGGAACATTGTTACTGATTGCAGTTGTGGCATTGATCAGGAATAATGATGCTAACTTACACTGGTATGGTGACACTGTGAGTTGTGTGGTGGTGATCATGAACACTATTGCTGACCGCACTAGTGACATTGGGACTGGTGTGGCAGCAATCAGGAACACTGTTACTGGCTTACACTGCTCTGGTGACACTATGACTTGTGTTGCAGTGATCAGGGACACTGCACTGGTCTGGTAACACTGTGACTGGTGTAGCAATTATCAGGGACACTGTTGCTGGATGTACAGTACTTACAATATATAGGGATACTATACTGGTGTGGCAGTGATCAGGAACACTGTTGCTGGCTACACCAGTACAGTGACACTTTCAAAGATGATATAACAATAGTGCTCAAATGTCACTCAATTGCGCCAAATTCAGACTATTATAATTACAATAATTAATCTGTGCTGCCACTTTAAAATTGAAAAAACATTTTAAACATATTCCACATAATATATAGTGAAAAAAGTAGCGCAAACACTTTGCAGTGTCAAACTAATAATACTACTGCTATGAGTAATGGGTAGACATTGAGAGGAACCTCTCTCTATATACCCATATCCACTCATAACAAGTAGCGATCAAAATAATATTTAAAAAACATATAAATAATAAAAAATCATATCACACAAATCATATAAATTAAAAACTCAAATAAAAGTGATAAAGTCCATATCCAAGAACTAAATAGAAAAGTCCCATGGTGAAAGAAATGATGCTCAAAAACTTCTTTCCGTGCTCTTAGTGTATCCCCCACTTGGGTGTACACTCACCAAATGAATGATATATGCAAGCAGGTAAGGATAATTGCAAAAGATGCAAGCCGGGGGGTCATCCAAACATATCTCTCTCTGAATATGGCCAAATGATACAATCCTCTATATAAAGCATATGTAGCTCTCAATCATATCATGTGGAGGAAGCAAAAACAAAACCGCTCCAATGGTGTATTACCCCATGCAAAGGCGTTACTTTTTTTCACTATATATTATGTGGAATATGTTTAAAGTACAGTGACACTGTTTCTGGTGTGGCAGTGATCAGGAACACTGTTACTGGCTGTACTCATATGGTGACAATGTGACTGTTGTGGTGGTGATCAAAGACACTGTTGTTAGCTGCACTGGTCTGGTGTGGCAGAAATCAGGAACACTGTTGCTGGCTGCACTGGTATAATTAGACTGTACTGATGTGTGATCAGGGACACTGGCTACCAGGGGCGGACTGACCATTTGGAAACTCGGGCACTGCCCGAGGGCCCGGGGTCAGCAGGGGGCCCCATGAGATGCCCCTGGTACCTTTTTCATAGGCTTTTTTGAGTTTGGGCAAGCACACAGGGGCCCCATGATCCCCTATTGCCCGGGGGCCCCATGAGTTTTCAATCCGCCCCTGGTGGCTGTACTGATATGTTGACACTGTACTATGATCAAGAACATTGGCTGGCTGCACCATCATACAATGTCACTAGAGCAGTCAACCCGTGTTCATGTCACTGGGGTGACTAGTGATTGAGAACACTGGCTGAATGCTCTAATGGCAGGGAGCAAAAAAAAAAAAAGATCACAGAGTGTTTCCTACAGTGCTGAGCACAGAAACAATCTGTCCCCTTTCACAGTTACTCACTGGGAGAGGAAACATAACACTAGCTGCAGCATGCAGCCTTTGCTCACAAATGTGATCAGATAATATGGTACAGGATGAGTGGATGAGTTCAAAGACACACAAGACCAGCGAGAGCAAGAGGCCTTATATACAGTATATAATGTTTTGCGTTTTGCATAGAGTAAGAGAAGGATATAACCTGTTGGGTTTTTTGCGCCATCTGAGTCCCTTAGGGGAGATTTCCCTTCACTTTCTGTCCCATAGCCCAAACAGGAAGTGAGAGGAAATCCCTTCAAAGTGAGGGAATCCCAGTGTGCCCCTATTGGAGTATTATTAGTGTTCTGATGTCAACCCAAAATTTGAAATGTTCTTTTACTTTCACATTTGGTGATATTGGTAAGCAGGATGAATAGAGAGGGTTAATATCCTAAAGGGGGCACAGACAGCAATAAAAACTGACTGGTGTTCTAATCCTTCTAATCCTTAAAAAAACCCTTTGGTTACACTTTAAATGGTTTCTCCTTGTTATAACGTCTACTTCATGTTATTTATAGCAAAGTATTTTTTTTACTATGCAGACAACATGATGCATTGATTCTTTTATATCAGAAACAACAGTTAGCTACTGGAAACATGTTCTATTGCTTTTTACCAGCTGCTAAATCAAGAGGTAAGCTAAATTAGAGCTATTTATATACTGCCTGAATTAACTTGTGTTTGTTGGCTGTAAAGGAAAATGAATAGTTTCATAAATGTCTTAATATTGTAACATTTAGAAAAACATTGACTTATATATTAAGTTTTTTTTCAATATGTTATTGCATGTTTATATGCAGTATGCATCACAAACACTTTTTTAAATTATTCCTGTAATTCACTAGGTGATGTCTTAGAGTATACATTGTGTAAACCCAATCATTAGAATATGCTATTTGTATGTTATATATTAATGTAATTTCAAAAGTTAATTTTTAAATATGTAGTTTTCATGCAAATAATACCTGAAGCCATAATGGTCCTTCTTCAGACATTTCCTGCTACCCTGTCACACGAACTTCCAATGGAGACTACAAGTGGCCAAGTCAAAACATACAGTATTACACTAGCATGGTCCACTGTTATCACCAACAGGAAACCCAGCCTAAGAAATACCATGCAGCTATTGCTGCAGTGCATGCATGTAGGCAGGAAGACGCTGAAAACAGACTTCAGTAGCAAGTATTTTATATTTTTTAAAAATAGAGATTGTTTATGATACACAGAGCTTTAGAAACAATATGTTATTCGTTGAGAGTTTACACTTTAATCCTGTAAGACTACATTATGTATGAAAAAGGCTACATCACTTGGATCAGTTAGTGAGACTGCTTTGAGTTGGATTGAGAGTGCACCTTTAACCATTTCAGTACAGGGCACTTTTACCCCCTTCCTGCGCAGGACATTTTTCAGCGCTCTCACACTTTGAATGACAATTGCGCGGTTATACAACATTGTACCCAAACTAAAATTTTCATCATTTTCTTCACACAACTAGAGATTTCTTTTGGTGGTATTTAATCACCACTGGGATTTTTATTTTTTGTTAAATTAACAAAAAAAGACCGAAAATGTTTGAAAAAAAAACACGTTTGTCTTTTTTTCTGTTATAAAAGTTTGCAAATAAATTATTGTTCTTCATAAATTTAGGCCAAGATGTATTCTGCTACATGTCTTTAGTGAAAATAACCCAAATTAGGATGTATTTTTTAGTTTGTAGGAAAGTTATAGAGTTCACAAACTATGGGATATATCTGAAAATTGATCAATCCTGAAGTACTGACGGCTAATCTAATTTCTTGAGGTCCAAGAATGTCAGGACAGTACAGATATCCCCCAAATGACCCCTTTTTGCAGAGTAGACAGTCCGACTTATTTCATAAAAGGCATGGAGAGTTTTTTGAAGTTGTATTTTTTTGTATAATTTTTTGGAAAATTAAAAAATTAAAAAAATTATTTTCACTATTTCTTTTTACATACTGTCACCAGTGCAGTACAGCGTCATCATATAACTGGCATGGCGGTGATCAGGGACACTGACAGTATGAAAAAAAAATTTTTTTTTTTTTTTTTAAGATTTTTTTTTTATATTTCACTATGACCAAAGTAGTACAATGTTACCATAGTAACATTGTACTACTTTAGGGAAGTGATCAGTATTTTTTTTTTTTACACAATTTGCTTATAGCAAATAATTACTTTGCTATAAGCAAGCATTTACCTGAATGACATTGATTCATTCAGGGTTTTGTTTTTTTTTGTGCTTAGCTGTGATTTGGCCACGGCTAATCACATGACACAGCTGGGCTGTGCTGACCCAGCTTTTGCATGTGATCGCTGTGACCATTCACAGCTAGACACACTAGTATACAATGGATAGCATGAACTAAGCCATCCATTGTATACAACTGTCATGTGACCTGCTGTCATTGGTCACAGCAGGTCACATGGTACCGGCAATGGGGCTAGTACTCAGATCTGTCATCGGCCGTGTCCGAGGTACACGGCCGGTGACAGATTGCGCCGCTCTGCAGGTGCGCAAACTGCAAATGACTGGGAGGACGCCATATGGCGTCCACCCGGAACGCTGAGGGATTTTGCCGGCCGCCAAACGGCCATTGGCGGCAAAAGGTTAAAGGCAGGCTTTCAACAGATTCTTTTTTATCAGATTCGTTACCATTGGAGTTCTAGCAGGCTCTTCTCATTTGCAAGCCTTCCCATCCTATCATAGCCATAGTTTCTTACAGCATCTCTGACCCTTACCCTTTTCCCTCTGTACTAACACAGTCACTGTAAGTAACACCCTACTAACCAAACTAACCATCAACACTGCATGGTAACACGCATGCAAAAGTACATACTGCTAAATGATAGTCTTTGGCCCTAACACTGAATACATATTTAACATATATGTCCAGCCAAAACTGTTTTTTCTTTTTAAAGTAAAATAGTTTGAATAAAGTGGGAAAGAATCAGAACCACTGTTAGGTTTTTTTTTTTTAAATCTGCTATAGAGAGCATATTTAGACGAAATTTCCCCTTGCATCCTGTCTCAGTGACTGCGATTTTCAACAGAATGGACATATTTAGACAAAATTTCCCCTTGCATCCTGTCTCAGTGACTGCGATTTTCAACAGAATGGAAGTAAAACCAAATATCAGTGATTCTCCATCAGCTTAAAGTGGAACTATCCTCTCTCAATCGACATGGACTATTTTTGAACCTTATGCTGCTAGCATAAATACATGGATAGAAAAGTATATCATGTTTACTTTTTTTTTTTTTTATAATCAATCTTTATTAACATTTTCCGATGAGATAGAATAAACAATAAGTCAGCAGATGTACTTCAATCTGACAAAGAAGTAATAAATAAAAAGAAAACCCCCATATAACAACAGAGGTAAATAAATATCTTGACCATAATTGCGTATAAACGGAATATCCATGAGACTTAGAATTTTCGGTAATTCAAACAAATAAATGAAAAGAAAAGAAAAGGAAGAAGAAAAAAGGAGACACACACATGCACACACACACACACACACACACACAAACAACACTAGACTTTCAAAAACATCCAGTAAATCAGTTCCGTTGAAGCAGTACGGACCAAATAGCAACAGGAAATACCCATGTGTACATAAATTGTGAACACCAAACAGAGAAGCTACCCGAGAAGACTCATGCATCTGGCATTTCAGAGGAGTAAAACATCCATCCTTGCCAAATATCTTTAAATTTCTCCGCCTGACCTCTAACCAGGTGGACCCAATGCTCAGCATCCATTATTTTATCCACTTCCCATTTCCAATACAAAAGCTTAGGGCATTCAGACTGTTTCCAGAACCTAGGGACCAAAGATCTGGCCGCATTCAGAAGACGGGGTGTAACACTACGCCTGTAGGCCTTCATGGGGATTGAAGTCACATGAAAAAGTAGACAGAAGGGAGACTGCTCTAGAGGGCTCAATGTCAGTTTCTGTATTCATGGGAAAATTGCAGCTGAAAAGGGCGCAATTTTAGGGCAGGTCCACCAGAGATGGAAAAAGGTACCTCGATGACCACAGCCTCTCCAATAGAGGGGATTAGCAGTAGGAAAAATTTGAGCTAGACGGGACGGGGTCCGATACCATTGAGTAAGACATTTATAAGAGGATTCCTGAACACGGGAGCTGATAGAGGAAGAATGTGTCATTTTAAGAATCCTATGTATCTGCTGAGGGGAAAAATCAAGGCCCAGTTCTTTCTCCCATTCCCTCAAAAAATATGGAGCCGATATGGAATACTCGCTCAACACCAATTTATACATTTGGGATAATAGATGTTTAGAATCAGGAAGTGCGGTACACATACATTCATAAGCTATAAGGGTCTGTCTAGAGAGAAGTCTAGGGAGCAAAGACATAAAAAAGTCATTCAGTTGGCGGTGTCGCCGTGCAGCAAAGGGAAAAGTTCCATATTAAGAGAGCAACAGAGGAAGGGATAGAAGGACGCCCTCAGGAGCAAACTTAGCACAGGAAAAATCCCTATCAGTACCCCAAGAATGGAAAAATCTAATATCCTCCCCTTGGGAAAACCATGGGTAACCCCCTAATGGGGCCAGTGGGGAAGTCTCAGGAGCATACAACCCGGTCCCATTCATTCTGTCCCAAACCATCAGGGTAGTACGTGTCAGGGGAGAGGTTCAGTTGGAAAGGCCTCTAGAGGTCTTTGGAATCCAAGGGGCAACTGCCAGATTCCTACCTGCCATGGATTTTTCTAAGGCGACCCATTGTTTCGTCAGGGTATCATGCCGCCAGTTAAGAACGCGTACCAAGGCCATGGCTTTATAATACGAGGCCACATCGGGAAATCCCACCCCACCTTCCAATTTGTGTCTCCGCAAAATATCATATGCCAGTCTAGGGTGTTTATCATGCAAAATAAAAGTCAAAAACGCTCTGCGAAGCCATTTAAAAAAGGACTGAGGTAATGAAATAGGTATGGTGTACAAAAAGTATAAGATCCATGGCAAAATTGTCATTTTCAAAACGTTTACCCTACCAAACCAAGTCAAGGGAGGAGTCCGCCATTGCTGAAGGTCATGCAAGATATTAGTCAATAATTTACTGTAATTATGGTCATACAAGAGCTGAGTGTCATAAGAAATCTGGGTCCCCAGATACAGCAAAGAGTCCGTCCGCCATACAAAGGAAAAGGCTTGTTGTAATGACTTAGCTAAAGGAGGAGGAACATGAATTGGGAATAGAACCAATTTATTATAGTTATTTTAAAATTAGAGATGATACCAAACTGTTGAAGCTCTGCCATAAGAACTGGAACAGAAAGAAGGGGTCTTGACAGATGGAAAAGAAGGTCACCCACATAGGCCGACAACTTATGCTTAGAAGCTCCAAACGGGAGTAAAAATCATGCGTCTTAGAATAATAACTATAATCTTTGTTCCGAGAATAAATTACCCTCCAGCTGTCCACCAGGTGAAGTTCACGCAAAAGTCGCTTAACGTGCCTTAGCGCACGAAAAGATAGAGAAGCTCTGCCAGAAGACGCATCCAAGCAAGGGTCCAGAGAAACATTAAAATCACCCCCTAGAATCACCATACCCTCTCTAAAATCTTTCAGTTTTTTTAGGGTAACAGAAAAAAGTCAACAGTACTGGCATTTGGAGCATAAAGTGTTGCAAAAGTATACATGTGACCATGCAAAGAACCCTTCAAAAATATAAAACGACCCTCAGGGTCAATCAATTGAGACAGAAATGGACAGGCTTTTCAGATGGCAATTGAGACCCCCCCTGGCCAAGGCCACAGGGGAAACATTATGATACCACTGAATAAAAAATCGTAATAGGCATATGCGGGGTCGATTTGGCAGTGAAGTGCATCTCCTGTAAGAAAATCACATCTAGGAACAGATGCCACAATTCCTGCCAAAGGCGACCCCTCTTCTGGGGAGAACACAACCCTCGAACATTATAGGTCAAGACATTCAGAGTGCGAGAAGGAGCATATTCAGATGAGTAGCTATATTAAATCCTCCATTCAACCAAATGAAGTACACAGGGTAAATATAATTAAACAAAAAAAGAAACTCCGCCTCTACGGACACGTGGATGGAAGCCAGCATAAACCATAAAAAAGGAAAAGAAAAAAGAAAAGAAAAAATGTATAGCACAACCTGTAAAAAGGCGGATCATCTAAAAAGGTGGCCTCCATGGGGAGGAGAAAAAGGACCTCTCCCCAAAGGGGCCACCTTAACTGCAGAAACGCAGAGTACAAGTCCTCCACCAGAGGACCGGCCTAGGGTATGGGACGTGACTAAGGACACAGTAGGGTGGCACCTGGCCACCACAGGACAAATATAAAAGAACAATATCATGTACAAAACAGTATAAACAGCAGCATTATAAATATTATAATACGCATAAACAAATACACACACACACACATATATATATATATATATATATATATATACACATGTACATACACATGCGCATACATATATGCCTCCCATTGCAATCAACAGAAGCCGCAAAGGCATTTTGAGGAAACTTAGTGCAAACTTTAAGGCAACTACGTTCAGCCTATACCACAAAAAGAAGAAAAAACACAGATCATGATAGATCAAACAGAACGGGAGTAGGTCAAGTCCGGACCCATGCGATTCCTCTTACGGGACCCTGTAGAAGCTTGTTGCCAACGGTCCTGGCATCGTGGGAGCGGGATGGAACTGTGCACAGCCAATCTGGAAAATCAGTCAAAGAAAGCTCCAATGTGGAGAGGAAGTGTGACAGGTCATCTTTGATACGTAATGTCGCAGTCTATCCAATTCGGGATGCAGTTAGACGAAAAGGAAAGCGTCAACGATATGGCACCTGGGCTGCACGTAGAACATCCAGCAGAGGGCGAACAGCGCGCTGCTGCCAGGGATGGACTGACCATTTGGAAAACCGGGCACTGCCCGAGGGCCCGGGGTCAGTAGGGGGCCCCATGAGATGTCCCTGGTACCTTTTTCATAGGCTTTTTTGAGTTTGGGCAAGGACACAGGGGCCCCATGATCCCCTATTGCCCGAGGGCCCCATGAGTTGTCAGTCCGCCCCTGGCTGCTGCATAAGGGTCCGCCTGGATAAATCCGAGAAGATTGCAATAGTAACCCTATCAAAATCAATATGAGGGAGAGAGCAAGCCGCTTTCATATTCACCTCTTTAACAGAATATCTATGTAATTTACAACTAACGTCCCGCGGGTTATCAACATCTTGAGGGACAGGCAAAAGGGCTCTATGAACCCTATCCAATTCAATTGCGTCAGGAGCAGAGTCCCCCAAAATTTGCCGAAACAGGCCTTGAACAGTAGGAAGGAGGTCTGTGGCATGGGTAGCTTCAGGCAATCCGCGAATGCAAATATTCTGTCTCCTGTCCCTGTTTTTTTGATCATCAAGCTGGTCCAGTAAAGTATTAAACAAATCTTCATGATGGAGAACAGTCTCCTGTATGGTAGTAACAGTTTGCAAAACTTCATCATGAGCGGTCTCCATAGCCTCCACTCTATTTTCCAGTGCCACAGTGTCTTCCCTGAGCCCCTCTATGGCCTGCTTACATGAAAGTTCCACAGCAGTAATCAACTGCTGTATATCGGCCTTAGTGGGGAGAGCTCTAATATGTTCCCTAATGTCCCACTCACCCTCGGCAACACCCAGTTCCATCAGAGGGGAAGACCCAGCAACCGATCTGGGGGGGGGACGAGGGGCTAGGGCACTGTACCTGCGAGGAGAATGATGGTTCAGGAGAGCCGCCACTGCCCGCAGAAGAGGAAAGCAAGGCAGCCTCATCATCGGGCGCTATCTTGGCCGCAGTTCTGGAGCCGTCTTGTTGCGGAGCAAAAAAAGTTTTCAGCCCGCTTGCCCGCGATCCGCCACTTCCGGGTGGGTGGGTGGGAGGAGGCGCGGCGCTTGGGAGGCATGTAGTGGGGGAGGTAGGAGATCTGTAAACCACTGCAGTAAGGTTAATTCTGTCCCGGGTAGCCGGAGCTCAATGCTCAGACATCTTCACACCATGCCGCTCAGGCCACGCCCCCATGTTTACTTGTTTTAAACTTATTTTGAACATTTCTTCAGTTACTTCCTGGTTTCCATGCCTAAGCAAATGATGTCATATATCCCAGGAGTCTTCAGGAGGAAAGTGAGGGTTCTCGGCTCAGCCAATGACTGAGCTAGGGGCAGATGGATTCCAGGAAGTAAATGCTACTTGAATCACCTGCCCTTACTCAAGATGGCCACTGCCAGAAATGCCAGGGTGCGTTTTTCAAAATGATTTCTCAGCAAAATAAAGCATGGAGACATAGATGGATGGGGGAGTTTGCTCTGAATATTAACAATGAATTAAATAACATTTTTGGTTTGTTGTACTTGGATACAGTGCAGTTCCACTTTAATATTGCTGATTCTGTTATTATTGTGCATTTTCCCTTACGTTCTCACTAGGGCAAACAGTGGGGAGAAATTGCTGTAATTGAATCCCATTAAAGCAGTAGAATCTGACAGCATAGACAGAAATTAAAATCTTTTTTTCATTAGATTGTCATTCTGCAGTCTCTTTCTAGCGGCACATGCTCCTTATACTGCTACTTTCTCTCACACTCCAGCTCTTCTGTATAGGGACTGAAAAAGGCTAACATTATGTAACATTCAGGAATTGACACTGGTTGTATTATTAAAAAAATTGGATTTTTGACTTACTGTAAAATCTTTTTGTTGGTGTACATAATTCTGCTGTAAATAAGCCATTATAACTTCTCCCACTCCCACCATGCTCCAGTTTAGGAATAGATCATAAGAATGGAGGGAAGGGACCTATATTCATTAATGTACCCCAAGAATAGGAGTTTATGGCAAGTTCAAATTTAAGGTTTTTTAATCGTATATTAAGGGACACAGGGTGAAGTAATTCTGGTACACTGGGATGTCCAAAAAGCAGTCCAAATAAAGGGTGGGCAACACAGCAAACAATATGCTAACAGGCTAATGAGTAACAACAGATTAACAGAGTTTGCTTAAGATGATATTAAAGCTTGTTTTTTTCAATTGAAAAAAGTCATACTTTTCTGCTCTGTGCAGTGGTTTTGCACAGAGCAGCCTTGGTCCTCCTCTCCTCGGGTCCCCGTCAACAAGCCTGCCTTCTGCCTCTTGACCAGTGCTCCCAAAACAAGCTGTTTGCTATGTGTTGTGGGGGCACTGGTGTGTGCCCATAGAACACATAGAGCCGTGGCTTGGCCCCGCTCCCTCTCTCCTCATTGGCTCACTGGCTATGATTGACAGCATTGGGAGCCAATGGTTATCTCTGCTGTCTCAGTCAATGAGTAGAGAGAGACCCAGGACAGCCAAGGCTCTCATGCACATCACTGGATTATGAGAAGGCTCAGGTTATTATTGGGGGGGGGGCTGTCAGGGGAGCAGCATAAAAAAGTTTTTTTTACCTTTATACATAGAATGCACGAAGGTTAAAAAACCTTCAGCCTTTACAACCACTTTAATAGTGCCCCACAGGTCCAGTTCAGGAACTGTGAAACACAACCACACCAAATCTAAAATTCAGAAAGCCTATGTTGAAAAGCCCATGAAGAACTAACTAGTGGATTGTCCTTGACAAGGAAAGGTGAAAACCTATATTGAAGTCTAACATACATGGACAAGTCTTTCTTCTGTGAAATTTTCAATATCTTTTGACTTTAATCTGTTTCATGAGATCCCTGGCATGGATTAAGATCTTCTGCTGATTGATGGCGTGTTAGTGTGCGAAGGAGATCCAAGATATATACCCTATCTATCCTCTGGACAGCACCCTTGTCACAGGTGCTAGAGGGAGATGTGGGACTTGCATTCACATGTGCTACTGATATCCTCCTCTGGATCACACCAAACACAGAGATTTTTTAGGGACTCTACTCTATTCAATCTCCATGAGGAAATTCATCAATTACATTTCAGGTCTTTATGAAAGAGAGCACGATGCAGGGCGTGACATCCTCCTTTGGACTACACATGGTTTTTTCTCACATGGAGATTCCTTCCAGTATGAAGTTATTTTGAAATGGCTGTCCATGGAGAAAAGCTCAACTACATATGGTCCATTTGATAACAGCGGATTTTAGGAGTCCATATTCCATGATTAGTAACAGTGGGGAAATTTTTTGATATGTTTTCACAGCAATTGAATAGTATATGACATCTAGAGGCTCCCATGTATGGGAGTATTTGAGGTTCAGTAGAGGTCTGATGTATGTTTTATATATGGTTTAGTATAAAAACCCACTGATTCTGGTTGAGTCCATAACTAACCTTTACTGTGGTTGGTTTGTATCTATAATTAATTAGGGACTTAATCTTTGTTTATGCTCTAAAGAGTGAAAGTAGACAGAGGAATACCCTAAAAGGTTCTTCTGACAAACCAATAGGACCAGGCTGAAAACCTACAGTGTCACAAGTAGACGTAAAGGGGAAATAATGTGGGTAATAACCTATAGGAAGTATAGGATAGGGAAAAACCTCCCGCGCTGCCACTGCAATACTAAACTCAACCCTACAGTCTAGGAAAGCATCTAGTACCCATATACATACCCAAATAGTGAAGATGCAACAAAGGAGGGGGTTGGTGCTGTGCTAACGAATCTAAATGAATCTAAATGAATCTAAATAAACTACAAAAGGTGGGAAAAATGGATAACCCACAAAAAACGTAACACATGTGAACCACAACGTAAACAGCACAAATAACACAAGTGCACTACCATGTGTGAAAACAACGCAAATAAACAGGTCATAAGCTCAAGACATGTGCCATAGTAATATATGTAAACTATACATATGAAAGAGGAATAAAGTGGTAAAAATATATAAATATAAAAATAATGGAATACTGAATAATAATAAACTGGTATAACAATAATAAATACATAAATACATAAAAAGACCAATAGTGCTATATACCAGTGCAAGACTAAACATGGATGACATGAATGTCATAAAAAATATAAATAAACAATGGGTGAAAAATAAGCACAAAAGCAAACACATCATAAATAATGGCATAAATATTGCCACAGAAATGTGAATAAACACAAATCACATGAGCGCACGAACATATGTGAAAACGACACAAATAGACGTCCTCAGCTCAAGACATAGTGCCATAGTGATAAAAATGAACTGTACATATGAAAAGGGAGGAAATAATGTGAATGAAGTGGTAAAAATATAGAAATATGTAAATAATGAAATATAAGATAATGATAAACTGGTATAACAATAATCAATACATAAAAAACCCCAAAAGTGATATTAGTGCAAGACTAAACGTGGATGACATGAATGTCAAAAAGGAATATAAGTAAATAATGGATGAAACATAAGCACAAAAACAAACAAGTCATAAATAATGGAATAAATATTGCCACACAAAATGTGACTGAATACAAAAGATGGTGTAAAGTCCAATATTTAAATTCCCAAATAAACTTGATGGGTGATAGTGAAAGTGATTGACTTGACAAGAAATCCACCACAGGTTAAATTGCCTCCTCACCTCCACGCTGTGACCCCTAGGGGCCAACACACTTCCAAGATGCTCAACGCCAAACAGATCAGCATCCCATGGGGGCCTTATGCACTAATTCAGGAACTGTCAACCGTCAACAACAGTGGTGGTATCCCCCTCCGAGAAAAATGCACAGGACAGCCTCTTAAACGATCCCAAAAGAGGAGAAAAGGAACACTCCTTTCAAACCACTCCCAACTAGAATAAAAAGGGTGCTGCAGATTAGACCTACACAATCTGCTTCTGTAACCAAGTAACACACCGTTCCCCGCCGGGCAACTTACTCAGTGAAGGCGGGGAACAATGTGTTACTTGGCTAAAGGATCCCTGGACCTGGGGACAAACTTGCTCAGTTTGGTAAAACCTGAAAGCCAGGAGGTCTATGTCTGGTGTCCCCCACCTATAATAAAGGTTTTAAAACACCTCAGAGTAAAGAGATCATTCTTATGAGACTGGACGTTGATGACTGAGGATATCCACCTGCCAATTTTCCAAGCCTGGAAGACAGGGCTGAAAGTAAAGTTCTGCTCAAGCCAGAATCTATTTGTGGTCTCTTTGTGCTGTAAGACTTCTGGTTCCTACCCTAAAAGTTGATGTAAGCCACTGCCACAGCATTGTCTAACTGAATCCTGGTTGAAACCCCTAGCAATTGAGAAATTCAGCACTGAAGGGTTAACCAAATCTCTCATATTTACAGAATGTTGATTGACAGCTTCTTCTGACTGAGAAGTATCTTCCACTGAGAGAGTGTCCAGGACTCCTCCCCAGCCTGATAGGCTGGCATCCATTGTTAGAATTTTCCAGACGATAAGAAGGAATATTTTCTCCAAATTACAGCTAGACCTATGACCAACCAGGTCAGGGCAAGCCAGGTTTTGTGGGTCAGGCACATCTGATGTCCCAAAAACAAAGCTTTCTTGTCCCACGCAACCAGAACAGAAGTTACAATGGTCTGGAGTGTAATTGGGCATATGGAAGTGCTTAAAAAATAAGCCATTATTAAGCCCCAAACCCTCATTTAGTGTTGGCTGGCTTCTGGACTGTAGTATCCAAACATGAGATTTGAGAGTTTGGAACTTTTGTGAAAGCAAGAACCTAAAAGAGAAGTACAGTGCATCCAGAAAGTATTCACAGCGCTTAACTTTTGCCACACTTTGTTATGTTACAGCCTTTTTCCAAAATGAAGAGGTTCGTTTAAAATCTTTGCACCAGGGGCAAACTGACAACTCATGGGACCCCCGGGCAATAGGGGATCATGGGGCCCCTGTGTCCTTGCCCAAACTCAAAAAAGCCTATGAAAAAGGTACCAGGGGCATCTCATGGGGCCCCCTACTGACCCCGGGCCCTCGGGCAGTGCCCGAGTTTCCAAATGGTCAGTCCGCCCCTGCTTTGCACTTTATTAAAAATAAAAGCCGAAAAAAACCCCACATGTACATAAGTATTCACAGCCGTTGCTATGACACTCAAAATTAAGCTCTGGTGCATCCTGTTCCCACTGATCATCCTTGAGATGTTTCCACAACTTGATTGGAGACCACCTGTGGGAAATTCAGTTGATTGGACATGATTAGGAAAAGCATAAACCTGTCTATATAAGGTCCCACAGTTAACAGTGCATGTCAGAGCACAAACCAAGCCATGAAGTCCAAGGAATTGTCCTTAGACCTTCGAGACAGGATTGTATCCAGGCACAGCTCTGGAGAAGGGTACAGAAAAATTTCTGCAGTATTGAAGGTCCCAATGAGCACAGTGGCCTTCATCATCCGTAAATGGAAGAAGTTTGTAACCACCAGAAATCTTCCTAGATAGGGCCACTTGGCCAAAAGGAGCGATCGAGGGAGAAGGACTTTAACCAAGGAGGTAACCAAGCACCCGATGGTCACTCTGAAAGAGCTCCAGCATTTCTCTGTGGAGAGAGGAGAATCTTCCAGAAGAACAACCATCTCTGCAGCACTCCACCAATCAGGCCTGTATGGTAGAGTGGCCAGATGGAAGCCACTCCTCAGTAAAAGGCAAATGGCAGCCCGCATGTAGTTTGCCAAAAGGCACCTGAGGGACTCTCAGACCATGAGAAACCAAACTCTCTGGTCTGATGAAACAAAGATTGAACTCTTTGGCCTGAATGCCAAGCGTCATGTCTGGAGGAAACCAGGCACCGCTCACCACCTGGCCAATACCATCCGTACAGTGAAGCATGGTGGTGGCAGCATTATACTGTGAGGATGTTTTTCAGTGGCAGGTACTGGGAGACTAGTCAGGATTGAAGGAAAGATGAAAGCAACAATGTACAGAGATATCCTTGATGAAAACCTGTTCCAGAGAGCACTGGAGCTTAGACTAGGGTGACGGTTCATCTTTCAACAGGACAACGACCCTAAGCAGACAGCCCACATAACAAAGTAGTGGCTACGTGCCAACTCTGTGAATGTCCTGGAGTGGCCCAGCCAGAGCCCAGACTTGAACCCGATTGAACATCTCTGGAGAGATCTGAAAATGGCTGTGCACCGATGCTCCCCATCCAACCTGATGGGGCTTGAGAGGTACTGCAAAGAAGAATGGGGGAAATTGCCCAAAAATAGGTGCGCCAAGCTTGTAGCATCATACTCAAAATGGTTTGAGGCTGTAATTGGTGCTAAAGGTGCTTCAACAAAGTATTGAGCAAAGGCTGTGAATACTTATGAACATGTGGTTTTTTTTTTTCGTTTTTTATTTTTATTAAATTGCAAAGATTTCAAAACGAACTTCTTTCACATTGTCATTAATGGATATTGCTTGTAGAGTGTTGAGGAAAAAAATGAATTTAATCCATTTTGGAATAAGGCTGTAACAACAAAATGTGGCAAAAGTTAAATGCTGTGAATACTTTCTGGATGCACTGTATATCTGGGAGAAGGCCTAGATACTCCAAGCAACTTTGCTCCAGTGCTCAGTTAAGAAGCTTCAGGACCCACCACAACCTCTGCAGAGTTCAAACAGTTTGACAGTGACTGACAGAGTCTGTGCTGACTGTAGGAGATTGTCCAGGTATCCCAACATGGAAATGCCCCAAGAGCAATTCAGAACATACACTGAGGCTAGCACATTGGTAAAAACCTGAGGTGCAGTGGATAGACCAAAAGGAAGAGCAGTGAACTTGTAACATTGGGTGCCTAATGCAAAATGCAGGAAGTCTTGATGTGATGAAGATGGGGACATGCAAGTAGGCATCCCTGATGTCCATAGAGGTCAGGAAGTCTACCAAAAAAAAATTACTGACCTTATAGATTCCATACAGAATTTTTGTGCAGGAAGGAAGCTGTCAAGAACATTTGGATCCAGTATGGGGCAAATGCGCCATTCACTTTGGGAGCTGTAAACAGGTTTATGTAAAAGCCCTGGATGTCTTGGGACCAGATGGACACAAAAGCCAACATGTATCCCCCAACTCTGAGAAGGGGGGCATCCCCTCAGAGTGAGGAGGACTTGTTTGTGGGTTTGCAAGATTTGGGAGTGTAGGACTTGCAATGGAACTGAGTCCCAGGCTTGGCCCTTAACTTGGAGGCCTGAGAAGAATGGGAGAAACTCTTCTTCACCTCCAAGTTAAAGAATTTTCCTGAGGCATAGCCTTCTTTTTGCAGGGGCGTAAGTTTGCTCTTTCTCGTGGAGATGTCCTTGATAAAGTAACAAAGGGATTCCTCATTAAAAGGCATATACAACAAGCCTCTTTTGCCCTGATGCTTCAGAGTTCAGCATTAGAGTCAAAGGGTCCTTTACTTGCGTACAGAAAGCAGAACTATTCTGGACAATACATATACAGTAATATCAGCTAGCCCGTCAACATTAGTTTAAGGCCACAGGCAGAGGCTGCAGTCATGAGTGCACTTGAAATGTTTTAATAGGTCTGTGTCTGGTATTATGACAATTAAGTGGGTGCCTGGTTCCAGCTGCCACTGTTTTGGTAGGTCCATTAAATCATATACAGTATATCCATAGACAACCTACAACTATGTGCTAACAATCAGTTACCTCCCTAACATATTTAACCCATCTTGACAGCAACAGGAAACAACAGATTTGTTTATAGGTGATATACAGACATGCTTGAAATGATGACAGAATTAAGTGAAGAGACAAATACTGTCTTAGGAGAGGTAACAATAGGAACTTGATAAATTTCACTGCATATTGAAAACAGCTAGTGGGGAGTCTCAGAGCAATTAAAATTCAAGGAAAGAGTAATGAACCACAGCCAAATGTTAACCTTTTGAACATAGGTTTCTGTCAGCTCTTAGGAATCCCACGTGCCATTCTATATCTCTTGTGTCAGTCAGTTGTGACACAGTGAATATATAATGAAGAATGTTATTTTCTTGTTTACCAGTAAGATAAATATGTATCAAACACACTATGCTGCTTAAGATAATGAAGAGCGGAATCATTTGTAACACATTTACATTATCACATGAAACCTAGTAATCAAGAGGACTGACATCTAAACCGTGGCTACTTTATCTGCCAATCTGATTTTCTCTGCCCTGAGTGGAAATAAAGGATGACTTTCTTTTGCATGAAAGAAAAGTAATGATTCTTAAAGGGCATGGGACTAGAGATGAGTAAGCTGAATTGTGTGAATTTGCACTTCAATGCATTTTATGGCAACCTAGTGAAAATCCAATTTTGTGCACCTACTGTCATTATTATTATAAGCACGTGAGGGAAAATAAAAGAAACAAACAAACAAAAGTTCCTCTGTGCAATTTTTACTCCTGAAGTGAAAATTTGGCTGGTTGTGCTTCTAATGAGCAAAATATACTGTAAATGGCTAGTAATATTTGAAAGAAAAAAATTGCAGAACAAAGTTTAAATTTGTGAGGATGAAAGGTGTTATTTTTGGATTAATGCGCACACTGTATGTCTTTTGTAAATCTATACCTATAACTTGTAAACCAATAACATAATATACTGTTTTATATTTCCACTTTTTTTCTTTTTCTTCTTTCCTGAGTTTCATCAAAAAAAGAATGTCTGTCTTCCTAAATAGCTCTTTTTATTAATTACAGTAGTGTAGGGTTGGCTTATTGTCCAATTTGTGCTATTGCTATTTAGCAATGCTTTTGCAAAAGTTCAATAACCTATTCTTATTCAGGCCACTTAAAGTAAACCCAATCACTAAAAACATATTTATTTAAAGTTTTTCAACATTAGGATAACATTAGGTATTTTACAGGAAGGGGAAAGGGGACCATGCCGTTCCCATATCCTGCCAGTGGGGGGTACATCCTAAAATTCAAACAAAGTCCTTTTCCAGGCATGCAGCCTGGGTAAGCAAGAGGAAAAGGCAACAAGTCTGTGCCCCCCCATCTTCCTTTACTACACTAAGCCATATGCCTTTCAACATTTAAAGAGTACATTGCAAGGGGGTTGGTAAAGCCTCCCCCCTTTGCAAGGCACCTTGTCCCCATGTTTAGAGAACAAGGGTCTCTTCCCCACATTTGATCCCCAAAAGGGGTAAACAAAGCAGCTAAAAAGTCTGTGCCCCCCCCCCTTCCTTTACTACACTAAGCCATATGCCTTTCAACATTGAAAGAGTACATTCCAAGGGGGTTGGTAAAGCCTCCCCCCTTTGCAAGGCACCTTGTCCCCATGTTTAGAGAACAAGGGTCTCTTCCCCACATTTGATCCCCAAAAGGGGTAATCAATGCAGCTAGAAATCCTGGGTAATATCATTACCAGATATGGTCATGACCAAATTTGGTCAATAAAGTCACTCAACATCCCTGACTAGTTTGTTTAAAAACAGAAGACAGAACTATGACTCCTATTTAGTAGTGGTAGTGTGGTGGAGCATCAGGTGGTGGGTCATCATGATGGTGGGGAAATATCATGAAGCAGTGCGAAAACATTGTAAAATGGCAGGGAAACATTTTCGGTCAATACTGTCACTCAACAACATGATCAGTGATGAACAGAATATTCTAAAGGGGGCTCCCAGATTCCTATATGTCCCCCAAAAACCCCCACATCCTATTGTGGACTAGATTAGGAGAATAGGTCCTTGTCCCCAACATTGGGGCAAGGTGCCTTGCAAGGGCATAGGGCATGCTTGGATGCTTTACATCTGCCTTAAATAGTTTCACATTTACCATAAAGAACATGTATCTTAATGATGCCCAATAGGGAAGGAGTAACAATATCTAATGTCTGTAGACATAATATAATATTCAAATGACATCACCACAACTAGCATGGCTGACCTCTGTTAGGGAAAAAAAACACTGTCCATGATAGATTATTAGAGGTGGTTGTAATTGTTCTTCCTCAGTATAAGGAGGTACTCAGGTACGCCCTACATCCATGGTCAGCAACCATCTAGAGCAGGGGTGTCAAACTCAAATTTCATTGTGGGACACATCAGCATTATGGTTGCCCTCAAAAGTCTGTAAGACTAGATATCCACAGCACCCCCCACCACCACCAGTCAAGAGTTTCCCACCTTCCCTTACATCTCAGTGCACCCCCCTCACCTTGTGCTGCTGCCGGGAAGAAGCTGGGGACAGAGTTGGGAAGCAGAAGGTGCAGGGTCTGGAGGAGAACCACAAGAGGACTGGAGTCTGAAAAATTAGTCCAGGGGAGGCAGAGATGAGGAAGTGCTGCATCTGCTCAGTGAGGGTCAGGATCTATAGGAGTTCTGTTGTCCTTTCTGCTTCCAACTGCTGAGATGGGGGGAGGCAGAGATGATCCTTTCCTCGGCTGCATGGAGAAGCACAGGATCTGGCAGAGGAGTGCTGATTTACTCTCTGCTGCTGACTTCTGAGACAAGGTGGGGGATGAAGAATAGTGGGGTGCCACAGTTACAGGAAAGGTATCACATGAAATGGCCTAGTTGGCCAGATTCAGCCCATGGGCCTTGTGTTTGACACATGTGATCTAGAGTTAGTAAATGCTTTAAAATCTGAATATCATTCAAGAACATGTGGAACATCAGCTATTTATGAAGACTGGAGTGCCCACAATAATGATTAGGTAAACTATATATTTGGCTTAGCAGTGGAGAATGGTGACTTACTGTCCAAAGTCCAACACTGCCTGCCTAAAATTTTCACAAACACTGTTGGCACCCTATAGATTGCCTAGTTGATAGTCCCTGCTGTTTGTAGATTCCTTTCACTGTCAGTGTTTGCTACCAGCCCAGCAATCACTGTCTATATATTTGAAGCCACACCTCATCATTTATTCACATCGGTAAATTATGTCTGTGCTATAGGCAGTTATTGAAACTTCAATGGCTGGGTACACACTATCAGAAAATCAGGTGAATGATCATCTACTTTTCTTTGATGTATCACAGCAAGTCAAACCCAAGCATGGTACTAATTGTACAAAAATTCTCGAATGACAAAGACTTTTGTTTTGTTTGACGTAGAAAAATTGTAGCGTAGATTATTGTTGTTTATTGTTTCTTATCATGCGCAGTCTTTTGTATCCGATTTTTCACATATGAGAACAATGCACATTAAACAAAAATCATTATTTCTGCTCACTAATGAGAAAAATTTTGGAGTTTGTCCCTTTGGAAATGTTTGTTTGAGAAGTCTGAATTGGATGTTGAAAGTTGTGAACACATTATAGGAAAATCAAACAATCGTTTCTAGTACGAAATTATTCTTCTGATTTTCTCATAGTGTGTACCCAACTTCAGACTCAAAAATTAAAAGTTAAATTTTTCTTAGAAGGCTAAATAAGGATGGACACAAGTAGTAAACTGATGCTAATAAAGTCTTAATTTACCATGCTAAAAGGCAACTACTGTGCCTGCTAAAGATAGGTGTCCCCTAACACTAAGAAACTAAAGAGGAAATGTAGAGATGAACAAGCGCAGTGAATCAAACATTGAAATATTGTGTGAAATACTTTGTTTTATGTTTGAAATTGCTGATTCATACATAAAAACAATAGTTTGGCACAAATAATGACTTTTGACAAGGGTAATGACAAACACATAACACAATAAAAAGCAAGCAATGTTCCCTGACAACTGAAAGATACCTTTGTAAGAACAAGATGTTACCTTGATATTATTACACCACTGAAATAAGCAACATTAAAATACTGTCAGTTCAAATTTATTTTCAATAGAATTTTCAGAATATAATGGATGCATAAAGGTTACCAGCAGCTGTAGAACTATCAGTTATTTTCAAAAGCCGCAGCACTTTGATTTGATTCATATGGCAATAAAAAAAAGCTATGTATTTAGATGGTTAATGGAGGAACAGTGTAGCAACTGGGTGACTTCATGGGTTTTCACAGAGGTTAAACATGTAAAGTAATCCTGAAAGGCTGCACTTTGTTACCTAAGTGTGAACAGCTTAATGAATAAAACAGGGGAGGACTGACCATTTGGGAACTCATTTGAGGGCCCAGGGTCAGTAGGGGGCCCCATGAGATGCCCCTGGTACCTTTCAAAGGCTTTTTTGGGTGTGGTTTGAGTGTGGGTGAGGACACAGGGGCCCCATGATCCCCTATTGCCCGGGGGCCCCATGAGTTGTCAGTCCGCCCCTGCAATAAAATATATAAAAAAAGACACACTGATACTTTTAGTCACACAGCAGAGCTTTAAAGGATCTGTCACTTCTGAAATATCTTGTTCAAACATTAGTTCAATTATACTACCCTTACACTCCACCTCCCTTACACTTCCTCCAAGAATCAAGCTTTAGGGCCACCCCTATTTCCCAACTGACCTTGGTGCTGATTATTCTATATATAAAAATACACTTATTTCTCTGCATTTGTGCACTTTAAGCACAGAATAAACCAGTCTACAGTCAGATATCTGAAACTCTTCACTCTACGGCCTTCTAAATGCTGTCCAGCCTCTGATTTCTTAAAACATTCACGGATCTTCTTTAATGCATGCTCACAGACTGTGACAGTAAAGATCAGGGGATTTCTAAAAATTTAGCATATGCAAAAAGAGCCCTCCAGCCCTTTGGGGAATGCCATTCATGAGCCTGTTAGACTCTGCAAGTACAGATCGAAAAATTTGTGCAGGTTTTAGCCAGATGCTGCTGTGTGACCAGGGGCATATCTACCACGAGGAAAACAAGGCATTTGCCTAGGGTGGCATCTTTCAAGGGGGTGGCCCCCCCCCCCTCATTCCCGGAGAAGCTACACATAGGTGTGAGTGGTCTTCAGAACAGGGCAGCTCAGCAGTTGTTTTTCCTGCAGCTCCACTGGCTCCCCTGGGCTGGACAACTGTCACAGCCAAGCTCCATCTCCACTGAGGATGGCTGGCTCCACTGTGGTCCTCGCACAGTGATCTGCTTGGTGTGGCAACTCCGATTCCCTCTGTATAATCCACCCGCACCCCCCTCCTTATTTGTAAGTAAGGGATTGAATGGGAGTGTAAGCACTGGGGGTGTACAAGGTGTATGTGACTGTTGGCACTGGAGGGCTTTACAAGTTATATGTGAGTGTGAGTCACACATATAACTTGTAAAGCCCCCCCAGTGCCCACACTCGCATACACCTTGTACACCCCCCAGAGCTCACAGCACTGGGGGGTATACAAGGTGTATGAGAGTGTCGGCACTGGGGGGCTTTACAAGTTATTATTATTATTATAATCATACAGGATTTATATAGCGCCAACAGTTTACTCAGCACTTTACAATATAACGGGAGACAATACAGTTCAATACAAGAGGGATTTGAGGGCCCTGCTCCTTGGAGCTTACAATTCAGGACAGCACTGGGGGGTATACAAGGTGTATGTGAGTGTCGGCACTGGGGGGCTTTAGAAGTTATATGTGAGTATGAGAAGTGGGGGGTGTACAAGGTGTATGTGACTGTCAACACTGGGGGGCTTTACAAGTTACACCCTGGTTACACCAAGCCCGACTTTGAAATCGTGTGACTTACAGTGAAGTCGCGCGATTTCAAAGTTGGATGACATGCTGATTTTAGGTGCGATTTGCAAGACATCTGACACAGATGTCTATGCAAATCGCACCAAAAGTAGTGTATATACTACTTTAGAAATCAGTGCGGCTCCAACCAAGTCAGAACGACACCAATATGACCACTGTAATTGCGGACAATAGAGTGCAACTTGGCATGCAATTTGCAAGTCGCAAAGCATGCAAATCGCATGCCAATTCGCATCCAGTGTGACCGGGGAGTATAAGCAGCATGTTAGTATAGGCACTGAAAAGTGGGTATGTACAAGATGTATGTGAGTGGGCACAGGAGGGGAAAGCAGGGATGTACAAGGCATATAATAATGTAAGCAGTGGGGGTGGGAGGGTGCAAGATGTCTGTGAATGGGCACCGGGGGGTATACAAAGTGAGTGTAGGCAGTGGAAGGAGGGGGGGTGTAGAAGCTGCATGTGAGTGTGGGCACTTTAGGGCCAGGGATTTAAAAGGTGCATTTGACTATGGGGACACTGGGGATGTCAATGTACAAGCTGGACGTGAGTGTGGTCACGGGGGGTTCACAGAATATACAAAGTGTATGTGAATGTGGGCATGGTTGTACAAGGTGTACATGAGTGCAGGCTCTGGAGCAGAGTATGTGCTTTGGCACTTGTTACAAGTCGTGCAACAAATTTAGATGGGGGGGGGTATTAGTGTTGCCTAGGGCAGCACAAGACCAAAATACACCACTGTGTGTGAGACGCTTGGCAAACCACACAGTGATGAACTCTGGATAATGATTCTGGTAAAATATGTTTTGGCCAGAATTCTGGGGCTGGGGAAGAGAAGGATATGAGTGCCAAAAGAGGACTAATCAATTAAATGGTAAGTGTACTTTTATTTATGTATAAAAAACACTGAGCTCAGGCAGGAGTTAGGATAGCCTTACAGCCTGACAGGTAATTATACAAACTTGAAATGAATTTTAGTGTTAAATAACAGAAAATTGCTAGCATTTGTTGCAGAATAGCAATTAATAAAACTGGAGAGTGCAAAATCTATGTAGCTCTACATAGAAACCAATCAGCTTCCAGTTTTTTTTTGTCAAAGTTTAATTGAACAAGCTGAAGTTAGAAGCTGATTGGCTACCATGCACAGCTGCACCAATTTAGCACTCCGGTTTTAGTAAATCAACTCCAGTGTGTCGCTTCTGCAATAAATTCTTCTTACCTGCCCAATAGCAATTTTCTTTAGATTGGACATTAAATGTACATGTCGAAATTGTACAGCTTAGTGGCATTCTGTACAATTTTGGCATGCCTTGGTTGTATAAAGATGCCAGTGCTAATGAGGGAGCTTGCAGACTATAGAGTAGGTAAGTCCTTCATATGATCAGCACTTTTAAAACTATTCAGTAGATATTTAGATTATTATTACAATGTTACAATACTTATTACTAATTATTACAATAGTTAATTAGTGAGTGCTTCTCTGTGAAACATCTAACAATTGTCCCATATCCGATAAGTATTAACAAGAATACCATAATAGCAAAATAAAAAATAACTATTTAAGGAAATGAAATAAATACATATTTTGCTCACCTTAGGCCATATAAAACTGTTCCATCTGGATGGAGACGGATCATGCGGTTTTTTACTGTAACTCCATGAACAAAAGACTTTTTGTCATTTAGAAAATACGTGTCGGGAACCCACAGCTGATCTGCCACTCGGTTGTCAAGAGTGAGGTTAAGTGGGATTCCAGTATAAGCTAATCTCTTGTCTCTCCAGTACTGCTGGAAATACATTGTCAGAGTATAGTCCTGTAAAGAGAAAAGAATAGATAGAGTTGAGTAAATGCTTGTGATTTATACCGTCTAGTTCTCTAGATGATATACATTTTCATAAACCTGGGAAAACTCAAGTCACTGTAAGGCAATTATTATCTACAGTATGTACTGCCTTTCACAAGTACCCATAAAACCATAATTTACTGCTATTACATACAAGTGGGAATAGGTAGAACAAAAGAAGCCAAAAAAAAACATTTGGTGGTACAGTAATTTACATCATATTACCACTTTCTAAAGAAAAAAAAAACACAACAAAAGCATTAGACTTGATGATATATGTTCCTGAAGCCAGTTGGTTTTTGGATAGCCAGACTATCTTCTCCCTCTGTGTCAAGTATTTAACATTTATGTAATTCTTCATTATTTGAGCCACCTATAATTTACAGCAGGCTATAGCCTAAAAGAGGCCAGTATGGTGGGTGTATTAGGCTCTACTGATTTGCACAATGCTGTAACTGTATCACTAGCAGCCTATTTAGAGATTGGATTGAGCAGCAGGCTGATGACTTTCTTGTATTTTCATGCTCAGTCACTGACCAATTAGGAGGGCTGAGGGCATATGACCAAGCTGTGTTTTTGTTAAGATGGGACAGTGAACTGCTAAATACACTATAGCAGGGGCAGACTGACCATTTGGAAACTCAGGCACTGCCCTAAGGCCCGGGGTCAGTAAGGGGCCCCATAAGATGCCCCTTGTACCTTTTTCATAGGCTTTTTTGAGTTTGGGCAAGGACACAGGGGCCCCATGATCCCCTATTGCCCGGGGGCCCCATGAGTTGTCAGTCCGCCCCTGCACTATAGTCAGCCTCGTGATCCAGGCATTCCTGCCACACTGCTACCCCAGCCAGCTAACACACTTATTTCCTGGTAGCTCTTTACAGCTTTTGCCTCCAGCCTGCCCAAAGGACAATAAATCATTACCATTGCCTCTTTTCAGTGAAGACCTAGGTAGTGTTAAAGTTAAAACTGGACGTAACAAAGTAATATAGCTGTACAATGTGACAGAGGTGTGTGAATCTCAAGAACAAACAGTAAAAATACTATGGCTGATAAACATTAAATATGTGTATTGCACTTCAGAAAAATAAAGTCCAACAGAATTATAATTTGTTTTGGAGGAATCACAATTGCCAAGGTTTGATCTATGCAATTATCCATTTACCAAGAGATTATAATGGTGCAATTTACTAACTAGATATTATTATTCACTCAGATATGCAATGTGTATACAGTATATCATACAGCAGTATCAAAGATTGTGAGTTAGTTACTACTGATCACACAGTCAAAAACAATGGGAATTTACAGACAATATCAAATTCAGAATTGTATGTATCTATGGAATTTCTAACGTCTATGCAGCAATATTTTGTACTGAAAAATGCTCTAAAGTTATTGTTTATATGTGTTGACATTGCCAGTATCAAACATATACTGTATGAGTTGGGTTTTTTGGCCATTTTAGAATTGCTTTTCATTTATATTTGACTTCAGAAAATAAAACCCATCAAAAGACACCAGTGAAACAATAGTTTTTCTCAAGCCTATGTGGCAATATCAAATGAGGCTAAATATTTGAAAGCTGCGACTTTCAACACAACTCCGGTAACACTCTCCTGTACAATTTAATAGCTGGAGCATCAAGAATAAACAGAATGACTTATATTACCGAATAAGAGCTCCATGAGGACATGAAAACCTTCTGCAGATTCTTTTTAATTAGGGATTTTCATTTCCCTCACATCTCATGCCATTTATTAATTGAAGCACAAAGAATAGCAAAATAGTTTATAATATTAACAAGAGTACCATGAGGGGCCAGAAAACCTATGTAGATGTGTATTAACACTTTAGCTGCCAGATCTGTACAGCATACAGACTTGACAGTGGTAGGTTTTACACACACTCCTGGTGGCTGCAGCCTCTGGGAGTGTGTGTATATCTGACAAGCCAACTACTGGCTGAAGCAATCAGGCAGCTATGCAGCTTCCATTCACCCCAGGTAATGGCAGCCACCTCCTGTGTATGCACCCTCCGCCATGTTTCCCAGGCACGCAGGGTGACACCAAGTAGAGGGGAGGGAGCTGAGCAAATGTCCGTCTGCTCTTCTTTCCTTCTTCTGGGCCAGAAGCAAATGGAATGCAATCTGCATTCCATCAGCTTCATTGGAGGGCTGGTGAGACATCAAGGGTCTTTTAGAGATTCTGTCAACAAAATATCTTCAGAGGGGACTTTTTGTCCCCTTAGTAATGAAAAAAGAAGTAGTAAAAAAAAAATTAAGCAAGATTAAAAATTACAACCAAACATTTTGGTCAGGACTATGTAACATAAAGTTAGGATTTTTTAGGTCTGTGATATTTGCACAAATGTTTATCAAAACAATATTTTCGTTACACTAAATACCCTAAAATCATTATTAGCGGACACAAACACAAGAAAACTTCCACCTAAATTCTTACTAAATATAAAAGCTAAAACTGTATTCAGTTAATAGATAATACATATTTGTACATTTTAAATTGCGCCTTTTTGTGAAAAGGTGAAAATTGAAAGTTTCAAAAATTATAAATAAGCAATTCAGTCTTAAAAAAATCTGAAGGTTATCATTTTTCACTTACAGCTTTCAGAGTTTATAAAAAAACCCCGAACCATACATTCTCTGAAAGCACATGACCTGCACAACAAAAAAAGGTGGTACTGATTATTTAGGCCCTGAAATAGTTACCAAAATGTCAAAATCAAATCATTTTCACTAAAATACACTAAATCATTATTAGCATACATAAACACAGCATAACGTTCAACATTCCTGCTACACTCCTACTAAGGCCTTGTTCACATCCCTCATGTTTGCCTGTATGGGGATGCACAGGTGTTCCGTGGATCCCCGTAAAGGCAATCCCATTCCTGTCAATTGGGATGTAGTGGCTGTAGGGACACAGCCAGAGTTTCCAATCTGACATCTGTGCGGCTCAGGAAGCATGGGCCCAAATGCAGACAATGGGAGTTCAGAGACATGCACCCACCCCCACACAGATGTCATACTGGCAGCAGTGGCTATGTCTGTGTAGCTGGTGTGTCCCAAATGACATGAATAGGAGTGCCTGCACAGGAATGCATGGAATACAGTTGCAAGAAAAAGTATGTGAACCCCTTGGGATTATGTGGAGTTTTGCATGAATTGGGCATAAAATGTGCTCTGAACGTCATCTAACTCACAACAATAGAAGAACACAGTCTGCTGAACATAATACTACACAAACATTAGATGTTGCCATGGTTTAATTTCACATAACATGTAAACATTCACAGTGCAGGGAGGAAAAAGTATGTGAACCTTTGGACTTAATAACTGGTTGACCCTCCTTTGGCAGCAATAACCTCAACCAAACGTTTCCTGTAGTTGCAGATTAGACCTGCACAATGACCTGGAGTCATTTTGGGCCACTCCTCTTCACAAAACTGTTTCAGTGTAGCAATATTCTTGGGATGTCTGGTGTGAATCGCTCTCTTAAGGTCATGCCACAGCATTTCAATCGGGTTGAGGTCAGGACTCTGACTGGGCCACTCCAGAAGGTGTATTCTGTGCTATTGCAGCCATTGTTTTGTTGAATTACTTGTATGCTTTGGGTCATTGTCCTGTTGCATCACCCATCCTCTGTGGAGCTTCAGTTGGCGGACAGATGGTCGTACGTTTTCCTGCAAAATGTCTTGATAAACTCTGGAATTCATTTTCCCATCAATGACAACAATCCATCCAGGACCTGAGGCAGCGAAGCAGCCCCAAACCATGATGCTCCCTCCGCCATGTTTCACAGTGGGGATGAGGTTTTGATGTTGGTGTGCTGTGCCTTTTTTCTCCACACATAGTGTTGTGTGTTCTTCCCAAACAACTCAATCTTGGTTTCATCTGTCCACAGTATATTTTGCCAGTAGTGCTGTGGAACATCCAGGTGCTCTTTTGCAAACTTCAAACGTGCTGCAATATTCTTTTTGGACAGCAATGGCTTCCTCCGTGGTGTCCTCCCATGTACTCCATTCTTGTTTAATGTTTTCCTTATTGTAGATGTGTCAACAAAAATGTTAGCATGTGCCAGAGATTTCTGTAGGTCTTTAGCTGACACTCTGGGATTCTTCTTTACCTCATGCAGCATTCTGCGCTGTGCTCTTGCAGTCATTTTTACAGGAAGACCGCGCCTAGGGAGAGTAGCAACAGTGCTAAACTTTCTCCATTTGTAGACAGTCTGTCTTACCGTGGACACATGAACATCAAGGCTTTTGGAGATACTTTTGTAACCCTTTCCAGCTTCATGCAAGTCAACAATTCTTGATGGTAGGTCTTCTGAGAGCTCTTTTCTGCGAGGCATGGTTCACATCAGACAGTGCTTCTTGAAACCAGTAAACCCAAAACAGGTGTGTGTTTTTTAAGGGCAGGACAGCTGTCAGCAACACATCCAATATCATCACACTGATTGGAGTCAAGGTTGGCTCACTCCTGGCTCCAATTAGCTCTGGGAGAAGTCATTAAGCTAGGGCCTCACATACTTTTTCCTCCCTGCACTGTGAATGTTTACATGTTATGTGAAATTAAACAATGGCAACATCTAATGTTTGTGTATTATTATGTTCAGCAGACTGTGTTCTTCTATTGTTGTGACTTAGATGACGTTCAGAGCACATTTTATGCCCAATTCATGCAAAACTCCACGTAATACCAAGGGGTTCACATACTTTTTCTTGCAACTGTACCTGTGCATCCCTATGCAGATAAACACAGCCTCGCATGGGAGAACTCTGTAGTATACTCTCTGTCAATGAGGCCTTATTATGTTTCTTTTATTTATTTATTTTTACATTGTTGTTAATAGTATAATTTTTTTTTTTTTGGGGGGGTATCTTTGGTGAAATTTCAGGGTCTAAATGCACTGCAAATGAATGACCAGAAGTCCCTGTAGAGAGACTTTTTTTTCATTCACAAACTGAAGCATAGTGAACACAATTTACTATGTTTCAGTGATAATTTCACACAGGAGTGATCATTACTAATCATTCACTGTGTTCATTCAAGAATGGGATGGTAAACACTACATGTTTGCCAGTCCCCCCCATCCTGACATTGATCTTTCACCTGAGCAGCAGCTTCAGCAGGTGGGTGGGGTGGAGGGGAAGGGAGGGGGCTCCAGGAGATAAATGGGGGGTGTAGTACAGGGGGGGCTGGAGCAGTGGAGGGCCAATCTATTTGCATAATTACATCCTCCTGTGGCTCCCCTGCAGCAACCAAAGCCGGTGGAAGGGGAGCGGAGGAAAAGGCAGCAGCTGCAGAGGAGCCACAGGAGATCTGTGCTGCGGGGGGCAGTTGGCAGTCCTGCAGGGTTTACTTCCGGTGTGCAGTGTGCAACATGGCATATGGGGCCCCCCTTCCCACAGGGCCCGTGTGGTCTGCAAACACTGTCACACTGGATGATAAGCCTCTCGTTTATCCAAATCATACATGACATTTTACCTTTTCAAATGAAGGTACCTATAATATATGCAAGTTAATAAAGAGGAAATGCCTTTTAGGTAATTTCATTTAATTTTAGTCTGCACCTATTGTTTCCAGTACTACTTGAAAACACTGCAACATCTCTATTTGTTTGCAAATAGTCTTATTTTTGTGGTAGTAACTGGAGTACTAGATTTAGACCCGTGTTTAAAAGTATCTAACCTATATTTGGAGGACCTAATAGTTTTTGCTAAAATGTTTAATTTTCATTTTCAATTTACAGACATTTGGCAATTCTGTTACTCTTGGTGAAGAAGGCTTTTTTCATCCTCAGTTGCTCAAGTAATACTGTGTATAAAAAGTTTAAGCCATTTGTTAATGTTATATTTATGGAATGATATCAACTTCTTAGACCATCTATAAAGAAATGTCATTTTTTGGATAGATTTGATTCAACACATATTTTATGAGTTAGTTTATCTCCTATTTCCAGAAATATGCTAAAGGAGATTTAAACCCAATAATTAAAGTTATAATAAAGATAAAAATAATTTTTTCCCTTAATGCATTTTCTATTCCTCTGTTCTTCCCCTTCCTTGTGTGAGGGGAACAGAGGGGAGAATAGATACAGCACTGTGCACTCACTCCTCTTCACACAAGGATTTGAACAGCAGCAGGAGCAATTGACTCCTGCTGCTGTCAATCAAGCGCATTGAGGAGGAAGTGGTGGTGGGATTTAATCCCACTCTGTGTGTCCATGTAGCATGGCTCCATAGACACACAGCTCGGAAATGAGCAGACACTGTGTGCGCCCATAGCAAAAGGCTTGCTATGAGGACAAATGAAGAAGAAGAGGACCCAAGATGAGCAGGTGAGTACAACATGTTTGTTATTTTAATAAAAAAAATAGACCTTAGTAACACATTAACACCTCATATAAGCTTTAATATATTAATATAAGTTAAAAATTTGTTTTCAATCTTTTAAAATGTGCAGCTTGCAATACAATAACACCTGATGGTCCTGCGATGAAGATCCTTGTTCAAGCACTACCTGTGATGGACTTTTCCAAGTCAAAACTAAACACTTTTTCTCTTTAGACAAGCCTCACGTAACTGTTCCTTTTGTGTTCATGTTCTTGTGTATCATTAGTGTTTGTTTCTTTTGTAAAATCTTTGAGAAGTTACCTTTAAGGGTGCTATATAAATATAAAAAAGGATATTATTATCATTATTACTATTATTATCTATCCCACTGACTCTGTGAAAATTGTAAACAGCAAAGCCAAAATCAGCACCTTTTCTATTCCCAATGCACAGCTTCTGTTTCTATACAAAGGTTGGTATACATATTTATGCAGGAGAGAGAAATGCATGAAAATCAAACCCAACACCTGGAAGAAACACTTAAAATATCATACTTATCTATTATTTAGCAACATTTTCAAAAGCTTGTTGGCTGCTGGCTCCTGGTGCTTATGACTAAAATATAAATTCAATGTTAACACCTTATTTTTATGTATTACAATTATGTTCAACCAGAATTACTACTCTACATTCTGTGGAACTGCTTGCATGCACAATCTTATCTTTCTGGACCTTTACAAAAAGAATTGAGACTCTGTAAACTAGGACCCTAGTTTGTAAAATATGCCTTCATCTCCTATGAATAGGGTTTATGAAGTGTTTAGCCTGCAGAGCACAATAGTACTGCAGGAGGTTCACACATATATGTTTACCGCTGCTCAAGGTATCGAGACTCCTAAACTTCAAGCACAACTCCTCCTGTAGGTGTTAGCCCAGCTCATGTACTGCATAGATGAGAACAAAAGACATCTGATGGGCTGCACTCCAAACAATCCACTTTATTGAACTGAGATAATTTCCTTGGTTCAATAAAGTGGATTGTTTGGAGTGCAGTGGATCGGACTTCTTTTGTTCTCAGTACTACAGGAGGGACCCCCCCATCAGCACTGACTGTGTCAAGCAACTTTCTTTCCTGCAAACCCTGGTTGCATCATCTATGGCTTGCCTTGCTTTTCTCCCATGCTTCAAACCAAACTAAAGTCTATATGAGTTAATGAGAAACATGAAATTCTGGAATCCATGGCAAACCCATATGAATTGTGACTCTATTGGTACACTGGTGACATTATTATGATAACTCCTTATATATAGCTGAACTTGTCATTTAAATATTTATTCTACTTTGCAGACTGTTTCATTGTCATAATAGCAATGGTACATTATTAAAATTAATTGAAAGCAAAGTTGTAGTTTTAAAATGCTGTAATTGATGAAACGACTCACAAAGGATGAAAGCCAACTGGAAAGCAAAGGATGTCCTTCAGATATCTTGTAAGATGTAGCCTCTATTATTACAAGTGCACAAGGATTGGTGCTTTTTTATAATTACATTGTTAAAATAAAGCATTTCTACTGTAGGCTCCCTGGAAAAAATTGTATAATGTATCAATATGTAATATGCTTTGTTCTGAAAATATATGACAATGGAAGAAGTGGTATGTGCTTTCCTACAAACTGTAGTTTTTTTTCCTGTGTACTGCAAAAGCAATTTCCAAGGAACGTACATTAGTACATTACAGTGCTTGGAAAAATACCCACAAAATAAAATGAATATTGTTGATGGTTAACTTCACAAAGGCTTTTAGAGCAAATTGCTTCATTGTACTTTTAGCCATGCTTGTAACAAAAGAAAATTACTTTTGTCTCCAAATGCTTAGTAATTGGATTTTTTTCCAAACGATTCAAGCACGCTTGACATACAGAGAGTAAACACTTTGCATGTTTATTTACTACAGAATTAACAACTGAGATGAGTTTGTATCATCCATGTAAGCACAAGATAGTTTTATAATTAAAATAAAAAATGCAATATTCCTTATATTACTAGAATGCTTATTTACATAGGTGTAAAGCCAGTGTGATATAACCCACTGAGTGTATGAATTGAATATATTTGCATATTTTTTGTGGTAGAACAAGCATTATACTTGAGGTATCCTAAGGACAGATGACATTGATGCTAGTCCTCAGAAGACAGCAGGGATTTAAGAGCAATTCTAGGCAAGTGAAGCAAAACAGTGAACAAATATCCAGCAAACACTGCAGGTTTGCTAAAAAAAAAGTCTACTCAGTTTCTTTCATTTGAATTCTCTGTTATCCACTAACGTTAGGTATACCTCAGCTTGTAAAAGGGTACCCAAATTGCAGGGAGCTCATAAAATGGTCAATTGGAGTGTGCTACCTTAACCTAGGCTGTGTAATCTGTCTGCTTTCTGATTCACCATTCACTCTGAAAACTCCAAGGTAGGCTTCAGTTTGATTGGTGGCTGTGGGAAACATTTTGGCATTTTTTATGTCAGTTTTCTGTATCTGATAAACAGCAAGCAGCCTGTAGCAGATATTTTTGGGGATGGCTGTCTTGAATCACAAGTAGGAGCCTTTACATTACCAGGTAAATGACAAAAAATTAGTTCATCAGATTGGTACAATATAGCTATTTCTGAGGAAGTCCAGTCACAAAGCATTGGATGGGAGTCTCCATGGCATCATCACGCTAGGCAGAGCTGAGGAAAACCAGTGTGGAAAACCTAATCTGTCACTACAGACTGGGTTGTCTAACCTCAGATCTGAGCTACATTATTGTTGAAAGCTTGATTTATTGGCTGTATTTATGAGTGTTTAATTTGCTATTGGGTTTACATAAAAAAAATACAGAAAGCACTATGGATGTGTTTGTTTTACATGAATGGTACTGTGTTATATTCACTTTGGAGCATATAGAGCCCATAGTTTGGAAGAAAGGAACAGAGTGGATATAAAGGCTGTTTCATTTTAATGACCTCCTATGGCTAAGAGGTTCGTTACTTGATGTGAGAGCATTACCACAGGCACATGGTATGGAGAGAAGGGCACCTATGGAATAAAAGTGTTTTTGTATCCACACAAGTTGATGGGAGTGGACTAGAACTTTGAGGGTTCTGAATCTTTTGGACCAGGGGCGGACTGACAACTCATGGGGCCCCCGGGCAATAGGGGATCATGGGGCTCCTGTGTCCTCGCCCACACTCAAATCACACCCAAAAAAGCCTATGAAAGATACCAGGGACATCTCATGGGGCCCCCTACTGACCCCGGGCCCTCGGGCAGTGCCTGAGTTCCCCAATGGTCAGTCCACCCCTGTTGTGGACTATACTTACGGGCAGCACAGTGGCTAAATGGTTAGCACTTTCACCTGGTAGTACTAGGGGCATTGGTTCAAATCCCAGCCACGGCACCACCCGCCTGGAGTTTGCATGTTTTCCCTGTGCCTGCGTGGGTTTCCTATGGGTACTCTGGTTTCCTCCCACACTCCAAAGACACACTGGTAGGTTAATTGGATCCTGTCTAAATTGGCCCTAGTATGTATATGTATGAATGTGAGTTAGGAACCTTAGATTGTACGCCCCTTGAGGGTTTGGGACTGATGTGAATGTACAATATATATATGTAAAGTGCTGCGTAAATTGATGGCGCTATATAAGTACCTGTAATAAATACATTTAGACATGATCTTCTGAAATACCCATTATGACTGATGTTTCCGAAAAAAGGATTCTCCTTAGAGTGTGACAGGAGAGGGATGTGACAGGGTCTTATGGAGGAGCTTCATTTTAATAGAGAAATAGTCAATGTCAGATGTGGATTCTCCTCAGAGTGTGACAAGAACTGAGTGTGACAGGACCGTGTCAAGGAGCTGCATTTAAGCGAGAAAAAGCCTGTATCAGTGGAAGCCCACTGCCGTGTAAGGGACTACCAAACACTATAGATTGTGACCAGATTTGATGGATGAAGCTGTGTACCAGAGTCACCATGGGCAACCCAGAGTGAGCAGATACCTGATAGGGGGGATCACTGATGCTGTGTCTCTGAGTCTCATGAGAAGGCCTTGTAGCCACTACTTTTTACTACCTTAGAAAGTGAGCAATTAACCACTTCAAGTCCGGACACTCTTACCCCCTTCCTGTCCAGGCCAATTTTCAGCTTTCAGCGCTATCATTTTGAATGACAATTGCACGGTCATGCAATGCTATACCCATATGAATTTTTTAGCACTTTTTTGCGACAGATACAAATTTATTTTGGTGGTATTTATTCACCACTGGGATTTTTTTTTTTTGCTATATAAATGAAAAATCCACACATTTTTTAAAAAAGAGTTTTTCTTATAAAATTTTGCAAATAAATAATCTTTCTTCATAAATCTTGGCCAAAATTTATTCAGCTATCTTTTTAGTAAAAAAAAAAAATAACCCAAGTTAGTTTATAACCAAAAATTATAATTTTTCTAAATTTTTTTTTTACATTTCTATTTTATTTTTTTATATTATTATTTATTTATTTATTTTAACACACTGTCACCCTAGCAGTACAGTGTCACCATAGTGACACTGTACTACTTTTGGGGGGTGATGAATATATATATATTTTTTTTTTTACACATTGCTTTTACACCCAGAAAGCAATAATTTATCCTTCTCTCTGACTGCATTCTTGCAGCCATTGAGAAATACTGTGAGAGCTTTGATTGGTCACAGCTTGTCACATGGTACACGTCTGTTGTGAATAGCCTTGTACCATGTGATCTCTGTGTCATTTAGGAACTACCTATCATCTGCCTCACATCCCCAATGCTGACGGCATGCCTTATTTACAGCGCACCAACGGGCCCCAACTTTTAGCTTAGTCAGGACTAAATACTGTCCTTAAGACTTGCTGCCCAGAGGCCTTGTGCTTTTTTTCTTTTAGTTAAGAGGTACCTCTTAAGAGACTCTGCATTCCAGCCAGTCCCTTAGAGTGCACTCTAATCTAGCGCAGTGTTATCATCATTTATACTGTATGTAACATATACTAATATTGCTTATTGCTGATTTATTCATTTTCCCACTTTTTATTTCATCAAATCACTCCATTTATAATAAACACATCCTCTGATGAGTGTCCAGACAGACACTCACCACAGAGGAAACAGGCGCTGTGGCTCTGTGCTGCTCTGAAAAAATACATGCAAAAAAATGAAAAGAAACCGGACACACTGTATAGTGCAGATAAAACTACTTCAATAAAATGGAATAAATACAAATATAAAGAAGTGGTTTGATAAGGGAACATTACCAAGAAAATCTCCCAAAGAAATATCAGGTCACACAGGACTTATGCTGGCCATTGTGTGAGTGTGATTCAGCATTAGTCCTGCCTGACCCCGTGTTCCTGGAAGAATTGCATGGTGTTATGCCCTCATCAAGCCACATCTGTGTGCGTGCATTTGTATGTATTACATTTTATTAAAGCAATTTTATTTGCACTATCCAGTATGCTCTGTTTCTTTTTTTTTTTTCTTACATTTATATTTTATTATACAGAGCTTAAAAGTATATGTAAACCCTTACCTTGTAAAACAACCCATTCAATTTAAAAAAGAAATGAAAGCAAAACATTTGTGTTTAGATATAAAAAAAAAATAAAAAAATGCCTTATTTTTTCCTTTTTTTTTAAATGATTACATACAGTGATATAAAAAGTCTAACCATCCCTGTTAAAATGCCAGGATTCTGTGATGTAAAAAACGAGACAAAGATAAATAATTTCAGAACTTTTTCCACCTTTAATGTAACCTATAAACTGTACAACTCAGTTGAACAACAAACTGAAATCTTTTAGGTGGAGGGAAGTAAAAATAAAAAAATTAAATAATATGGTTGTATACATGTGCACACCCTTAAACTTATACTTTGTTGAAGCAAAGATGAAGTTCCTCTTCATGTTCAGCTTTTTAGCAGATGCGTGAAGGTTTTGTGCCAATGTTGACTGGTACAGTTGTGTTCAAACTAATAGCAGTGTGTTGAAAAAAGTGAATAAAGCTCAAAATCCTTCTAAAAGCTTTTATTTCCATACACACAAATGCATTGGGAACACTACACATTCTATTCCAAATCAAAACATGAAAACAAATTATCAAATTTGTGTTGTTCCTCTAAAAAAAATTGAAGAACAGTGAATATTAGACTGTTGAAAAAAATAGCAGTGTTTGTATTCTTCTTTACAAACTCAAACATTCACTATATAAACTGAAAAATGTTTGAAGATTTTGCTTTCCTTTGAATCACTTCATTAATATTTAGTTGTATAAGCACTGTTTGTGAGAACTGCTGTACATCTGTGTTGCATGGAGTCAACCAACTTCTGGCACCTGTGAACAGGTATTCCAGCCCAGGATGATTGGACTACATTCCACAGTTCTTCTCTATTTCTTGGTTTTGCCTCAGAAACTGCATTTTTGATGTCACCCCACAAGTTTTCTATTGGATTAAGATCCGGGGATTGGGCTGGCCACTCCATAACGTCAATCTTGTTGGTCTGGAACCAAGATGTTGCACGTTTACTGGTGTGTTTGGGGTCGTTGTCTTGTTGGAACACCCATTTCAAGGGCATTTCCTCTTCAGTATAAGGCAGCATGACCTCTTCAAGTATTCTGATGTATTCAAACTGATCCATGATCCCTGGTATGCGATAAATAGGCCCAACACCATAGTATGAGAAACATCCCCATATCATGATGCTTGCGCAACCATGCTTCACTGTCTTCACAGTGTACTGTGGCTTGAATTCAGTGTTTGGGGGTCGTCTGACAAACTGTCTCCGGCCACTAGACCCAAAAAGAACAATCTTACTTTCATCAGTCCACAAAATGTTGCGCCATTTCTCTTTAGGCCAATCAATGTGCTCTTTGGCAAATTGTAACCTCTTCAGCACGTCTTTTTTTCAACAGTGGGACTTTGCGGGGGCTTCTTACAGATAGCTTGGCTTCACATAGGCGTCTTCTAATTGTAACAGTACTCACAGGTAACTTTAGACCTTCTTTGATCTTCCTGGAGCTGATTGTTGGCTGAGTCCTTGCCATTTTGGCTATTCTTCTATCCATTCGAATGGTACTTTTTTGCTTTCTTCCACGTCTTTCAGGTTTTGGTTGCCATTTTAAAGCATTTGCGATCATTTTAGCTGAGCATCCTATCATTTTCTGCACTTCTTTATATGTTTTCCCCTCTCCAATCAACTTTTTAATCAAGTTACGCTGTTCTTCTGAACAATGTCTGGAACAACCCATTTTCCTCAGAATTTCAGAGAGAAATGCACTGTAACCAGCATGTACAACATTTGCTGCCTTCCTTCCTTAAATAAGGGCAATAATTGCCACCTGTTTTTCAAAGAATGAATGACCTCACTAATAGAACTCCACACTGCTATTATTTTGAACATGCCCCTTTCAATTAGTGATTCAATGACACAGAATCAGCAGCATGCATGTCATGACTGTTGGGTCTGTTGGATTTCTATTACTCTACTACACATGCTAGGAAATTATTTGCCATGTAGAAATATAATTTCTACCAAAAACAGTGATTGATCAGGTTAGTAATGTCTGACTGCTATTATTGAACACAACTGTATTTGGAACTATTCATAATTCTCTCTACCTTGACTAAGGCCCCAGTTTCAGCTAAAGAAAAACAGTCCCAAAGCATGATGCTGCACCACCATGCTTCACTGTGGGTATGGTATTCTTTTGGTGATTTGTTGTTTTTGTGCCAAACATATCTTTTGGAATTAATGCCAAAAAATTCAACCTTGGTTTCATCAGACCATAGCACATTTTCCCACATGCTTTTGGGAGACTTCAGATGTGATTTTGCAAAATTTAGCCAGGCTTGGATGTTTTTCTTCATAAGAAAAGGCTTCCGTCTTGCCATTCTACCCCATAGCCTAGACATATGAAGAATATGGGAGATTGTTGTCACATGTACTACACAGCCAGTACTTGCCAGATATTCTTATGGCTCCTTTAATGTTGCTGTAGGCCTCTTGGCAGCCTCCCAAACCAGTTTTCTTCTTGTCTTTTCATCAATTTTGGAGGGACGTCCAGTTCTTGGTAATGTCCCTGTTGCGTCATATTTTCTCAACTTGATGATGACTGTCTTCACTGTGTTCCACAGTTTATCTAATGCCTTGCAAATTCTTTTGTACCCTTCTCCTGACTGATACCTTTTAACAGTGAGATCCCTCTGATGCTTTGGAAGCTCTCTACTGAACATGGCTTTTGCTGTAGGATGGGACTAAGAAAATGTCAGGGAAGACCTACTAGAACAGCTGAACTTTATTTGGGGTTAATCAGAGGCACTTAAATAACGGCAGGTGCTTACTGACTCCTATTTAACATGATTTTGAATGTGATTGCTTCATTCCGAACACAGCTACATCCCCAGTTATAAGAGCGTGTGCACACTTATGCAACCGCATTATTTTAGTTTTTTTATCTTTACTTCACCCCCTAAAATATTTCAGTTTGTTTTTCAATTGAGCTGTTTACAGTTTATAGGTCACATTAAAGGTGGAAAAAGTGAAATTATCTATCTTTGTCTCATTTGTTTACATCACAGAAACCTTACATTTTAACAGGGCATGTAGACTTTTTATATCCACTTTGTCCTCTGTTCTCAACTGCATAAGGAGCTCAGAGAGCTAGTGGAGGAGAAACAGCAGCACACTGATTTTCCTAGTGAATGGGGAAATATGGGGGGGGGTGTTGTCAGATGTCTGATCATTGGAGGAGAGTGCACTGAGTTCCCAGAAAAGCTAGAGTACTGACCACACTGTGCTGTCATGCCTAGTGTGGTCAGTTTTTATTAGGAAAGCAGAGGGACTGGCAGGAACACCAGGGATTTCACAAAAAGGAAGCAATACAAAGAACAGGATACTTTATCACACAGGTACATGGTACAGCAGGCTCATATCAGGAATATCAAATTGGTTGACAAGTTCTTTAATATATAAATGAAATACAAAGAACCATATATACAGAACTGCATCAAAACTGCAGCGGAACTGCATGTGGTGTGAACTGTAAGCAAAAATGTATCCAGAATGCATCCAGAGTGCATTTTTATAGTGTGAACTGACCCTAACAGCACACCAGGTGTACACTTTCACTATGTAATATGCACCTCATATAAAGGTCCCAGCACAGGGTACTCCTCTATGTATACCGTAGCTGGGGTTTATTTACTAACGTTGGTTCACTCAGAATCTCGTGCACTTCTGTAGAGAAACCAATCAGCTTTCAGGTTGTATTGCTAAAGCTCAATTGAACAAGCTGAAGTTAGAAGCTGATTGGCTGCCATGCACAGCTGCACCTGATTCTGAGTGAACCAGCTTTAGTAAATAAACCCCACTATGTCTCTTTTACAATAAAAGCTGCTTACCTTCCTGTACACAAACTTCTTTAGAATGTACACTGAGCTGAACATATTGACAGCGGGAACATAGGAGATGCTAAGCCACAGGACAGGTGAGTAAAATACCTTCACCCAGCTGATATTTCCTTCGGGAGTTACATTATATGGATGATACATTGAGTATAAATTGAGTTAATGAGGGTTTAGAATAAAGATATAGATGCACACTGATGTCAATAAATGCACATAAATAATGATATTATTGATTTAAACAAGAGTTATTTACAAATCTGTTCTATCAGGTTTGTGGTTAAATGATTAACCGTCTCCCGCCCACCATATAAGGTAATGATGGGGGCAAGGCGGTTCTCTCGTTCTGGTAGGATGTCATCCCACTCTAACCGCGCGCAGCTCCAGGAGCACGCAGCGTGACAATCAGTGGTGCGCTGTGTCCCTTGGACACAGTGGATCACTGATCAATGGACAGAGCCGAAGATGTTGGCTAGGTCATGTGATCAGCTGTGTCCAATCACAGCTGATCACATGTAAATAGGGAAATGCCGGTTATCTGCTTTTCTCTCCTCACAAGCTGTCACGCTGACAGAGGAGAGTAGTGTCGGTAATTGGCATTCCTCGGAGGGGACATCTACACTGATCATCAGGGTACTGAGGATCAGTGTGCCTTGATGATCAGTGTAGCCCCAGCAGTGCCACCTGTCAGTGCCCATCAATGCCAGCTGTCAGTGCTCATCAATGCAACCTGCCAGTGCCCATCAGTGCCACATCAATGCCACATATCAGTGCCTACCAGTGCACATCAATGCCACATATCAGTGCTCACCTGATCTGCCTTTCAGTGTCACCTATCAGTGCAAGTCAGTGCCACCTATCAGTGCCACCAATCAGTGCCACCTATCAGTGCCAGTCAGTGCTGCCTATCAGTGCCGCCTAACAGTGCCAGTCAGCCTCATTAGCGCACATCAGTGAAGGAGAAAAATCACTTATTTCCAAAATTGTATAACAAAAACTAAGAAAAAACGTTTTTTTTTCAAAATTTTCAGCTGTTTTTCATTTGCTTAGCAAAAAATAAAAAAAACCTAGAGGTGATTAAATGCCAGCAAAAGAAAGCTCTATCTGTCTCAAATTTTTTTTAAAAATTTCAAATGGGTACAGTGTTGCATGACCGCACAATTGTCATTCAAAGTGAGACAGCGCTGAAAGGTGAACACTAGCCTGGGCAGGAAGGGGGTATAAGTGCTCAGTAGGCAAGTGGTTAATAATATAATAATAAGTAGCCCAGATTTCTGAATTAATCTGTATTGGCAAGATGTTAAGTGGATATTTTTAGTTTAATCTTTTGACGAATATCGCTTCATTTAATAGTAGTGTAAGTGATATTGTTAGTTCAACAAATATTCTAGTATGAATCTAGACTAATTATTTACTTTTAATAGCTGCTGAGTGGATTTGCTTTCATGCCGAACATGTGTGTCAATAGGTACCCTTGCCCTTTAAATTAATGGTCAGCAATTAAGGGACATATTTCCAGATGGCTGCATTCCAAACACTGCGCATGTGCAGTATGGAGCATTGGGACATGTGCATTCTAGGTTGTGCATGCACAGTGGGAAGGGAAAGTATTCATCTGCAGATTTTCACTATACCTGGCCCAGCTCTCTCAATCCTGAGCTTTCATTCATACTGTCTCCTATTTGAAAAAGTGCTATTAGGATTTTTTGGTTGTATGTGATGACAGGGTTGCTTTAAGTAGGAAGGCTGGGTGATTGCAGTGACATAGATAGCCAATACAAATCTGTATATGTATTTATGAAGTACTGCATAGTGTAAAAAGCATGGAAACACATGGATGTTATACAAAATATACTTAAAGTGATAGTAAACCCTCAGATTTAGACATGTTTTATGTTTTAGACAGCTGATTTAATCCCTTTCTGAGTATGCAGTTTCTTTATCTTTTAATCCTTGCCTATGCTCCAGTTGAAACTGATGCTATGACCACTGCCCCAGGTTTCCGGGTGGCTCCTTTCCCTTGCTGTATCCTATGGAGCCACCCTTGCATGCAGAGTTAAAGTTGTGTCTCCCTATACTGTGTGCATCAATAGAAAGACACAGCCTCATAGCCTAGGTTGGTAAAGGACTCATCGGTTCCTCCCTGCTCCTCCCCCTCTCTTGTCCAAGCTAACAGACTAAGGCTGGCCATACATTATACAATTATCTTCCAATTTTCTGCCCAATTTCCTTTAGATTTACCTTCAACTGTGTAGTGCAAGGGCCTGCCTAATTGGATACAACTGAAAGTGTTGTTTAGGTTTGTCCTCCTATTATATGGTTTTTGGTAAATCTAAACCAAAAATCTCCAGATAATTGTATAATGTATGGCCAGGCTAACTGCAGACTGTCCACTGCTAACTCTTTCCCGTGAAGACCAGAGGTTCAGGAAAGCAGCACTGAGTCAGCAGGCCCACAATATAGAAAGTTGTAAATTGCAATGCTGGGGTAAGAATGTTAACAAATAGTTTACCAGGGAATGTTTATTTTATTGTACTCAGTGTGTTAAACTAAAAAGTGCTGAGGATTTAATACTACTTTAGGGAAAAAAAAGAAGAAAACATTACAATAATAACTCAAAATGCTTGTTCAGTAAAATTGCCTTGTTTCCTTACAATACCTATATTAAGCTGATACAGCTCTGTAGGGGGAATATACGCAATGCATCTTTATTAGGAAAAATGATGCAATGCCAGATCGCTCATCTGAAATGAAATAGTATTAGTAAAAATCAAGGTGCAGGAGAGCCACAGACACTGCAAAAAAAAGTTGTGCAAAGTTGTATCAAAAGGTGGATATAATGTCCTTAATGTGATAGTAAAGGACCAGATGTTATAGGCTTGTTTAGAATTATTATTATTTATTTTTGCAATATGCAAAGGAAAGAATTACTGAAATATTTTGCCCTCCTATAAAGATGGAAAGATTTGAAATTTGTAGTTCCTGAAATTTTGATCTGAAACATTTTTAGAAATCTGATTTTGATATTTTTGACTAATGCTGTCACATTTAAAAATGCAACTGTCGGCTACTTTGTAATACGTATATTTTAATGCAATCATGTAACCTGCTGAAAACATGAAGTTATTTGTTGTTTCATTGGCTTTTTATTATTTTTCAGTATATGCTAGATAAAAGCTGCAGGATGTAATTGAAAGCATGGTGTTGGCTATCACAATAACAAGAACTTAATTGTCAGGTGTAATTGCTGAGAAACATGCCAAAGCCAATCCCTGTGTCTTCTGCTGCCTGAACTACTCATAGCTAACCGCTGTCTTTATGTGGCAAAGGCTGGGGTTTTGACTATGTTTAGGGTATTTTAACATCGGCAGGGCATCAATGGGGCAAATGTTGCAGGCCCAGCTGCTGTTACTACAAATAGTAAGACTTTCCTATTGCTGACCACATGTTCTATAACCAAAGGGGCCCTCTTCTGTTGGATCACAGTGACATTTTTACCTTTACATTTTATGAAAAAGTGACTCTGTCACCACAGACTAAAGGCAAAAAAGAAGTCCACCTATGCTAACTTTACCAATGGCTAGTGTCATGAAATGCTGCTTCCCAGCTCCCTGGTCCATGAAGGTACTCCAAAAGCCCACTATTTGGGTTGTGGTCCCTTAAAGGTGGACAGTTTAATGGTAATGTTGTGTACTCAGGGGTTCTCGCCATGCAGGGGTAGTCCAGTTGGGGAGGAGAGGACTGAATAGAGACCCAGTATTTCAGAGCTTTGAATAAAAATGGGTGGGAAGAACCTCTAAGCCCTGATTACAGGGACTTTTGTCCTGAAGGGGTTAACCAGTCTGTCCATAAGAGCAAGAGGAATCAATTGGCACCTGGCAGTGAGAGAGTTAGCTGAACACAGGGCAGGGTGAAGTAAGATTGGGATTAAGCCAGGTTTCTGAGTGTGCAAGTTTCCTTTTTGGGGCTCCTGAAGCAGACGGGAAATCCCAAAACCCCAGGGTGGACGTGCACCATTATCTTGTTTTTGCCTTTGAACCTGAGTTATAGAGTTTTTTGTATTATTTTTGATGAGGTAATTTATTTTGTTTTGGACTGTTTGCATATGCCAATAAAGATTGGCACTTTTTACAAGCGGTTGGTGGTAATCCTCAGCTACCATATAACAGTGAATCGAATGGATGCCTCATGCAGTGATTTCTATCATCAGCTTTTGCATCCTGTAGTAATCTTCTAGTTGGTGAGAAATACCACTGCATGCGACGGGAAAACATATCAGTGGTATCACTAGGGTTGGGTGACCTAGTGCAGTAAAACATAGTGTCACCCCCCTCCCCAAACCGTCCCCTGTAAATGCTGCAGTCGGTGCCGCTGTGCTAATCTGTGCGCTGCAAAGTGAAACAAAAAACAAGAAGTGCACCAACCTTGCGCATTACCTCAGTAAAAGAATTTATTAATAAAAGATAGGTACACAAACAGCGAATAAAATCAGGCATGTAGTCCTCAAAGGGACTTCAAAGATAAGAAGCCAGCGCGAATCCCATCATGGGGGTAGACACTCAGTATTTCTGACACGTTTCAAAGGCTATGCCTTCTTCCTCAGACAACCTTGAAATATACTGGTGGAAGCTTGCTCTGGTGTTGGTTCCATCTATTTGCCACTGGTCTGGGCCCTAGAGCGCAGGAGAAATCGCAGCTGGTCTAATCTGTGCGCTGTCATGGATAGGGGTGACACCATATCGCGGTCGGATATCACTTCATACTTGATGGTGTCACCCAGGGCTGCCATTAGAAATCAACATATCAGCCTATCTGGCAGCCCCCTTCCCTCCCGAATTACAAAAACTTCAATTTTTTAAACATATTTTTCTAATTGTTTTTTTTACAATTGTAAAAATAATTTTTCACAATTAGTTTTTTTTAATTTTTTCTATGTACCCCCCTGCACACCATTCCCCAGTGTACTCCCCTGAACACCAGTTCCCCACGGTAACCCCCTGCATAGCAGTTCCCCACTGTGCCCCCTTGCATACCAGTTCCCCACTGTCCCCCCCTCCTTCTGAAGAAGAGCAGCACTGCTGCCTGTCCTATCACTGCAAGATCCCCAGTAGTGTGGGAGGAGGTGGAGGGAGGTGATATCACCACAAGCCAGGACATCTAGGGCTTCAATTGCATCAACCCTACGGTTCCCTATGTCATGCTGCACATCCGGCTATTGGCTTCTCTTTGTCCTGGCTCTCTCCTCTCCTGCTCGGGCTGCACTGCAGGCAAAGACCTGGACAGGGCTTCTGATACAGGGAGGAGAGAAAGGAAAACACTCGAGGGAGAGAAAGGGGTAACAGAGGAACGTGAACAGAGCCCTGCCCACATTATCCGGCAGGGGAGGAAACAGGGGGAACCAGGTGTGGGCAGCACAAGGAGGGGGATTGGTGCAGCAGGATGGTTAGGACAATTACAGAGTGATGCCCTGTGACTCTGTCTCTCCCTGCTGCAGCAGAAAGTGGAAGGGAGAGGGGGAGAAACCGGCTTTCAGCTGCTGGAGGGAGAGACAGAGACACAGGGCATTGCTGTAAATGTCCTCCTGTGCCGCCCCCTATCGGCAGCCCTGGTATCACTGGTGGGTGTCACCCAGGTGCAGTCCGAACCCCCAGCATCCCTATAGCAACGCCACTGAAACATATGCCAAACCCACCCAGGATGGTTGAATACTTGCAATAGCCTGCAAGCAGTGTTTCAAGACATGGGCTGCTGGAAAGGTATGCATAGATGAGCTTTTTGTACCTAACCTTGTGGAACTTCATGTATTTCATTAAAAATGAAATCTAGAGATATATTGCATGTATCCACATACTCTTGGTTAGCGTGACAATTAAAGGTGGTGGACTAAATAAAAGGTGCTTATAAAAATAATTGTTATATACTGTATTTCTATTATTATTGTTTTGTATTTGCATTTTTGCTGACACATTAAAATAATGAGACAGAAGACTTCCAAAAAGGAACATGGATATTACAAAGAGTATTTAAAGTGGTTAAATGAAAACGTCCCGCTTGATGGCTAGCCCCCTACTCCACTGCTAAAATAAGAAAAAAATGCTAGGTTAAAGCAAAAAAAAAAAAGTAGCGTTACAAGAAAAACTTTCCTTACACCTGACTTTTGGCTTACCTAAGTGGGAGTGATGTGACTGGGCTTTCTCTTGGGATTTTGGAAAGGCTGAGAATGCATTTCTACATAGTAAAAGAATGCATTCTAAGAGTTTGTAAACCTGGGAGATGCTAGTTTTTTTTACTTTATTGGATCCTGCATTTTCAAATTAAAGAATCAACACAGTGTGAACTATATAGATAATACTCTCGGAGAAAAGATGTAACATACCTGCAGTTTCTATGTGGTAATCATTGTATTATATGTTTATCTTTTACCTACCAAATAATAGTCTTTTTTTATGGTTATAGAAATATAAACATAAAATCTAAAAAAAACTATCTGTCAATGGCTGTGCCGCACTGTACTGACACTTTCTAAAAACCTGAGTACAGTTTCTGTTAATATGTGAATGCTGACTTCAGCTGCTGGGAGGCTGGGAATCCCATAAGGAACATTCAGCAGATACAGCTGGAGGGAGCATGAACACATCTCCTCAGCAAAGCTAGGAACACTGTCCAGTTTTGTCTTCCTTTTGTCTATGAGGGGAAATGAAAAAGGAGATTTACAGTATTTGTTTTATTGTGACTGAAATATAACCAAAGGCAATATCAACATTAATCTCAGATTGAACATGTGACCTAGATATGGATATTCTAGTAATTACATATTACTTATCAATCAGTTGATGATCTTTGAAACAGTCCTTCACTGACCTCTGTAGCAACAGTCACTATGGAGTAATTCAAAGTAGCAGAGGCATTGAAGCTTCTGAAGTGTGCTCAGCCCCCTGCACTCCCTCCAACAGCACATGTTTTGTGCTTACATTAGAGATTAGAAGGCTGAAAGAATGTCCTACTTTATGCTCAGGTTTTGAATGCTTAGTTGTTCAATTAACCACTTGAATACTGGGAACTTTTACCCCCTTCCTGCCCAGGCCAATTTTCAGCTTTCAGTGCTGTTGCATTTTGAATGACAATTGCACGGTCATGCAACACTGTACCCATATGAAATTTGTATAATTTTTTTTCACACAAATAGAGCTTTCTTTTGGTGATATTTAATCACCACTGTTTTTTTTAATTTTTTGCACTATAAACAAAAAAAGAAAAAAATGTGGAACAAAAAGGTTTTTCTTTGTTTCTATTATACAATTTTACAAACAGATACATTTTCTCATTCAATGATGTGTATTGATGAAGCTGAACGGATGGGCAATGATAGGCAGCACTGATGAGGTGGCATTGATATGCAGCACTGATGGGCACTGATGAGGCAGCACTGGTGGGAATTGATGAAGAGGCACTGATGATGTTGCACTGATATAAAGCACTGATGGGCACTGCTAGGTGGCACTGACTGACAGCACTGACTGACGGCACTGAAGGGCAGCACTGATGGGTTGCACTTTGGGGTGTGCACTGATAATCAGTCACTGATAATCAGTACTGCCAATAACTGGCAAAAGTACACAGCTGATCACATGGTAAAAGGCCGCTGTGATTGGCCTTTCACCTTGTCATGTGATCAGTTGTGTCCGTAGGACACAGCGATCACAGACAGCACCGGGTGCACGCCACTGGGGGTGTGCAGGGGCACATTCTGAAAGGACGCCATATGACGCCTTCCCAAATCTGGACAACAACTCTGTAGCCGTTATTCATTTTAGGATACCAGTTGTGAATGTTAAACAACCATGAAACAATTTTTCAAAAGAATCAGTCCTTCCAATACATTTTCTCTCTCCTTTATGGAAATTAAACTCAGTTATCTCTATTTGGTCGACAAATAGTATCTCTTCACTATTATAAAATTACAGTAAACTGAAAACATCTTTTCTTGTGAAAGTTAGCTCACTATTTTAGATAGCCATCGATTGTACTGCTCACTGGTAAGTTATCCTGTCATTTTCAAAGTATAGCTAACCCCAATCACTAAACTTTCCTATAAACTAAAACATGTTAATGCAATTGATATTATGTTAAATTACAGAAATTATTTTGTAAAAATCTGCAGCTTGCCAATCTACATTAAATCTACATTCATGTACTTTCTGTTCCTGTTCTGGAAATGTAACAAATGTGGAAACTGTCGCTTTTCATTCTTTTGCACATCTCACCCATTATAAATAAGTGTAATATATGGAAACTACAGTATATACTATTTTGGATCAGAATCACCCTTTATTCAATAGGGGGTAATATTTTGATCAGATGAAAAAAGTTTTTAATATTTATTTATAAAAGTTGTGTTTTACACCTAGTGGGTGAGATGTATGTTAATATGAAGAGGGTCAGTTTCCACTCTCTTGCATTTAGAGATACACAGCAATAAATAAAATATAAAGGCCATTTTAAAACATTACAGCTTCCTGTTATGAGGTGATGTCTATGAATTGAGTTTCTAGGTTGTCAGCCTGTCACTTACATGCTTTGTGGTAACTGCAACAGGCAATTGTTTCTATGCAATATTTTAGAAAACAAAATGTCATACAGGTTAGCAGGACTGTCAAGACTGAAAATGGAATTGTGCTCACATATCACTAGGTTGTGACATGTGAGCATTGTTTCATGCAACAATGAAGCCCACCACCAGAGAAGAGGGACAACGTTCACTTGATGTCGGAAATCATAATTAAGAAATTAATGTTTCCACTTTATTAAATGTTTGGTGCAAGGAGGAGTGCAGGAAGGAGGAAGAAAAGAACCTGGGGGTTGTAAGCTGGAGTTGTGTTTTATCTTTCATCTTCTATACAGGTAAATTAGTAATTTTAGATTAAAATGGTGCTTGAGGCTAGTACACATGGATTGAATATTGGCCAGTATCGGTCGCTTCAAAAGAAACCGTCTGACATTCAGTCCATGTGTACAGTAGCTTGTCTGACAGAAGCCAGTCAACAACTGAATGAGCATGCTGGAAAACCACTGACTATGTGTGCTGATCAGTGTGTTCTGGCGGTGTGGTCCCCCCTGTGAGAACACAAGACCTCTCAGTTTTTTTCCCTTCAGCCTGTTTGGTTAAATGAGAGAAAACTGCCTGTGTGTACCAGACAGTAGGGAGATCTTCAAATGGTCTGCTGCAATAGGTATTGTTTAGTACTGTGTACTCACTTTGTTTCCTGAACAGCATGCACATGCAAGAAATTCTTGAGCCATCTATTTCTTTTTCATAGTCTTGGATAATGTAGGAGAAATGTATAATACGTATTAGGTTTTTATTGCTATCTGGGTCCTTGTATAATGCTTCCCCCTTTTCTATACTGGACACAATAAAAGGCATAGGGTAGACCTCCCTAGATAGGTCACAGACAGCAATAAATATCTGAAAGAGCTTCTTATCATGCTCCACTTTATAAAAAAAGTTGTGGTGGGGGGGTTGCTCCCCTTAATTAGATACAGACACTACCCTTTTTGCATCATCCATGAGAAAACTGCTTTGCATGTTTTCTGGGAGAGCCCCTTTGATCAGAAAATTTTGAGGGCCCTGGAACCAGAATTCAAGAACGTTGTACTACAGACAGTTATCATCCACTTTGGGTTGCTGAATGGGCTATTTTGTGGTGAATTTGCACGGATCACATTGATGGTGTCTGGTGGGTGATGTGATCTGTTATTTTAAAGATGCTTTGTGGTGCACCACAAAACACCTTATTCTCCAGAGGGAGACAATGTCCATTGAGGACTGTTGCAAACTGGTCCGCAGCCATGCTCAGAAACTATAACCTTTATGACCTTTAGGGCAGAAGAGGACATCTTAGGATTTCCCCATCCCCCACTCTCTTTTGTGTGTCTTTATCCTATCAATAAAGTTTTGGGCCCATGATTTCTTCCCCCATTCCTTATTCTACTTTCCTATTTTCAAACACACCTGTTGCTTGTTAAAATATTGTTGAAATGTTTTGAAAAGTGTTTGAACAGTTTAGTTGCAGTGCCATGTAGGACCTGCGGGTCAGGGGTGTATTTAGGGACAGCACATCTGACATTGCAACACTAGGTATTTGGGGGTACCTCAAGGGCCACATAATGCTTTTTGGAGCAAGCGGCATCACACATGACTGGGTGCTACGCACACGTTAGGCATCATACCGTGGAGCAAATTTAATTTTTTGTGTAATTCAAACTGCATTGTAATTTAGTCTATTCATGTGTTGCAATACAGGGTGGAATGTAACACAACTAATTTTTTAAATATAAAATAAAGTATATATATATATATATATATATATATATATAAAAAAAAAATTAATTAGAGAGGTACAGTCCTGTTCATTTTCTGCCCTAGTGACCATACAGGAAGTTAAAGCAGAACTATAGGCAATCTTTTTTTCAATTTAGATAGAGTAAGGGAGGTTTATAACCCCAATCAGATTTTTTTTTGCCACCTGTGTCCCATTAAGGAGAAATACCTTCACTTCCTGTCCCATAGCTAAAACAAGAAGTAATAGGAAATCCCTGCAAATTAAGGGAATCCCTTCGGCCCCCCAGGTCACCAGAACTATTGTCCCCCCATTTGGAAGATTTCCCCTCTATTACTTTTCTTGGGAGAGCCCAAAATTTGGGATTTTGTTTTTAATCTCACTTTCAATAATGGTAAACTGGACAAATAGAGAAGGTGAATCTTCCTAATGGGGACACAAACAGTAATAAACACCTAATCAGTGTTCGAATCCATCTCCTCTCTGTCTAAAACTAAAAAAAGTTTTGTCTTTAGTTATACTTTATACTCTCTCCAACAGACACATGGACATCAATAAATACCTGGAAGAGGTTATTAACATTCTCTACTTTACAAAAAATTTGTTTTTGTTACTCTCTGTGTCTCCAATAGATAGATGCTGCTCATTTTCTGCCCTGGTGACCATACAGGAAGTTAAGGGAACACTCTCCAACAGACACACAGGCAGTAATAAAAAGCCATAAGAGGTCCTTATTCTTTCAGACTCCAACAATGTTTTGGCTAGAGAACTATTTCAAAGTTTCAAATATTTACAATTATTTTTATTATTATCATTTTATTATATAGTTAATACAATTTTGTAATAAAAATAAGATTGGTAAATGCCGTTTTGAAAAGATGTGATACAAACTCTGCTGTGATACTAATGTAGTTTAACCACTTGCCGACCACAGATAGCCAAATGAGGTGCTCCCAGAACGCGCCCAGCAGTGCTATCTATCAGTGCCTCCAGTCAGTGCCCAGCAGTGCTGCTTATCAGTGCCCATCATCGGTGCCAGCTCATCAGTGCCACCTATCAGTGCCGCCTATCCGTGCCACCTCATCAGTGCCACCTATCAGTGCCCATCAGTGCTGCCTATCAGTGCAGCCTCATCAACGCACATCAGTGAAGGAGAAAAATTACCTGTTTGCAAAATTTTATAATAGAAACAAAGCAAAACATTTTTTTTTTATTTTTTTCTCTATTTTTGTTTATAGTGCAAAAAATAAAACACTCAGCGGCGAGTAAATAACACCAAAAGAAAAAAATTATAACAATTTCATATGAGTACAATGTTGCATGACCGCGCAATTGTCATTCAAAGTGCGGCAGCGCTGAAAGCAATTGGCCTTGTAAGGAAGGGGGTATAACTACCTGGTAGGCAAGTGCAGATATATAGATTTTAAGTGTTTTTTTAAATCACCAAGTACTTTTTATATAGATTTGTGGCAGATTGCCAAATGGTTGTCTAATTTATTGATTTATGTGACCTAATTAGACCCAGTAAAGTGTGATGTACTGGTAAATATAAAATCTCAGACAACAATGAAAATGAACAATGGCAATTGATTTTTTTCCAGTCAGAACCACAGAATTATGAAGTATCACAAATGGAAAGAATGAAGTCTGAAAAGCTCTTAACATACAGTAACTCTAAGTGCAATATGGATTCCAAAAAAAATATATTAATATTTAATGTGGTATGAAGAATCCATTATTACTGCTCATTTGTTCATAGATGTAGATTGGCAAACCTAGTGAACAGCAGCCTTTATACAAGCAACTGTGGTTAAAGAGTTTTAGACATTAGATGGCGATTGAATGTTCCAAATGGTCATTTGTATTACCGTATGTTTTATTAACATGCTTAACATGCACACTGATTGCCAAATCATATATGTTAATATCTATAGAGGAGAGCATATGGATAGAATCCTTAGCATCTTCCTCATCCCTGGATTGCTTCACCTTTACTAGCTAATGGATCTGATGGATTGTGATGAATGAATTTAACCCTATCTCTGTAATTAGACAAAACATATCTTGAGGCTTCATAGTAAAAGCCTTTGTGTGCGAGCCATTCACTGTTTTGTTTACTTGTTTATTTAAGTATGACTGTATAAACTGTGATACATTTATGCAATATGGCTTTGTCCTACTGATTTTAAAATGATAGTTTCTAACACTTACTGAAAATATCTAAGGCCCTATTCACAACTGAGCTTTTTGTTAGCTCAAAACTTGCAGCTTCAAAATTCTAATGAGGGAAAAACATACATTTTTCTCTATGGTGCAGTGTTAATTTTGGTGACAAAAATATTTTCGACTAAATTAACACTATTTTAGTTGACTAAAATATGACTAAAACAATTAAGATTACTAAAATATAACTAAAATGGCATTTTAGTCAAAATACCACGAATAAAACTTAAATCGAAATTTGCCGTTAAAATTAACACTGGTTATATATCACAATGGCTAAAATTTGTGTCTGTAGTGCATGCTCAAACCTTAATACCATAATTAATAACATACTGTTAGATTTTTACTCCAGGAGTTTGGAGATTCTAGAGAAACGCCTAAATAATGAATTACAATTTAACTAAACCAATTGGAGTTTAGTTGGCTAAAATTATTTAAGTCGACCAAAATGTACTGGAGATTTAATCGACTAAAACGTAAGAGATTTTAATCAACTAAAATGCACTGGTGACTTTAGTCGACAAAAACTAACACAATTCAGATGATTAAAATACGACTAAATCTAAAATGGCATTTTAGTCAAAAAACAATAACTAAAACTAAATCGAAATTTGACATCAAAATTAACACTGCTATGGTGTTGATTCACCACTCCAACACATGTGAAGCCACATGCCTGGAGCTCAAAAATGTTTTGTAGCTACTTTTGTAGTTCAATTCAGGCAGATTGGTGTGTTTTTTAAGCAGCTGAAAGCAGAAAAACATATCAACAAATGATGTAACAGATGACAGTTTTTCTCTATTGACTAATACAAAAACGCCAAGCTCCATACCGCTTAGAAAATTCTGTACAAAAATGCTCAAAAAACATGAATACTATTGATAGACAAAACACTTTAAAAAATGCAACTCTTAGGATGCAGCCTCAGTGTCCTAAGAAATGTCTGAGCATTCAGGGCCAGACAACTCCAAAAAATATAATTGACCTCTCATCCTTCCGAGCTGGTTATAGTTTCCAGGCAACAACCTTCAACCTTTCAGACCCATAAACCTCATAAACCAAAATTTAAAGGTTCCAGTTTGACAATACAAACATTGCTTAGTGAACAACCTTACTGTAAAAGATCATTAAGTTGCTGGAAACTACACCAACTCTAGTACTAATGGTGAAAATGCACAACAATCCCTTCACAGGGCTTCTTATCTATACCTCCATTTTGTATTCCTCACAGCTTAGAATGAAGCAAAAGAAACAAGACTGACAGCATAAAGTAATATGTAAATTTATTTAGATAAAAGCATTTAAAGGTACACAATATATAGTGCTCTGACAACATTAAGTAATGAGTTCAATAATAAAACCCATGCACCTGCAACAGTGGACTAGTTCCTTTTTATGAGATGACATGAGCATGTCCCACCCATTCAACCAGTATCACCATAAACAACTTCATCTGGAATGGAGTACATGCAAATGTCATCCTGCCCACTTATGTTATGCTATGCTCTATTGTATACTCCCTTGAGTTTTGATATTAACCCTATGCTTACATTACGGCATCAAGTTTAACCCATTCTATGCACTAGATGTCATACTCCAACACCCAGATTCCAGCAATATATGGATTCCATGAAGCCTTCTCTAAGTGCAGGCATGTAGACAGGAAGTAGCTGCAAAAAAGCTATAGCTATCAGTAGCACTTTGATCCAACAAAGTATTTAATATTAAAAAAAAATTAAAAATAAACAAAAATGTATTAAAAAAAAGTTTCAATAGTTTATTAGTTTATAAAATATTTCTTTAACAAACTAATGTCACTCAGGGTGGTTTATATACTTACTGTTGCATATAAAAGTGCTACCTAAGAGCAACAAGTGCTGGGGTATATATATATATATATATATATACACACACACTTATTTATTTTATATATATATATAATATCCATATATATGTATATCCAGCCTCACTGAAGTGGGTCTTATTCTGTAAGCCCACATATATGTGTACCAGTGTTTGTGCTGGGAGTGCATTGCACAGCGTGCTCCCAGCACAGAGATGGGGCTCTCACCAAGCCCCTGGTCTCGTAATATTGCTTGGGAACCGGGACTCACAGTTCTTGATTACCTGATCACTGTAATAGCCTCTGATTAGCTATCACAGTGATCAATCACTGTGCAGTCCACCCATGTGTGTTTTTTTCTCTCTACAGAATGGAGAGAAAGATACATTGTATCTTGCTCTCCTTGACAAGGGAAAAAGATGTACACAAACAAAAGTGTGTAAAAAAGTAATAATAATACAAATTTAAATGTCAGCACATGTGGTAGTGAGCCCTTGTAGTTAGTCAACTTGGGGTTCCCCAGGGCGCGGAGTCTAAGCCCCAGCCTGCTTCTTCACCAGAGCCCCTGATGGTGGGGATGGACTTGCAGCAAGCTGGGACCAGGTCGTGTCCTCGGGTATGCTCAGCTGAGGATGAGTAGACCATTCTCTTGCTGATTGCTTCAGTCTCTCTAAGGAATAAATAATGATTTGGTGGAGGGTTTATTTCTATTTTGTTCTTCAGTCTAAAATATGTTATTTGCAACACATTTCTTGAATTACTTATTTTTACATATATTACATATTTCATTTTAAAGATAACTTAGGCTAAGTTCAGACATACGTAGTATGAATTCTGTCAGTTTTCCAGTGCAACTTAGTTAGCAGGTGCAGTGCGATTCACCTGCAGGTCAGCCTAAATACCAATGCATTTTTCATGCGATTTCTAAACAGCTGTGATTCATTCTTTCTCTCTCTCCCCTGTAACACAGTCTAAACCTCTGTCCTCTGTAACACAGACTAAACTTGTCAAAAATGCATTTGAATTGTATTGTATCTGAACAGATAGTGCACTTTCAATTCAAGTCTACAGAGCTTAAAAATGTATTGCACCTCTCCAAACATGCACACAACCTTTTTTTCAAGTCGCACTGCTGCTGAACTGCATATATGCGAATGCTCTCCATAGGAAAGCATTTTATTTCAAGTCACGTGAATCACTGCAGTACAAAACACATATGCTCTGTGCTGAGCTGCCAGTATTCGGCCAGAATGTCAGTGGCACTCTTTGTCCATCTAATATCTTGGATACCATAATATTTATGCTTTCCATAATTAAATGCAGTTAGAAATAGCACCATGATGTATTACCCTAAAGCAGGGACACACATTTATCTTTAGCTCTCAGAGCTCAAAATGTCCCATGAATGATAAAAACAAAGTACAACCTGTGTATACAGTATATAATTACGTGAAATGTATGACTAAACTTTGTTTCAAGAATGTCTAACCCAACATTGCAGCAATTATTTGCTGTGTAATAAAAAAAGTCTCTATTAATTCCATATAGTGAAACCTGTCTTCTTTTTTCATAACATTATGTAGTGAAGATCACTCCAAAATGAAATTGTTGTGTTGCCCACACCTATGCTCTCATGGGTGACTCATCAGAGGTGGATGACCTTTGTGTTAAATAAAGGTCTGAAGTGCTTTTCTCCTTAGTAATCCTGCTCTGCTCCATCTTCTCCACTATCAGATAATCTTATCAGCAGTGTGATAAAAGAAAATAGAATAAAAAGGCTTCAGATAAACAACGCTTTATTAAAAGCCAGAAAACATTGCACTCACATGTATCTGCGCTACTCTTAGCACTAGCCTATACAGCTTAATCACAAATAATCCAACTGCCACTGCTTGCACTCACTTTTAGGGGCCTCTCAGGTTCCTTTACCTTTGTTATAGCCGAACCCAATGGTTCCCACCAGTGCTTCCTTGCAACTGAACAGAGTGGAAAGATGGAGTGTGCCTTAGCTCCTCCCATAACAAAAGGCACTTTACACCTTTCTTAAAACATAAGTTATTCACCTCTGGTGAGACACCCATAACAGCACCATAATGGGGTAACATAACGTTTTCCTTTTTCAGCAATCTTCAATGTATAGTGTTATAAAAAAAAGAAGATAGGACTCCGACTAAGACATTGAAAGACACTTTTTTTTCTGTTTTATACACATTTATTTATTAATTACACAGTATATAACCGTTGCAATATTGGGTTAGAATTTCGTAAAACTATGCCTTTCACATATTTGTATTTTGGTATATACAGGTGGCTCTTTATTGTTTGTTTTTTTTGTCATTCATAGAGCATGCTGAGCTCTGAGAGCTAAAAATAAAAGTAGGTCTCTGCTTTAAAGTGTTACTAAACCCACAACAATAAAATCAGTCTGTATATGCAGTAAAGCATGCTTGTTATACTCACTGTGCAACCTAAGGGGTTAATCATCTGCATTGTGTACAAATGCCATTTTATCCTAATTTATCTGCCTCTCCTCTTGTTCAAATTTCCACCTGAGAAGACAGACTGAACCCGCAGCCACATACACATGCTCAGTTTATTTTGTATTGCTAGAGAGGTTTTTTTTACTTGCAAGAGTGCATGTGATCAGCACAGGGCCAATCAGCACTGTCCAGAGAGAGGGTTAAGGGTTTTGTATCCTCCTACAGCAGAAAGAAAACTCCTCCTACAAGCTTTAACCAGTGCTCTGCTGAAGTCACAAGACTGCTCTAACTGCTGATGAGAAAAGGTATTTAGCAGTTTATATTTACTAAAATAATTGCACTTCCATGTTCTGTGTACTGTGGGAGACCAGATATAGTGTATGCAGGGTCCGGGGTTTAGTAACACTTTAAGTAAATATATTGGTGTGTTATTTCTAAATATATTTTGTTATGCATAGATAGCATACGTGTTATGTTATTCAGGATATAGAATTGCCAAACACAGTTGTTGCAATGCTGGGTTATAGTTTCCTGAAACTATATACTGTGTGTGTGTGTTTTATTATTACATTTCAAATAGTGGTATTTTGGTATACACAGTTTACACTTATTTTAGTTTATGTATTTATTTATTTTACATTGTTGTTTGGGTGCTTTCATGCAATTTATTTAAGCAGCACTTTTCATTTTGCAAAACACTTTTTATTTACTTTATAGTCTTTATACTGTATATGTCCCATAGTTGTATCTGCTCGGCAGACAGGAAGTCAAAAGAAATCTCTCAAAGTGATGGGATATGTTATCTTGTATGTCCTTCACTGGTCAATTGTCCAAAGTGGAAGAATGACTCTGACCTCTGATGACAGCTTTTGTGATAATTTGGATTTCTCATCGATTTCTCTCCCCATGATAATGGTCAAATGAAGATGGTAAATCTCTCTAGCAGAGATGCACATACAGTAAAAATATTTAAATGCATTTTTTCCAGTTTCATAGGTATTGTGCACAAGTGTTCTGCTGTTGCAGGTCCATTGAGAAATACACAATTTTGCAAATGGAAAAATATATTAATACATTTTGTTTACTTGGTAAAATGTAGATGAAAGTGGCTTGAATATTTCACACTTGTGATCTTATCTCTAATTTGGCAGAGAGCTACTAGTAATCTTTTTTTTTCTGAGTGGAAATAAAACTACATCAGTTGGCTACAGATGGCCCAGACACAGTTATTTATTGGAGGACACAGATCTGGCCCACATGGTGCCTGAATGAAATAGAATTCAGCTGACTGCCAGAAAATAGCTCATCTCCTTACCTGGCCTTTTTGGCTCTGATTTATTTATCCTGCAAATTATCTTCTTGTTCATACGTTTTATTGACTTTTTCAAAATAAAGAGGGTTACAATGATATCAATGGTTGACAAAAGATGACAAGATGTGATAAATATCACAAATTCTCAAACATGAAAACAGGTCGGGTAAATACAAAGCATAAATATGTAAAAGTACTATTGCTCTGCACTAGCAAGTGGAGAACATGCATTTAGAATAATCATAAGGGTAGTAGGGCGGCCTGTAATAATATTGAGGCAAAGAAAAAGAAGAAATAAAAAAAAGGAAGCTTGGGAAAGGGGGATCTATCCTGAGGGTAAATCTGTGAATACCATCATGAGAGTAACAGCAATCCAAAGGCAGGTATTGGGTGATCTAGGGTCTTCAGATGGCCTAAAAGTGTTTGACTGTATCCAGGAATTTCACCTGACGTTTTTCATAGATAAGAGTGGTGTTAATTCTGGACTTGGTTTCACCTATGGACAATGTGGGAGTTAATCATACTTTGGTTATCATTTGTTTCACAGCTGTGAGTATGCGTAACAGCAACGTAAGTGTTTTTACTGATAACTGGTGGTTTGAGGTTGAGAAGAGCACACTGAGCTGCAAAAGGCACAGGAGTGTCAAGGAGGTCTGAGAACATTTGGTAGATGTCTGTGCAGAGGCATTTGGCCACAGGACATGTCCACCACACGTGGATGAAAGTGCCAACTTGTCCGCAGTTATAAAAGCAGGACGATGAACATCAAGGGTTTTATACAGCCATAAAGCTCTTTTAGTCCTACTTCTCTGGGGATCACATGAGTACACTTTGTTCTGCACTCCCCTAACCTGTTTCAGCCGTCAGTGGGCTCTAGCTGCTCCATGCGCTGGATCAATCCTCATCCCCAGATTCCTTAACAGTAGCTGGCTCAGCCTCTCAGCGAGCCAGTCCTGCCCCTTCCACAGCCCAGTGCTCCAGAAAGCACTGAAGGGGCAGAGCAGAAAGCTTGTGACTCTGCAGATCCCTCTTTCTGAATTTTATGGAGCTGGATGACAATGCCAATAGAAGTTGCTTATTTGTTGCTTATTCAATAAAAATTGCTTTCCCTTTCTTCCTCCACAGCTAGGTTTCATTCAAGCAAACAGTAAATTTGACCTTATAATGCATCATTACAGTTAAGAAATTACTTTTCTGTTGTAAATTATCAATGAGAGCGTGCATTCAATTAACATGGGCAATCTCTTTGCTTAAGATTATACAGAAATACATTTCTGTCCTTAATGATGTTGAGTGATATCACTACTCATTTAATTCTTGCAACATCTGCTCTTTGGAAATGTAAGCAGCTGTTTCTAATTATTACCTTTCAGTGCTTTCCTTGGCAGGGGAGTGCCAAAACAGAAAAATGGAGATGTGCTATACAGAGTAAGTCATATGGCCTAATGTCTTTGTATGTGTGACATAATAACTTAACAATACTTTGCATATAGCCATGGCTAGTGGCAATAAAATATCAACACAGTTGTGCACATTAAAGCTCTACCTGCTTACATAAATACATGTACATATTACATATATAACTCATATACTTTGCAACTAAAGAAGAATGAATTGAAATGAAAAGAATGGCAATTTGACCTAAACTACTCTGATTTGCAAATATAGCAAGGTGAGGTCCCATTTTTAAAAAATGATTACACACATGAATCTGTAGATTATTATAAGAAGCATGGGTAACTGTTTTTTTTATGATGAAATGGAATGCAACCTCAAGTTGTCCTTATTTTCATAAAATGAACTGCATTTAGGGCAAATATCTAGTGGACTTCTAATTCCCTAATAAAACAACGTTTAGACTTCAACCTGGAACTCTTAAAAATATATTATAATGTGAATTTTATTTAAAAAGTTTCATGTAAAGCTTCACCAAAATATTAGCATTTACTTAGGCTCATGAAGAAAACTGGATGGATTTCAGTTAAATAATATATTTTTTCTCCAAAATATTAAAGCCCAATCCCCACCACCATCTTTTTTTAGTTGTACAGTGCTTAGCAACTAGTTGCCTTGAGGTAATTTCAGGTCTGATTTATTCTAGTTTATTAGAGGCATTACGTCCAGTTTCACTGGATAATCCAGCCACAGCTTCCAGCCCCTTGTTGACACCAGCACTGTGTGTATGCCCATGGTTAAACTGTGTCTGTGCATTTATGTGAATAGCTGAAGATAGACAAAAGAGATGTGACACCAGCACTAGTTGGTGTCTATCATACATGTAGCAGTGATGTAGGTAAGAATTGGAAGTACAAGGGTTGATTTACTGATAGGCAAATTGAAAAAAGAGTTCTTAAGCTGTTTGAAAAAATCAAACTAGAAATTATTACAAGGCAGATGTAACTCTAGCTAATAAGCACTGTAAATCTAACTTTAATTCTTGTTTTTTTAAGTTGTTTGGGATGAGATATGAGCCACGTAATCTTAGCTCCTTGACCTCAAAGTTTCTTGTGGCAGTAAGGATGGGGCAAATGTTCTTTGCACCTCTTTATAGAAAAAACAATTTGTAATTTTTCTAGAATATAAACTGTATCAGTAAATTTAGGCTATTGCAAACTCCTTTATTTTTTATCAAAATAAAAGGTTTATACACATTTTAATTTAATCAGATGCAGTAAAGATCAACTAGAATACAGTATCCAGTAATCAATGCATGTCAGGAAGGTGTTAATTGCTCACCATGTCAGCAGAGAAAAAAGAGGGCAGTGAGGAATTAGATAAAAATATACTTCCCCCCTAGATCCTTATAATTATCTTTTATGACCATTTGTAGCCATGTAATTGTCTTTAAAATTGTCTGTAATGTTCAAACAGGAAATTAACATAACATTCCATTATTACATAAGTACCACCTTAAAGCACATGTAAACCCAAAGCTTTCCTTTTTTAGTTTTGTGTTCTGTTTGCAGATTTTATTTAACAATCTGTCTGTTAAATCTGTTGACAGCAAGAAAGGAAGTGAGCGAAACTTTCCCTAATGAAGCCCTGGATATCAGTAAAAACCTGAGAAGTGTTCTAAACCTACCCCACTCTTATCGAAAAAAAAAATCCCTTGACCTTAATTTTAACTCAGATACTAGTGTTATGTGGATAGGAAGTAAAATAATGAAAGACAATCTGAATTTTCTGTATGCACTTATGTTCTACTGAGCTTACCTTGAGCTACATTGTGGACAAAATGATTACAACTAGGTGTGTGTGACTGTCTGAAGTCAAATTTCTTCATACATAGAGGCTATAGTAGTACTTATAGAGCAATGCATAAATTTGAACTTTAGGAATTCAGCTACTTTCTAAAATCTGATGACTTAATATGGGTTGTGTATGCCACCTCACTGATTTATCTCATAAATTTACTTCTGATAGTGTGCTGAGCACCAGGAGTACATTTATCACTACACTCCCAAAGTTCTAATAGGAGGAACACTGCCTGCTCATGCACCAGCAGCTCTGCCAGCCCCTCCTCTCCGCTCTCCATTTACAGAAGGCTTTGAGGGTTATTTGCTAAAACTTGAGAGTGCAAAATCTGGTGCATCTCTGCATAGAAACCAGCTTCCAGGTTTTATCGTAATAGCTTAATTGAACACAATGAAGTTAGAAGCTGATTGGCTGCCATGCACAGCTACACTGGACTTTGCACTCTCAAGTTTTAGTAAATAACTCTCTTTGTATTTTGTGGAATTTTTTGGATGGCTTCTGTGATTGGACAGGGGGAGGGGAAGGAAGGGCAGTGTGGCTGCATATGGCTCTGCAGCTGAGACCAGAAGATTCAGCATTGGAGCACTGGAAGCCTAATGATAGCTATGCTCCCGAAGCTCAGTAAAAATTTAAAATTGTAAATAAAGAGATAAGTCCACAAAATGACGAGTACTTCGTTGGAGTTAACCCCTAATAATTAATTACATTTTATAAAGTGCTATTACTACTTCTCTGTCAGCAAATGCTAGTTTTTTGTCATATGCACTTGCTTGATAACTTTATGTCCTTTTCCTGGAACAAGTCAGTAAAATAAGAATGTCTAATTTCACTCTGATTTAACATATACATACTGGTTCCAGCTCAGTGGCTCAGGCCTTATTGAACCCAGCTAGTCAGTGTATTAGCCAGACAGCTAATATATGCAAAAGCTAAGAAAAGAATGACTTTAAAATTCCTGCAACATGTAAAAATAATGGAAAAGGAATTAAAGACATAAAAAGGTTAAGACACATGACAAAAGAGTAAACAAAGGCAATAATTGAAAGAAAGTGAAAAATGCATATTACTATATTTGGTGTGTTCATCATATTTACAAAAGAGGAGGTAAGTTGTCCTGGGATTTAAGAGCTGTGCAGTTTAAAAATGTCTTTGTTACGAAATAAGAAAAGTAGAAACACAACTTAATTCTTGGTTGCTAATACAATCAAAACCATTTTTTTGCAATATAATAACACTATAGCACACAAAGATAAACCAAGTCCTAATTACATGTGCTGCATTTGCCTGGATTACTAATTGGAGAGTTACAATGTTAAAGCAATTATGTTTTTAAAGTGGTCTTTTACTGTGCCAAACATGTCAAAACAAAAACACAAAATACATTTAATTGCTTCACAATTGTGTATTTACAGATTATGCCCCATAGTACTAGCTGACTTTATTCAGATGCAAGCTCATCAAACACAATGCAGTCCCAAAGGAGAGTGAAATATTACAGTAACAATTGCAATCTCTTCATAAGTTAACAGGGAATAGATTTTGTAATTAGTAAACAAAGGCCAAACATCTATTCAGGGGCTTTGGGTTGATGAGAGTTTTATGCTGAGGTCTGTGTTTGCTTTATAAAGTGCTTATATGGTTCCATCATTTTAGCTCTCATTGCAATGCAGGATCACTCTTTAAATATGGCTTAGTGGAAGTTACATACCACTCCTTGTATAGTGATAGTACAGTATACTACATTTACTTAAGCTGTAATATATCTGCACTCACAACTATAGCATTTCTTCACTATGTACTGGAACTATCATAGCAAATATGCAAGAGTTTAAGCACGTTTTAGCTGTGATCTGTCAAGATAAGTGGTGAAAACATGGGAAATCAGAAATGGCAATTACTCATAGTCATATGGCTAAAGAAGGAATGTCCTTGCAGCAGGGAAAACGCATATAAGCTTAGATCTCAGATAACATTACCATCTAGGGTAAATTGCTACAATCATTAAAAAACCACAGCAGCAACAAAAGCTAACAAAAAATGTATTTTTTCTTTTAAATAGCTGTTTTCTCTCTATACCACAATTACTGTTACCAGGATAACACTTGTGCTTGTCACATCTAACTTGAGCAGATTGTTTGGGATTTTAAAGGTTTCAGGATGGCACAGGTTTTCACATTCCAAGGGGAGGTGGGTATGACAAATGTCCTCCCCAAACAGTATATTGGGCTTATATTGTAAAGCGCTGAGCAAACTGTTGGCGCTATATAAATCCTGTATTATAATAATAATAAATCTGTAGGTAAATATGAGAACCTGAACCTTTGCTAAGTGGAAGGGAAGAGTGGGTTTGATAAAAAAGTTGGTAGTTCTTCCACCCAAGACAGGGTCTCAGGGAAATTAAACAGGTATTGAATCAAAGTAATAGGAAGCAGAGCAACTACTGCAACCAGAATAAAACATTAATCATACATATATAGATGTGCAATAGTATGGAAATACTACAAGCCTATATAAGAAAAGGTGAATATAGTACATTCATCTAATGTATATACAGATAATATCAGCAAAAGTCCCAACACTAGTCCTTGTTGAATTGTGCACATATACCTGGGAATATATAGTTATTAATAAAAATACCTCCAGATGAATGATGCCACAAAGTTCAGTTGCAGGGGCCACTGAGGATGATCATGATGCAGCATATGTCCTTGTGTTGGAGACCAGAAAAAAGATCAGCGGTGATAGTGAGATCTCCAACTGTTGTCTAACCAGCTTGGAATGCAGCTTCTCACTAGCAGAAACTGTGGTGTGACACTGGAACTCAGAGTCAGTCTTTCTACTGTGTGTCTTAATCCCTAATAGTTTCTAAACCATCATGCAACTGGACCTCTCACTATCAAGTGGCTGTTGAATGCACAACCTGGATCTAGCTAATGCTGGTTATTGAGCCCTGAGCTAAAACTAACCATAGAATCCCAGACATGAAGGGAAAGGGATAACTAAAATAACAAGAGCTGCAGATAAACTCTGTTGCAATCAATAGGTTCACCTTCTAATGTACAGCAAGGTGACCACTACACATGCATACTTGGACATAGGCCAAACTATATGGTATAATACATGTGAGATAACAAGCGAACAGGAATTCTTCTGTCACCAGTCATTAAATATATACATATATACACCCAGAAGCTAAGGGCAACAATAGAAAACTATTATATTAGGAACAGTTGCCTAATACCCCTGCTTCTGGTCTGGAATAGTAGTAGTCCTACCATGGGGACATGCTCTCAGCTCCTCTCCCTATTCACTTCCTCCTTCTGGGATTTTCAACCCAACAACCCAGAGACTGACGGTGCATACATAATATATCAGCAACCCAACATTTACAAATACAGACAGTAGAGGGCAGCAGATTTCTACACCATCTTTATGTTTTTTTCTGTTCTTGGATGCTCTTGCTTAATAAAAGAAACCAAACCTAGCCTATTGGTGTTCAGTTGTGTTCACCAGAAATACTTTTATAGCCAGTTATGGTAAGATAAAACAATCCTATCTTTGCTTATTTCATTAAACTGTTGAACCAATATATAGTATAAACATATTTATAGAGTAATTTAACAAGCCCAGACAAGTTACATAACTGCTGTTCATTACTCTGTCATATAGAGGTAATAAATTAACAAGAAAACAACATTTTTGTTCTAATGCACTAAATTAAATTGAGTATTTTGTGAATTGTGTACAGTGAAATTTACCCAATTTTTATAAGATGAACGTTAACATTAACATATGTAGGTTAACGCAAGGAGGTTTTAGTTTTTTTCAGGACATCTGCAGCCTCCTTTATATTGTGTATTTCTTCTTCAACCACTTACCTACTGGGCACTTTTACCCCCTTTCTTCCCAGGTCAATTTTCAGCTTTCAGCATTGTCACACTTTCAAGACAATTGGGCGGTCATGCAACCCACATGAAATTTTTATAATTTTTTTTTACACAAATAGAGATTTGTTTTGGTGGTATTTCTTGACCTCTGGGTGTTTTATTTTTTGCTAAACAAATGAAAAAAGACTGAAAATTTGGGAAGAAAAACCATTTATCTTAGTTTCTAAAATTTTGCAAACAGGTCATTTTTATCCTTCACTGATGTGCATTGATGAGGCTGCAGTGATAAGGCAGCACTGGTGGGCATTGATGAGGAGGCACTGGCGAGGCTGCATTGATAGGTGGCAATGATGGGCACTGATAGGCGGCACTGATAGGCACTAATAAACAGCACTTAAGGGCACTGATAGGTGGCACTGACTGGCAGCACTGATGGGCACTGACTGGTAGCACAGCTGGGCATAGATTGGCAGCACTGATAAGCACTGACTGGCAGCACTGATGGGCACTGACTGGCAGCACTGATGGACACTGATTGGCAGCACTGCTGGGCTCCTATTGGCATTGATAGGCAGCACTGATGAGCACCGGCATTAGCTTTAGCTCATATATGGTATGCTGAATTTTGTTGGTTAAAAATATCAGTACTAGCCCAGTGCATTTAATTGGTGGTCTAATAAAGGTCTTCTACATATAGCTGATCTTTGTGATCACGGGAATTCTGCTGAAACAAACTTTACTGGAGAAATATAATATGCCCTACTACATCCAGACAATGCATTTTCCTAAAAATGTTGTTTCACAGATCCAATATTGTATCAATGTCATCTATGGAACACTTATGTCACAGATTTGACAAAATCCAGGGTCATATTTCAGAAATGTATATGCAGAAATGGGAAACAGATTTCCAGGAAACTTTTGAGTTGGATGAATGGCACTCAATAGCCCAGGAGGCTTCATGGTCTCTAGTAAATACTTCCATCATCGAAGCTAATTACAAAATGATACTAAGGTGGTACATGGTGCCGGCTAGACTGGCTACCTATGTTCAGGGTGTGTCCCCTTTATGTTTCTGAGGCTGTGGCCAGGAAGGTACAGCGTACCACATATGGTGGAGATGTCCCAAAGTGAGGCGCTTTTGAATTAGAGTTTATAATTTTATCTATAAACCTTTATCTATATTTTATCTATAAACCTGATCAATAAAATTGATCAAAACCTTTTAAATACAATCCCCCTTCTTAATTAAAAGAGAATGTAAAAAAAAATCAAACATACATACACACCTACGTGGCTGCAGCATTGATCCGATGCTGCAGCTGCCCCCTGCTAGCTCTACACTGAGAACTGAGTGATCAAAGACCACTGATTGGTCAGTTCTCAGGTCCATTCTGAGCAAATAATGGTGACTGTCACCGCTCTGTGTTTGCCCCTCCAGCACTCACTGGAGGTGGGGTGGGAGCAGATGGCTCAATACTGTGCCATCTAAATAGAGATACAAATAAATATATATAAGTGCTATAGTAACAGTTTTTATAAAGCAGAAAATACATTTTCCAAAATCCAATGTCATGTAGAAATTCCCTCTGAGGAGATAAATTAGCCACTCTGACCATTAGAAACTCTAGTGCAGGTCTAGTACAGTTTGGACTGCATTGTAAAGATATTCTCTCTAGGGAGATAAAAAGCATTTTTTCACTACCAGGTCTAGTGCAAGGGTCACAAAACTATGGACACTAAACTGCAGCCCATGGGAAGGATATAACCCAACTCCTGTCATTTTGCTAGCCTGCCAAATGAGTTAGTGGGTAGTAGCAGGACAGTAGCAGTGACAGCAAGTGCTATGGTCCTGATAATTCATTCATCCCACCTCCTTTTCTCCAAGAGGTTTTGGAAGGTAATGGAAGGTACATTACAACATATGCTGCACCTTTAGATGCTAGCATTCATCTTGTCATGCCAGTTAACTTATGTTCAGGTATACTTTAACCATTGTGGACATTAGGATCTCTATGTATGTCCACAAGAACTTTATGAAAGTACACTGGGTGTATGTAGCATGTCCTGTCCATCTACCCCTGCTTACGCTCCCCCTGCTGCTTTTACCAGCAATTCCCAGCTGTCAAAATGAAAATGGCTTCTACTGTAAATAATGTAGATTTTGAACAGTGTTTTATTGTGTGGCTACGTGTCATCTTTAAATACCTTAGATTAACCACTTCCTACCCACCCAGAGTACATTCACAAGGAGGCATATACAGTATGTATGGAGGAAATGGAGAAACATGGTTGTCACCCAAGAAAATGCTAATTGATTATAATGCAATAGAGGCTGAGTGAAGAGGGAATTATCAGCTCACATGACTTGATCCTGGCAGGATCAACAGGTATTTTTGCGTTCATCCAAAAAGATACAATAACATTGGTGGTAAACTTAAAGTATAACTAAAGACAAACAGGTTCACCCTCTCTGTTTGTTCTGTTTACCATTATCATCGAATGTAATAGAACACCAATATTTTGGGTTGTTCCCAGAAAAGTAATGGAGGGGACATTTCTGGAAACCCGGGGGTCCCCAAGGGATTCCCTTAAGTTGCAGAGATTTTCTCTCACTTCCTGTTTTGGCTACAGGACAGGGAGTGAAGGCAAATCTCCCCAATGGGGCACCGATGTCAAAAAATAAAATGACAGGTTATAACCCTCCCTTACTTTATCCAAAATGGAAAAAATAACTTTTGCTCATGGTTGATCCCTGCTGATTCTGTTGAAATATAAAGTTCCTCACTGCCTCTGCAGCACGGAAATCCCTAGTAGTGTAATGAGCTTGCTCAGATACCAGTGAGTAAGTGGAGTAAGTAGAACACCAACTAAAAATAAAAGAAAATGCTTGAAAAAAGAACACTACTGCAGCCACCATATCTAAAGACTGATAAGTTGCAATGTGTTACATTTTTGTCCTTAAGTTTAATTACACATTAATTGATGTTATGAATTTTGAAACATAAAACATATTCTAAAAACACAATGTATCAATGCTCATTGATCCTTTAAATACATTAAAGACTTGTGTGAATTACACAGTGGGGTTTATTTACTAAAGCTGGTTCACTCAGAATCTCGTGCACTTTTACATGGAAACCAATCAGCTTACAGGTTTTATTGCTAAAGCTTAATTGAGCAAGCTGAGGTTAGAAACTGATTGGCTACCATGCACAGGTGAACGAGATTTTGAGTGAACCAGCTTTAGTTAATAAACCCCTGTGTGCCAAGCTTCTGCTGTTCAGTCAAGGTATAATGTTAACATTGTGATTATGCTAGAACAGGGATCTCCAAACTTTCTAAACAAAGGGCCAGCTAACTGTCCTTTAGGTTTTAGGGTGGGGGGGGCAGACTGGCCAGTGGTATTAGAAAATGCCCTGGCATCAGTGGGAAGAAATATGCTTCCTCATTGGCTTTACTGGGAGGAATAGTGCACTATTGTTGGTATCAGTAGGTTCAATAGTGCTCCATTGTTGGTATTTAGAGGAGGACTAGTACCATATCATTGGTGTCTGTGGGAGTAATGGCACCCCATCATTGGTGTCAATGGATGGAATAGTGCCTCACGAGCCATATAAAGGCAAGCAAAGGGCCACATTCAGCCCATGAATCACAGTTTGGAGACCACTCCATACTGATAATGGAATGGTAAATTACATTTTCAAACATTGTATTGTCATGATGCCCTAAATGTTATCATTTGCTGTTGAGAGGGCCTGGTAGAAAGAGTTTTATGGGAGTTTTTGTAGGAGTTTAGAACCCATAAACCTAAAATATGGGTGTTCCTGTTCTTTTATGATTATGAATGAGCAATCAGTGCTACTGATTGTTAATTGATATTAGTAAAAGATCACTCAGCTCTGTGTGTACACATACATATCCCCAGCCAATGAATCCCACAGTGTTGAGACCAGTGGTGTCAATGACCACAGGATGAGACCAATGAGGAGGGAGTACAGGTGATTGCGCTGTCACCATCTGAGAATTCTGAAGAGATTCAAACATTTGTTTGACCATCCTCAGAATAGCCACATGACCCTTCTCCCCACTTCAAGAGGCATATCTTAAGCCTCGGAAACTTCTAGTGACACTTCTCTCCCTGACCCTCCCTGTCAATAGAGTTCACAGAGGCTTTGGCAGACGCAGCACTAGAATGGTGTGGAGGAGGTAGGTGCAGAAAGTAAGGAACAAGGAGTAGGGGATCGGGAAGAAGTGCGGGCCTTTTTCTGCCAGCTTGTCCTAATGGGGTGCTGCTCTCAATGAACTGTGTGGTGCAAAGTCATGAGTTTCCTCATGTAAGTGGGGCCCATATGGCCGGTCCTTTGTTGCAGTCAGAGGCTGCAGTCCACAATGGTGCTTTCAACAGCAGATACATAAACAAAGGACCACACTACAGAGCTCTTTCTATTTGCTGCTAACTTAAATACTCATGGGTATTGACACTAGTCAAACACATACCTTAAGTCTATATTTTGAGCAATTTGGGAATCATTAAGGATTAAGGGATAGGAGGGGGTTTTATGTGCTCTATTTTGACATTTTATTCCACTTTTAGGATAATGCAGTGTGGTACTGTGAAAACAGAAGCTCAAAAGCGATACCAATAAATGGTGTTGACACTGGCCAATTCATAAACATTAATGTTTTTTAACTAAGTAAACTTTCCTATAGCTTTAATATCTAGTTTGCTTATTTTGACTGCTACAAAAACAAATAACTTAAGGTATTTTACTGCTGGATAAGGTGTTGCAGCCAAATCTAAAATGTTTTCAAGTTTAAACAAAGCATATAGGGGTGCTGCTAAATTTAAGACTAGCTAAACGTTAAAAAACAATCACACATTAAAAAAATGTGATGCCAAAGTACTAGCTTGCTAATGCTGTCTGAGAAAATCATACTGTTCTGTTATACCACATACTTAAGCATACCACCTGCTTAAAGGCCTCTCCCATGCATGTACTTTAAAGGTCTGGTGTTTTCCCATGTCACCCTTAGCACTAAAAGGACACCCCTCTCCCAGGTGTACAGTATATTATTAATAAACTTTATTTTCAGTGGTACATGTCCCCTCTGGCAGTGCCAAGCCCTTCATGCACTTATGTTGATAATCCCTTGCCCATTAGCCTTGAAAATGGTCAGAAATTATTGTCAAGATTTGCCCTCTATGGACTTTTATTTTAAATTTGACATTTTTGGACTTTACACAGGATACTATTAACCTCCTGTGAATCGAACCTGGGCACATTTACTCATTTCTAGTGTGGAACTCCAGATTGCACAAGTAATTCCAAGAGAGAGAATGCGAGAGAATGAGGGATTGCAGAAGTGGTTTCAAGAGTGAAATCTCAGACAGAGTAATTGGCTTTAAACAAAGAGTGGAAAGGAGAGTCCAGATGATTTAAAATGGTATAAATGAGGGCATCTGTGGAATAAAGCTGTAGCTGAGGAAAATCTAGCTGAAAGGAAGGAAAACTGAAAATAAATGCAAACGGAACAGTGTTGCTCAGAGAAGGAGATAGACTGTGGAAGACAACTATAATTATTATTATTATTATTATACAGTATTTATAAAGCGCCAATAGTTCGCTCAGCGCTGTACATTACAGAGGGGGACAGAACATGTGACAGAACAATACCAATACAATGCAAAACATGAGGGGATCGAGGGCAATATAATATAATAAAAAGAGTGAGGACTGAAAATATAAGGGAAGGATGTGCTGTTAGAATAAGAATCCAGAATGAAGTTGAGCAATGATGACGCATTGTAAAGGTTAAGTTGGTCGACCATATGTGAATAAATATTCTGCAGTAACATGGGTATTATTTAGTAAGATACACAATTACGCCAATGTAAATAGAAACGCTTACGGCATTTAGATATTGCCCTAGTCACAAACAGTAGATACTGTACCTATGTCACGGCTATAACGAGTTAGAAGATTTTAAAACTGAGTTTGTTTTTCACATCTTTCTTCAAAGAACATTAGGGAGTTGAGAGTTCTTAGAGAACTAAGCCTTATAAACTACAAAATTATGAAATATATATTTATTATAACATTTATTCAGCTGACGAAAGGCTTTTTTGTTGTTATTTTCTCGCAGTGTTTTATGCTTAAATTAAAAACCTTATGTCTGTTGAGCAAAGTTTTGACAGAAGTCTAAACAGACACTGCTGAGGCCTTCTGCAAAACACTGAAATTCTTCTGAGAAATAGTTTTTCAGTAAATGCAGTAGTGCATTTCTCATTATCTATTCATTTACAAATACAGAATTTGGACTGGAATTAATGTGAGTTGTTCTATGTTCTTAATAAATTGCATGTAATGTAGAAATGTAGTATTGTGCTAAATATATACAAGAAATGACACATTTTCTTATTACATCTCTTAACATGGTAGAAGACTGAAGCTCAAATTAACTGGACTCTTATTTGATTTGTCTAAATATAAGTCACGCATTTTCTCAATAATGTACATGGAATGTAGTAATATACTTATTATACACAGGAAATTAAATAATTTCTTACGTTTCATATTATGGTAGAAGCCTGTAACCTCTAATTAGCTGGATTCTTATTTGATTTGTCTAAATGCAAGTCACATATGTTAGCCCTTAACTGTAATCACATACAGTAAGTCATAAAATGATGGCTCTCTAATCAAGAAAAGAAAGGAAAAGAAAAAAAAAGAAAAGGATTTCAACACAGCATACAGTACTTCCTCTAAATTGTAAAGTCTCTAATTTTTTCCTTTCAAATGCTTTTAATAAACAGGCATTTCCAAGGCAGGTTTGTATGGTAAATGTCTTAAAAGAAGCATAATATACCTCTATCTGTTATGGTAAATGCAGTAGGAAGCCAGTGGGGGACAACTTGGGTCACGCGACTCTCAGGATGTGAGGTACCATGTAGTGCTCTGTTTTTCTCTTCATTTTCTTAACTAGTGGATGCTGGTTTGGTTTAGTCTAATTTTAATACTACATGTGCAGTGCACAACTTCCTAGAATAACATACTCTAACTTAATAAGGTTTGGAAAAAACGGTAGGGACTTACAGTACAGCAGAAAAAAATACATGAGCCTACGGAAGTGTTATTCCCACATAAATCACTGTTTTTTATAAGTAATACTGCTATTATTAACAAAAAAAAAACACATACATACAGAAGCACTTCTTCTTTGCATATCATTTATACACATTTGTTAATTAGGTTCAAAAAACATTCCTCGGTTTGTCCAATAATGGTAAGGAATTCCCTCCAATTTATACTTGGATAAGATTAATTTTTTATCACTTTTTTAACAGATTATTATATACCTTCGCTGCAAGAATACAGTGTTTTATTAAAGAGTCATTCATTATGTAAGCTCCTGGTTCATTGGAGGGAAGCATTAAAACCTGTTACACAGAGAATAAAACAGTGAGACAAGAATGAAACAAGCACTTCTTCGATTATATTATTGCTAACTCAATTACAATAGGATTTCTCTCCCATGTTTAATTGATTTGCTTCATCAACTGTTAAATTCATTGTCTCCTTTGCATGAGGACCACGCTACAACAACAAAGTACCGTATTTGCCGGCGTATAAGACGACTTTTTGACCCTTGAAAATCTTCTAAAAAGTCGGGGGTCGTCTTATACGCCGGTACACATGTTAGGGGGGGCTGCGGCATTAAGTACAGGGGTTTGCAGGGGCTGATGTCTCTTACCTGGATCCAGTCCCACGACGATCCGGTCCAGGAAGCGCGGCGTCTCCTTCAGTTCGGCCACTGGATGTTCGTGCGGCTGCTCGGCTCCACCTCCTCACCGGTGATTGGCCGCCAGAACTGTAGCTCAGGAAAGGCACACAGGCGACCAATCACCGGCGAGGGGGCGGAGCCGAGCGGCCCCGCGAAAATTGAGTGCCGGAGCAGCAGGTAAGTGTTCTGTGTAGAGGTGCTGCTGCAACCACATATGCTGGCTGCAGCAGCACCATACGAGAACAGGGTCAGCAAGTCTCAGTGGGAGGAATAGTGCCCCATCATTGGTGTCACTGATACCAATGATGGGGCACTATTCCTCCCACTGATACCAACGATGGGGCACTATTCCTCCCACTGACACCAACGATGGGGCACTATTCCTCCCCCCCACTGACACCAACGATGGGGCACTATTCCCCCCCCACTGACACCAACGATGGGGCACTATTCCCCCCCCACTGACACCAATGATGGGGCACTATTCCACCCCTCACTGACACCAATGATGGGACACCATTCCTCCCACTGACATCAATGATGGGGCACTATTCCTCCCACTGACACCAATGATGGGGCACTATTCCTCCCACTGATACCAATGATGGGGCACTATTCCTCCCACTGATACCAATGATGGGGCACTATTCCTCCCACTGATACCAATGATGGGGCACTATTCCTCCCACTGATACCAATGATGGGGCACTATTCCTCCCACTGACACCAATGATGGGGCACTATTCCTCCCACTGACATCAATGATGGGGCACTATTCCTCCCACTGGTGTGCATTGGAAGAGGGGTAGTCTTATACGGCGAGTATAGCCCAAACACTACATTTTAGCAGGAAAAGTAGGGGGGTCGTCTTATACGCCCAGTCGTCTTATACGCCGGCAAATACGGTATATTAAGTAAAAAAATCATCAAAATAGCAACTTATTTACATTATGGTTTGTGATACAAAAGCCAAATCTATAGTGATGCCATACCCTAATAACCTCCACCTCCCTGGTGCTTGCAATTTCCTACGTACTTAAAAACAAAACATAAAAAGTTCTTGTTAGGTAAATGAGAAGACGCTTTAATAATTATAACACAGTAGTCAGTCAGAAATAAGCTGACTACAGAAAACTGAACACAGATTGGTTATTATAAGTAACGGAACCTTGCACAAGCTTACTGCTAATATACTGAATCAATGCAGGGAATTACAGAAGCTAGTACTAAATTGTCCCATGATATGGCTGATTTTGATGCATTTGTGTGATAATATGACAGTGTATAAAGACATAGAATCCCCAAAGATCACCATCTGTCCAATAAATCATCCAACAGATTTCCCTGCTGTTTTCTGCTGAGAGAGCAGCAGAAATAAGCAGCCACTTTGCATCACTGCTTATGGAGAGCTCCCTATACTCCTATTCTTGCTCTTTATCGTGAATTCCTATAGATGAGGAATATTCTGAGGGACTGAACATCTTGAACTGAAAACTTATACCCTTATGTATGGGTTACATAACTTTTGCAATGTGCTGGGAGTTGCAATGGTAATATGCAAATTTCTTTTTTTGTGTTAGATAAGTGTAAGACTAAATCTGATTTCTATGAATTACTGACCCCCTGTAAAATCATTCGTCTTTACTAGATGCATTGTAATATAATTACCTGTACAAAATGAACTTAGTAAAAAAAAACATCTGCCAGTGAGATTCTTGAATCAGATCAAGTAGCTGTTAAAGTACTAAAGTCCTGCCTTATCCCAGTGTTTGCAACTAAGCAAGTAGGAATGTTCATAAATACAGTAGTACTTATAAGTAATAAAACAAGAATTGTGTCAGCTAAAATCATTCCAAGAGTGGGTTTTCCTACTCTGGCTGATAAAATCAGCTGAAACAGCTTGTTGTTACTACAATATAGGCAAGAAATATTTATGGTCCCGTACAAGGCAAGCTATTTTTCAATGGAAACAACTGCCAGCTCGAATGTTTTGCCAGAAATAGCATTATTTAATAAAAATGCAATAATCAGTTATGTTCTTTCAACAATATTGCATTCCCAGTATCAAAAACAGCTTTGTTTCGAAAAAATGCTGAGGCTGCAAGAGCACAGTGTTTTTGTTATAAAAGACCAATTATGGTTGTGCTGGGTAAGATACATGTATATTGTCTTCAGCAGTCTTTAGAGACTATACACTTTCTTACGTGTGTGGCATTATCCTGTACTGGCTCCTGGTTTTTAATACCATATGCAGTAAGAAAACCTGTGACTAATGCATGACACTAGCTATTTTAAGTCTCACTGTAATTTTGAAATAATCTCAAGAACATCTATTTTATCACAGTTCTACGTGTGAAGTTAGCAAGCAAAGATCCGTTCTAAGATTACAATTTTCCTGTACCAAGACTATTCATTCTTGTTGGGGTAACAAATCTAGAATCTTTACATTTTAGCTTTCGATGCTAGTCTTGTTTAGTTAAACACAATGATTTATAAAAGCTGGAGAAAAGTGTTACCCAGAACAATCATTTATCTGCCAGTTTTTATCCAGTTTAGATGTTTAGAAATCATCCAAACTACTTACTTACATAATAAATAAAATAAAAAGGCTTATCAATATAATTTATCAAAGGGTCTACTGTTATCCATAAACATAAAATGGCAGACTAATGATCTTACTGTTGAGGAATCATTTATATACACAGTCATTTCACTGACGTGTATATATAGCCAAAACTTTTTGGATCAAGAGTAGAATGATTATAATTCCTGCAGGTTTTTGTTGTCTGTGTCCCTGCTGAAGATTCACTCTCTCTCTCTTTATTCTGTTGGCCATTGTCTCTGAGAAACAAAAGTGATGGCAAATCCAAAATTGTTCAGTTGTCACAACAGGACTAGAGAGTAATTGTTCCACTGGGGACTTCTGCTCCAGTGACGATTATTATTATAATACAGTATTTATATAGTGACAACAGTTTGTGCTACACTTACAATATAAGGGATATAGTAAAGTTACAATTCAATACAATACAAGAGGGGTACGAGGGCCCTGCTTATAAGAGCTTACAGTCTAATAGGATGGGGCAAGTGGTACAAAACATAATAACTGTGAGGGATGACCTGATGGGAGAATTAAAAGTTTAGCTACTAGGTGGAGGTGGGATGGGATTCCCTGAAGAGACAGATTGAGGTGGAGAGTTCCAGAGGATGGGGGAGGCTCTGGAGAAGTTCTGGAGATGAGCATGAGTTGTGAATGACTTTGTATGTTGTTGTTAGAATACTGAATTTAATTCATTGGGCAATCAGAAGCCAGTGGAGCGATTGGTATAGAGAAGTGGCAGACAATGAGCATTTGGTAAGGTGGATGAGTCTAGCAGTAGCATTCATGATAGACCTAAGGGGGGGATAGCCTGTGTAGAAGTAAGCCTATGAGAATGGAGTTGTAAGAGAAGTCGTCAAGGCGAGAGAGAACCAGGGAGTGAATGAATAGCTTGGTGGTTTCATTCATTAAACAGGGGCAGACTTTAGAGAAGGTACAGAGGTGAAGGCTACAAGGTTTCGATAGTGATTGGATTTGGGGCTGAAAGGACAAGTCAGAGTCTATGATTACACCTAGCACCCTGGCATGACAGGAGGGACTGATAATTTCAGTAATGACCTCAATGGAAAAGTCAGAAAGGAGGGCATGTGTGTGTGTATTGGGGGGGGGGGGGGGGGTATTATGAGGTTGGTTTTAGAAAGATTTGTTTTGAGGAAACAAGATTGAAAGAGTGAGTTGAGAAGAGAAAGATTTGGGTGTCATCAGCATACAGATGGTATTGGAAGCCAAGGGAGGCTATCAAGAGTCCTAGAAAGGAGGTGTAGATAGAGAAGAGAAGGGGTCCAAGGAAAGACATTTGGGGAGCCCTACAGAAAGAGGACGTGGAAAGGAGGGGATAGAGTTGCAGATGGCACTGAAGGAGTGCTGTGATAGATAGGAGGAGAACAGGGAAATAGGAGAATCTTGGAGACCAAGGGAGCAGAGTTTATCAAAGGCTGCAGAAAGGTCTAGTAGTAATAGTATAGAGTAGTGGTCATTGGTTTTAGCAGTTAGTAAACTGTTAATGAGTTTTAGTAGGGCAGTTTCTATGAAGTGCTGTGAGTGAAAGTTGTCAGTGAGGTAGGAACTAAAACAATTGTAGACTAAGCATTCTAAAAGCTTAGAGGCAAATTAGAGCAAGTAGATTGGCCTTAAGTTGTTGAGGTTGGTGAGGTCCAGTGAGGACTTTTGGAGTATGGGGATGATCTGTGCATGTTTTACAGGGGAGGGTAAGGTGCTGGTACAGAAGGAGAGATTGTGTGAGTGAGAGAGGATAGAGGAAGAGGGTGACTGTAATAGTTCTGAGAGAACAGGGTCAAGAAGACAGGTGGTAAGGTGGCATCTGAGAGAAATTAGGTAACGTCTTCTGTAGTAGTCGGGTCAAAAGAGGAAAGTATTGAATGTGCTTAAACAGGGTATGTTAGTTGTGGAATATATCTGTACAGTGGAGATGTGCTCAGGAATTGTATCAGTCTTGTTGGATGACAGAGTATTATTAAGAGTGACAAAGTAGGTTTGTTTGGGCAACATGGAGGCAGGAATTGCATTTTAGGAGGGTAAGTTTGTAAGGGGTGAAGTCTTGAAGGGATTTAGCTTTACACCAGAATCGCTCAAGAGCACAGCTATGTATCTTGAGATTTCTGGTGTCATTTGTTTGCCAAGGTTGTAAGGGTCAGGGCCTGATTCTGTATGTAGTTAGAGGAGCAAGTTCATTCAGTGAAGATGAGAGTGAACTGTTGTAGAGAGAAGTAGTCAGATTAGGACAGGAAGGGAATGAGATTTTGTCATAGAGGTGGGTCAGTAGCAGAACAGAATTGAAGAGTTAAAGTGGCACAGTTTTCTGCAGGTAATTTTTTGTTGCTTGGAGGAGCAAGTGGTTGAAGAAAAGACACTGTGAAACTGATGAGGTTGTAATTAGAGAGAGGAAAAGGGGTGTTGGCAAGATTGCCAGAAGTGCAGAGATGGGAGAATACAAGGTCAAGGCTGTTACCTTTGGAGTGAGTGGAAGTGTGTGTCCATTGTGTTAAGTCAAAAGATGAGTTAGATTGAGAAGTTGAAATGTTACCGGGCTGTTTACATTAATGAGAATGTTAAAGTCATCAAGAATGATAGTGGGTATTTCAGAGTAGAGAAAGTAGGGTAAGCAAGCAGAGAAGTCATCAAAGATGCATGATACTGGGCCAGGAGGCCAATAAATCACTGCAATCCTCTGAGAAGTTGGTGAAAACAGACAGATACAGTAAGTCTCAAAAGAGGAGAGACCAGGGGCGGACTGACCATTTGGAAAGTTGGGCACTGCCCGAGGGCCCGGAGTCAGTAGGGGGCCCCATGAGATGCCCCTGGTACCTTTTTCATAGGCTTTTTTGAGTTTGGTCAAGGACACAGGGGCCCCATGATCCCCTATTGCCCGGGGGCCCCATGAGTTGTCAGTCCACCCCTGGGAGAGACTTTTCTTTTTAGGGATTTACTCTCATTTCCACTCTTGTCTCTGGGACAGAAATGGAAGGGAAATTTCCAGAACAAGACACAGACAACAAAAATAAGCTGATGGGGGTATTAACTCTTCCATACTCTATCAAAACTAAAAAAGAAAAGGTTTGGCTATGCATGCACTTCAGTGTTCTTATAGCACATAAGCATGGATGTTACCAGAGCAGGGAAGGAGAAGCTTTGGCAGCACAATATTTTTTTCATTTCAAAATACATTTAGAAGTATCTGCTCCTTCCCATAGACATACTGTAAAGATCATCACCGAAGATCAGCAAACCTGTTTGCAGATAATGTGCAAAATGTAAGACTTCAGTGCTACAAAGAAAGAGAGCTAAGCATTTAGATACTGTGCAGCCCATTTTTGCATATTGGCACTGTGTGTGTATATATGAACAAATTTCTTATAGTACTTTCTTATACTGAAATATAGCACATTTTATTGAGGATTTATGATCATTTTGGTCCGACATCACGTTGTCCTACTGGCAGCCTGCTGTATAGCCCAAATGCATCAACTCATAAAAAAGAGCAACTTTTCTTCTTTAGGTACTATGACTGCTTTTATTATTTGTAACTTTTATTTCAAATGGACTCAAGACTGCTTTGGTTATTGTGTGTTCTATAACATTACTTTGTATACAGTATATTCAGAGAAGAATGAATTGGAGTCTCATTCATATTGTGTTGGAAGCCGAAAAGTATCCAACACAGGGTGTTTCTACAGACAGAAGGACAACATTCAGACCATAACAATAACTATTTTACATTAGGAGAAGACATATATACTGAAAGCTGCAGAAAGCATTTGGGTCAGTGTTCTGCAATGCTCCACAGTCAAAATGCAAAGTCTCAACTTACCCAGTTCAATACACACTTTTAGAATTGGCATTCACATGGTGCTTGGCAGGGGTAAAAAACTGCCTACCAAAAATACTGAAATTAACTGGAAATTGTGAACCCTTAAGTACTATGTAGATAACACTTTTTAGTGTCAGTGTTAAGTCAATAGGCACACCAATGCAGCTGAATGCAGATCAAATGCAGATTAGAAGGAGGTCAAATGTACCTGTCAATGAACTATAAATGAATTTAAATGCTTTTCAAATGGATATCAAATGCAACTGGAGTGCACTTAAGCAACGTAAGCTGCATTTGCCCACTGACAGTGTCACTAGCCCCTACTTTTTTGCATTTACATGTAAAGCTGATAAAGTTGTATTGTGAACAAACTAAGCCTTACTAGTAGTAAGTGGGCAGTGTATGTATAATGCTACTTCCACAGAAATAATGTCCAGGTTTTCCCCAAAAGCTTTGCTCCACAGCCAGGCATATAGGCTCATTCACTAATTTCTTCAATGACCAGTCTAGGGGTGTTGTTTTTATTTCTGTAAAACTTGGATAGGGGTGAGGGAATTAGGTGGGATACTCCAAAAAACAAGAACTATGTACACTTGAGGACTTTGGTATTCTTTAGAGCAAGTCCATGCTTGTAGCAAACAATAGACTTTAGCTTTAGAGTACTAGTATCAGTAATTTAGAGCAGAGTCCCTTTTTAGTAGTTTAACTATACAAAGCTCTTTGGGATACCAGCTGGTATGCCCTTTAGATGAACCCACAGCTGACTCCCTAGCACCAGAGGGGTGTTAGCAGCACAAAGTCTTTAAGATCCTTTCAAAGGTGTCTGTACTCACAAGGCCCAAGGACTGTTGGGGATGCAACAGCATGTACTATATACAGTATTGTGTGTTAATATCACCTACCAGTAGATGGCACTGTACACTAAGGTTACCAGTTGTGCATATCTGTAAAACTTGTTGGTTCTCTCTCTTCTCTCTCTCTTTATAAGATGTCTGCTGTTACAGTTTGCTGAAATGTTTTGTAAGTTTGCAATTTAAGCCACACAAGTAAACCAAGTTCTGCCTCATCACAAGCTACTAGTGTCTTCTCTAAAACATAACCAACAAGGACAGCTGAGTGCCTTCCTCTGTGATACCAGATCACATCTTCAGTATGCGGCCCCTCAGTCAGCTCTAGTAAAACCCAGGACTCAGTATTCAGGCCCTCAGGTAACCCACCTGAGGCCTATGGCAGCAGATACAGCAGCATTTGCCTGGGAGGGCAGCATGCCTGCTCCAGGCTGGACCAATCCTATACAGGAAAGACCCCAAAGTCAGTGTGCTTACTGAATATTTACAGTATCCCAGCAAATCCACACCTATGATCCAGAAGCTTCTCAAGCTTTCTAGGTGCAGAGAGAGCTACCAGGCTGACTGCAGCTGAACACACTGAACAGACCAAACTAGCAGAACACAGCAATACAGATTACAGTGTGCAACTATGCTTTTATCTAACAACAATCACAACCACACTGACTACAGTGGGACAAATAAATGTACCTATCAAAACACACTCTAAATCTTATCTATCTAAACCTAGCACCTATTTAGGAGGGTGCTACATACGGACTATCAAAGGAGCCATAACTAGTGTTTGCCTGCAACACAAGTCCTTAGAAGCAATTGCAGGCTTTCCCAGGGTGATCCCTTCACTATTTTGGTGCACGCAAAGAAAACTGGGTCAAGATTCCAGCTTGCAGTTTGTTGAGGATACTTTGTTCAGCTGAATACCTGTTTTTAAAAAGCTTGCAGGGTTTCGTAGGCAGTTTTAATAGTAGAACATCCATAAGTGCAAAAATTTGCTGGGATCACTGCCACCAACCACTGAATACTCACTGTGTTAACCATTGGCTGTCCGGGGCAATTTTTTACATTTTTTTCAACACCTGTTAATATCAGCATCTTTTACTAGAAAAATACTTAGAACCCAAAACATTATATATTTTCTGAAAGCAGATGCCCTAGAAAATAAAATGGTGGCTGTTGAAATTTTGTATGTCAAACACAAATTTTCAGGAAAAAATACACACACACAACATAATATTCAGTTTTAGGTAAAATATAAAAGATGGGATTGCATTGACAAACATAACAATACTCAAAATTGCATGTGCCCATGAAATGGTGATCAACTATGGTACTTAAAATTATTAATAGGTGACGCTTTAAAAGCTTTTACAGGTTATCAGTGTGGAAGTAATCATGAATAATTGCCCTGAATGATAGCTTTCTCTCTGATGTTTGTGGTCATACTTAACCTATATGATGCAATTCCTGATTACATATCCATGTGGGTCTTATGCACACATTTGCATTTGCATGTATGTGGGAAAGGGAGGATTTTAATTTATTTTAATTATTCTTATTTTTTCTATTAAAATTATTTTTTTATCATTTTTGTTTTTCATTTAACTTTATTGATATCACAAGGGGGCTAACAAGACCCTCTGTGATAGCTCTGGGCAACAGGTAGTCTTTATGGGGACATCAGGGGTCTATTCAACCCTCAATGTCTCCTCTGCCCTCCAATTCAGTTAATCAAGCACAGATAATACTAAATTAGGAACTGACAAAATCATCATAGCTTCTGCCATTAGTTACAGCAGAGATCAGGGAATGGATGCTTCTCCACCTTTTCTGTGTTTATCTAGGCTTATTAATTAACTCCACTTTTGCTGACAAAAACAAAACCCCTCTGAGTGATCAATGCACATTGCAAGGGCTTTACAAAGGGCTTTGTTGCAGATTCCTACCTTTTTCTTCTCTTAAGGAATAGCTCTTTATTATACTATGTCCTGTGCAGAGTGATTGACTAATTCATTATAATCAGCTGCTGCACTTTCTGTGTTCTCATGAGAAAAATTGCAGTGTCTACATCCCTTTTGGAGTAATTAATTCTCGGTATGTATCTAACCAAAATTACATTTTTGTTGCAAAGGAAGCCTAAAACCTGACTTTTATCTTAGTGAGGGTTTTTCGCTCAAGCTGGAAATGACGTTTTTGGAGGCATTCTGTACCCCAATGGTGTAGAGAATGTCTCCAGGTTCTCATATTTAATTGACTTTTATAGAAAATAACACTGCTGCAGACAGAAAAGAAAAGTAAGGAAAAGTATTTTTTAAAGTAGTTATAAAGAGTGAATGTTTTTTACCTTCATGCATTCTATGCATGAAGGTAAAAAAAACCCTTCAGTTTACAGCTCCTCCCTCCTCCTCCCCCTCTAATACCTACCTTAGTCTGCTGTGTAGCTCATTGTCTGAGACTCCCCCAAACCCCCTTAATACATACCTGAGCCTGATCTCAATCCAACAGTGTGCAGCTCATTAGCTAAGATACAGCAGCGGGAGCCATTGGCTGCTGTCAATCACAGCCAGTGAGGAGGGAGCGGGGTGGACTGAGCCACACTCTGTGGGCCTCATAGACACACAGAGCTGGCTTGGGAGTAAGCATGCTCGAGTACCTCCCCAGAGCAAGCAGCTTGTGCTGGGGGCACATGCCAAGGGGGAGGGGTCACAAGCATTGGGAGGAGAACCAAGAAGAGGATTGGGGCTGCTCTGTGAAAAACCATTGCACAGAGCAGGTAAGTATGCCATGTATGTTAATTTAAAGGAAAAAAATTAAGCTTTAGATCCACTTTAATAGCATTACAATATGGCTTGTGTAGCAATTGTGTATGCTATATTAACCTTATTTATTTGCTATTTTTCCATGAAAGTGGAGCCCTTTTAACTTATTTCATCTTCACATGATCACATAATTGTACAGAATCTTCACACAATTTATTGTATGAACATTTTCAAATCCTGTAGTAAATAGGGCTCATTGCTTTGACTAGTTAAGTAACCAATGCACATGGAACTTGCCGTACATTAGCACTTTAGATTGTTACAAATGTAACTTGCAAATACCTATTCATATTTGGCTTGAAAAAAGTAACATCCACTGAGGCCAACCAAAAAAAGAAACACAAAACTCCAAAACATTACCCATAAACCCACAGTTTATCAGCAGGAAGACAGAAAATCCCCTTCCATGTAAGTAGACAAAAAAAATGCTTCAACTCAAATAAGATTAAAGATAACTGAAACAGAATGCTGATTAATCACCTATGGATTTTTCTGAATATCTGTTTGTTGATCTGGATGATCTGTGGGGAATCACATCTAAACACTGGGGTTTCCTGATAATATTGAATAAATCAGTGTTCATATACTCAAGGGACCAAAAATTCACAATTTATTGAAATGACTGTGTTTCAAACCATTGCACTCATCAATAGGATGCCAAATTGTAAAGTAGGTAGGTGTTTTGTATGGTGACAATGACTGCATATGTGTGGGTTCAAGTATGCCGTTATTGATTGAGCATGCCAATATAGACAACATATTCATATTATTAAGGATGACCAATATCACAATTCTCAGAATCATCTTCTAAAATCATTTGTGATAAGAGTTCATAGCTAGAAGGGCTTTGTGTAAGGGCCAGTTCATACCAGAATGTGGTGCAGGAAAGGCACACTCCGTGTGCTTTTCCTGCCCCTTGTCCAAAACATACTGCCTTTGCAATCTGCTGTGGGTGCCAATACATTGTTAATGACACCCCAAACGCAGATCACAAACGTAGTGCATTTGCGGGCACCAGATCGCATGGTACCACAGTACTGTGATATTTGGTGCAGTACGTTTTTCAAAAGTAATGTATATCCACTACTATTTGTGCTATCCAGTGCAGTTTCAGCCTCCACAAATGAATAAGCTGACAATTGCACTGTAGGGGAATGTATAGGAATCACAAAGGAACACGCACCGGCTTCCTGTGCAATTCTGATGTGAAGCGGCCGTAAAAGGGCATTGTTTTCCTGGATTTAGGGTGCGTTTGAAAAATACGTATAACACAAGTCAGCATATTCCCATTTATTAAATAGAGTAGTTAAGAGGCTGTGTTCTCCCTGCTTTATATTGCAATTTGTCTAATGTAGCAGGTCCTACTGAGTACTGCAGACAAAGCAGGAAAAACGCAGTATTTTCTTGTCTTATGCTGCTACGTGAGTCCTAACTCACTTAGTGTGACTTAGCTGTCGTTCAAAAATAAAACATGTATTAAGATGGTATAAGTTTTTTCATGTGTTAAGAGAAATGGAATAATCACTGTTATAACATACACTTCCGATGCCTGCAAGTGCTTTTTATAAACATGAAATTAACATCTTCGTGGCTCGCTTGATTGATTTAGCAAGCAGATCTGCTGATACACAGATACGCCTGATTGCTGTTATTATGGTGCAGGTCTTCACTGAAGTGTAATATTGGAAAATAGGCTGTAATGAAAACATCTACAGGTTAAAATGGTTGGTTACACACATGACATCTAACTGCAGGTAATAAATAAATGCACATTATATGGAAATTAATTATACATGCTGAATGAAATTATTTTTCAGTATCCCAGCCCCCAATTTTATAGTTTTTTTTTAATCACAATAACCACTAAAAAATATTTTTATTTTTTGTTGTTCCTCACACCTTCCTGAACCAAGCTAATGAGCTTGCAGCTCTAACCTAATTTCTATAATTTGACTAGGTTCAGCAATGTCTGAGAGCAGGTAAACTATACAATCTATTTTTAGTGTCTAATCATACTACTAAAATCAGCTCCGATTAATGCTAAGAGAACCAATCGATCACTAACAGACTATACAAATATCTCCTATAGTGACAGCTACAGAGTTTGTAGGAGCAATAAATCATGATGATTAATTGTGATGTTTCTAGAATTCATAAAGAGTGTCATAGACACTCATTGGAAATCTGTCTGCCATCCATGCAACAAATGGGGCAACTTGCAACACATTCTTGTAACTGTCGGTAAGGCGTATATGAATCTTTTGCAGAATTGCCTCAAATAGACTTTTTACCCAGACAAAGTTTTGCCTGCAACACAGTACTTACACTCGCAACACTATTTACTCCAACATGAAAGAGGTATTGTTTACCTCTATTTATCTTATCACCAACGTGGCAGTAATTCTTAATAAATGTGTTGCAGCCAATACTGCAAATGCATAAATGCAACAATCTGTCCCCAAAAAAAGGAAATGTTACAGGAGGAGTAGGTCACACTATGACTATACTTCACTACTTGCATACATTTAAGTGGTTTTACTATAATTCAGTAGAATATCAGCAAAGGAACATGCATGATTTGTAAATGGTGTCTAAAACTACATGTTTCTTACATGTAACTTGCCGCTACAAGACTAAAAACACAGCTTTCAATGAATATGTTTATTACTTTCAGCATTTAAGTGGTATACACTTCTGTTAGTAAGTCCCATAACAAACATCTCTACGGTCTACTCTGATAAGACAACTGCCTTTCTCTGCTGAGACAACTTTCAAAGTACTGAGACAGAAGACCACTGAATAAGACTGCCGGCAGTGGATGGTTTACTTGGTAATAAAGAAATACTGTAAATAGTAACGTGGTACTTTCTGTTAAAGTGAACCAGTGCCCAGATCATGCACATTAAATTCTTTACATTTTCTGAACAAGCAGTAAAGCACTTTAAACCAATCCCTCATTAGCCTCTGTGTATACGATCATCGTGAAGAAATTCATTTTCAAAATGCATGTAAGCACTATGTTTTATTATAAGAGCAGAATATTGGCAGACTGACAGCTCTCTACTGTAAAAAAACAGTAGGTGGTGTTTTCGAGCTGTTAGAAACTGACTAAGACCTGGCTCTTTTTTTGTGATATTTGAAAATCTTTGAGTGGGAATAATTTCACATTAAGGATCCTTTCACATGAAGATCCAATTGGACAGTCAATGCACCCCTATGGACCAGTGGGTGTAAATGGACATGTGTTCATATACACCCACCTACCTCCAATCCGATCTGCTGAAAAACATTGAAGGGGACCATTCCCCTATGTCTTGATGGATTAGAATGGAGGACAGTAAGGTGTAAACAGCAGTGGAGTCTGTTTACACTAACTGGTCTGTAGAGCATGGGCTTTGTCTGTGTCTGCTATGCATAAACTGAGCAGACACTGACCGGTCATCCACCCCCTATGTTCTGCTCTGCTCACTAGGGGACCAGAAGACAGATCCTCTGCTGAGCAAAATGGAGTCTGACCCATCTGAAAGGGGCCTACAAGCAGCTAGAGAGGTCAGGGATGGCTTATTTTAAAGCTTTAGGATCTGGGCACAAGTGCACTTTAAGTATGTTAAAGTGCTTTGAAATTTACAGGTATTTTGTATGTGCATTTTTGCAGGAGTTAGGGTATATGATGAACATTTGAAGATTCTGCTGTTCTACAGTGTAGTAAAACAAAGAATTGCACAGAAGTGTATGCAAAATGCATTGGGCAATGCACTGCTAGATTGTGCTGACCATAATGGTCTGTACTTTTTATTGTAAACAAATCATTTATACTCATTTATGATAACATTCTTATTCCGCCCCAAATGTGCAGTTATCATAGAAAGGACTAATCCACTCATAATATTGAAACAGAACTGGAAAATTAGATCAGCCCTTCAATTAAAAAGTACTCTCCAGCATGGTGTTCCCCTCCACCATCACTAATCCCACCAATCAGGTGAATGACATCTGCCCCTAGAGCACTTAAGAAAAATTAAAGCACACCACCAGGAATTATTTTTTACTTTTTTATGCATTGGGAAAAGCCTTTAAAAAGCTTTAGAGACATGTACTCATCCACTTTCACACACAGCCTGTGTGAACAGCTGTATATCCTCTGCCATTTCCGTAATTTGTTGAGTAAGCATACGGCAAAGCAATGCTGCACAGGGGGAAGTAATCTGTGCACTTTATCCTATATGTCTTTACACTGCATGAATAATCAGAGTAAAGGCTAGAAACATGCAGGGTACTTAGCAGCGGCAGTTACTTTTCCGTGCATTATAATGGAATGGTTTATGAGCTACTGAGTAAGCAGCTGTCTGATTGCTGGCACTCATAGTAGCAGCCTACAGCATTTTATAGTTATTCATGTGGAACTTTATGTAAACCTTTGGAACCAGTGATTTGACTGCTGGCAAGTCTCACTGAGCAAAATAGAGAGTTTGGAACTTTAATACCATTTCCACAAATTAAAAAACAACTGCATTCACAACTGGATTGATATTGAGTTTTTTTTAATAAACAGAATTGCAAAGCACTTTATGAAATACAAAGAAAAACTTGAAAATTACACATGATGGTTCAACCCCTTTGTGGCCTATAGGCATACTGAACAAATGTTCTGCATAGTAAATATACTGTAGGCAGATCATCCATACAAAGATTATTGTGTGCTGCAGTAGTGTGTGTCAGCTGTTTTATATCACAAGTAGGCAGTAGTTCATAGATGTGCAGAGAAATATATTTTTATGTTGAACATGTAGGAAGTGCATTGTATTTTTAGAGAGAGATCATCAATGAGTAATGTCAGTAGTCGCAGGAGATGTGCTGCAATCAGTAATGAAAATATAAAACATCCCGGGGAATTAAACTTCCCACATCATTATAATGGTGCAAGAAGCTGTCCGGAGGGATTGACAGAGTGGGGTAGCACACACTGAACAGTTGGTAAGGTGAAGTTTAATGTTTTAAATAAATAATTAATAAAAAAGCATTTGGGATGGGAGCAATGGGGCAAATGACTGTCATAATATATCTAAATAACTATGACTTAAATGTGTGATGTTATAAATCAACAGGTTGTAGCCATTTATTTATAGGATCCACGCTACATTAAGTCCAATCCTGAGGTTTCTATCTCCCTGGCTATTAGAAATGTTAGGAAATATGTTACAATCTCAGCTGGAACCAGCTCTCAACATTAAACTGCATCATGCAGTACATTTTTTAGTCCTGCAATTTTATAAGACATAAAAGTGTAACCACAACGACAGGATAAATGAACACATCAACTCAAGCACACGATGGAAATTATAATTTTATGAACTTACTGTAGTGTCAGAATTATAGTCTGAGTATCAACAGTAAATCTTGATCTTATGTTGGTGCTGCATTATTTAAATCGACATGCTGTTATCATAATCTGCCTTTCTAATGAGATGCCATCTATGTGGATGCTTTTGCCTCCAGCCCTTTTTGTGCACTTAAACATTCTATTTAGAAAGCCCAATATGGCTTTTTTCTATCTTCATTTAGTTTTACACAGATAGAACAAAAATAGAAAGATCATATTCTGTTTAAAAAACATGAATGCATTTTACATTATACCCTAAAGAACTGTGATACAAATCTATACACACATACAGAGATGTCACCCTGGGAGAAAAGTTTGTATGATGATAAGAAATTGGCAAGTTATATTGCAAGAATTGGGTATGGCTAAATGGTGTAAATAGTGTGCCGTAAAAGTGGTAGTGTGTAATAATAACAAAAACAGAGGATTTTATCTAGTATATATAACAAAAGAAGTAGTACTGTGCAATGTCCCTGTACAGGGAAGAGGACCAGGCCAAGGTTTCTGGTGAATGAGAAGAACCCAGAGGGATTTGTACATCATGCAGGATGATAAGGTATAAAACAGGGTGACTCTTTAGATGTTAGGGTAAGGTGATATGGCTACACATATTTAAATTATCTCCAAATATGTCACATTTACAAAAATAAAAATTTAGAAACATATAGTTAAAATATAATGACTATGTATGTGTAATATCTTGTGTCAAACATTGCATTTAAAATTTTGTTAATTTGTCCACAATAAACTAAAATCTGCTTGGTTGATATGAGTTGCTACACTTTTCATGTAGCCACATGTGCAAATACTGATTTAAGTTTTATCCAAACCCGAGAATTTTTAATCTACGCAGTTTACCAGTTGATAGATGTGGTGGCTGCATTCATTTTTTCAAGGATTAAAGGCTGCATTAGTGTCAGCTTTCACTTACTATACTGTACTGTGGAGATTCAGCAATACACATTAGTTTGCTTGCATCTGTTTTAGACTACAAAATATCTCTCCCTCACCATCACATAGGATGAAGGCATTCTCTAGTTAACAGAGGAGAAATGGGCAGGACTGATAACAGTGCCTGAGATTTCAGTGCAGCACAGACAGAGCCCACAGGAAGTTAGGGGCTCATTGAATTTCTAAAAGAAATAACAGATATTGTTTGCACTTATCAAACGGATATAACAAAATTATTTCAACTGTATATTTAACGGACCCAAAGGGAACAAATAACAGATGTTTATTGTTAGGCAAGCCATAGATTATTCAATTTTCTTCCCTTCAGCCAAAAATAGCATGATTCCTCCATCAACACAGTCAATGTTGATGGGGCAATCCCTCCTGGTGTGCTATTGTATTCTGACAGTGGGAGGTTTTCCCACTGTCTGAATACAATAATCACTACCAGTGGCTATAGCCTCTGGCAATCATTGTATTGTATCATTGTAAAAAAACAGAGAAGCAGTACAACCAGCCTGTCCATGGATGGATTAAATTTGTCTGGTTCCTGCTGAACAGGCTATAATTTGATCTATCTATGGCTGGATTTAGGGTCTAAATACACTTTATGCTAGCTAACACCAATGCACAAAATTTTATCTGGTACACTATATTGCCAAAAGTATTGGGACACCTGCCTTTACATATACATGAACTTTAATGGCATCCCAGTCTTAGTCTGTAGGGTTCAATACTGAGTTGGCCCACCCTTTGCAGCTATAACAGCTTCAGTTCTTCTGGGAAGGCTTTTCACAAGGTTTAGGAGTGTGCCTATGGGAATGTTTGACCATTCTTTCAGAAGTGCATTTGTGAGGTCAGGCACTGATGATGGAGGAGAAGGCCTGGCTCACAGTCTCCACTTTAATTCATCCCAAAGGTGTTCTATCGGGTTGAGGTCAGAAAAGTTCCTCCACCCCAAACTCACTCATCCATGTTTTCATAGACCTTGCTTTGTGCACTGGTGCACAGTCATGTTGGAACAGAAAGGGGCCATCCCAAAACTGTTCCCACAAAGTTGGGAGCATGAAATTGTCCAAAATGTCTTGGTGTGCTGATGCCTTAAGAGTTCCTTTCACTGTTACTAAAGGGCAAAGCCCAACCCTTGAAAAACAACCCCACACCATAATCCCCCCTCCACCAAACTTTACACTTGGCGCAATGCAGTCAGGCAAGTACCATTCTCCTGGCAACTGCCAATCCCAGACATGCCTATCAGATTGCCAGACAGAAAGATGCATGATTCATCATTCCAGAGAATACATCTCTCCTGCTCTAGAGTCCAGTGGCAGCGGGCTTTACACCACTGCATCTGAAGCTTTGCATTGCACTTGGTGATGTAAGGCTTCAATGCAGCTGCTCAGCCATGGAAACCCTTTCCATGAAACTCTCTATGCATTGTTGTTGTGCTAATCCAAAGGCCACATGAAGTTTGGAGGTCTTTAGCTATTGACTCTGCAGACAGTTGGAGACTTCTGCGCACCGTGCACTTCAGCATTCGCTGACCTTGCTCTGTCATTTTACGTGGCCTACCACTTCATGGCTGAGTTGGTGGTGTTCCCTGTTTCTTCCACTTTGTTATAATACCACCAGCAGTTGACTGTGGAATATTTAGTAGAAAGAAAATTTCACAGATGGACTTATTGCTCATGGCAACCTATCATCGTACCACGTTCAAATTCACTGAGCTCCTGAGAACGACTCATTCTTTCACAAATGTTTGTAGAAGCAGTCTGCATGCCTAGATGCTTGATTGTATACACCTGTGGCCAAAGAGGTGATTAGAACACCTGAATCCAATGATTTGAAGGGGTGTCCCAATACTTTTGGCAATATAGTGTAGTTTGAGGACTACTGGACATTTTGGATCATAGTCTAGAGTCTGCAAAACCATGTCTTCTGAAATCAAAGGTATTTATGACTAGATTCTTGCATGGTAGTTCAGGTATGCAATAAGGTGTCTTTTTGATTGGTTGGTCTACTCACTGACTTTCTGTATTAAAAGAATGTACAGTTTTCCACATATTGTTCTGTCCCTGGCTAGCACATTAATATTGTTGCCCTTGTTTTGGTGTGCTGACTGCCTTGAAGAACTCTTTGTATTATGTTTCTTCTCATTTCAAATTTGCAACTTTTTAGGATATCAGTTTTTGGAAAGTTGGTCAAACTGTTATATTAAGGACATGGATTTTTTTTCCAACTGGGCCTACTTTTCTTTTGTAGCTTATCTCCTGACAATAAAAACCTGGTGAGTTTCTACCGCTAAGGTTTTCAGCTGTTCAGGCTTTACTGGTTCTTTGCCATGTTCCTCCATGTTCCATGTTACCCAAATGTTCCTCTCCAAGATGTACATCTTTCATGATTTAATATCAACTGCTCTAAAATGTGTGTGCCTGCAATGGACATCAGTTTTCTTGTGGTTCAAGTCTCATTCAAGTGATATTTCTGAAAATGCCTCAACAAACTGTTTCTTGCAGGAGCTTCCCAGGACAGCATATCTTGAAGTAGTTTATGGACAAATCATAGCTTTACATTGGCTCTGCAGCTGGTTGAATTTCTATGTTCTGAAAATAATGAAACACTGCTAGTAGCTTATTTATTCTGTACAAAATGATGTTCTGCTCATGACTACACTCTTAGTTCACAAAAAGTGGTTTTCATATACAAATGGGACTTTTTTTGGACCCTCCCAATTTTTATTTACAGGTGTCGAAACAGGTCAGATAATATCACGATAGGTGCTTCTGCCAGTATGGTTTTCAATAAATTCAGGGCATTTTGTGAACTGCCTTCAATTGTCATAATTGTAGTTAATTGCTTGGGTGATTCTAGTGCAGTCAGAGATGTCTTATGAGGTGTATTTTATAGTACATCCACACTAAGGTAAAGGGCACATGGGCTGGCTTCAGCATAGTAGGCAGTCTGCATGGTTACTGTGGTGGGCTGGTACTATTCTTCTGTGTGGGCACACTTATTTGATTTTGACAGCAACAATCAGCAAAAAAATAAAACACTGGTGGAAAACTGGTCAGAACTAAGCAGTGCACAACATAGCAGCGAACTAAACAAATACTAGCGTAAAATTAAAAATGCAATTTTAGGAGATTTTCTCATTTATTTCTGTATCTGATCCTACAATATGTGTTGGGGTCTGGAATGTATTTTTATAATCCTGGGGTGGGACTCATTGCTGGAGGGCAATATCCACATTTTATGTATACAGTTGCAAGAAAAAGTATGTGAACCCCTTGGGATTACGTGGAGTTTTGCATGAATTGGGCATAAAATGTGCTCTGAACGTCATCTAAGTCACAACAATAGAAGAACACAGTCTTCTGAACATAATACTACACAAACATTAGATGTTGCCATGGTTTAATTGCACATAACATGTAAACATTCACAGTGCAGGGAGGAAAAAGTATGTGAGACCCTAGCTTAATGACTTCTCCCAGAGCTAATTGGAGCCAGGAGTGAGCCAACCTTGACTCCAATCAGTGTGATGATATTGGATGTGTTGCTGACAGCTGTCCTGCCCTTAAAAAACACACACCTGTTTTGGGTTTACTGGTTTCAAGAAGCACTGTCTGATGTGAACCATGCCTCGCAGAAAAGAGCTCTTAGAAGACCTACGATCAAGAATTGTTAACTTGCATGAAGCTGGAAAGGGTTACATAAGTATCTCCAAAAGCCCTGATGTTCCTGTGTCCATGGTAAGACAGACTATCTACAAATAGAGAAAGTTTAGCACTGTTGCTACTCTCTCTAGGCGCGGTCGTCCTGTAAAAATGACTGCAAGAGCACAGCGCAGAATGCTGCATGAGGTAAAGAAGAATCCCAGAGTGTCAGCTAAAGACCTACAGAAATCTCTGGCACATGCTAACATTTTTGTTGACACCTCTACAATAAGGAAAACATTAAACAAGAATGGAGTACATGGGAGGACACCACGGAGGAAGCCATTGCTGTCCAAAAAGAATATTGCAGCACGTTTGAAGTTTGTAAAAGAGCACCTGGATGTTCCACAGCACTACTGGCAGAATATACTGCGGACAGATGAAACCAAGAATGAGTTGTTTGGGAAGAACACACAACACTATGTGTGGAGAAAAAAAGGCCCAGCACACCAACATCAAAACCTCATCCCCACTGTGAAACATGGCGGAGGGAGCATCATGGTTTGGGGCTGCTTTGTTGCCTCAGGGCCTGGACGGATTGTTGTCATCGATGGGAAAATGAATTCCAGAGTTTATCAAGACATTTTGCAGGAAAACGTACGACCATCTGTCCGCCAACTGAAGCTCCGCAGAGGATGGGTGATGCAACAGGACAATGACCCAAAGCATACAAGTCATTCAACAAAACAATGGCTGCAACAGCACAGAATACGCCTTCTGGAGTGGCCCAGTCAGAGTCCTGACCTCAACCCGATTGAAATGCTGTGGCATGACCTTGAGAGAGCGATTCACACCAGACATCCCAAGAATATTGCTACACTGAAACAGTTTTGTGAAGAGGAGTGGTCCAAAATGACTCCAGATCGTTGTGCAGGTCTGATCTGCAACTTCAGGAAACGTTTGGTTGAGGTTATTGCTGCCAAAGAAGGGTCAACCAGTTATTAAGTCCAAAGGTTCACATACTTTTTCCTCCCTGCACTGTGAATGTTTACATGTTATGTGCAATTAAACCATGGCAACTTCTAATGTTTGTGTAGTATTATGTTCAGCAGACTGTGTTCTTCTATTGTTGTGACTTAGATGACGTTCAGAGCACATTTTATGCCCAATTCATGCAAAACTCCACGTAATCCCAAGGGGTTCACATACTTTTTCTTGCAACTGTACTTTTGATTCATAGGTACACATAGTAACTGTAGTTTATTTGCAGGCACTACATGTATAGGCACATTTAGTTTCAATAGGGTGACTATACATTTTTACCTACTTGTAAATCACCACTGTCACTGGGATTTCTAATTTTCCTTCTAATCTGTGATCTACTACAACAAACACATAGCTTAGCTCTTTTCAGTGAAAGCAGTGATTGCCATAGATTCTCCATTATTGAATTTACCATATATTTATTAGCTATTATCCTGAGTAAATTAGCTGTATAGGCTCTAGGAGTGAATGATCACGTTACTATAAAAAAGGTTAAAGGGGTTTTTGACTTTCAAACAAAAACTGGAAAATCCTTCCATGTGCCCCAACAAAACTGGTATGCTAGCAGAAATGTCTGTATTTGGGACATCTACTAATATTTTTTCCTGCGGGTTGTCAGCTGCTATAGTTTCTCCAGGATATGCATCTGAGGTCCATGGACCAATTTTTTTCCAGCGTATAGTTTATTTTAACAATTGTTATTAATTTGAAATGTAAAGGTACATACTTTGATTTACAATTGCCACACAGGGTTTCATTGCCTTGTGGCTTACACAGGGAAGGTAAGGGAGTAATATGAATGTGGTAAGCATTCACTATACATAAAGTGCCACTGATCAGGCAAGTGGTCTATTAAAGAAGGTTAGGTTAATTTAACAAATTGAGCAGAAGAGGGCTTCCATTGTTGGTTTATGTGGTGCTCTTTTAAACTGCAATCAGGAAAATACCTTAGAATCTGCATGGGGTGCAATGTGGAGAGTTGTTCCTACTTTCTTTGTTGTCACACAGTGTTGTTTCCTACTGCCTAATATTTCAGACAGTATATATTTGTTTTATTAAAAACAAACTTGTGAGAACCTTTATAGCAGTCTCTTGCCACTGTGACTATTTTAATTGCTCATGTCTGAATACCACTAGGGTAAAACTTTCAGTCCATTCATTACAGGTATCTGACTTACTCAGTAAAATTTAAATGATAAAGAGCAATTAGCAGTGATTAGTAATGAAAAGTGAGAATTGCTTGAGTCCAAAACAGATTAATAAAAAGCCTTAGCTATACACACTTGTAGCTACACATAAGTTCCTACCAAAGGTACTTAGTAGGTTCTAACCCTGATTTCAATAAAATAACAAGTCTCAAATTCCCAGCTTAATAAATGTGCTTTATCACAGTTAATTACTTCAGGCATGTGCATTCAGACCTCAAATTTATCTGAAGCCTAACACTGCCTATCAGCCACCCACCTTTGAAGCTTATTGAGTTCAGCTCTATAGAACAGAATACAACTTTAGAAACATTTTGCTAGTAAAAATCTATACCACTGTCTGAGTGGTGGTGATGTTGACCATTCACAACATTAAGATTTTTTTTTTTTTACCTTCAATCATTAGCCACTAAAAACTAAATAATCTAAATAATGTATCAAAATGCATTCCAGCAAAACTGAGTCCCTCCCAATATCTTCTCATATGCATCCAAAACTCAGGCAGCAGTTCTGTAGCTGGAATCCCCTCCACATGCTAGCTCTCACTGGTTAAGTAATTATATATAATTATGGTGACTGCATAAAGAAGAATGGGAATCCATTGTAAAATGAACTAAGTCAAGAACTGCACAGGGGAAACTTAGCCAGCTTGGGTTCCTAAAGATATAAAATGTATGCCACTGATTTAGTCCAAAATGGTGCTGCACATCACATAATGCCATAATTTCTCTCATTCTATACCTCTGATGTGAAAGTAAACAGAGTGTACAAAGGGAGTTACAATGTAGTTCCCAGGATATAGTACAATATTTGAAAGAGTTAGCTTCCCGTCCTGGAATTAAACCTTTAAAAATCTCAACTATGCCCTTAGAAGTATGCATAAATGCACAGTTATTGATTTTAATCTTGCATATAAAGTATTCTGATTTCAGTGGTTGTTTCAGTGCTTACCAGGTTTATTTGCCCATTTTTATAGAAAATAGGGAGAGCATATACATGATTTTTATTGATGGAAGATTCTGTAGCTGTGATGATATATACTATAGAGACATTTCAGAGTGCAGCAGCATTGAGCGGAGATGGTAATAACACAGAGAGCCTAAAGGCAAGGACATAGACATTTCAGGAGTACTTCAAAAAATATGTGACTATCCAGACTGGGCCTTCATTAAAACCTCAGCAAGATCAAGAGTAAAACCAGTTGTGTATCGTCTATGGGCCCCAAGGGGGAGGGGGCCCACTGTACTCTGACAGACACTGCACCCATGGATGATACATGTCAGAGGCAGTGTCAGAACTACCAGTAGGGCTGATAGGGGGTAGTACTGATCCTCCTGTCTCTCCCTGCAGCAGCTGAAAGCTGTTTTCTCTCCCCCCGCTGGCTTTTAGCTGCAGAGACGGACACAGACACAAAGCATCATTCTGTGTCCACACCGGTATCCCTCTTCCTCTGCTGACATCTGTGTGCCCCAATCTCCTCCTGTGTGTGCCCACCCCCATCCTGCACACTGCTGTCCCACTGGCAGCTGTGGGTACCAAAGCTGCATCTGAGTCCTGTATCTATCAGAAGGCAATGCTGGGAGTCTGCTTCTGTCTGTTTGAAAAAAAAAGCCCGGAGCTGGCAGCTGTGAGTAGAGCTATGTCGGATTCTATATGGAGGAGAAGCCGGGACCTGAGAGGTGCTTTGGAACATCCAGCACTGAAGGTGATACTATGGATAAGAAGGAAGGAGGCTGCTGGGTGCAGAGGGGTGAAAAGAGTGGATAGGGGGGATTCTAAGTGCAAAAGAGAGAGAGGAGCAGATCGGCTGGGGGGGGGGGGTATTCTAGTTGAAGAGGGTGAGCAGTGGATGAAGGGGTGTTCTAGGTGCACATACTACCCACTACCATACACTCCAAACTCTTCTCTCTGCACATACTATCCACCGCCATACACTCCGAACTCCTCTCCCTGCACATACTACTCACTGCCATACACTCCAAACGTCTCTCCCTGCACATACTACCCACTGCCATACCCTCTGCACCCCTCTTCCTGTACATACTACCCACCGCCATACACTCCGCACTCCTCTCCCTGTACATACTATCCACCACCATACACTCCGAACTCCTCTCCCTGTACATACTACCCACCGCCATACACTCTGTACCCCTCTCCTACAGATACTACCCACTGCCATACACTCTGCACCCCTCTTCCTGCACATAATACTCACCGCCATACACTCCAAACTTCTCTCCCTGCACATACTACCCACTGCCATACACTCTGGACTGCTCTCCCTGCACATACTACCCATCACCATATATTCCGTACCCCTCTCCCTGTACATACTACCCACCGCCATACACTCTGTACCCCTCTCCTACAGATACTACCCACTGCCATACACTCTGCACCCCTCTTCCTGCACATAATACTCACCGCCATACACTCCAAACTTCTCTCCCTGCACATACTACCCACTGCCATACACTCTGGACTGCTCTCCCTGCACATACTACCCATCACCATATATTCCGTACCCCTCTCCCTGTACATACTACCCACTGCCATACACTCTGGACTGCTCTCCCTGCACATACTACCCATCACCATATATTCCGTACCCCTCTCCCTGTACATACTACCCACCGCCATACACTCTGAACTCCTCTCCCTGCACATACTACCCACTGCCATACACTCCGCATTCCTCTCCCTGCACATACTACCCACCGCCATACACTCCGAACTCCTCTCCCTGTACATACTACCCACTGCCATACACTCCGCACTCCTCTCCCTGCACATACTACCCACTGCCATACACTCCGCACTCCTCTCCCTGCACATACTACCCATCACCATATATTCCGTACCCCTCTCCCTGTACATACTACCCACCGCCATACACTCCGAACTCCTCTCCCTGCACATACTACCCACTGCCATACACTCCGCACTCCTCTCCCTGCACATACTACCCATCACCATATATTCCGTACCCCTCTCCCTGTACATACTACCCACCGCCATACACTCCGAACTCCTCTCCCTGCACATACTACCCACTGCCATACACTCCGAACTCCTCTCCCTGCACATACTACCCACCGCCATACACTCCGAACTCCTGTCCCTGCACATACTACCCACTGCCATACACTCCGCACTCCTCTCCCTGTACATACTACTCACCGCCATACACTCCAAACTCCTCTCCCTGCACATACTACCCACTGCCATACACTCCGAACTCCTCTCCCTGCACATACTACTCACCGCCATACACTCCAAACTCCTCTCCCTGCACATACTACCCACTGCCATACACTCCAAACTCCTCTCCCTGCACATACTACTCACCGCCATACACTCCGTACCCCTCTCCCTGTTCATACTACCCACCACCATACACTCCGGACTCCTCTCCCTACACATACTACCCACCGCCATACACTCTCTACCCCTCTCCTGCACATTCTACCCACTGCCATACACTCTGAACACCTCTCACTGCACTAACTACCCATCACCATACACCCTGCACTCCTCTCTCTGAACATACTACCCACCGCCATACACTCTGTACCCCCCTCCTGCACATACTACCCACTGCCATACACTCTGTGCCCCTCTCCTGCACATACTACCCACTGCCATACACTCTGTGCCCCTCTCTTGCACATACTACCCACTGCCATACACTCTGTACCCCTCTCCTGCACATACTACCCACTGCCATATACTCTGTACCCCTCTCCTGCACATACTACCCACTGCCATTCACTCTGTACCCCTCTCCTGCACATACTACCCACTGCCATACACTCTGTGCCCCTCTCCTGCACATACTACCCACTACCATACACTCTGCACTCCTCTCACTGCACTAACTACCCATCACCATACACTCTGCACTCCTCTCCCTGCACATACTACCCACCACCATATACTCCGTACCCCTCTCCATGCACATACTACCCACCACCATACACTCCATACCGCTCTTCCTGTACATCTTACCCAATGCTATACACTTCATACCTCTCTTTCTGCACATACAACCCACCATTATACACATTGTACCGCTCTTTCTGCACATTCAACTCACTGCCATACACTCCGTACCCCTCTCCCTGCACATACTGCACATACCCTGCACAGCCTCACTGTCGAGGCAACGGAACTCGTGATAGAGAACGCAAGTTTCTATGGTGGCACATCAAGAAGAGGAGGAGCCAGGAGCACAGGCAGGGACCCGAGGAGAGAAGGTTTGGGGCCACTCTATGAAATTCCTTTGTACAGGGCAGGCAAGTATAAATCTGTATGGTTTATAAAAAAATAACTTTAATGTTTACTGCAAGAAATCCTCTGATGTCTAACTTGAACCATAAATGATCATTCTGGCATAATTATTCTCCTTCATTTAGGTAATGCAATAGCATGCTGCACAGCAGTACCCATCAGATAATAGAGGTACGCATTAGAAGCTTAAAAAAAATTACTGAGGCAAGACCCTTCCCAAAACATCTTTTTATGTGTTGGACTTGAAAATACTGCATATACAGGTTTATTGTCAATATTTGAACAAAAACAAGCAACATAGTTCACAGTAGAATGTGACATGATTTCCATTGTCAATAAAAAAAAATATTTTCTATGATTTCTATTGTGAATGAACAACACAGGCACATAAGTAAAACATTTCTTGTTTCCTGTAGGAGAGGGCTTTTGTTTAATAAGTCAGCAAAGTATTCCGGCACTGAGTTATTAATGCATAAAAGCTCTAGTACACACACACTGCTAGAAAGACTTTCAGACTGTAACAGGACAAGATTAATGACTAGCATTATCACAACTACTCATAAAAACTGTATGATGAAACAATATATGATAATTTCTTCCCAAAGCAATAGTTTCCAAAATTCACAAATTATTTTACTAGTGTTTCCTAAAATGAGTCCACTAGAAAAATGTAATTTGATCAGTAACTGGAGCAAGTATTGTTGCTTGTAGCAAAGGTTCTTGTTAAATTGTATTAGCTAATGAATTTACTTCTCTATTAGTTGATCAGAGCTAGAGAACATGAGAAGTTTGTCTACCCAGCTAGATTTGATGTTATTTATGTCTCTCCCCCATTACATTTATAATAATAGGACTGAGATAAAGGGAAGCCGTAAAGTGACACTTAACAATATCCTTATTTTATAAAAATAATCCTTACACATCTTTTTCATGAAATTGTTTCTTACTGTGCTTTTCTGCCTCATTGTAACATTCTCCATGAGCTCTCAAGCCTTGCTTTTTCCCACTTATTTCTGTTTGTTTGGAACAAGCAGTATGCATTAGTTGCAGTCATGTGTACTGTTCTATGAACACTACAAACTCCATAGTCTGTAGTCCATCTTGGGTGTGAACGAGAGAACGTGGCTATGTTCCTACATACAGTGGGACAATGGAGAATGAACTTAGCCACCCTCTAACAGGAAGTTGGATCAACAGCAAAAAAACAGGATTATTTTAAAGTGCTAAAGTTTATTTTTTTTTTAATAGCAACATGTTATACATACTTGCTCTGTGTGGTGGTTTTGCAAACAGCATCCCTGATCCTCCTCTTCTTGTGTCCCTCCTCAGCACTCTGGGGCCCTTTCCTCTGTTGAGTACCACCAGAGCAAGCTGCTCGCTATGGGGGCACTCGTGCATGCTCACTCCTGAGCTGCCTATGCATGTCCATAAGACATGGCTCAGCCCCAACCCCGCTCCCTCCTCATAGGCTGTGATTGACAGTTTCTTAGCCAATGAAGAGAGAGAGACCCGGGAGAGCCACTGTTTGTGCACATCACTGGATGAAGATCTAGCTCAGGCAAGTATTATAAACGCTGGGGGGGGGGGGGGGGGGGGGCGCACACTGAAGGTTTTTTATCTTCATGCATAGAATGCATAAAAGTAAAACACCTTTAGCCTTTAGAACCACTTTAAGAAGGCATACATGCATAGATTTTTTTTTAAAACTAGAGTTTAGTGATACTTTAAGAATCATTACACAACAAACACCCACTATTGGGGTCAATTCACTATTGGATTTTGCATGCGTTATAAAGGTCACGTAACTCATTTTTCAGGAATATTGAATGACATAATAAAAGAGTCAACTCATCAAAGTAACATTTTTAATTTCAGGTAAATACTGCACATTTGTAAAAAAAATGTGAGGTAAATAAAGCAAAAGAAAAAAAAAAAAAGAGAAAAAATCAATTCACTAAAGAACACACAAATTTGTTATTTATCACCTGCCAGCAGGTATTTTAGCAATGTACAAAATAACAACTATGGGAACTCTGAGCTGGCCAGTAAGTTAAAAGTATAAAATGTATCAGTGTGGAAATGTTCTGATCTGAGCCCAGGAATTAAAATAAATAGTAATTTCACGAGAGGGAGATCATTTTGTTAATGGAAGCACATTAGAATGTTTTCCATAGTTTCACAATATTTCTGTGTGCATTTATTTCTTCCTCTGGTTCAGTGTTAGCATGTAAAAAAAAGTAAAAAAAAATGCCCAAAATAATGCTAATTTAAGTGATAAATATCTCAAAACATAAGTATTTCCTGCATTTATATAAATCGCTCCAAAAAGTATGCAGTATTTATCTCTTAGTGAATTGACCCCTAAATTGATAAAATATTTGTAAAAAATATGCATTTTTAAAATATACACAAGCTTTCATTTCGTAACCTTTAGTTGATAAATCTACATGCCAATACCAGATGTGTCACATAAGGGGCAAATTTAATTTTGGTCCCATATTATATTTTATAAATATTTTCATACCACAGAGTGCATTTATCATACATTTGGTAGCAAGTAGGATTTATAAAGCAAGCATAGGTTTGTACAAAGAAACAAACAAATTGCAAACAATTACAAAATAGCTGCAAATATGCATTGATTTGATCATTATGCCAATTATATTTTTTTCATCCCACACAATGGGTGAGATCTACTAAAACTGGAGGGTGCAAAATCTGGAGCAGCTTTGCATAGAAACCAATCAGCTTCCATGTTCAGTTGTCAAAGCCTAACTGAACAAGCTGAAGTTAAAAGCTGATTGGCTACCATGCACAGCTGCACTAGATTCTGAGAGCTCCATTTTAGTAAATCTCCCCAATGTATACCTAAGTTGACGATGATCAGATATGAGAGATTATTATACTGTGCAGATGGGCTGACTGTGAATGATCACAGAGTGCTAAATGGACCCTATTTGGATAACAGCCTGAGGTTATATAAGTAGTTTAATTTTACGTTCTCTTTCACAAATATTGTCACATTGTATTCAGTTGAATAAACTGAGTAGGTTAATAAATAGCAAAGCAGCAACCATGAAATACGTGTACTAACAAAAAAACAATTACCTATTTTTTTAAGTGTAGGCACTAAAAGATGCTACAGTATTTAATTATTTTAGTAAATACATATAATTGCTCTTTTCATCGGAATATTAAAAAAGCCCCATGAAGCAAATTGTCATTACTCACATAGCATGTTGCTTCCAACCACACTACTTTACCATGGAAATAAATGTTTCTATAAGTTTTTTTTCTGTTATTTCTATATAACTAGTTAATACTAGTATCATACTACAATGGATATAGATGGCTGTATTCTATAATCTAACATTTTGTATATTTCATGCAGCATTTCTAAACATTTTTGCAAAGTAATTACTTCCATTTTAATTATATTTAAAGGGATTTTAATGAAGCAATTGTGATTTCAATATGCCCAAAGGCAATTGCATGTTTGAGTAGGTGATATAATATGCTTTGTGCTTGCAAGCTGCAGAGCAGTTTTCATAACAGCACTTCCAAACATTTTTTTGGATGTTTCCCAGTGTGACATGATTACAGAAGTAGACTTTTATGAAATATGTATTTGTTAAAGCCTTTATGGTGCTGCAAATATGTGATTTATTGTATCTCTGTTAAATGTAGTGTGGTAAACTATCCAAATGTTATGATTTAGTTGCAATAGAAATCGATAATCTAAGAGATTACAGCATTCTGTGGAAAGTGCCATACAACACCCCTGTTGCTTTGAAAGATTCAAGCAGTGCACTTCCTTAAAACAAAACTTACTGTGTATTACTAGGGTGACTCCAAGAATAAGAAGAGAAAAGAAGAAAAAGACAGAGGATGCAGAAGAGTGTAATGCCACAAAATGTGTTGACTGTGTTTTTATACTATTCTGTGAGTAATAAATATTGGATTTATGACAAATCCACTTTTCAGCTTCTCCTTCAAATTTGAACACCTCTACTTACAACATTTTTCCATTTTTGGGGCTCAAAGACCTTCTAATGTATATTATCCTTGACAAAATCTTTCAAACTTAAAAGCTTTGTGAATGAGATGTTCATGCAGAGTAAAAACACACATTTTATCTTATGCTGAAGATAGACAAAAGAGTAAAACATGGATGGTATACTTGAATTTTGCAGAAGCGTTTAACACAGTTCCCCACACACGGCGAATGTGTAAGGTAAAGTCTACAGGCTTGGAAAAATCTGTATGTAAATGGATAGAAAACTGGCTAAAAGATTGTATTCAAAGAGTAGTGGTTAATGATTCATACTCTGAATGGTCTGGGGTTGTCAGTGGTGTACCGCAGGATTCAGTGTTGGGACCCTTACTTTGTAATATATTTATAAACGATATAGGGTCTGGGATTAAAAATACAATTTCAGTCTTTGCAGATGACACCAAGCTGTGCAGTGGAATGACAACATTACAGGATATCTTCAACTTACAAGCCGACCTCAATGCACTGTGTAATTGGGCAAATGAGGTTTACTGTTGATAAATGTAAGTTTCTGCACTTGGGGCTAAGAATATGTATGCTTCGTACATACTGGGGGGGGGGTACAATTAGGGCAATCAATGGTCGAGAAGGATCTGGGAGTTCTGGTTGATCACACACTTAATAATGGCATGCAATGCCAAGCTGCGGTTTCTAAAGCGAGCAAAAAAAGAGGTATAGACTTCAGAGAGAGAGAGATATCATTTTACCCCTGTACAAATCATTAGTAATACCTCATCTGGAATATGTAGTTAAATTTTGGGCATGGAGGAGCTCAGCTATGAGGAAAGATTAGAGGAACTGAATTTATTCTCTCTTGAGAAGAGGAGATTAAGGGGGATATGATCAACATGTATAAATACATCAGTGGTTCATATAGTGGTTCATATAGTTATTCACCCTGAGGTCATCATAGAGGGCAAGGGGGCACACTTTACATATGGAGGAGAATAAATGTAATCTCCAAACATGGAAAGGTTTCTTCACAGTGAGAGCTGTGAAAATGTGCAATAGATTCCCTCAAGAGTTGGTTCTGGCCAGTTCAGTGAATTGCTTTAAAAAAGGCCTGGGTTCTTTCCTAGATACATAGAATATAACTGGATACTAACATTTATAGGTAAAGTTAATCCAGGGAATATCCAATTGCCTCTCAGCAGGAAGGAATTTATTTCCCTGCAGGAGCAAATTGGATCATGCTTTGCTGGGATTTTTTTTGCCTTCCTCTGGATCAACTGTGGGTATAGGATTATACATTTTTTTTTAAATGGTTAAATTGGGTAGGCTTTTGACCTTTTTCAGCCAGACTAATTATATGTAACTATATGAAGGATCTGCATGTCACCTTATAGCACACACTGCAATTCAGTTGTGCACCTAAGTTACTCAAACTTTCTTCCTCTGTGCTTCCTTAAGTGCTGTGATTGGTGATTCTGAAGTCATGATGTCTTACCAAGTATTGTCTTACTAAATGACTGATTACTGATACCTATCATCCTCATAAAACATGCTGCAAAACTAACAGTTTTTCTTTCACCGTGCCCATGCAATGTCTCACAGTGAAATCCATCTATTGCAGGTTCTAGTGTTGATGTGGCAATGGTGCTGCACTGCTCCTGAATTTAGAACAGAGTTGCTATTCCCATGTAGGCTGGGGCTAGTTTAGCTACAGCTGGTAAAGAAGATGTTGCAGAGGGCAAGGCTATCAGCATTGTTACTACTTATTCACAAACCTAGCTTGTCAATCAGCACCTGGCCATACCTAATTTTGCCTACTTTAGCTTTCTGGCTTGCCATCGCTGCCATTATATATATAATCTTTCCATTGTGAACTGCAGTGTCTGGGAGGAAGAGCGTATGAAACACAAGAGAAGGAGGATTTGGCTCCCTCATGGAGGGCTAAGGTAGTTTTTTGTTTGCTTTATAAGGCTGGTGCCTTTCACAACAAACATACACTAGTAATTGGATTTGAGAATTGTTCAGATAGGAGCATTTAGTTGTACTTGTTCTTATTACTCCCATGATCCTGTACTGCCATAGAAGATGTATATATATATATATATATATATATATATATATATATATGTATATATATATATATATATATATATAGGATAAGGGGTAGGTAACTTTTTTATTTCTTTTTTGCTAACTTTGTTTAAAGGGTACCTGTAGGAAATCGTAAACCACAGCAGTACTAGGTATTAGACAACTGATTTACTAAAGGAATGAGAATCTTCACACAATAAATCAAATAAAAATACACTTTAATTATCCAATTATGTATAAAGCAACTTTCTGTTTACTTACTTCACCTGTACATTGTTGGGTATTCAAAGTGAACAAAAATTTATTTTCACATTATTAGATAGCTGAAATGAACATTTACTCAATTTATTGAGTAAAGATTCACAACTTAAGTAAATCAGCTTTACTCTCTCAACACATACTTCTTACCTCATAGCATTTTTAATTCCAGCATCATCCAATTATAGCAGTGTAATATATTTTTATGTATTTTTTAAGTAGCCTGCTTTTAAACCTGCTTTTCAGAAGCTAGCACCCATGAACCTAGAGATATCATACATTTTATCCTGTGTTTCTCAGTGTTTTTACAACAAACATCATCAAACTCATCTAAGACAGTTATAACAATAGCAAATGGGTTATATGGTACTCCAGTTCTAGGGCACATGACACTGAAGCTGCAACACTTGGATACTGACATCAGCAAAACCCTCAAAGTAACATCTCAAAGGTGACCAATGATCCAACTTAAAGTCACCTGACCAGGAACCAGCATGCCACATGATCTGCTTATTACAACTGTTGGGTAAGCTTTTTCCCAAACTTCTACCTTATAATTTTTGGTTCAATTTAACAGAAAATTTATCTTTAAAAGAGGTGACTTACTGCCTATAGTTTATAATTTTTCTATTAAAAATACCTTTCCATTTCAATTTGCAGCTCTCTATGATATCCTAAAACAGATACAATGTCAAATACTGCGTCTTTATGTTCATGACAATGTTAGGGAGTTCCTGCCTACTGTAAAGGACACACCTTGAAATATAATTTCCGGCTAATGCCCTTGGTTCACTGCTGTTCAGTTCATCATGGGACTAATAATCAAATTAATCAAAGCCCACAAGGGGAAAATAAAAACTCAATTTGTTCTTATTCTTTTTTGCCAAGCAAATTAATCTAGATGGTTAGAGAGCTAGATAATAGAGTTTAATAGAGATAATATGATAATTGTTAATTCAACTTACCAACATATACACCAAACTTAAAAAATCATTTTTGGTAGATTGACTCCTTAAGATTCCCATACACTTTGTATTTATATGCCAAAACCTGCAGCTTGAATGCAAAATGTGGTTTATCCACTTGCTGCCAAATCACTTACATGTTCCTGATTGACTTCAAGTGGCTATACCAGGGTTATGACTGCAGCTGTATGCCATAACCCCAATATGTATTTTTTCATCCAGCAATGCTCTTTCATCTAAAAGCAATTCTAGAGGTTGATCAGCTGCTGGATTTCTTTTACAGGGAGCAGGAGGAGACCACCCCCCTTCTGCTGCCCACCGGTGCTTCTCTGGGCTTTCCCAAGTGATTGCTGGCAGGTTATCACAGGGCTGGCAGAGGACAGTATGAAAAATGCAACAACCACCATTTTATTCTCTAGAACCTCTACTTAAAATGTATTTTTAAAATAAATATTTTATTTATATATATATATATATATATATATAGTTTGGGGGTTCAGTGTAATTTTCTAGGGAAACAAATGCTGATTTTTACTTGTAAACAAAAAGTATTGGAATAGGCCTCATCTTCATGAATTAATCAACTACATAACTTTACTGACTCATATTTTTCTTTAGAAAGGCATTACTTGAGTGTTTCTAACTCTATAACTAGTACTGTTAGCAACATCAATTACGCTGCGACTACTATCTATTTGACATGAGCAGTGTCCAAGGAGCCTTCAATATTTTAAGCATTGGATAAGTAAAAAATGTGCTACGTTTATGCTTTGAAAACCATGGCTCAGCATTGGAATGGCTGTTTTGAACCTTTAGGGGAAAAGTTTGCCACTAATTGGATGAAGTCCAATTTTACTGAAGTAAATATTTGTCCCAGTAAAACTACTGTATTCTACTACTATACAGCAAATCAAATGCAAGAGAGAATAAAATCTGTTGTACTGAAGCCAGATATAGTTAAGTGAGGTCTGAAGACCCTCATATATATCCCATGAGTACTGTGGGATATAGTTGCTGTATTCCAATATAACCATAAAAACAGCCATTGTTCTTGATTAGATTTTAATTTCCAACCTAACCAAGATCTAGAAAGTTTTAATAAGTTTGAAATTGAAATTAGTGAAATGTTTAAATGAATCTGGGGTATTGTAAATCTGAGCAACCGATGTGTTAAAAACATGAACATAATTGATTGGCAGGTACAAAATGTTCCCTATTACATAGTATAACTTAAAAATACACTATATTGCCAAAAGTATTGGGACAATCCTCCAAATCATTGGATTCAGGTTTCCAATCACCTCCATGACCACAGGTGTATAAAATCAAGCACCTAGGCATGCAGACTACTTCTACAAACATTTGTTAAAGAATGGGTCGCTCTCAGGAACTCAGTGAATTCAAGTGTGGTACCATGATAGGTTGCCACCTGTGCAATAAGTCCATCCGTGAAATTTCCTTGCTACTAAATATTCCACGGTCAACTGTTAGTGGTATCATAACAAAGTGAAAGCAACTGGAAACAACAGCAACTCGGCCATGAAGTGGTAGGCCATGTAAAATGGCAGAGTGGGGTAGCGCATGCTGAAACGCACAATCCACAGAAGTTGCCAAATGTCTGCAGAGTCAATAGCTGAAGACCTCCAAACATCATGTGGCCTTCAGATTAGCACAACAACAATGCATATAGAGATTAAGGGAATGGCTTTCAATGGCCGAGCAGCTGCATCCAAGCTTTACATCACTAAGTGCAATGCAAAGTTTCGGATGCAGTGGTGTAAAGCACGCCGTCACTGGACTCTAGAGCAGTGAAGGCGTGTTCTCTGGAAGGAAGAATCATGTGTCTCTGTCTGGCAATCCGATGGATGTGTTCTACTGGCGGTTGCCAGTAGAACGGTACTTGCCTGACTGCATTGTGCCAAGTGTAAAGTTTGCTGGAGGAGGGATTATGGTGTGGGGTTGATTTTCAGGGGGGCGACAGCATACCAAGACATTTTGGACAATTTCATGCTCCCAACTTTGTGGGAACAGTTTGGGGATGGCCCCTTTCTGTTCAAACATGACTGCACACCAGTGCACAAAGCAAGGTCCATAAAGACATGGATGAACGAGTTTGGGGTGGAGGAACTTGACTGGCGTGCACAGAGTCCTGACCTCAACCCGATAGAATACCTTTGGGATGAATTAGAGCGGAGACTGCGAGCCAGGCCTTCTTGTCCTACATCAGTGTCTGACCTCACAAATGCGCTTCTGGAAGAATGGTCAAACATTCCCATAAACACATTACTAAACCTTGTGGACAGCCTTCCCAGAAAATTTTAAGCTGTTATAGCTGCAAAGGGTGGGTCAACTCAATATTGAACACTACGGGTTAAGAATTGGATGTCATTAAAGTTCATGTACGTGTTGTCATGGAAATTTTGTATTATTGGTCGAACTTTAAATGTGTCATATATTCGTGTTATTCATATGTCTCTCGTGTGGCTTAATTAAAGCTCTGAAGGCTGCAATTGGGCCATGCGCATGTACAATGTATGTATTACAGTACTCAGCTTGGTAATGGATGAGATGGCAGATCTGCGCTTATAGACCGGCGTGTATACCACCACGGCATTCCATGCGAATGCTGCTGTCAGTAGACCGTGGGCCTGTATCCGCATATCAGCAGCATAGTACCACATGGGCTTCATAACGCAATGCGCAAGCGGTGTGAACTCCGTGTGTAGGCTTATGCATATCTTACAACCCATTACTAATCTGAACTGTATCTCGGATGGATGTGTTTTAATAAAGATCGTATCGGGCCCATCCAGGTACAGACTGATATTTTTAGGGAGCGCTTGTGCAGAGAATTTTGCATACCAATAGAAGCTAGTAGGACAGGAAATATGACCTCAGATGGCTCATAGGGGGGAAGGGGAGGAAGTCTGCTGACCTCAGAAGACTCATGGGGGAGGACCAGTGATAGATAATAGCAAAGGCTATGCTCCAATTGGAATGTACATCCTCTGTATAGGCAATCCCCATTGCATTGTTCGGTGGGAGGGATTGACTTTATTCATGTGGGGGGCATGTGTGTATTTTTAATAAAACAGAGAGCTGGGTCTAAAATCAGCCCTTATGTGGATTGCAACCAGCCTTAGAGTGTCGTGTGATCATTCTAGGGTAACGGAGCTCCAATCACCCACAAATTCAACAGAACCAAAGTATTTGGATGGGCAGGAATCGTGTAGTTTGGCTGCAGTCGTGGTAAGCGAGATTCGCACAGCTTTATGGGGGATTTCTGCGCATCCAACTGCGAGTACTCACGGTAAGGAGAAATTCGTTAAAACGAATTTCCAAGACAGTTTGGCGAGCCTGGTGGATACTAACGCGTATTATTGCATAGCTAACAAAGAACGGGGGGGAAATGAACTATCATGAACTAGCAAAAAGTATGCCGGCACATTTCAGGTCTCTCTGCCATTAAGAGGATCGCTTTTTGCGTGTTCGTGTGGCTGATTTCGCTCTCTGTTAGCTAACAAGAAATACCGCTTAACAAGGACCTCGTTTTTTGTCCTAAACTCTTGATTTGTGGGTGAAAGACAAGGGTTTGTCTCTGCGGAGAGCAGCAGAGGGGTGGGTTTTGGTTGGCTGGATTTGGTCAAGTTTAAAAATCTTCCAACCAAAAATTAAACGGGTATATGTTTTAGTGGGTAAAAGTTGTTGCATAGTGTTAGGTAAGTATTTGTGGGCTGTAGGTACTGTGGTGATTGCTCTACCCCCCTCCACGTGAGGTAATTATTACAGTGCTGAAAGGCTTAGGTTAATTGTTAACTGTTGTAAGATCTGTGTTATGTGGTCTGTACAATGTTTTGTGGTACTACTGCTCCCAGCAAGCATGCAGCAGGGGGTCCTTTCTGTTACATGTGCATGTTAGTGTGATATGTTGGTGTTTTATGTCCGTTCTGTGATTGTGCCCAAATTGTGTTGTATGTGTACTTCATATTGTTGTGTAATTGTCCAGTGTATGTTCTGTCTAAAAGTCTGTTTTATGTAAGAGGCAATTTTGAGGCTAGAGTCTGCCGTGTGTTTCCCTGTGGGGGGTCATTTTCTTGACTAAACCACATGGACTCCTTTTGTTTGGTGGCCATTTTGTTGGCTACCAAATGTGCAGTAATCTCTATGCAATGTGCATGAAGTTTCCTATATGCATTTGACCCATATTGTGTTTTTAATCCAAATTTTTTTACAGTTTCATTTGTTTGCTTTTAGCTTTAAATTTGCGTATTGCCAGCCAATTTAAAGTGTATTAAGCGAGTTTTCCCTTCACGTGTTCCACATTTAGTGAGCGCGGTGTAGTCTGGGTTTTTGCACATAGATTTCTTGTATAGTGATTATGTTTTTCTTGTGTTTTTCCTGTTAAAAGTAGTTCCTTATTGTAAAGCGGGTTTGTTTTAAGCTGCTGTGTCACGTGTTTCACGTCCAGCAGACTTTTTGTGTAAACGGTTTTAGGTGGTTGCAGTAAAGATTGCGTGTGTAACGTGGATCGTTTAGCGGTGCTGATAGGAGTGATTTTTGCATCAGCAACAAGGTTACTTTTGGCGCAGTTTTTCGGTTTACCTCTGTGTAATTGTTTTACTGTGAAACGTCCCGTGTTTTTCATAAGGATCCACTTTGTCCTTTTTAACAGTTTTTCAGGTTGAAAAAGGGTTTTTCTGTGTGTATTAGGAAAGTTTTTTTCTTTACACAAATTTCCTAAAGGTCAGTTAGCAGGTTTCTGCCCAACCAGTGACCCCTAAGTAACATCCAAGAACCCCTCTTTTTGTTTTGACTTGTGTTAGCTTCTGTGTGCAGGGAGAGAAAAGCCACTTTCATCATTGTGCGGTGTGGCCTGCCAAACACAGTGGGTGATGAGAACCACATAAATTACGCTGTGCGAGTGGGCGGTCCAGGGAAGTAACACTTAGCCTGGTTACCACAAACACTTCGGGTGGTCAGGATCACACAAATTGCGCTGTGGGAGTGGGAGGTGTGCTCTCAGTCTGACCGCCACTTGATGCGCTTCGGGTGATCGATAAGTATCACATAAATTACGCTGTGCTGGGAAAGTGGTGCAATCAGGCCTCTCGGTAGGATCCCACCGAGTGCTCCAGGGGGTAAACAGGTACCCGGACGCGGGATATATACCAGTGACTAGTCACGATGGGCAGTAGTCAGTCCATGAAGAGAGAGGGGGAACCAGCCCTCTTCAGGGTAAGGACAGCTGCACAACTGATGAAGGTGAGTTTGGGGGGGAAGTCTACAGAACCCCTCAAAAGGTGGAATAAATGGTCGAAGGGTACCAGATGGGAAATTCCCCGGGAAGGTACATTTGACGCATGGAGGTGGGAAAAATTCATCTCTGAATTTGAACCACGGATGCAGGCGTCAGAACTAGAGATCGCACAGCTATGGCTTCACAGGTCAATCCGATTAGGGAAGCAGGGCATACATAAACTGGTGTCTGTCCGGAAGAACCAGGTGATGTATACCTGGCCTCCAGAGGGAATAAAACAGGAGGATCCAGTGTCAGAGGTGGAGGAAGCTCTTTCAGGGCTGACTCTACTAAGGCAGGCAGGATCAGGGTCTGCTGGGGTCCCCCAACAACCAACAGTGGCTGAGATAAGTATAACTGCACCTGTCTCTTCTGTTAGTGACGTCACTCTTGACATACCTTCTGTGTCTTCTGTCTCTATGCCTCAGCCTCTGCCTCTACCTCTCCCTTCTCCCTGCTTCACCCCAGCTCCTTCTGTTTCCAACTATGAAGCCTACTCAACAACCGATTTGCAGACTATCTGTGAATCAAGGGGAATAGACACCCGGTTAAAAAAAAAAGCAGGGCGGATTGCATCAAAGCGCTACGAACCACTGATCAGACCCCTGCCCCCCAGCTATACCCTGATCTGAGGGACCTCAAACCTGAAGGTGCAGTAAGCGAGGTGGTTAATCTAAGCCCACCGATGATGCTGGGTCAGCCCTTGCACTCTTCCCGGACCGAGGCCTATCCAGTCAGGGTGCAGCAATTTGAAGGTCCTCCCAATGCACGGGGGGAACGGACTTTAGGGGAACGGGTAGTTTGGCATGTCCCCTTCACCCCGGCAGAGATCCGCACTATTCTGGCTGAGCTCCCGGACTATCGAGTCAATCCGAGAGGATTTGCTCGAATGTTTGGACAAAACCAGTTCAGCTATGGTATGAGCGGGTCAGATTGTGCACAGATCCTACGGGCAAAGGTGGGCATGGAAGTGGCCAGTACAGTGATTGCAGGGTGCTCTATAACCACGCATGAGGAGATGACTTCAGGGGGCAAAGAGTTCTGTACACAGCTAAAGGCAAAGCTTCCAGAAATGTATGGTGCTACCTCTACTACGGACATGATGAAGCTCACCCAGGGTCCTAATGAGGAAAGCGCCTGCTTCTGGCGCCGTCTCAAGCAGACGGCACTGGATGCGGATCTGGAAGTTGGACCTGATGCTCCAACTGAAGGGGTAAAAGTGACCGCGACGCACATTCTGTTGCGGGCCAAATTTTTGGAAGGCATCGATACTAAAATTCGGGAAAGGCTGGTTCTGGCCCGACCCGAATATAATGAGATGTCTATCCCTGCTATCCTTTCCACTCTTGCGGCAATAGAGAGGGAAATGGATAGAAGAAAACAAGACAAGGCCAAAGTTCTTATGTCCCAGACCCCACACGAAAAACCAAGGGATCTGGGTCACAGGAAGGATAGGCCCCCACCCAGGTGCTTCCAGTGCCACCAAACGGGGCACATGAGGAGGAGCTGTCCCCAATTACCTAAAGGTCGGTGGCAGTTCATTCCTGATGAGTCCTCCGCCCCTATGACCACCATGGTAAGTAACTCCTATGAATTCTCATAGGAAGTTGACAAATCGGTGTCGGCCCAGATCCATCTTTTTCTAGAGGAATTAAAATATCCCCTCCCTTGCCTCACTGACACCGGTGCAGCAAGAACGGTCCTGCGAAAACAGGACATCCAAGGCAAGGTACCCCTCTCAGGGGAAAGCCCTCCTAACCCCTACTAACCTCACTATCAAACGATGCACTATTCTTAACCCAGCTTCTCTTCTTCCTGTGTCGGAAGATGAGAAGGGGGGGGAGGACAGCAATGACAGTGCTGAATTTTGCAACACGACTAACAATACTAACACCTCTTCTGCTAACATGTCTTCTTTGTCCACTACTAATCTCTCTTCCAAAGGACACGACTGCATTTCTTTGGTGGAACTGGAGTCAGCGACGACACACCCCATATCACCCCGAGAGTAGCGGTGATTGGGTCGTCCTAAAGAAACATCAAAGAACCGGACTCGAGCCACGGTTCACCGGACCATACCAAGTCCAGCTGACGACACCTACCTCACTCAAGCTCGAGGGACGAGACAACTGGGTGCACGCAAGCCACTGCAAGAAGCTTCTCAGCTACACCAGAGAATGAGGGGTGTCATTTTCCTTTTTCTTTTTGTTTGTATGTCTTACATGTGTGTGAACGGAGGAAAAGATGGCAGATACCCCAACCTTTTATTTAAAATGCACCTACGTTTAGCCAGAACCGCCAACAAAACCAACTGTTGGGTATGCTCTAAGCCCCCACCCAGTCATCACATGTCCGCAATGGCCGCTGTTCATGCCCTATATGACATCCGCGTCGGCATGAAAAAGCAAGGGACCCCTGGTCAGCCCCCACGTAGACATTTATCGGTAGAACTTAATGACACATTTTTAGCAGGTAACATCAGTTTCAGCACCAATATTAGCTCTAGCTCCTGTAGGGCCCTCACCAGTCCATTATGGGTAACTGGGCAGCTAGGCAGCCCTCAGGTGTGCTTTAACATCAGCTTTGGCACAGGTAACAAGTTTGTTGGGACTACCACCTGTGAGGGAGGTATAACTGTCAATCTGACTAACCAGACTTCCCTTCTGAGTAACCACACTGACCGACCAGACCACGTGTGTTGGAAGGACGGATGTGATGTGCAGACTGAGGGAGCAATCCCCCAGTCTGTGCAACTGTTGCTCAGTACCAGAGGCCGAACGAGGAACTCCTCCTGTTCTGCTCTGACAGGTCCATACTATTTTCTGTGTGGTTCGGCAGCCTATAGAACATTTCCCCAGAACGCGAAAGGTTCGTGTGCCCTCATAAAGCTAGTCCCCGCATCCTATGTAGTGATGGACCATGAAGAGTTGATGGTCCACAAGAAGGTAAGGATGGCAGGGAGAGTTCGCAGGGAACTGTTCTCTGAGGGCGACCAGGCATGGGCTTGGTTCCCCTCATGGACAGGATGGGGAATAGAACTTATGAAGCGCCTGAACAATTTTTCTGTCATCGTGGATAGTATGTTTAACGAGACCGTAGAGGCTGTCAGAGAAATTGCCCAAGAACAACGGCAGATGGGAATTTTAGTGCTTCAGGAGAAGATGGCCCTTGATTATCTTTTAGCCGCCAAAGGGGGGTTCTGTGAGTTCATCGGAGAGGATTGTTGTACTTGGATAGAAGACACCGATGACAAGGTCCAGGCCCATATGGACAAAGTTAGTGAACTACAGGGAAAAGCTAGAGCTATAGCTAGTGAGGGTTGGAATCCGTTCAAGGGTTTGGGAGGATTGGGAGATTTCCTGTTCTCCATCGGATCTTGGTTGAAGGAAGTGGGAGTGTATATCCTGATGCTTCTCTTTTTCATCTGCCTTTTATATGCCGCGGTGAGATGTTCCTGTTGCCTCATCGACCGTGTAAGCCAAGCTCGGGCAGACGACCACATCTCCATGCCCGCTCCGGGGATCCCACTCCAACCACTGATCGGGGGAAGACCTCACCAACCAACCACCTTCTCTACAGATTACGTCCTGGCTTCCCTCTAATTTATCTCTCTGAAGACCACATTCTCCAAGACCTTCAAGCAAGCTTCAAGCCTCATCATTGTTTGTGTCTGCGATTTGGAAAATTGTCTGGGTCGAGACCAGCCTTGTGTGGCCCCGTCTGCAGGGGCAATTTGAGAATCTATTGCTGGATCTCCCCAGACCACCGTGGGATCACAAGCTTTATTCATACCACAAGTCTGTTTGTGGTTTTTGCAAGAGCCTTCCTGTAGTGAAGGTTCCAACGCTCTTGAGGATCATCGCTTCAATCAAGCCTGTTTGCGTCGAGTCTGCGTCGGGTCTTGTTGTTTCAGGTACCCCGTGGAGCTTTATTCTCAGGGGCAACTACAGGAACTCTTTGAAGTTTGAGACTACACCCATCAAGCTGAAGAAGATCAAGAAGGGACACGAGGAGAATATGATAAAACAGGAGGGAATGTCATGGAAATTTTGTATTATTGGTCGAACTTTAAATGTGTCATATATTCGTGTTATTCATATGTCTCTCGTGTGGCTTAATTAAAGCTCTGAAGGCTGCAATTGGGCCATGCGCATGTACAATGTATGTATTACAGTACTCAGCTTGGTAATGGATGAGATGGCAGATCTGCGCTTATAGACCGGCGTGTATACCACCACGGCATTCCATGCGAATGCTGCTGTCAGTAGACCGTGGGCCTGTATCCACATATCAGCAGCATGGTACCACGTGGGCTTCATAACGCAATGCGCAAGCGGTGTGAACTCCGTGTGTAGGCTTATGCATATCTTACAACCCATTACTAATCTGAACTGTATCTCGGATGGATGTGTTTTAATAAAGATCGTATCGGGCCCATCCAGGTACAGACTGATATTTTTAGGGAGCGCTTGTGCAGAGAATTTTGCATACCAATAGAAGCTAGTAGGACAGGAAATATGACCTCAGATGGCTCATAGGGGGGAAGGGGAGGAAGTCTGCTGACCTCAGAAGACTCATGGGGGAGGACCAGTGATAGATAATAGCAAAGGCTATGCTCCAATTGGAATGTACATCCTCTGTATAGGCAATCCCCATTGCATTGTTCGGTGGGAGGGATTGACTTTATTCATGTGGGGGGCATGTGTGTATTTTTAATAAAACAGAGAGCTGGGTCTAAAATCAGCCCTTATGTGGATTGCAACCAGCCTTAGAGTGTCGTGTGATCATTCTAGGGTAACGGAGCTCCAATCACCCACAAATTCAACAGAACCAAAGTATTTGGATGGGCAGGAATCGTGTAGTTTGGCTGCAGTCGTGGTAAGCGAGATTCGCACAGCTTTATGGGGGATTTCTGCGCATCCAACTGCGAGTACTCACGGTAAGGAGAAATTCGTTAAAACGAATTTCCAAGACAGTGTATAGGAAGGCGTTCCAATGCTTTTGGCAATATAGTGTATTTACATATTGCACGCTAGCTCTTTTAGATATTCTGTTCTAGAAAGTTTCAGCACAGTAAAAGTCTACTAGCTGTCTTTGTTTATGAGATGGCTGTTATTTTTTTCTCTCTGTTTTCACCTGGTGATCTGGCCAGTAACACACCTCCTGTATTAGAGTGCCCCCATTCTGGATGAAGAAGCATAGAAGCACCTTTTGACAGCAACAGTGTCAGTCTGGGGGGAGGGACTGTTAGATCTACTAGCAGATTTATACACACTAACACTGAAGCCAAACTCAAGCTCACACTGCAGGTTTTTTTTTAATTTTAATAAAGGTTTTACATGAATAAATACAAGCTGATCCTTGTAAGCACCCCTCTCAGTGGTATAGGGGCGGACTGACCATTCGAGCACTCGGGCACTGCCCGAGGGCCCGGGGTCAGTAGGGGGCCCCATGAAATGCCCCTGGTACCTTTTTTATAGGCTTTTTTGAGTGTGGGCAAGGACACAGGGGCCCCATGATCCCCTATTGCCCGGGGGCCCCATGAGTTGTCAGTCCACCCCTGCAGTGGTATATGGCTTGTCTCAGCACTCTGCAACATCTGCAGCAGAGTTTGTTCTATTGAGAAACAACACACTTACTGGCTAGATTACCAGGTGAAAGAAAGCCAAAAAAAGAAAATGAATGCAACCATCACATTTAATAATTGGTACACTGCAATATAATAAATGTTCAGTTTTGGGTTTAAGACCACCACTTTAATTATCAGTTTTAAACTACATTTGTATTTCAATAGTTTTTATTAGTTTTAAGCAGTATAAAACAGAGGCGACAAAACATGCCCCCACAGGGGCTATCAATTGCACCGATAAGATAAAAAACATAATAATAAAAGAAAAACAGTGCTCTAACTTCAACAAGGCAGAAGGTACGCCCACGCAGGGGCTATCAATGGCACATAGGTTACAATGACGGTAATGAAATTCTAACTGCAATTAAAGGCAACTGTCAACTATCACCCAAAAAAACTAACAGAAATGGAAAGAAAGAAAGAGAAGAGAAATAAGAGGAGAGAAAAAGAAAAAAAAGAGAAGAGGGGGCAGAGATCCAGGAGCGCCACCATCAAACGCCAGTGCCTAACGCCAGTACATCCCCATACTAGCCAAAGGAAGCGTGGGAAAGGCATATTGCAACCATGGTTCCCATATTTTTGAGAATTTACATTGGGAGTCGTTGCATATGCTCGACATCTGCTCATTAAGCATCATATTGGTCATACGATCCCGCACCCCCTGAAAAGGGACAAACGGACTCTTCCAGGCCTGAGCAATTGTTCTGGTGGCCGACAGAAACAAATAGGACGCCAGCTTCTGCTGATGAGCAAAGAGACCCGGTATGGGGCAATGAAGCAAGGCATACCGAGCATCCCGGCGTATGGATAGATGAAACAACGTGAAAAGGAGGCCAAATACACGAGACCAAAAACGGACCAGTCTCGGGCATGACCACCAGATATGCAAGACATCGCCACGATGGCCACAACCCCGGAAACATCGATCACTACAAGCGGGATTAGCCTGGGCCAAACGAGCCGGAACCCAATACCAACGAAACAATACCTTATAGGCTGCCTCCAGCGTGGTGGTATTGAATGAGCATCTAGCTATGAGTGACCAGGCCCTATTCCAGTCCTCCGGATCCACATCCACCCCCAGGTCACGCTCCCACTGAACAACATATGAAAGAGAAGTATGCGACGGGCGTCTGTTCAAGGCTGCATAAAGAAGGGAGATAAGGCCCGGGGCGCCCGGGCGCTGCTGACAAAGCTGTTCAAAGGCCGATTTCTGGTATGGAAAAGAAGAAGTGCCCCGCAGCGAGAGTAGCCAGTGCCGCAATTGAAGGTATCGAAAAAATTCCGCCGGGGGAACATCCCGGGACTCCCGAAGAAGATCCCAGGTAGGGAAGGACCGAGAAACCAAAAAGTGTCGTACCTGCGAAAACCCATGAGCCACCCACCAAGAGAACGCCCTTGGGTGATCTAAACCCGGTGGGAAAAGAGGGTTGTTAACAATTGGAAGCAAAGGCAGAAAGGGTGACATCAGGCCACTGGAATAAAGTACCGAGTCCCAGACTCGTAAGCCATGGAGCAACATCGGGCTCAGCGATATAGGGCGCAGGGCAGGGGGAAGCCATAGAAGCGCCGACGGTTGGATAGGGGCACAGTTAGGTAGCTCCAGCAAGACCCAGAAAGGGACGTCAGAGGAAGCGTGCAACATAGACAGCGGGGCAATCTGGCTCGCCTGGTAATACTTAGTTACATTGGGCACCCCAAGGCCACCCTGAAGTCTATGAGCAAAGAGCGTATTTCTAGATACTCTGGGGTGCTTATTGGCCCAGATGAAAAGCATAAGCTTCGCCTGAAGCAACCGAAGGAAATGAGGGGGAACCCGCACCGGGAGAGTACGAAAATAATATAACAATTTCGGCAGGACGGTCATTTTCACCGAATGAACCCGCCCTATCCAAGACAGGTGCGAAAATTGCCAGGAATGCAGAAGAGAAGATAAAGAACTAAGCAATGGGTAATAATTCGCAGCAAAGAGGGAGTCATAAGTGGGGGTCAAGCGGATGCCCAAATATTCAAGAGAGGAGGAAGCCCATTTATAAGGGAAGTAGGATTGAAGGCGTGAAACCAAATCGGAATCCAAAGTAATATTAAGAGCGACAGTCTTATCCAAGTTAATACGAAGACCCGAAATCAAAGAGAAGCGCTCAAGAACCTGTTGCAGATTAGGAAGCATCGTCAGAGGCTTAGTAAGAGTCAAGAGGGCATCGTCCGCAAAAAGATTCAGCTTAAACTCCTGTCCCGCGTATGAAACCCCCGATATATTGCAATCGGTCCGGAGCGCTAAAGCCAGCGGCTCAAGCGCCAGTATAAAAAGCACCGGGGACAAAGGGCAGCCCTGTCTCGTCCCTCGCCCAATAGGAAAGGGGTTCGAGAAATACCCAGCATATTTAACGGAGGCCGAAGGAGACGAATACAAGGCTTGAATCCAAGAAAGGATAGAATCCCCGAAACCCCAACGAGACAGCACAAACCGCAGATATTCCCAGGATAGAGAGTCAAAAGCTTTATATATGTCTAAGGACAGTAAGAATCCCGGGATTTTCCGCTGTTGCAGAAGATATATAAGATGGACCACCTTACGAACGTTATCACCCGCCTGCCTCCCAGGGATAAACCCCACTTGGTCCCTGTGGACCAGGCTACGCAAATAGTTATTGATGCGAGAGCTAAGAATCTTGCCCAATATCTTCAGGTCTTCATTAAGAAGAGAAATGGGCCGAAAGGCTTGCGGTTCCTGTACATCCTCGTTCGTCTTAGGAATCATGGCTATATGTGCTCTAAGTGCGTCCGGGGAGGGCAAGGAGCCCTGTCGTAACTCATTGAAATAGTCAGCCAAGAAGGGCACCAACAGGACCGAGAATTTCTTATAATAGAGACCGGAGTAGCCATCAGGACCTGGGGCCGCGGTGGACCTCAAAGATTTGATGGCTTGGAGCACTTCCGGTACGGTAACACAGGCATTGAGGGCCACCTGTGCTGCCTCGGATAATCCCGGAAGACGAAGATCTTGAAAAAATGCCTCTGCCTGAGCCACAGGGAAGGGATCAGGCGTAGTGTAAAGGCGCGAATGGAAGTCCGAAAATCGGGAAACAATCTGCCGAGGATTAGAAGTACATCCACCTGTGGGAAGTCGCAGTCGGATTGGTTTATGGGGTTTCCCCACGGAATTGAGCTTCCTAGCCAGCATCGGGCCCGGTTTATTAGCACAGGAATAAAATTTGTGTTTGGTCCAACGCAGAGCCCGTTCCGCCTCCGAAGAGGCAAGTAAGTCTAATTCGGTCGCCAGAGCGTCCCGAGCGCGTTTATGGGCTGTGGATGGAGACGACTTCCAGCGCGCATCCGCAGAAGCCAGGAGAGAATGAAGCTCCAAAAGTCGGCGCTCCCGATCCCGCTTCCGGACCGCCGCCAGCTGTATAACATGACCCCGCACCGTGGCCTTATGCGCCTCCCATAGGGGCACTGCCGAGGAGACCTTTAAACTACATTTGAACACTATCCATCCTAACAAAGTGTTACAGGTTTAGAAGCTAGGCTTGTTAAGGTGAGGGGACTCAACCTGTCCTTTAGGACAGAGTTACGCCCAGTACACGTTAACAAATGTGGCTAGTTCAGCAGGAAACGGATGAACTTTAGTCAGTGTGTACTGCTATCTGTTCAACAGAAGCCGATCTAATGACCAGCTTCTGTTGAACGGTCATTCTGGAAAACCAGCATTCAAACAGTGCTTACAGCAAATAGCTGCAGCACTGATTTGTGTATTCTAATGTTGGGGGAACTCTCCACTCTCAGAATTCAATAGAACAGTGGGGGAAATCCCTGCATCAACATCACTTGTGTTGATGCCAGGATCTGTAAGGTTTTTTTTTGTTTTGTTCAACCCGCTGGTTGAATGAAATGTACATGTATACCCAGCTTTACTCTGACATGGTTCTGAAATCCATGGAGTTTGGCATGAGTACTTCTACTCAGAATCATCTAAAATGTAAGAAATAATAAAAATAAATCTTTTTTGGCATGCTGTGGGAATAGGATTAACTAGCAAACATATAATGCAATTTTCTCAAATGTACCTGCAAAAGTGAAAATACATCTTAAGTTTATTTATTATTAATAGATTTCAAATTATTCTTTCCCACACTGCTATGGGAGGGCAGAGCACCAGCTGTGCTCTTATAATGACCTGTAAAAAAAGTATAAATATATACAGTATATATATTTCTAACAGTAGATAGGGCAGTAAAGATGTGGAACTCTCTTCCACAATCAGTGGTGTCATCAGGAAGTATCAGTAGTTTTAAAAGACTCTTGGATGTGCATCTTAGAGAACACACTATACATGGATATGGGAAATGATTCACACACCCTCCCAGGTTGAACTTGATTCAACCTTACCAACTATGTAAGGGTAGCTATGGCACTCTACTCTCACCCACAAAGAAATCCATACAAATCCAAAACTGGTTTAGAGGCACTCACAGGTCTTGCAGAGGAGGAAGATCAAAAAAGCAGTGTTTTTATTGTCAACGTTGTGATGAAGCTCAGTCCACCTTTCTCAAGACATCTTGAGACATACGGACTGAGCTTCAGCGAAACATTGACAATAAAAACACAGCTGTTTTGTTATCTTCCTCCACTGCAAGACCCGTGAGTGCCTCTAAACCAGTTATTTATATATATATATATATATATATATATATATATTGTGCCAAAGCATCTATGTTTGAGGTAAATGCCCAGGTACTCGCCCACGAAGGAATCCATACAAATCCAAAACTAGTATAGAGTCTTCTGGGCCTTGCAGAGGAGATAAATCAAAACATCAGTCTTTGTCAATGTTTCAATGAAGCTCAGTCCATCCCAGCCTTGAGAAAGATGGCATGAGCGTCAATGAAACATTTAAAAATAAAAACACTGCTGTTTCGATCTACCTCCTCTGCAAGACCCGTGAGTGCCTCTATACTAATTTTGGGTGTGTATGGATTGCTTTCTTTCTAGTTTTATATATATATACTGTATATATATATATATATATATATATATATATATATAAGCTGCTCAAATAAATTAAAGGGACACTTTGAAAACATATCAAATCTCAATGGGGAAAAATATCATGCTGGATATCTATACTGATATGGACTGGGTAATGTGTTAGGAATGTAAGGATGCCCCATAGTTTCATAGAAATTAAAATAATCAACCTACAAAGGACTGAATTCAAAGACACCCCGAAAATCAAAGTGAAAAAATGATGCAGCAGGCTAGTCCATTTTGCTGAAATTTTATTTCAGTAACTCAAAATGGTACTCAGTAGTTTGTATGACCCCCATGTGCTTGTATGCATGCTTGAAAATGTTGGGGCATGCTCCTAATGAGAGGACGATTTGGTGTCCTGGGGTATTTCCTCCCTGATCTGGACCAGGACATCAATGAGCTCCTGGAGAGTCTGAGGAGCAACCTGGCGGAGTCGGATGAACCAAATATGCTATTCCAGAGGTGTTCTATCAGATTTAGGTCAGGCGAGCGTGGGGTATCAATTCCTTCATCCTCCAGGAGCTACCTGCATACTCTCACCACATGAGGCAGGGCATTGTCGTGAACCAGGAGGAACCCAGGACCCACTGCACCAGTGTAGGGTCTGACAATGGGTCCAAGGATTTAATCCTGATACCTAATGGCAGTCAGGGTGCCATTGTCTAGGCTGTAGAGGTCTGTGCATCCCTCCATGGATATGCCTCCCCAGACCATGCCTGACCCACCACCAAAATGGTCATGCTGAACAATATTGCAGACAACATAATCTGCACGGCTTCTCCAGACCCTTTCTTGTCTGCCACATGTGCTCAGGGTGAACCTGCTCTCATCTGTGAAAACCACAGGGCACCAGTGGCGGACCTGACAATTATGGTTAGAGATGAGCGAAGAAATGAAAAATTCGATTCGACTGATTCGGCGAATTCGTGGACAATATTCGATTCGAGTCGAATAAATTCGCTGTGAATTTAACTTAAAAAAGGGTGTTTCTAGGCTTCAGAGAGACTTAATATTAGTGCAGAACACTGTACCTTTAATTTAAATGCCCTTGGAGTCTGCTGGGGAAGAGAAATAATACTGTCAGTCAGTATGACATGCAGATGAGTGCCGTCGATCTTAGAATCACCGCACACTTCACTCATTTGGGCAGTCACGGGGCCAAAACCAGAGTGTGGAGCCACAGTGTGGCGGTGGAGGCAGCAGCAATGGGAGGCCATACAGCACCCTATGACAAAAATGGAAACCACCAGCAGTGTGAGGAGACCTGAAAGTGGCACATGGCAGAGTGTGGCGATAGAGACAGCAGCAATGGGAGGCCGTACAGGGACCCATGACACACTCTGGACCTGGCAGCAGCATGAGGAGGCGGTACAGGGGCCCATGACAGATTACGGGCCTGGCAGCAGCATGAGGAGTCGGTACAGGGGCCCATGGCAGATTACGGGCCTGGCAGCAGCAATGGGAGGCCGTACAGGGACCCATGACACACTCTGGACCTGGCAGCAGCATGGGGAGGCGGTACAGGGGCCCATGACAGATTACGGGCCTGGCAGCAGCATGAGGAGTCGGTACGGGGGCCCATGACACACTCTGGACCTGGCAGCAGCATGAGGAGGCGGTACAGGGGCGCATGACAGATTACGAGCCTGGCAGCAGCAACTTGGACAGGAGGACGTTCAGCTTCTGCACCGTCGGGTGCGTGCTCGCAAACTGTTGTCTCTTGGAAACGGATTCCAAGAAAGACTGCTGACGGAATCCGTGAAGAGGAGTAGCAGGAGAAGGAGCATCTGAACGAGCGGAATATGCCAACAAGCGACAACAGTGGCCCATGACAGATTACGGGCCTGGCAGCAGCATGAGGAGTCGGTACGGGGGCCCATGGCAGATTACGGGCCTGGCAGCAGCTATGGGAGGCCCGTAATCTGCCAGCACCCTATGACAAAAAATGGAACCCACCAGCAGTGTGAGGAGACCTGAAAGTGGCACATGGCAGAGTGTGGCGATGGAGACAGCAGCAATGGGAGGCCGTACAGGGACCCATGAGAGACTCTGGACCTGGCAGCAGCATGAGGAGGCGGTATAGGGGCCCATGGCAGATTAGGGGCCTGGCAGCAGCTATGGGAGGCCCGTAATCTGCCAGCACCCTATGACAAAAAATGGAACACACCAGCAGTGTGAGGAGACCTGAAAGTGGCACATGGCAGAGTGTGGCGATGGAGGCAGCAGCAATGGGAGGCCGTACAGGGACCCATGAGAGACTCTGGACTTGGCAGCAGCATGAGGAGGCGGTATAGGGGCCCATGGCAGATTAGGGGCCTGGCAGCAGCTATGGGAGGCCCGTAATCTGCCAGCACCCTATGACAAAAAATGGAACACACCAGCAGTGTGAGGAGACCTGAAAGTGGCACATGTTTGGGGCATGATTCATGGCGGATTTAGTCAGTTGTGTCAGGAACTGGTGGTTTGAAATCCAGACTAATCCACGCCTGATTCATTTTCACAAACGTGAGTCTCTCCACACTTTGGGTGGACAGTCGTGTCCTCCGCGGAGTTGCAATACCTCCTGCCGCACTAAACACGCGCTCCGATGCCACGCTACTGGCCGGGCATGACAGCCTTTCAAGGGCAAATTCAGCTAGTTGGGGCCAAAGGTCAAGTTTCGTTGCCCAGTAGTCAAGGGGATTGTCTACCTCGGTTGGCAGGGTGCTGTCCAAGTAGGCCTAAGCCTGTTGTTTGAGGTCCTGCTCCAGGTCCACCTGATGCTGCTGCTGCTGCTGCGGCTGGTTAGTAGTTTCCTCACTGCGCTGGTGAAGAAAGCTACTCATCATCGACTGCAGACTGAGGCAGCCGCTGCTGGTGGAGCTGCCACTGCTCCTACCACCCCACCCCTCCCCTGCTGCCATGGCAGCGGAACACGAGCGCACAGGGCCCACAGTGTCTGAGGATGGACGTTGGCGCAGACAGGCAGAGACCAGCTGACTACATAGGTGTTTTTTATAGTACGTTATTTTGGCCTCCCTCTCAGCAGGTGTGAAAAAGGCCACCATTTTTGAACGGTAGCGAGGGTCCAACAAGGTGGACAGCCAAAAGTCATCCCTCTGTCTGATGGTTATTATTCGGCTGTCGCTACGCAAGCAACCGAGCATGCTATGGGCCATTTGTGCCAAGGAATGCGAGGGACTCCCTGCCTCCATCTCCACAGCATACTGCCACGGTGCGTCTAGGTCCTCTGTCTCCTCTTCCTCCTCCTCTACCAGATGCTCCTGCTCCTCCACTCCTGTCCGCTGAGTGGAAAAACCACCCATTTCACTCAATAATTCCTGAGCACCAATGTCCTCCTCTACCTCCTCCTCTTCTTCCAGTCCTGCCCCCACAGGGGCCATGTGGCGTTGAGATCTGTGCGCCACGTCTACCGCACCCTGACCAGCCATTGTTAACAGCATTTGTTCCAGGACGTGCAACAGAGGAATGACGTCGTTCATCCCATAGTCCTGCCGACTCACGAATAGCGTGGCCTCCTCAAAGGGCCTGAGCAAGCGCAGGTGTCACGCATGAGCTGCCAATGGCTGACATCTAAGTTACACAGGGAGTACCTTTATCTGCTTTTAACATCAGGAAATCTGTGATGGCCTTTTGCTGTTCGTAAAGGCGGTCTAACATATGTAGGGTTGAATTCCACCTTGTTGCAACGTCACAGCATGAGGAGTCGGTATAGGGGCCCATGGCAGATTAGGGGCCTGGCAGCAGTTATGGGAGGCCCATAATCTGCCAGCACCCTATGACAAAAAATGGAACACACCAGCAGTGTGAGGAGACCTGAAAGTGGCACATGGCAGAGTGTGGCGATGGAGACAGCAGCAATGGGAGGCCGTACAGGGACCCATGAGAGACTCTGGACCTGGCAGCAGCATGAGGAGGCGGTATATAGGGGCCTACGGCAGATTAGGGGCCTGGCAGCAGCTATAGGAGGCCCGTAATCTGCCAGCACCCTATGTCAAAAAATTCAACACACCAGCAGTGTGTGAGGAGACCTGAAAGTGGCACATGGCAGAGTGTGGCGATGGAGACAGCAGCAATGGGAGGCCGTACAGGGACCCATGACAGACTCTGGACTTGGCAGCAGCATGAGGAGGCGGTATATAGGGGCTTATGGCAGATTAGGGGCCTGGCAGCAGCTATAGGAGGCCCGTAATCTGCCAGCACCCTATGTCAAAAAATTCAACACACCAGCAGTGTGAGGAGACCTGAAAGTGGCACATGGCAGAGTGTGGCGATGGAGACAGCAGCAATGGGAGGCCGTACAGGGACCCATGACAGACTCTGAACTTGGCAGCAGCATGAGGAGGCGGTATATAGGGGCCCATGGCAGATTAGGGGCCTGGCAGCAGCTATAGGAGGCCCGTAATCTGCCAGCACCCTATGTCAAAAAATTCAACACACCAGCAGTGTGAGGAGACCTGAAAGTGGCACATGGCAGAGTGTGGCGATGGAGACAGCAGCAATGGGAGGCCGTACAGGGACCCATGACAGACTCTGGACTTGGCAGCAGCATGAGGAGGCGGTATATAGGGGCCCATGGCAGATTAGGGGCCTGGCAGCAGCTATGGGAGGCCCGTAATCTGCCAGCACCCTATGTCAAAAAATTCTACACACCAGCAGTGTGTGAGGAGACCTGAAAGTGGCACATGGCAGAGTGTGGCGATGGAGACAGCAGCAATGGGAGGCCGTACAGGGACCCATGACAGACTCTGGACTTGGCAGCAGCATGAGGAGGCGGTATATAGGGGCCCATGGCAGATTAGGGGCCTGGCAGCAGCTATGGGAGGCCCGTAATCTGCCAGCACCCTATGTCAAAAAATTCAACACACCAGCAGTGTGTGAGGAGACCTGAAAGTGGCACATGGCAGAGTGTGGCGATGGAGAAAGCAGCAATGGGAGGCCGTACAGGGACCCATGAGAGACTCTGGACCTGGCAGCAGCATGAGGAGGCGGTATATAGGGGCCCATGGCAGATTAGGGGCCTGGCAGCAGCTATGTGAGGCCCGTAATCTGCCTGCACCCTATGTCAAAAAATTAAACACACCAGCAGTGTGAAGAGACCTGAAAGTGGCACATGGCATGAGAGACTCTGGACCTGGCAGCAGCAGGAGGAGGCGGTATAGGGGCCCATGGCTGATTAGGGGCCTGGCAGCAGCTATGTGAGGCCCGTTATCTTGCAGCACCCTATGTCAAAAAATTTAACACACCAGCAGTGTGAAGATACCTGAAAGTGGCACATGGCAGCAGAGTGTGGCGATGGAGACAGCAGCAATGGGAGGCCGTACAGGGACCCATGAGAGACTCTGGACCTGGCAGCAGCAGGAGGAGGTGGTATATAGGGGCCCATGGCAGATTAGGGGCCTGGCAGCAGCTATGTGAGGCCCGTAATCTGCCTGCACCCTATGTCAAAAAATTTAACACACCAGCAGTGTGAAGAGACCTGAAAGTGGCACATGGCAGCAGAGTGTGGCGATGGAGACAGCAGCAATGGGAGGCCGTACAGGGACCATGACAGACTCTGGACTTGGCAGCAGCATGAGGAGGCGGTATATAGGGGCCTATGGCAGATTAGGGGCCTGGCAGCAGCTATGTGAGGCCCGTAATCTGCCTGCACCCTATGTCAAAAAATTTAACACACCAGCAGTGTGAAGAGACCTGAAAGTGGCACATGGCAGCAGAGTGTGGCGATGGAGACAGCAGCAATGGGAGGCCGTACAGGGACCATGACAGACTCTGGACTTGGCAGCAGCATGAGGAGGCGGTATATAGGGGCCCATGGCAGATTAGGGGCCTGGCAGCAGCTATGTGAGGCCCGTAATCTGCCTGCACCCTATGTCAAAAAATTTAACACACCAGCAGTGTGAAGAGACCTGAAAGTGGCACATGGCAGCAGAGTGTGGCGATGGAGACAGCAGCAATGGGAGGCCGTACAGGGACCATGACAGACTCTGGACTTGGCAGCAGCATGAGGAGGCGGTATATAGGGGCCCATGGCAGATTAGGGGCCTGGCAGCAGCTATGTGAGGCCCGTAATCTGCCTGCACCCTATGTCAAAAAATTTAACACACCAGCAGTGTGAAGAGACCTGAAAGTGGCACATGGCAGCAGAGTGTGGCGATGGAGACAGCAGCAATGGGAGGCCGTACAGGGACCATGACAGACTCTGGACTTGGCAGCAGCATGAGGAGGCGGTATATAGGGGCCCATGGCAGATTAGGGGCCTGGCAGCAGCTATGTGAGGCCCGTAATCTGCCTGCACCCTATGTCAAAAAATTTAACACACCAGCAGTGTGAAGAGACCTGAAAGTGGCACATGGCATGAGAGACTCTGGACCTGGCAGCAGCAGGAGGAGGCGGTATAGGGGCCCATGGCTGATTAGGGGCCTGGCAGCAGCTATGTGAGGCCCGTTATCTTGCAGCACCCTATGTCAAAAAATTTAACACACCAGCAGTGTGAAGAGACCTGAAAGTGGCACATGGCAGCAGAGTGTGGCGATGGAGACAGCAGCAATGGGAGGCCGTACAGGGACCCATGAGAGACTCTGGACCTGGCAGCAGCAGGAGGAGGTGGTATATAGGGGCCCATGGCAGATTAGGGGCCTGGCAGCAGCTATGTGAGGCCCGTAATCTGCCTGCACCCTATGTCAAAAAATTTAACACACCAGCAGTGTGAAGAGACCTGAAAGTGGCACATGGCAGCAGAGTGTGGCGATGGAGACAGCAGCAATGGGAGGCCGTACAGGGACCATGACAGACTCTGGACTTGGCAGCAGCATGAGGAGGCGGTATATAGGGGCCCATGGCAGATTAGGGGCCTGGCAGCAGCTATGTGAGGCCCGTAATCTGCCTGCACCCTATGTCAAAAAATTTAACACACCAGCAGTGTGAAGAGACCTGAAAGTGGCACATGGCAGCAGAGTGTGGCGATGGAGACAGCAGCAATGGGAGGCCGTACAGGGACCATGACAGACTATGGACTTGGCAGCAGCATGAGGAGGCGGTATATAGGGGCCCATGGCAGATTAGGGGCCTGGCAGCAGCTATGTGAGGCCCGTTATCTTGCAGCACCCTATGTCAAAAAATTTAACACACCAGCAGTGTGAAGAGACCTGAAAGTGGCACATGGCAGCAGAGTGTGGCGATGGAGACAGCAGCAATGGGAGGCCGTACAGGGACCCATGAGAGACTCTGGACCTGGCAGCAGCAGGAGGAGGTGGTATATAGGGGCCCATGGCAGATTAGGGGCCTGGCAGCAGCTATGTGAGGCCCGTAATCTGCCTGCACCCTATGTCAAAAAATTTAACACACCAGCAGTGTGAAGAGACCTGAAAGTGGCACATGGCAGCAGAGTGTGGCGATGGAGACAGCAGCAATGGGAGGCCGTACAGGGACCATGACAGACTCTGGACTTGGCAGCAGCATGAGGAGGCGGTATATAGGGGCCCATGGCAGATTAGGGGCCTGGCAGCAGCTATGTGAGGCCCGTAATCTGCCTGCACCCTATGTCAAAAAATTTAACACACCAGCAGTGTGAAGAGACCTGAAAGTGGCACATGGCAGCAGAGTGTGGCGATGGAGACAGCAGCAATGGGAGGCCGTACAGGGACCATGACAGACTATGGACTTGGCAGCAGCATGAGGAGGCGGTATATAGGGGCCCATGGCAGATTAGGGGCCTGGCAGCAGCTATGTGAGGCCCGTTATCTTGCAGCACCCTATGTCAAAAAATTAAACACACCAGCAGTGTGAAGAGACCTGAAAGTGGCACATGGCAGCAGAGTGTGGCGATGGAGACAGCAGCAATGGGAGGCCGTACAGGGACCCATGAGAGACTCTGGACTTGGCAGCAGCATGAGGAGGCGGTATATAGGGGCCCATGGCAGATTAGGGGCCTGGCAGCAGCTATGTGAGGCCCGTTATCTTGCAGCACCCTATGTCAAAAAATTAAACACACCAGCAGTGTGAAGAGACCTGAAAGTGGCACATGGCAGCAGAGTGTGGCGATGGAGACAGCAGCAATGGGAGGCCGTACAGGGACCCATGAGAGACTCTAGACTTGGCAGCAGCATGAGGAGGCGGTTTATAGGGGCCCATGGCAGATTAGGGGCCTGGCAGCAGCTATGTGAGGCCCGTAATCTGCCTGCACCCTATGTCAAAAAATTTAACACACCAGCAGTGTGAAGAGACCTGAAAGTGGCACATGGCAGCAGAGTGTGGCGATGGAGACAGCAGCAATGGGAGGCCGTACAGGGACCCATGAGAGACTCTAGACTTGGCAGCAGCATGAGGAGGCGGTATATAGGGGCCCATGGCAGATTAGGGGCCTGGCAGCAGCTATGTGAGGCCCGTAATCTGCCTGCACCCTATGTCAAAAAATTTAACACACCAGCAGTGTGAAGAGACCTGAAAGTGGCACATGGCAGCAGAGTGTGGCGATGGAGACAGCAGCAATGGGAGGCCGTACAGGGACCCATGAGAGACTCTGGACTTGGCAGCAGCATGAGGAGGCGGTATATAGGGGCCCATGGCAGATTAGGGGCCTGGCAGCAGCTATGTGAGGCCCGTAATCTGCCTGCACCCTATGTCAAAAAATTTAACACACCAGCAGTGTGAAGAGACCTGAAAGTGGCACATGGCAGCAGAGTGTGGCGATGGAGACAGCAGCAATGGGAGGCCGTACAGGGACCCATGAGAGACTCTGGACTTGGCAGCAGCATGAGGAGGCGGTATATAGGGGCCTATGGCAGATTAGGGGCCTGGCAGCAGCTATGTGAGGCCCGTAATCTGCCTGCACCCTATGTCAAAAAATTTAACACACCAGCAGTGTGAAGAGACCTGAAAGTGGCACATGGCAGCAGAGTGTGGCGATGGAGACAGCAGCAATGGGAGGCCGTACAGGGACCCATGAGAGACTCTGGACCTGGCAGCAGCAGGAGGAGGTGGTATATAGGGGCCCATGGCAGATTAGGGGCCTGGCAGCAGCTATGTGAGGCCCGTAATCTGCCTGCACCCTATGTCAAAAAATTTAACACACCAGCAGTGTGAAGAGACCTGAAAGTGGCACATGGCAGCAGAGTGTGGCGATGGAGACAGCAGCAATGGGAGGCCGTACAGGGACCCATGAGAGACTCTGGACCTGGCAGCAGCAGGAGGAGGTGGTATATAGGGGCCTATGGCAGATTAGGGGCCTGGCAGCAGCTATAGGAGGCCCGTAATCTGCCAGCACCCTATGTCAAAAAATTCAACACACCAGCAGTGTGAGGAGACCTGAAAGTGGCACATGTTTGAGGCATGATTCATGGCGGATTTAGTCAGTTGTGTCAGGAACTGGTGGTTTGAAATCCAGACTAATCCACGCCTGATTCATTTTCACAAACGTGAGTCTCTCCACACTTTGGGTGGACAGTCGTGTCCTCCGCGGAGTTACAATACCTCCTGCCGCACTAAACACGCGCTCCGATGCCACGCTACTGGCCGGGCATGACAGCCTTTCAAGGGCAAATTCAGCTAGTTGGGGCCAAAGGTCAAGTTTCGTTGCCCAGTAGTCAAGGGGATTGTCTACCTCGGTTGGCAGGGTGCTGTCCAAGTAGGCCCAAGCCTGTTGTTTGAGCTCCTGCTCCAGGTCCACCTGATGCTGCTGCTGCTGCTGCGGCTGGTTAGTAGTTTCCTCACTGCGCTGGTGAAGAAAGCTACTCATCATCGACTGCAGACTGAGGCAGCCGCTGCTGGTGGAGCTGCCGCTGCTCCTACCACCCCACCCCTCCCCTGCTGCCATGCCAGCGGAACGCGAGCGCACAGGGCCCACAGTGTCTGAGGATGGACGATGGCGCACAAAGGCAGAGACCAACTGACTACATAGGTGGTTTTTATAGTACGTAATTTTGGCCTCCCTCTCAGCAGGTGTGAAAAAGGCCACCATTTTGGACCGGTAGCGAGGGTCCAACAAGGTGGACAGCCAAAAGTCATCCCTCTGTCTGATGGTTATTATTCGGCTGTCGCTACGCAAGCAACCGAGCATGCTATGGGCCATTTGTGCCAAGGAATGCGAGGGACTCCCTGCCTCCATCTCCACAGCATACTGCCACGGTGCGTCTGGGTCCTCTGTCTCCTCCTCCTCCTCCTCTACCAGATGCTCCTGCTCCTCCACTCCTGTCCGCTGAGTGGAAAAACCACCCATTTCACTCAATAATTCCTGAGCACAAATGTCCTCCTCTACCTCCTCCTCTTCTTCCTGTCCTGCCCCCACAGGGGTCATGTGGCGTTGAGATCTGTGCGCCACGTCTACCGCACCCTGACCAGCCATTGTTAACAGCATTTGTTCCAGGACGTGCAACAGAGGAATGACGTCGTTCATCCCATAGTCCTGCCGACTCACGAATAGCGTGGCCTCCTCAAAGGGCCTGAGCAAGCGGCAGGTGTCACGCATGAGCTGCCAATGGCTGACATCTAAGTTACACAGGGGAGTACCTTTATCCGCTTGTAACATCAGGAAATCGGTGATGGCCTTTCGCTGCTCGTAAAGGCGGTCTAACATGTGTAGGGTTGAATTCCACCTTGTTGCAACGTCGCAGATCAGGCGATGCTGTGGAATTCCGTTCTGCCGCTGCAGCTCAATGAGGGTGTTCTTTGCGGTGTAGGAATGGCTGAAATGCATGCACAGTTTACGTGACATTTTAAGGATGTCTTGCAGTGGGATGGTGGATTTTAGGAACCGCTTGACAACCAGATTGAACACGTGAGCCATGCATGGCGCATGGCACAACCTTCCTTGACGCAGAGCAGACACCATGTTCTTTCCGTTGTCAGTCAACATGGTTCCGATTTTTAGTTTGCGCGGAGACAGCCATCTGTCGATTTCTCTGTTCATTACACTCAGCAGTTCCTCCCCTGTGTGACTACGTTCGCCAAGGCATACCAGGTGCAGCACAGCGTGACACCGTTGCGCCCTGCACATGTGATATGCCGGTCGGGTAATGGGACTTGGCACGGGGGTGGCGGCTGAGGACACGGCGGAAAAAGAGGTGGTAGAGGCGGACATGCTTGCTGGACCAAGGACGTGCAAACGTGGAGGCAAAAGCGTCGTGACCTGTCCAAGTTGCTGGTGCGGCTGTGCCGGCACCACGTTCACCCAGTGGGCCGTAAATGACATGTACTGTCCCTGACCGTAGTTACAGCTCCACACGTCGGCGCTGCCGTGCACTTTGGCAGAGACCGACATGCTCAAAGACTGGCCCACCATCTCTTCTACATGTGAATGCAGGGCTGGCACTGCCTTTTGGGCAAAGAAATGACGGCTTGGCACTCTCCACCGCGGCGCGGCACAAGCCATCATTTCTCGGAAAGGTGCTGAGTCCACCAGTTGGAAAGGGAGGGACTGCAGCACCAGCAACTTGGACAGGAGGACGTTCAGCTTTTGCACCGTCGGGTGCGTGCTCGCAAACTGTTGTCTCTTGGATACGGATTCCAAGAAAGACTGTTGACGGAATCCGAGAAGAGGAGTAGCAGGAGAAGGAGCATCTGAACGAGCGGAAGATGCCAACGAGCGACAACTCCCCTCAGCAGAGGTGTTGGAGCCTTGACTGGCTGATAGAGGGCGATTGACGACGTCGGGTGACGGAGCAAGTAACGGAGCGGGTGATGGAGCGGGGGCTGGGGCAGGCAGAACCGCCGTATGTTTATCACGGTTTTCCCAGGCCACCGAATGGTGACGCTGCATATGCTGACGCAACGCTGTAGTCCCAACATGGGCCCCCTGGCCACGCTTGCATTTCTGGCCACATAGTCGACATACGGCTACGTTTACTTCCTCGGGCGGCTTGAGGAAAAATTGCCACACCACCGAGTAGGAAACTTTGCCCCCGCTACTCTTCACTGGCTGACTGCTACTTCCTCCGTGCGCACCGGCACCACTACTGGCCGTGGTGGTAGGCTGCAGTGGAGCTGGTGCTCTACTCCGTGGACGTTTGGCTCCACTGACACTGATGCGACCCTGCTGCTGTCTCCTGGGCAACCCACCGACTGTTTTGCTCGCTGCCAAGCTGCCACCCTCTTCTCCTGATGATGCGGAAGAAATTGCCTGATGACGACGAGGCTGCCAAGTGCGATCAACCTCCTCATCATCAAGTAGGGTCTCCGCCTCACTACTAGCCCCCTCGGCTGCGTCTGGGTCAGGAGACAGACCTGTCTCTAGACCGGCTACCGAGCCACTCTCCTCGCCAGTACTTGTTCGCTTGGCTGCTGAAAAGGCCGATGTCTCCCCCCGTTCCTGACCGCCCTCTGTTAGCTCTTCCTCACTGTACAGTGGGGCTGAGCCCACAGCATGCGATACTTCGCTTGGTGAGGGAACAGCAAAGGACAGGGGCAGGTAGAGGACACGTGATTTCAGTGGGCTTGGTCCCGGGCCATGCCAACTAACGGTTGTGTCTGACGTACCCACCGACCGTTGGCTGTAGGTGTCAGAGGTGACCTGGGAAGAGGAAGACGACCGAGCCAACCAATCAATGACGGCAGGGTTGTCGGTGGAGACACGACCGCTGGATGACACCGGGAGCACTGGCCTCTGGCTGCGAATACTGCTGCCTCGACCCCTTCCTCTGCTGCCACGTCTGCTCGCTCCTAAAACATTGCCTCCTCTGCCACTCCTCTGCATGTTGTCTGACATACTATTTAATTCAACGATTAGGTGTCCCTGAGTAACAATTCTCTGGCACTCAGTAACAATTCTGTCTGTCCCTGAGTATGAATTCTGTGGCCCTGAGTAACAATTCTGTGTCTGTGCGAGTAACAATTCTGTGTCTGTGCGAGTAACAATTCTGTGTCTGTGCAAGTAACAATTTTGTGTCTGTGCGAGTAACAATTCTCTGGCACTCAGTAACAATTCTGTCTGTCCCTGAGTAACAATTCTCTGGCACTCAGTAACAATTCTGTCTGTCCCTGAGTAACAATTCTCTGGCACTCAGTAACAATTCTGTCTGTCCCTGAGTAACAATTCTCTGGCACTCAGTAACAATTCTGTCTGTCCCTGAGTATGAATTCTGTGGCCCTGAGTAACAATTCTGTGTCTGCGCGAGTAACAATTCTGTGTCTGTGCAAGTAACAATTTTGTGTCTGTGCAAGTAACAATTTTGTGTCTGTGCGAGTAACAATTCTCTGGCACTCAGTAACAATTCTGTCTGTCCCTGAGTAACAATTCTCTGGCACTCAGTAACAATTCTGACTGTCCCTGAGTAACAATTCTCTGGCACTCAGTAACAATTCTGTCTGTCCCTGAGTAACAATTCTCTGGCACTCAGTAACAATTGTGTGTCTGTGCAAGTAACAATTCTGTGTCTGTGCAAGTAACAATTTTGTGTCTGTGAGAGTAACAATTCTCTGGCACTCAGTAACAATTCTGTCTGTCCCTGAGTAACAATTCTCTGGCACTCAGTAACAATTCTGTCTGTCCCTGAGTATGAATTCTGTGGCCCTGAGTAACAATTCTGTCTCTGTGCGAGTAACAATTCTGTGTCTGTGCAAGTAACAATTTTGTGTCTGTGAGAGTAACAATTCCCTGGCACTCAGTAACAATTCTGTCTGTCCCTGAGTAACAATTCTCTGGCACTCAGTAACAATTCTGTCTTCCCTGAGTAACAATTCTCTGGCACTCAGTAACAATTCTGTCTGTCCCTGAGTATGAATTCTGTGGCCCTGAGTAACAATTCTGTCTCTGTGCGAGTAACAATTCTGTGTCTGTGCAAGTAACAATTTTGTGTCTGTGAGAGTAACAATTCTCTGGCACTCAGTAACAATTCTGTCTGTCCCTGAGTAACAATTCTCTGGCACTCAGTAACAATTCTGTCTGTCCCTGAGTATGAATTCTGTGGCCCTGAGTAACAATTGTGTGTCTGTGCAAGTAACAATTCTGTGTCTGTGCAAGTAACAATTTTGTGTCTGTGAGAGTAACAATTCTCTGGCACTCAGTAACAATTCTGTCTGTCCCTGAGTAACAATTCTCTGGCACTCAGTAACAATTCTGTCTGTCCCTGAGTAACAATTCTGTCTGTCCCTGAGTATGAATTCTGTGGCCCTGAGTAAGAATTCTCTGGCACTCAGTAACAATTCTGTCTGTCCCTGAGTATGAATTCTGTGGCCCTGAGTAACAATTGTGTGTCTGTGCAAGTAACAATTCTGTGTCTGTGCAAGTAACAATTTTGTGTCTGTGAGAGTAACAATTCTCTGGCACTCAGTAACAATTCTGTCTGTCCCTGAGTAACAATTCTCTGGCACTCAGTAACAATTCTGTCTGTCCCTGAGTATGAATTCTGTGGCCCTGAGTAACAATTCTGTCTCTGTGCGAGTAACAATTCTGTCTCTGTGCGAGTAACAATTCTGTGTCTGTGCAAGTAACAATTTTGTGTCTGTGAGAGTAACAATTCTCTGGCACTCAGTAACAATTCTGTCTGTCCCTGAGTAAGAATTCTCTGGCACTCAGTAACAATTCTGTCTGTCCCTGAGTAACAATTCTCTGGCACTCAGTAACAATTCTGTCTGTCCCTGAGTAACAATTCTGTCTGTCCCTGAGTATGAATTCTGTGGCCCTGAGTAAGAATTCTCTGGCACTCAGTAACAATTCTGTCTGTCCCTGAGTATGAATTCTGTGGCCCTGAGTAACAATTGTGTGTCTGTGCAAGTAACAATTCTGTGTCTGTGCAAGTAACAATTTTGTGTCTGTGAGAGTAACAATTCTCTGGCACTCAGTAACAATTCTGTCTGTCCCTGAGTAACAATTCTCTGGCACTCAGTAACAATTCTGTCTGTCCCTGAGTAACAATTCTCTGGCACTCAGTAACAATTCTGTCTGTCCCTGAGTAACAATTCTCTGGCACTCAGTAACAATTCTGTCTGTCCCTGAGTAACAATTCTGTCTGTCCCTGAGAATGAATTCTGTGGCCCTGAGTAAGAATTCTCTGGCACTCAGTAACAATTCTGTCTGTCCCTGAGTAACAATTCTCTGGCACTCAGTAACAATTCTGTCTGTCCCTGAGTATGAATTCTGTGGCCCTGAGTAACAATTGTGTGTCTGTGCAAGTAACAATTCTGTGTCTGTGCAAGTAACAATTTTGTGTCTGTGAGAGTAACAATTCTCTGGCACTCAGTAACAATTCTGTCTGTCCCTGAGTAACAATTCTCTGGCACTCAGTAACAATTCTGTCTGTCCCTGAGTAACAATTCTGTCTGTCCCTGAGTATGAATTCTGTGGCCCTGAGTAAGAATTCTCTGGCACTCAGTAACAATTCTGTCTGTCCCTGAGTATGAATTCTGTGGCCCTGAGTAACAATTGTGTGTCTGTGCAAGTAACAATTCTGTGTCTGTGCAAGTAACAATTTTGTGTCTGTGAGAGTAACAATTCTCTGGCACTCAGTAACAATTCTGTCTGTCCCTGAGTAACAATTCTCTGGCACTCAGTAACAATTCTGTCTGTCCCTGAGTATGAATTCTGTGGCCCTGAGTAACAATTCTGTCTCTGTGCGAGTAACAATTCTGTGTCTGTGCAAGTAACAATTTTGTGTCTGTGAGAGTAACAATTCTCTGGCACTCAGTAACAATTCTGTCTGTCCCTGAGTAAGAATTCTCTGGCACTCAGTAACAATTCTGTCTGTCCCTGAGTAACAATTCTCTGGCACTCAGTAACAATTCTGTCTGTCCCTGAGTAACAATTCTGTCTGTCCCTGAGTATGAATTCTGTGGCCCTGAGTAAGAATTCTCTGGCACTCAGTAACAATTCTGTCTGTCCCTGAGTATGAATTCTGTGGCCCTGAGTAACAATTGTGTGTCTGTGCAAGTAACAATTCTGTGTCTGTGCAAGTAACAATTTTGTGTCTGTGAGAGTAACAATTCTCTGGCACTCAGTAACAATTCTGTCTGTCCCTGAGTAACAATTCTCTGGCACTCAGTAACAATTCTGTCTGTCCCTGAGTAACAATTCTCTGGCACTCAGTAACAATTCTGTCTGTCCCTGAGTAACAATTCTCTGGCACTCAGTAACAATTCTGTCTGTCCCTGAGTAACAATTCTGTCTGTCCCTGAGAATGAATTCTGTGGCCCTGAGTAAGAATTCTCTGGCACTCAGTAACAATTCTGTCTGTCCCTGAGTAACAATTCTCTGGCACTCAGTAACAATTCTGTCTGTCCCTGAGTATGAATTCTGTGGCCCTGAGTAACAATTGTGTGTCTGTGCAAGTAACAATTCTGTGTCTGTGCAAGTAACAATTTTGTGTCTGTGAGAGTAACAATTCTCTGGCACTCAGTAACAATTCTGTCTGTCCCTGAGTAACAATTCTCTGGCACTCAGTAACAATTCTGTCTGTCCCTGAGTAACAATTCTGTCTGTCCCTGAGTATGAATTCTGTGGCCCTGAGTAAGAATTCTCTGGCACTCAGTAACAATTCTGTCTGTCCCTGAGTATGAATTCTGTGGCCCTGAGTAACAATTGTGTGTCTGTGCAAGTAACAATTCTGTGTCTGTGCAAGTAACAATTTTGTGTCTGTGAGAGTAACAATTCTCTGGCACTCAGTAACAATTCTGTCTGTCCCTGAGTAACAATTCTCTGGCACTCAGTAACAATTCTGTCTGTCCCTGAGTATGAATTCTGTGGCCCTGAGTAACAATTCTGTCTCTGTGCGAGTAACAATTCTGTGTCTGTGCAAGTAACAATTTTGTGTCTGTGAGAGTAACAATTCTCTGGCACTCAGTAACAATTCTGTCTGTCCCTGAGTAAGAATTCTCTGGCACTCAGTAACAATTCTGTCTGTCCCTGAGTAACAATTCTCTGGCACTCAGTAACAATTCTGTCTGTCCCTGAGTAACAATTCTGTCTGTCCCTGAGTATGAATTCTGTGGCCCTGAGTAAGAATTCTCTGGCACTCAGTAACAATTCTGTCTGTCCCTGAGTATGAATTCTGTGGCCCTGAGTAACAATTGTGTGTCTGTGCAAGTAACAATTCTGTGTCTGTGCAAGTAACAATTTTGTGTCTGTGAGAGTAACAATTCTCTGGCACTCAGTAACAATTCTGTCTGTCCCTGAGTAACAATTCTCTGGCACTCAGTAACAATTCTGTCTGTCCCTGAGTAACAATTCTCTGGCACTCAGTAACAATTCTGTCTGTCCCTGAGTAACAATTCTCTGGCACTCAGTAACAATTCTGTCTGTCCCTGAGTAACAATTCTGTCTGTCCCTGAGAATGAATTCTGTGGCCCTGAGTAAGAATTCTCTGGCACTCAGTAACAATTCTGTCTGTCCCTGAGTAACAATTCTCTGGCACTCAGTAACAATTCTGTCTGTCCCTGAGTAAAAATTCTGTGGCCCTAATAACGTTTCTGTGGCCCTAAGTAACAATTCTCTGGCACTGAGTAACAATTCTGTCTGTCCCTGAGTATGAATTCTGTGGCCCTAACTAGCGTTTCTTTGTCCCTAAATAACGATTCTGTGGCCCTCATTAACAAGTCTGTGTCCCTGAGTAATGGTTCTCTGTCCCTAAGTAACTTCTCTCTGTCCCCAATTCTCGTTTCTGTGGCCCTAACTCTGTCCCTGTCCCTAGTACAGAGCGGTCTGCCTCTGTTCAATGACTGCAGGCAAATGAAGATTTCCAAAATGGCCGCTATATATACCTCGACCATTACACAGTGCTGGCTGGCTGGCTGCTGATTGGCTGATGCGATCACATGTCGTTGAGGAATGCATTATGGGGCAGCGCGCCTTGTCTGCGCGCCTTCCCCGACATCCCCGCTCCGTCGCCGCACATGTCAGCCGCCATTTTCGGAAAAATTTCGATTCGCGCGTCCGAATTAGGCTGTTTTTCGGATTCGGCACGAATCGAAATTTTTCCGATATTCGACTCGAATTCCACTTCGGATACTTCGATTCGCTCATCTCTAATTATGGTGTTCAATGGCAAATGCCAATCAACCTCTATAGCGCTGAGCAGGGAGCACAGGGCCCACTAGAGGATGTCGGGCCCTCAGGTCACCTCCATGAAGTCTGTTTCTAATTGCTTGGTCAGAGACATTCACACCAGTGGCCTGTTGGAGTTCATTTTGTAGGGCACTGGCAGTGCTAATCCTGTTTTTCTTTGCACAAAGGAGCAGATCCAGATCCTGCTGATGGGTTAAGGACCTTCTACAGCCCTGTCCAGCTCTCTTAGAGTAACTGCCTGCCTCCTGGAATCTCCTCCATGCTCTTGCTGGGAGACACAGCAAACCTTCTGGCAATGGCACGTATTGATGTCCATCCTGGAGGAGTTGGACTGCCTGTGCAAAACTAGTGAAAAACAGTCAGAAAACATGAGTAGGAAAAAATGACAGTGACCTTCACCTGTAAAACCATTACTGTTTTGGGGGATCATCTCATTGTTGCCCATCTGGAGCACCTGTTGCTAATTTCAAAGCAGCTGAAACTATTTAACAACCCCCTCTGCTACTTAACTGACCAGATCAATATCCCAGGAGTTTAATTGACTTGATGCTATACTCTGATTAAAAAGTGTTCCTTGAATTCTTTTGAGCAGTGTGTATATAGCCAAGGAAACTCTCAGTTGGTTTCAAAGAAACAAAAATAAAGCTGATAAAATGGTCCAGCCAGTCACCTGACCTGAATCCAATAGAAAATCTATGGAAAGAACTAAAGATCAGAGTTCATAGAAGAGGCCCACGGAACGTTCAAGATTTGCAGACTGTGTGCATGCAGCTAGTTTCTCCATACAGGAGGCATGTTGAAGCTGCCATTTCCAACAAAGGATTTTGTACAAAGTATTAAATAAATTTCAGTTAGTGTGTTCAATACTTTTTCCCTGTGCCATTCCATTTTATTATGCAGGACTTAATTTATGAACTGATTTCTTTCGGTTTCTTTCTATGTGTGAATTGCATGGGTTGTTACCAACATGTGGTGAAATTTCATGTCAATAGCACCTTTAGGAATACTGTATATTCACCTAGAAAAATGGTGACGTGTCCAATACTTATTTTACCCGCTGTATAAATATATATATATATATATACATATATATATATATATATATTGTATTTTATAATTTTTTTTGGACCTGAACATAGTAAATTACATATTTACAGAATCACTCTCTGTTCTATTTACTTTTGCAACTCAACTGTTTTCTAATTTTTTCTCTTAGGCTCCATTCACAAACTACCAAAACTGAAGGGAATTTGATGAAATCAAGCATTATGCAGCTACAATAATGGAGAAAACTGGAAAATCTATTGGTCTTGTATAGCATTTACTAAAGTACAGCATTAATAAATCAAATCTAAAGATAAAATACAAGAGTTTGATATTTCCATTTATGCTCCTGATAGTATTTTATGTCCAAGGGCCAATTTACTTGTTATCCACACACCTGATACTGTATCTAATGCGATTTTTCAATAAATGTACTGAAGCTAATGCAATTACCTTCTCCAAGAGGAATGAGATAATTAGGTCTTCCCTGACATCACACATCCATAAAATTTAAGTTTAATTCTTAATTTTATAGATCCATAACAATTTCATTTACTAGAGTTTTAAAAGACAGCATGACTGTTCAATTCATTCACAAACAAATTGAAAATGTACACAGACGTTTAATAAAGACAATTAAGCTGACAATAATTCATATATTAATAAAACTGAAAATGTGTGTTAAAGAATTCCTCCTCGTTATGCCAATTATTTTTTTTTAAATTTATTGACATGCAACACACAACTATAAGACACATGAATATATTATATTGATTTAGTGAAGTTATATATGAACACTGCCATGTCAATTTTTCTGCTGTTTTTAAAGATTTGTGATTATTAAATATGAATAAAAAATACATTCTTATGAAAAAAAAAACACATTTATATTTTAATAAAAGTACTTCTTGCTTGTCACAATTTAAAAAGAAAATCAAAAGCTGTTGAAGCCTTTTATGGAAGTTAGGGAAGACTTTAGATGAGGTTGAAATTCTCCCCAAAAATCTCCTAAATGTGTGTAACTTATAAATTGTATGTATAGCCCATACTTTTTTGTCTTGAATAAAGCTGATAAGGATTAGAGCATCTGTCAAGATTTGGAATTTATGTAAACAGATCAAACTGAACAAATTCCAAATGCCTCTAATATACAAAGCTGCAAATGTTAAAGAGGATATCCTCTCTCCATTTATTCACTCGGTGGTGGTGCACACATTAGTGAATAATCGGTTTACACAACATCAATATTATATTTACAGTATTGGAGCATGGCTTTCACTATTGGTTGTGGAGCTTTATATCCACATGGACTTTATTGTGTTTTTGTATGGACTACATGTCACTATTCATTTGTTTTTCATTGATCTGATCACTTTTCATAGGTATATGTGACCTCATAGTGAATATGTATTGACAAGTGGAGTTTGTAAAAATGTTATACAGAGCGCAATATTTTATATAACAAGATTTAGAATTTACTTAAACAATTGTCTTCTATATTTCTCAATTATGAACCTCCCTTAACATGGCAAGTAAATGCACTTAAAACAAGAAATGTAGACATTTTCTATCATTTCCATTGAATTTTAAACTTTGTAAAATATACAAATTTTTAAAAAATGTTTATTCTTTTTTTTTAGTTATTCGGGTTCTGACTTTTACTCCTTTTTTTAAATATTATTCTTTGTTTGGTAGAAAATGCAAGATGCTCCTGCATACCATGGCCTCTGAAAACTGTCTTATCTTGCTGCTTCAAAAGCCAGCAATCACCCCCAGGAATACACTCCACCCTGTTGTCTCTTGTCTTTTTTGCATTCCAGAACATGAAATTGGATGCACAAAGTCTGGTTTGCGTGTAAAAATGTTCACATGTGAAGTATGTCAGCACAACTTCACATCATATTGGTTAGTCAAATACCCACAGAAAAATATTTTTTGAACGTTAGGACTTATTTTTGAACATACTAGTTTAGTGAATTGGGTATTGTGAACCACTTAAAATGGCAACTGCACAGAGGAATTTTATTTCCAAAATATGAACTTTTTGGAATTATACTTTTCTTTCTTTGATAGCTATATTTATTTACATATTGTTGCTTGCTCTGAGCTCCATGAAAATTATATTTGTGTATTTTCTATCTCCAGTGCTTAGAAAATTCATACAGGACTGTGTGCAGATGGACTGCTCCAAGCAAAATGAATGCCATGTAATGGGGAATTCATCCATTCAGATGACTATTGTAGGAGCTCATTGTGCGAGTGGTGGGCAGCTTTCCGTTATGCCATTATCTACAAGTTACATTAATTTTCTAGTTACATTATACAATTTATCAAGAGTATATTCTTTATTGTAGAGATGAGGCTAAAAATAACCATATATACAACAAAACATAGCTCACTAGATGGTTTAATTTAATGTAGATCTATAGTTTCTTTTCTTCACACATATGCTTAAATACAGCTTTCAGTTCAGATTATAGCTAAACAAATAGTAATTCTAAATAGCAAATACCAGTGTTTAGACAAAAGGGGATTTACACTAAATTAGCCTTTGTCAACTTCATCATTTTAAAAATGACTCTAATTATGCCAAAAAGTGTCAATCACAAATGGCAGCCAAAGAATTTAGTCACAGCTGTTGGAAGTGCACAGTCATTGCTATGTTTTAAACATACTACATTTTGCACAAAAGAACATTCTTAACAAGTGTTAACCATAGCAAACCAAAGGGTAATGAGATTTTCAGAAATGTAATTACTGCAGGATAATTCTACCCAAAGGTAAACATTAACATCTTCCCTCCAATCATTCGCATGGCAAATGCATGCTCTATGGGAAAATGCTTTTTTTATCCACTGATAATAATAAGGGGAGGTAGAAACAATAAATGTTCTAGTTCTTAACATAGACTGAACTGAGCCACAGCACTATTGAATCAGTATTCCAGGTTTTCACCAACTATCAATCTAGCAGTAAATTGTAACCATTTATATTTTAAGAAGGAGCATGGCAAAGTATTAAGCTCAAAGCAGTAAAGATTAATCTGTGGGTACCCAGTAAAAGATACAGATAAATATTCATCTCTCTGGTGGATGAAAGGCAAAACTTTGTTCTCTTAAACAGCACATGGACCTGATGCTATCTGACACTTCTGGGTGTGTCAGATATCCTTGTTTGTGTGAGATAGCATGTGTCAGTGTGGTTCCTACTTACGGTCACTGTTTCCTGTAGTGATGTAGCAGCCGGTAGGAGAAACCATGGCACCCAGTGGGGGACACCCACAAATACAAGAGCTCTTGAAGAAAACAATGATTTATATTTCCACTTTCTGAAAAGCTGAGCATTTATGTGATTCTGTAGCAGTGATCCTGCAATTTATCTTTGTTACTGGATCACTTTAGTGCACAGTATCTACTGCATTGCCAAATGTTTTTCTTTGTTTTTCTTTATAGACTTATGAATGTTTATAACCCTTTTAATTTCTTTTTTTGTTTTATTGCATACCATTGGAGAGATTCCCCCCCCCCTCACTTCCCATCCCTGAGACATAACAAGAAGTTATAGGAAATCTCTTCAACATGAAAAGAAAACCCCTTTTTGACAGTTGTCACATATATATTTGCTGCTTGTGTGACAGGCTCATTACTTTTCAAAGAAGTCACTTAGATATAAGTCAATTTCAGACAATATGAGTTTTATTTTTAGAGAGAATCTCTCTAAGACCTATCCTCTTTTAAAATAATTCAGATGCTACAGCTGTTTTCAATGCAACTTTGATTTTGTTGAGGTGAGTTTAATGGAAACTGACCCTTCCATTCAGAGAAAGGACATGGTGAAACAAACAGTAGTTTTTCATAGAGAGGTATGAGACTGCAATAAAAAAAAGTTTGATAAAATCCTTTTTTTGTTTTTTCTCTTTAAAAAAGTTTAGTGATCCTTTTTTAAACACACTTCCAAAGCTACAAGAGTTTCCAAGGTAACAAACATGCTTGCTGTTATTCATTTGTTGGAATGTATAGGTGTGCATATTGACTCTGTATTGCAATGGTCTGTATAATGGAATGGAATGTGTTTAAAGGATCTACGCAGTTATTGAATCAAATTTAGTAAACTGTTTTATAAATGTCATGTATTTGCTACCTTTTGTCACTAGCTTTCATTCCTAACAATAAGGCATTAAGTTCCATTCACCAGAGACTGCTACAGTGTAAAATATGTATTGAGTGTTTTTTATATTGTTGGAACTATATTTACCCTGTATACACTTCAGTTTCAGAGAAAATATGTTTTAATATAAGTAAGAGCCTTGAGGGCTCAATTTGTTGGAAAAAGCCAAAAAAATTACATGCTCCAACAAATGCATGCAACAGGTTAAACACCTCAAAAAGAGTACAATAGTTATGAATGATAGGGTTTTGAAGAGGTGGGCAGAATGTTAAAATTGATAAGAATAAATTGAGATATCAAGAGATTAGTTGAAATCAGGGGCGGACTGACCATTTGGAAACTCGGGCACTGCCCGAGGGCCTGGGGCCAGTAGGGGGCCCCATGAGATGCCCCTGGTACCTTTTTCATCGGCTTTTTTGAGTTTGGGCGACACAGGGGTCCCATGATCCCCTATTGCCCGGGGGCCCCATAAGTTGTCAGTCCGCCACTGGTTGAAATGGATTCTTTTAACCATATCTCATTCATCTTTGCATAAGGCAACAAGGTTCTATTTATATTTGACATCTTTGGATCTGCATATCTTAGCCTTGGGCAAGCACTTTCCCAGACTCCCATGTTTTATCAAAAACATCTGAAATTTCTTAATAAGATCTCACAAAGATTATTTTATTTTTTTCCAAGTAATTTCTCATTTGCTTGTTTACATTGCCAGAATTGCATCTATAAAACATTCTATAACACATTCTGGTCTATGTGAGACTAACTTTGAAAACTGACCATACATGCATCAAAATTCGGCTAGTTCAGCAAGGACCAGCCAAATTTTATTCCAAGTAATTTCTCATTTTCTTGTTTACATTGTCAGAATTGCATAACTTTATTTAGGGAGTCTATAACACATTCTGGTCTATATGAGACTAGCTTTGCAAACTGACCATACATGCATCAAAATTCAACTAGTTCAGCAGGGACCAGCCAAATTTTGATCCATATGTGGCAAAAGGCTGCAGTGCTGATCTTTGTATTCTGACAGTGGAGGCATCTCTCCGCTGTCAGAATACAATAGTGAAGCGGGAAGGATTCCTTCATCCACCTTGATTGTGTGGATGGGGTAATCAGCTCAGTTTTTTTTTTTTCCATTCAGACCAGCTTCAGTCTAAATAAGCTTACCAGTCATACTATTCATATAACTTTCCAAGAGAGGAATCCTAAGAAAGACTAGACTTTAGAAGGACTAAAGATTCCCCTCTGAGACAGCACTGGAAACATATTGTGTGTGTAAACTGAAATGAAGGGTGTTGACCAGGTGGTTATTCCAGAGGGTACAAACTAAGGCACTGCTAACAGTGATGAACTGTTTTTCTAAATATATTTACAAAAAGTGGCTTAATAAAAATGTAGATGTGTTTCCTTTAACTTTAAGGCAAGCCATAGACTATGCGATTTTCACTTGATACCCCCACCAAAACTATCAGTGTTTATGTGGGAATCCCTCCCATGGAGCTATTGTATCCTCCCAGTGATGGGGGTTGTGGGGAGGTGTCCACGGTGGGAGAACACCGTGATTATTGCTAGCAACTGTAGCCGCTGGCAATAACTGCATGAAAAATCCGAAAGGCTGTTTGTTCCCAAGTCATACAACAATTGAAATGGGTACAATCAGCCTACCCATAGATGGTTCAACTTGGCTGGTTTAATGGATTGCTCTTTTCTATCCTTTCATATCAGTACATATTCAGGTTATGCATGATCTGAATCACACTGTTGGCCTGTTTAATTGGCAGGGATTTGAGCCATGGATAGCCCCGTAGGCACCATCCAACTCAACAAACTTTAATTGAAGGGGCCAGGTGATTAATTGTCAACTGAGTAGTGACTGCATTCAATCAGATGCAGTCACTGTTCAGATATTCAGAAAGCTAAGAGTGCTTCAGCTGTCTGAACACAACAGTCTGTATTGAAACCATAACACCTATTTTACTGTTATCAGAGCAGTCACCATTTTGGGTAATTTTGGGCATGATGAAGTGTCAACAAACAGCCTAAAACAAGGCTGTATTGTATGAGAGGAGGACACTGCCCAAGAAAAAAACAGCTATACCTCTATCACACGTTTTTTAATTTTTGTTAAGTTCTCACATGAGCCCACACACTGATATATTCACAACACTTTTGCATTAATTCTTTTGTTGGCTCTTAGGTCCATTTTCAGTAGTATGTGACATCTTCCCTGCTTCCCCTTGTGTTCATTTTCCATATATTCTGTTGAAGAATTCAGAAGTGGGCAGGTATTGTAATATCAGAGTAACCAGTCATATAGTGGAGAATGGACTCAACAGAGGAGAATGACAATGTTCAGCCCTGATAGAATTTGAGATGGGAACCTCTCCTTGGGTATTGCAACCTGCCTCATGAAATGGAGAACCATACTTTATCATCCTGTAAATAGTGAATTGATCTTCTTTCCATACTGTGTTTTAATAAGTGGATTTTAAGAATTTATGGAATTCTTCAACATATTATGTGTGAAGAGGAACAGTAACTCATTAACATGCCATTATTTTAAACCTAACTCCTAACCCCCTAAGCTAAAATGAATCACAACTTTGAAATCTCAACATGAATCCTAAAAATAAACTGTTAATCTTAAAGTAAACCTGTGACCATGTCAGACTAAGAAAAGCTATATAAAGCACATGCTTTAAAAAGGCTGATCATATGTTCCATGTAACCCTCAAAGAATGTAGTTGATGTACATGGAATAAATATTGCAGTAAAGTAGATATTTCATGGTCAACACAGAAACAAGATCAGGTCAAAGGTGGACCAGCATAACACAAACCTGGCAAAGAAGATGGGGGTGCTTTTAAAGTTTGGTTATGTTTATTAGCAGTGTATTACATACTTATTTCTAAACATTTATACCACCCTAATTAAACCATAAAATTTTAATTTTTTAAAGATTAGCATCACAGAAAGTAAGGTTTATTTTGAAAAGAATCATTATTGTGTTTGCCACATGTCATTTGGAATGGATCCGCTGCAATATGGATGCTGCTGCATGAAATTCCACAGCATGTGATCATTATATAAGATAATTTTTAAATGTGCCAAAGGCAACACAGATATGTGCCAGCTGCCATACACCTTTGCAGTATTTTCTTGACTTTGGGAATATGAAACTGCTCCGTAGCTTGAGCAGCGATGGTTCACTGATACTGAGCCAGGTAAAACAAATGTGTATTGTATGAAGTGATAAAACCAGTTTTATGTATGATTATAATAAAGGAAAACTGTTATGCATTTTATTATTTTAAATGACAGCAAAAAGGAAATGATTGTGCTATGTTATTATTTTGCTTATGTGTAGTTATTAATGACAACTTTACGTAAAAATTAATTGAAAAATCATTTCTGCTTATTTAGTCCTCCAACCTAAAGTGCATCTCAAGGTATTCATCACATCAGCAGCCAAGTGTGCATTGCCTAACAAGTTTGCAGTGTCATATTTTTATGATCAATTTCATATTTCATATATATAAATATATATTTATATATATCTATATATCTATAGATATATATAGATATATAGATATATATACACAGTTGTGTTCAAAATAAAAAATAATAGCAGTCAGACATCACTAACCTGATCAATCACTGTTTTTGGTAGAAATGATATTTCTACATGGCAAATAATTTACTAGCAGGTGTAGCAGAGTAATAGAAATCCAACAGACCCAACAGTCATGACATGCATGCTGCTGATTCTGTGTAATTGAATCACTAATTGAAAGGGGCATGTTCAAAATAATAGCAGTGTGGAGTTCTATTAGTGAAGTCATTCATTCTTTGAAAAACAGGTGGCAACTATTGCCCTTATTTAAGGAAGGAAGGCAGCAAATGTTGTACATGCTGGTTACAGTGCATTTCTCTCTGAAATTCTGAGGAAAATGGGTTGTTCCAGACATTGTTCAGAAGAACAGTGTACCTTGATTAAAAAGTTGTATGGAGAGGGGAAAACATATAAAGAAGTGCAGAAAATGATAGGCTGCTCAGCTAAAATGATCGCAAATGCTTTAAAATGGCAACCAAAACCTGAAAGACGTGGAAGAAAGTGAAAAACTACCATTCGAATGGATAGAAGAATAGCCAAAATGGCAAGGACTCAGCCAACAATCAGCTCCAGGAAGATCAAAGAAGGTCTAAAGTTACCTGTGAGTACTGTTACAATTAGAAGACGCCTATGTGAAGCCAAGCTATCTGCACGAAGCCCCCACCAAGTCCCACTGTTGGAAAAAAGACATGTGCTGAAGAGGTTACAATTTGCCAAAGAGCACATTGACTGGCCTAAAGAGAAATGGTGCAACATTTTGTGGACTGATGAAAGTAAGATTGTTCTTTTTGGGTCTAGTGGCCGGAGACAGTTTGTCAGACGACCCCCAAACACTGAATTCAAGCCACAGTACACTGTGAAGACAGTGAAGCATGGTTGCGCAAGCATCATGATATGCGGATGTTTCTCATACTACGGTGTTGGGCCTATTTATCGCATACCAGGGATCATGGATCAGTTTGAATACATCAGAATACTTGAAGAGGTCATGCTGCCTTATGCTGAAGAGGAAATTCCCTTGAAATGGGTGTTCCGACAAGACAACGACCCCAAACACACCAGTAAATGTGCAACATCTTGGTTCCAGACCAACAAGATTGACGTTATGGAGTGGCCAGCTCAATCCCCGAATCTTAATCCAATAGAAAACTTGTGGGGTGACATCAAAAATGCAGTTTCTGAGGCAAAACCAAGAAATAGAGAAGAACTGTGGAATGTAGTCCAATCATCCTGGGCTGGAATACCTGTTCACAGGTGCCAGAAGTTGGTTGACTCCATGCAACACACATGTACAGCAGTTCTCAGAAACAGTGCTTATACAACTAAATATTCATTAAGTGATTCAAAGGAAAGCAAAATCTTCAAACATTTTTCAGTTTATATAGTGAATGTTTGAGTTTGTAAAGAAGAATACAAACACTGCTATTTTTTTGAACAGTCTAATATTCACTTTTCTTCAATTTTTTAGAGGCACAACACAAATTTGATATATTTTTCTTCATGTTTTGATTTGGAATAGAATGTGTAGTGCTCCCAATGCATTTGTGTGTATGGAAATAAAAGCTATTAGAAGGATTTTGAGCTTTATTTACTTTTTTCAACACACTGCTATTATTTTGAGCACAACTGTATATATATATATATATATATATATATATATATATATATATATATATATATAGTAAAGTTCAGTAACAAACAAAAATCGCTTAAGTTCATATAAAAGATTTACCGAAAGTTAGGAAAGTTCATATTCAGTTGTTAGGCAGCTTCCAGCACGTGTGCAGCACTCAGACATGTTGTCTGCTCTCCCAAACTCCCACTACTCCTTCCCAGTACTAGGAGCATCCTGTCTTAAGTCCTGCTTCCTGGACACTGCTTAACCCTGTCAGGACTGGAGTCCCTGTTATCAGGGGGGAGCTCCTTTCCCAAACGAATATCTCTCTGATCCTCCGAAATTCTGGATTCCAAAAAAGAAATTACCAATACAGAGAGAAGTGTAAGTCAGTCCTCTCCTTTACGATTAAACTGTTCTAGAACCTCTCACCCTGTGCGGGCGAGAACCCCGAGTACACCAAAACTATCCCCCTTAAAGGGACCATAACCCATTTTTTTAAAATTCCATGGCTGGAATAAATAGTACACATTCTGTAAGTAAAGGGATAATAATGCTACAGATTTCTAAGAAAATGTGAGTCACTTGCCCCTTTCTCACTTAGTATTCAAAGTAACATAGATTTTATCTTCTTCCACAGGTATCAACTCAAATTACTGAACAACATTGGTTACTCTGTGTGATACTTGTATTTGTCTCCTGTTCCAATGTTAATAAGTCAGTTTTACACCTCAAAGTAACATAGATTTTATCTTCTTCCACAGGTATAACCTCAAATTATTGAACAACCTTGGTTACTCTGTGTGATACTTGTATTTGTCTCCTGTTCCATTGTTAATAAGTCAGTTTTACACCTGGTCAAAAATCTGAATGTCTGGCAATAATGTACAATCAATAACCGGTTTAAAGATGACTTGTCATAACTGATATTATGCAAGAAAATGGACATTTAGGAGTACATTTATAAAAACAGTGAATGAAATATTTAACAAACATTCACTGTGGATGAATCAATCACAGTAATTTAAAACACATGCACTAAGAAGATACACCTGCAGTAAATGATTAGTTAATATCACATTCACTTCTTTAAGAATGTAACCTCTAGTCTTGAAGCACTAAAATGCAAGGTCCACAGACATTTCTCCAGCCCTTACCTCCTTACAAATTGTCTACTGTTAGTAGGTCAAAAATGTACTTGTAAAAAAGCTAGAATTATACTTACCCTACCCTGTCTGTCACTGGGCATGATGTCACCATCCTTCTTAGGGAATGCAGAGCAGGGAAAATCTCACAAGAAGACACTCCAGTACCTCGTAAAAACAACTTTTTACAATATATCAGCGGCTCTATTCTTCAGGACCTAACTGTAAAGAATGTGATGTCATCCTCACCTAGGAGCTGCAGACAAAAGGCAGGGAGCTGCAAGGCTTGCTTTAAATTACTATAATTTTACAGCAAAATATTTAAAATTCAGGACTATAAGAGGAGCTCAATCCCATATCCCTCCACGGCCCTGATATACTGAAAGTGGTTTTAAAGGCTAAACATATTTTACCTTAATGCATTTCCTGCATTAAAGTGGTAGTGAACTCTTCGGGGGGAGAGGGAATATCCTCCCTGTGAGGAGATATCATAATCGCATCACCAACTGCATCCAGTGTGAATATTTCCTAAACAATGCAAGTTTAGGAGATATTCCCTGTACCTACAGGTAAGTGTTATTATAAGCTCCACTGTCCTTTCAGTCCCACATCTAATCCCTGTCCAAATCATGACATCCCAACCTATGCAACATCTTCAGAATACGCCCCCTTTTAACCAATGACACCACAAAGCTTCTAATTCATTCCCTGGTTATCTCTCACTTTGACTACTGCAACTCCCTCCTCACTGGATTACCTTTACATAAGCTATCCCTCTTCATTCCATCATGAATGCTGCTGCCAGACTCAACCACCTTACCAACCATTCATTGCCTAGTACCCCTCTCTGCCAATCCCTTCACTGGCTTCCACTCACCCAGTGAATAAAATTCAAAGTACTAACAACAACTTACAAAGCCACCCACAACTCGGCCACCAGCTATATCACTAACCGGTCTAAAAATATGAACCAAACCGCTCTCTTCCATTCACCCAAGACCTCCTGCTCTCTAGTTCCCCTGTCACCTCCTCCCATGCCCACCTCCAGGACTTCTCCTGAGCTTCTCCCTTCCTATGGAACTCCCTAGCCTAATCTGTTTTTACCCAACAGCCAGGGGTGTATTTAGTTTTGTGCTGCTCTGGGGCCACATAAAAATTGCCCCCTCCCCCTCCCCCATTGAGAGACCCTGACACTGACCAACACCCCCCTCCCCCACGAAGAGAGCCTGACATAGACCAACAACACCCCAGCCAAACCCAAGAGAGCCTTCAACCACCACCTCCCCCCCCCATACACTGGCAACCCCCCCATCCTTGCAAGAGAAAAGACACTCACCTTCACAGCTCCAGACCTCCCCAGGAATAAGAGTCAGGCTCTGCATACACCATCAAGCAGCCCGCAGCCTCTCTCAGATCCGACCTGGTCCCCATGCTGCCTGTGTCCCTTCTTCCATCCCTTTATTTGGGGGGGGTGAAAAATGCTGCTGCCCCCCTGAAAGATGCTGCTGCCCCCCTGAAAAATGCTGCCCTAGGCAAATGCCTTGTTTGCCTTGTGGTAAATACACCCCTGCCAACAGCTAATACCTTTTGTATCACTTGACCCTCCCACTTAGATTGTGAGCGCCAAAGAGCAGGGCCCTCTGATTCCTCTTGTCCAAATCTGTATTGTAACTGTAATGTCTGCCTTCATTTTCTAAAGCAATGCACAAACTGTTGGCGCTATAAAAACCTGTATAATAATAATAAGCTTACCTGTAGGTACAAATGTCCAAATGGAGTCCACTACCACTTTAAGGTAAAAAATGTCTCAGTGTTTGTATGGCACCCCCCCAACACTTCCTAAATATTTACCGCACTCTATCCAGCACTGCGCACGTCTTTAGCAACTCTCTTCCCTCTTCCTGCATTTACAAGACACAGAGGCAGCAGCGGAAACCATTGGCTCCTGTGCTATCAATCAAATCCTGTGAGCAGAGAATGGGGGGTAGGGCCAAACTGTGCAGTATGTGTTTATAGACGCACACAGCCTGACTTGGGAGTAAGCCTGCAAGCGGTTTCCTATAATGGCACATGGAATGGAGGAGGAGCCAAAACACCAGTGGGGGACCCCAGAAGAGGTTCAAAAACACTCTGTGCAGAACCATTGCATTGAGCAAGTAACATTTGTAACATATTATGTATCTTGTTGTTGTTGGGACATCTGTGTTTTCTCTTTTCTGAGAAATGGTTGGCTGAACAATGAGACATGGTTGGCTGAACAATCATGATCATTTCTCAGAAATCACTATTTTACTGAAAAAGTCCCTTAGCCCCTGTTTGCTTAACCATAGTTTGAGTTATTATGATAATTAATTTTTACTTGTGTCCAAGAGGTTATTGTGACGGCATCTGGTATTGAGACCATTTCTCGTGATTTGATCTTATGCTCGTGATTGAAAATCATTGTAAAAGCTATAAAATATCCATCCATGTAACCAGCTGTATCACATTGTCTCTGCATGCTCTCTGATCCAATGTACATTGTAATTCTTCAGTAAACTTATATCAGACAAATGTAATAGAATTGGCCTCGATGTCCTTCATTGAAAAGGCGTACGTAACAGTATAACATGTTTGTTGTTTTAAAAAGATTTAAGCTTTACAACCTTTTTAAGTGTGAAGAGAACAATATAGTAAAATGAACAGAAACATCCAGCTATTGACAAGAGAATCTCTGTTTTTTTATATGATTGAAGGTTTTGTGCTACTTTAGTTCACTGCATTTCACTTCATTTCACTCTGACCCCATGGGTTAACCTCCATGTGCAAGATTAACTAAGTCTAGCTACATAAGTGCAAGACGTACAAGTGCAAATTAAAAAAAAAAAATCACATTTTGAATATTGCTTGTTATAAATACCTGTAGCTATATAAAAGAAAATTTCCATTCTAAAAGTGCCAGTAGCATAGTGAAACTATTAGTACAGAACAATGATGAGGAAGGTTGGTGCTACTACCAAGGTTTCAAGAAATACAAATATGACCTGAAAGTTTTAGGAACTTTTATATGGCTGCAACCTAACATCTATGTGTTGTTGCACATTATATTCATTTTCCTTAATTGGCTTTCCCTTTAAAATCAACTCCACAACATACAGTTCAATGAGTAAATATCTGCTTCATTCCACACCTGTATATTTATGATGAACCAAATTATTCAACCCCAAAAGGCTATGCCTACATCAAGCTCTCAATATACTGTACGACCCAATATGTTCAGAGGATAAATGTGTTTTGCTGAGGGCAATAGGTTAAATTATATTATTTTTTCAAATAACAACACCAACATCATCAGCATCTTTGGGCGAAAAGAAGAAGATAAATATAGGTATCTCAGCTTTGATATCGTAATGGCACAGGTATTGTACAATGATCATGTGAGCAAAAACATTAAGAACTCGAGCCAAAAAAGAAAAATAATTACTCTTCTCTACTCCCTGGCACCTAATCCTTTGGCTGTCCTTTTTAGTGTTCGGTTAAGTAGTATACAGATGACCCTTTGTCACCTATATACTTCTTTACCCACCTCCTAAAAGAAATCCTTAACTCTAAAAGATAATGCTGACCTAACCCATAAAGGTACTTCGCAATTAGGAAAAAAAACAGGGTCTGTCAGTGCTGAGCTTCTCTCAAAAATATTAGTTGCCTGTCTATTCCTAGCTTCAATACTTTCTGAGTCACTAACATGGAACAAGAATGCAGATTACAATGAAAGAGTGAAGTCAGACCTCATGCAATGCATACTTTTTCAGGTCTATGCCCTAGCATGATAGCCAGGAAACTAGAATTTATTCAGGAGAGATCAGCAATGGCAGCCTTCTAAACATCTACAGGGTTTCTTGAACATTTAACCCGACTATAGGTATTTACCTCACCCTAAACTCACCAGGTCGCACCGCAGCAACTTCAACACCACCAGCATCTATATTCAGGCAACAAGACTGATTTTAGTGATTATAGTATTAATTTTCTTTCTAATATAGTAAATGTACTTGAGCACTGCCCAAAACAATAGTAGGAAGCCATGGCATGGGTGAGGAAGTTAGTTTACTGGAAGTAGTAGTGGTTGTGGTTGTTTCATAATGCAGTGTCAGAAAATAATCAGAATATCAGAGCAAACTGCTTTGTGCAATGTGATCTCTCCAGTGATGGATGTACCCAGTCGCAGTAATATGACTGTGAAAGGAATGATGGCTTCATCAAGTAATAACAGAATAATAGAATTGTGCAACATACTTCTGAGCCAAGAAATGTTTATTTAAGCTAAATGTGTGTGACTAGATACAAGAAAATTGAAGGATCTCTGGAGCTGTGGACATTATCACTAGACAAAATAGTGGGACACTGAAATGGCTGCTACAATAATTATTATAAGCTAAAAAATTAAGTCAGTATGCTAATGACAGGAGAGTGAGGTTTCCTATGAACCTTGCCTACCTATTGTTGTTATACTTTCCATTCCATGGATCCCTACAACAATGCTACCCTAACAGCAAAAAGTCAAGAGAAGCAGTTCTGTTTCTAAAACCCTAGGAAAAAAATGTTAGTCCAACTGCGCTCACAGTTCCAGACTTAATTTCCAGCTGAATAGTGTTCATTCTCAAAGGTCTTCTTGGACAAAGCACTTTGCAGTTTTCATCAGTCAATACAAGAGATAGACACAGAAACAAAACAAAAGGGGAAAAGAAAGCGCATCTTTCCGGCACAATGGAACTCTTTATTCAACAATATAAAAAACAATGGTAGCAGTTACACTTACATGTCATGTGTCAGAATGGGCACCCCTTATATGTCCAAACGGCAGGGGTAGAAGCTCCTATAACTGTGGCCAGCACTGTGTGGAAATATAGATGTTGTCCCACTCCTCCACCACAGAGTTGCCAATGGATCAGGCTATGATGGCACACACCTGGGCCTTTCAAAACTCAATGCAGCAGCTCTGGGTAATAGCTCCAGTGTTGCAGGGTATACCACTACACCATAGTGTCTGTGTGGTTGCCACAGCAATGCATTTTGGGGTTGAGTCCCCCCTACTCAATTCCAGACCACTGTCACAGCAGAACTGTACATGCAGTTTCAACAGGTGGGGCATGCCCCATCATAGCCCAGACCATCAGAAAATATGTGGTGAAGTAGAGGGACAACATCAACATTTCCACACACCACTGGCCCTGGTGATAAAGACTCCCCCCTGAAGGACGGCCATGTATGAGGCACCCGTTTTGACAGATGGCACATGAATGTAACTGCAAAAAGTGTTTTTATATTGTTGAATACAGTGTTTTATTGCACCAGTGAGATGAGCTTCCTTTCCCCCTTCTATTTCCAAAACCCCTTACTACCTGTGCTGACACATCAAATTCCTTTTTCAAGTTTCCTCCTTGCCATTATCATGACATCACAGCTAGTATTATGAAATAATCATTCCCAATAAGCAGTCCCTTGTAGACCTCTACACCTTCATACCTTTACATTTGTCACAGATGCCCCCAGCCCTTCACCAAAACAACCACCACCCCAGGCAATAATTGTTTTTATTTTTTTTAAATGTTCTTTGAAAGCATAGCAAAAAGAAAAAATACAAAATATGTTATTAATTAATTGCATATGGATGACTGCTAGATGGACTATGAAGAGTGAACTATACTAAATCAACTACCAGAAAATAAACATAAATGTACAATATGAATACTATTCAATGAACATCTTTCACTCCCTCTGGATATCCACTTCTACAGTTATTCTGTTTCACCTTTCTCAGACTCTCTGGGGCTGATTTATTAGGACTGGAGAGTGCAAAATAGCCAATCAGCTTCTAACTTCAGCTTGTTCAATTAACAATTAATAATACTGATTATGGCTAAGAGCTTTACACTGGATGGATTATTTTGATGTCTTGATGGATAACAAATAAAGTACTGTGATTTTACATCATACTGTGTTGGTGCTGGACTTTCACTTTTCTCATGGTTTTCTACAGTAAATACAGCATTGTCCTGGCATAGACCACACACTTTTATCCAATGGCTTTTGAAAAATTGAGGGTGTGCAGCATCATAAGCCTCTTTACTGGGATAATTTTGAGTTTCGTATAAGAGGGGTGACATTCTAGAAATGGGTAGCAGAACGATATGATGTTGTTGATTAGTGCAATACTAGAGTCTTAAATTGAACTAGTAAAATACTGGAGCTCTGTACCAGAATGATGCAATGCTGAGGTTATGCAGTAGATTGTTGTAGTACTGGAGTATTTGTATCAGTTTTTGTACATGGGTGGAGCTGCACTGATACTTTTTAAGGCTAGAATAAAAATAGAATTTTGTATTATGTGTAAAGCAGAAGCTATGAAAAAGATTGGTGTGAATCTGGAGTTTTGTAATGCACTGCACTGCACAATAGTATTGGTTCATACAAGATGACTATTGAAATACCAATTCCATAGCATATCTTAAATTTGTATTTATTAACCTATTATTTCTATGATAATTATGAGTATTACATTTCAGGACTTCAGTAAGCATAACGTATTAGGAAATAAGCTTCCGGTTGTCAGTAAAATGCACATGGTTACATGAATCATATAATTCAACTAGCACATTTTCTACTTTGTCATGTTCAATCCTATGTGAACAAAAACATTCTATAAGTACAAACGTGAACCATGCACTTAAACAACATATTTTTCTAACAAGAAAAACATCTACAAAATGTTGACGTTTGATAATATATAGCCAATAAAAGTGAAACTTCATCTTTAAAGGTGAGAATACTTCCCACATGACAGGTGGACCTACCACTCAATATATAAGAAGCTCAGAGAAAAGGGATAATGCTTTTAGGAAGTAGCCATTACCATTAATACTGTGCTTGGGTTCCTTTCAGGCAGAGAAACTTTCTTAACAGCACTGCGAGGATTCCTAATGCACTTAACTTTGCACAGCACAGACCTCTTATTGTCAGCACACCATAAAAAAGAGTAATACTAATAATACAAGGATGTTTTGTTGAGCAAGCTGCTATTAGCAACATGAATACAATGCCTAGTAACAATAACTGCACACATGAAAAGCACAGCATAATAACAAAATGCTAACTTCCAAATCTGTTATACACACAGCTGAAGTTTAACTGTACATGAAAAAAATGTTACTTGTATCTATATACAAACTTCCCACTCAGCTATAAGTACTACAAGATAAAACTTTATAATGTCTCTGTATAACTGTGCATTGTAAATTTAGTATACATCATAAAAACATCTAATGGTTATTCAGGATTTTTTTTTAACTTTGCATTCCTACCCATACACTTAGTGTTTACATTTATTTATTTATAAAAATATAAAAATATTAAAACACACATTGTATAAATGTGGATTATAAATTAAGATGGCTATAGGGAACACACAGAATGGTAAAGCTAACATTGATGTTTATATAATTTAATAAACTTTCAGCTTCTCTCAGTGACCTACAAGTATAATCTTTTGTTCAATTATTTACTAATCCACCCATTAGCTGTCCAATTTGGACAAATCAATGTTTTCAATCATGCAATTAATTTTTTTCCCCATAAATCCATATTTATTTTGTATTTTCTAATTCACAGACATCACTATCATTACTTTCAGAAATCATTAGCACACTTTCATATTAAATACTAGTAGTACTGGCTATTGATCTGCATGACCTTTGACTTTTAATATGAAGTATATCATGCATGTATAAAATACATTTAATCAGTACTGGATTAGGGCAAATTGAATTAAACATGTTCATGTTACTGTGAAAATAGTTACTACAATTCATTTCAAGTAGCCAGCAGTTTCACAGTAAACCGGGTGTTTCAAATGCTATGAGAATGCATTTATTCACAACATGTTTGAGGGGAAGAAAAGCTGTGAATATGGTTGAAAAAGAGAGAGACAGAGAGAGTATGTATGTGTGTGTGAGAATGTGAAACAAATAAGAGAAAGTGGGTTAGACTGAGAGAAAAAGAGATGGGGGAGGACATAGAAAAAGAAAGAAAAAAGAGAGAGAATAAGAAAAAAGAGGGATAGAAAAAGAAAGAGGGAGAAAGGAAGAGAGAGAGAGGAACAAAGAGATAGAAAAACCATAGTCTTAAAAATCCTTTCCATGGACTTATCCTCTACCCCCTTTATATTATCCCTTACCCCTAAAGACTGTCTTAGAGTTATCCCCCTTCTCATCCAAACTCATATAAACGCAACTGCTTTGGCAATGCTAATATGTATTTGGTCCTGTCAATAAAGCTTATTTCAATTTTAATTTGATAGAGAGAGAAAGAAAGTTAAATAGAGAGAGAGAGAGAGAAAGAAAGAAAGAAAGAAAGAAAGAAAGAGAGAGAGAGAGAGAGAGAGGGGGGGAGAGAAAGAGAAAGAAAGAAAGAAAGAATGAAAGAAAGAAAGAAAGAAAGAAAGCAAGAAAGAAAGAGTGAAATAGGGAGAGAGGTGTGAGAGAGAGAGATGAGAGAGAGAGAGGTGAGAGAGAGAGATGAGAGAGAGAGAGAGAGAGAGAGAGAGAGAGAGGATGTGTAAAGAGAAAACGAGAGCAAGAAAGTAAGATAGAAAGAAAAAGAATGGGAGGGAGAGAGGGAGAAAGTTAGAAAGAAAGGGAGTGAGATAGGAAAATAAAGAAAAAAGGAGAGTGGTAAAGAAAGAAAGAGAGCAAGAGAAAGTAAAAAAAGAAAGAGAGAAAAGGGAGGAGAGAGAGAGAGAGAAAGGGGGAGAGAAAGAAAGGGGAAAAATAGAGAGACAAAGAGATATAGAGGAAAAAACAAGAGAGAAGAAAGAAGTGATAAAAAGAAAGACAGGAGAAAGAGGGGGGGGGGAGAGAAAGAGAGAGAGTGAGGACCAAAAACAGAGGGGTAGAGAAAGAAAGAGCAAGAGAAAGTAAAAAAACGAAAGAGAGAGAAGGGGGGAGAGAGAAAGAAAGAAAGAAAGAAAGAAAAAAGAGGGAGACATTAATCTATTAGGATTCAAGGTTTTGTTAAATGGCAAACATTATCCGCCTTGAATGAATCGCATAGTATTTAGAACCATGACCTAAGTGCTTTAGTACACCGGCCAGATAATGCATTAGTGTCCTATTGACAGAGCTTAAAAAGCAATTTGTAGCAGAGACCTTTCAGCACCATGGACAGCTCTTCTACTTGTACTACAAACTAAAAGGCAGCAAGGTACAAGGCCTGACAAACACACAATTCTAACAATGGCATGCAGACAAACAATAGCAACAGCAGTCATAATGACATAAGTCGTGTGGGAGCCAAGTCCGGAGCTGAACACAGCAAAGAGAGGAGACCAGAGTCAGCCCTCCACACACAGGACACTAGAGGAGAGGATTCATGCCGGCTTACCATGTTGACTTCAGAGACCATATCAATGCTGGCGATGTCTATATTCATTCCAACAGCCACTGGAGAACCTAAAAAGAAATCAATAGGGAAACCCTCATTTTATAACCTCCACTACTTCCGACTTAATGGATATTAGCAGGCATGCCATCTGAAAGCATTACATACAGAAACTAGTAATGGCGTACAATCGATGTTTATGGAGTATTTTGCATTGTATACACTGACTATGGCTATTCAATTAATGTATTCCAAAGCAAGCATGGAACGATGATGATGATGATGATGATGAAACAATAAAAAACAGCACATTCATTAGAAATAAAACTGCCTTACCTCCAAAGTCGGGTCTTAGGCGGATGTCATACCCCTTTAATAATTTATCCACTGTCTCCTTCACAAATGACATATTCCCGGGATCATTGACACTGTGGACATAGAGAAGAATTGGTCACAGAAGGCACTAGTATAAAGGATGAGCAACATTTTCTTCTGAACTTTTTACACTTCTCAAGACATCTCTACCAGTGTATACTAAATAAAAGCTTGATAATGTCACTTTGCAGCTCCACTCACTATATCAGAAGTAAATGGTAACACTTGTGACTAAATATCTAGAAAACAGTATACAGAGTATTTTAGGAAGATCATAGTCCCCAAAAAGTAATGTGTGACCCCTTTGAGGAAGCCCCTATGGTTAGATGGGAAACCTACCTTTGGACTTAGCACACCACCACTAGGACAGAAACAGAGATCAATCCAAAGAGAAAGTGCCACATTCCTCTTGGCATGCTGGCAAATGAACAGGGGTCACCCAAATGTAAAACTCAGGGTCATCAAAAGTGAAGTGTGGTCCCTTTGAGGAAACCCCTATGGCTAGATGGGAAACCTACATTTGGACTTAGGACACCATCACAAGGACAGGAGCGGAGATCAATCCAAAAAGAGAGTTTCACATTCCTCTGGGAACAGTGGAGGCCGATAAGTGGTCCCCCAAAAGTAAGGTGTGACCCCTTTGATGATGCACCCATGGTTCCCTGGAAAACCCCTTTGAGCTCAGCACACCACCTCCACTAAACTGAAACAGAGATCAATCCAAAGAGAGTCAAATATTATTTTGGACATCCTGGGCACGCTGGGGGAAGACCAGGGGTCCCCAAAAAGCAAAAAACATGGTCCCTCCAAAGTAAAGTGTGATCCTCTTGATGAAGCCTCTGTGGAAGACTACCTTTGGGCGCATCACAAAACAGACACTAGACAGGAGCAGAGATGAATCCAAAGAGAGAATACCACATTCCTTTGAGCACTCCGGGGGCTGAAAGCAGGTCCCTCAACAGTAAAGTTCATGGTCCATCAAAAGTAAAGTGTGAGGAAGCCCCTAGAGCTCCCCGGGAAACCTATGTTTGTGCTCAGCACACCATCACTAACAGACTGGAGCAGTGGTCAATCTAAAGAGCGTTTACCACATCCCTCCTGGGACTGATCGGGGATACCCCAAAAGTAAAGCTCATGGTCGCTCAAAAGTAAAGTATGATGAAGCCCTTAGAGCTCCCTGGGTAACCTACAGTTGGGCGCAGTACACCAATGCCACCAGGACCGGAACAGTGATCAATCCAAAGAGTTTACCACATCCCAAGATCGGGGGTCCCCAAAAGTAAAGCTCATGGTCGCTCAAAAGTAAAGTATGATGAAGCCCTTAGAGCTCCCTGGGAAACCTACCTTTGGGCGCAGTACACCAATCCCACCAGGACCGGAGCAGTGATCAATCCAAAGAGTTTACCACATCCCTCCTAGGGAAGATCAGGGGTCCCCAAAAGTAAAACTCATGGTCGCTCAAAAGTAAAGTATGATGAAGCCCTTAGAGCTCCCTGGGAAACCTACCTTTGGGCGCAGTACACCAATCCCACCAGGACCGGAGCAGTGATCAATCCAAAGAGTTTAGCACATCCCTCCTGGGGCAGATCGGGGGTCCCCCTAGCCTAGAGTAAAGCTCATTAGCCCTCAAAAGTAAAGTGTGACGATGCCACTAGGGCACCCTAGGAAACTTACGTTTGTGCTCAGCACACCACCACTAGCAGGACCGGAGCAGTGATCAATTCAAAGAGAGTTTAGCACATCCCTCTTGGGACAGATCGGGGGTCCCCCAAAGTAAAGATCACGGTCCCTCAAAAGTAAAGTGTGAAGCTCCCTGGGAAACCTACCTTTGGGCGCAGCACACCACCGCCACCAGGACCGGAGCAGAGATCAATCCAAAGAGAGAGTACCACATTCCTCCGGGCATCCCGGGCACGCTGGGGAGGGCAGATCGTGACAAGTACCACCGTCTTTACGGTTCTAGAAGCTGAGCCTTACATCCGAACTTGTTCTCCAGATTAAGGCAAGCCTCAGTGAGCAGCATTAGGCGTCAGAGCAAAGGAAGTTCCTGGAGTCATCAAGGGAATAGTGACTGTGGAGGGAGGAGATAGTTATGTCATGAGCAGGACAACTGGGGTGTCAGTGTGATCAATGCAGGACAGCTGGATCCTCACTCCTCTATCTCGCCTCATCAAAAATCAAATCAGTAAATAAATACAAGTCCATCACGTTTTGTTTTTCCCTTTGATCTTCCAAGTCCTAGGCTTTAAAAGGAGTCTCCATCTGTGTTCAGCACCATGGTAGAAGGAAGGGACCTAGATTGATGATGAAGAAGAAGAAGCATGTAGCAGTCATGCCTTGCTGGTATCCCTCCAGCCACTGCTGACATTTTAGGCATGGGAAGGCAGGCAAGCAGATGGGGAGAAGTTTCCAAGGGGGGCACCTGAGATGAAATGGGGTGATGAGAGATCTGCAGCACCATCAGCACCGGTCTACACTGAGCCCATGGCCATGTGAAGCGGACTGTGATCGTGGGAGGGGGCCCCTTAATCTCCGACAAGCACAGCCCACACTCATCACAAGCCAAAGCAGACTCAGCACTGCAGCAACAGAAGCAGAAGCAGCAGATTTTTCCCTCCCCAGTCAAGGAACACAAGACATTGCTGCAGTCCTAGATTCCTGGCTAAAGTCCTGAGGCTGGGGAAAAAAACGACACGTGTGTGAGAAGCAGAGCACAGGGACGTGGCAGCAGGACACACCGACAGGACCTGGGGCAAATGCCGCACTGGGGATCCTCAGCGCTCTTCTGCCATTTGCTGCTGAAAGACCATCTGGCAGTGTATGGAGCGATCCGGAGTGCCGGGGACTGCACACTCACATCTAGTCCCCGCTGACAGCGATGACAGCTCCTTCTGTCTGTCTGCCGCACAGCCACCAACACAGCCCCTCACTCTGCTCTATTCGTCTCGCGTAACACGCCGATTTCTCCAAATGAGTTGAAAGGGAGTTTCTTCATCTGATTAGAGCCGTGACTGTTCTAGTCATAGCATCCCAGTGCCTTGGAGATAGCACGCCTTAAAGCCCGCCGCATGCATCAAATAGGATTCCCCTAATTGAACTTGGCTAATCCTCCTACGTTCTGTAGTACAACTGACCTCAGCATTGGCTGCCATCACACTGCTGTACAAGGCAGGAGGGGGGAGAGGAGTGCCAGGGGTGGACTGACACTTCAATCCCATCTCCACACTCCCAAAAACTGAATTATGGAAAAGACTGGTTTGAGGGTTGCTGGAAAATTGAAATAAAAGAGTTCATTTACTAAAGTGCAAATAAGCAGTTTGCACTTTGCAGGGGGATTTTCATATAGCTAGGGCAGAGATCCTCAACCTATTTTCAGTCAAGACACCCTTTAAAATTATAGACAGTCCCAAGGCACGCTTTTAAATGATGAACAGTCACAAGGCACCCTTTGAAATGATGGGCAGTCCTGAGGCACCCTTTAAAATTATAGACAGTCCCAAGGCACCCTTTCAAATGATGAACAGTCCCGAGGCACCCTTACAATTATAGACAGTCCCAAGGCACCCTTTCAAATTATGGACAGTCACAAGGCACCCTTTTAAATTATGGACAGTCCCAAGGCACCCTTTGAAATGATGGGCAGTCCCAAGGCACCCTTTAAAATTATAGACACCCTTTAAAATTATAGACAGTCCCGAGGCACCCTTAAAATTATAGATAGTCCCGAGGCACCCTTTAAAATTATGGACAGTCCTGAGGCACCCTTTAAAATTATAGATAGTCTAGAGGCACCCTTAAAAATTATGGACAGACCCGAGGCACCCTTTAAAATTATAGATAGTCTCGAGGCACCCTTTAAAATTATGGACAATCCTGAGGCACCCTTTAAAATTATGGACAGTCCTGAGGCACCCTTTAAAATTATAGACAGTCTCGAGGCACCCTTAAAAATGATGGACAGACCCGAGGCACTCTTTAAAATTATACACAGTCCCGAGGCACTCTTTAAAATTATGGGCAGTCCCGAGGCACCCTTTGAAATTATAGACAGTTTTGAGGCACCCTTTACAATTATGGACAATCCCATGGAACCCTTTAAAATTATGGACAGTCCCAATGCGCCCTTTAAAATTATAGACAGTCTTGAGGCACCCTTTAAAATTATGGACAGTCCCGAGGCACCCTTTAAAATTATAAACAGTTCCAAGGCACACTTTAAAATTAAGGGCAGTCCCAAGGCACACTTTAAAATTAAGGGCAGTCCCAAGGCACCCTTTAAAATTATGGACAGTCCCGAGGCACCCTTTAAAATTATGGACAGTCCCGAGGCACCCTTTAAAATTATAGACAGTCTCTAGGCACCCTTTAAAATTATGGACAGTTTTGAGGCACCATTTAAAATTATAGACAGTCCCAAGGCACTCTTTAAAATTATGGACAGTCTTGAGACACCCCATTCTAAAATAGCTGTCCATAATTTTAAAAGTGTGCCCCATTCTAAAGTGTGAAAAACGATTCTAATAGTTTTATATAACACAGCAACATCCATCCAACATTAGAGGTGATTTATTCTTCCAAAGCAAATACACTTTTGCACACTGGTACTGACTAGTATTCTAGTGTTTCTCTTCTCCCTCAGTTTTTTTCCATTACTGAGCTAATGTGACCCTTAGCACTGATGGACCACTCCATTAGTGCTGGGGTCACATTCACTCAGTGATGTGAACCCAGGACTGCTGGAGGGTCAAACTAGTATGCTGTGCAGGCAGTTGACAACCTCCTTATCAACTAATGATGTCACTGGTTGTCAGGATGCCGGCAGCAAGAAGGTGGTAATGGTGCACAATTAAAACCTGTGACTTTGTGTAACTAAAAGGCAGGCTCGTTCCACCTGCTGGCTTGTATACAAATGTTGGGCAATTTTTTGACATTTTGCAAAGGCACCCCTGAAAAAACTTCAAGGCATCCCAGGATGCCCGAGCACCCTGGTTGAGAAAGGCTGAGCTAGAGGATGTACACTTTTTCCTTGGTTTAGTGCAGGGGTCTCCAAACTTTTTACACAAAGGGCCAGTTTACTGACCCTCAGAGCTTAGGCGGGCTGGACTGTAGCCATTGGGAGTAGAAAATTCCACGGCATCAGTGCCCCATCATTGATTTTAAAGGGAAGAATAGTGTTCCATTGTTGATGTCAGTGAGAAGAAAAGTGCTCCATTGTTGATATCAGTGAGAAGTATAATGCCCCATTGATGGTGTCAGTAGGGCAAATGGTGCTCCATCATTGGTGAAAATTGGTGGAATAACACTTGTTTAGTGCATGAGATAAAACTCTGTTAATGTGTAAGGCTCCGTTCACACCTATGCAGTTTGCTTTTTGTCCATTTTGCAGAGCTTTTCGCAGTTCCTTTCATTTTTTTGATGTGTTTTTGACACGTTTTTCCAACATTTTGCATTTTGTTCAGCTTTTTTTTGTTAACCACTTGCCTACCGGGCACTTTTACCCCCTTTCAATTTTCAGCTTTCAGCACTCTCATACTTTAAATGCCAATTGCGCAGTTATGCAACACTGTACTCAAACTAAATTTTTATCATTTTTTGAGACAGTGCTTTCTTTTGGTGGTATTTGATCACCACTGGGGTTTTTATTTCAAACATTTTTTTTTTCCAAAAACATTTTTTTTCATTGAAATGTAAGCTTCAGGTACAAATGTTGCACAGTAACAAATAAGTGAAACAGTACAGTCATTACAGCGATTGAAATGTAATGAGACATTCAACACATAAATGCGAGGGGAGAGAAAACACAAAGAAAAACAAATGATCAATATGTTGTCAAATGTCTAGGTCGATAGCACCTCCATACACTGTTTGACTTTGACATATGGAGTAATATGATTTCATATCCAGATTCTAGTAACCCTAATGAGTTGAAAAGGAAATCTCCCACTGTTCCTTTCCTTTGAAGCTCTCATAACCTAGTGGGGTGGATATACCATCTGACCTGGGCAGTAAGCACGTGAGTACATAAGCAGTTCAGGGAGCTCATATGATTCTGGGCTTAAAGTAAACCTATTGTGCTGTGGCCAATGCTGCCCCCTGATTTGTTTTATTGGTCCGATTCGATGGTAATCCACCTTCATAGTGTTGGGGAGGAGGGGGTTGGGATTAAAGGGGGAACATGAAAACAGAAAAAGAAGTAAGAAGGAAGCAGTATGGTATAATAGAAGGGGATCTTGTATTGGCCCTCTGAGAATTGGTTGATCCCAGTCCCTATTTACCAACTCCACCCCCATATCAGTCCCAAAATGGATCAGGTATCAGAGAAAAAGGCAGATCGTGAGAGTGAGGTTGGTCAAAAATGGTCTCCTGTTTAGGAGAAGAACAGTGAAAGAAAGCGGGGAATGTGGTCCGAGAGTCAATAATAGTAGGCTGAAGGGTGATTACTCGAGCTGTTGTTCTAAAGCTATTTGAAGATGTTGCTATTAGTCTACAGTATCACAATAGAGTTCAGTGGATTTGAAATGAATCCAACACATCCAAGTTTTAAAATATAGACAGTGAATCTTTGGCCATATGTATAAGTTCCTCCATCTCCTCCATCCTGTTATTCGTCTAAACCATTCTTTAAGCGATGGAACCAGTGATGAGCCCCAATGTACTGGTATACAAGTCCTTGCTGCGTTCACTAGAGGCTTATGGTAAGTCCATCTTAGTGTAGGCGAATAGTGCAGTAGATACTGGGCAGGTGAGAAATCTAGCAAATCTGAAGTAATCTGGCTTATTATTGTGCGTACATTCGACCAGAAAGATTGGAGCATGGGGCATTCCCACCACACATGTAGGATTGTGCCCACCGCCTGGAGGCATCTCCAGTACTTGTCTGGTAGATTCGGTTGATCTTATGTAGCTTGTGTGGGGTTCTGTACCATCTAGATAACAGTTTATAGTTAGTTTCCTGTGCCAAGACATTCACTGTACCTTTATGTGCCATATGAAATATTTGGGTCCAGTTCTCAGGAGACAATTCCATTTGCAGGTCTGCAACCATTTTGGACAGACTATCCCCGCATCCGCGGGTATGCAAGCATCCAGGACAGCATGTACCATGGATATGACATGGCATTGGCGTTCAGATTTCAAGCACAGTTTTTCAGAAGGTGTCAGACCACGTGACACATGTGTCAAGTATGGCAGGGACACAAGGAGTGCCGAAGCTGAAAATAAGACCATGGAAGGATTTGTTTTGTCGGTGGTAGCTCCGTAAAACGGTTCCGATCCCTCAATCTTCCCGCTATTTCAAGTATTTTGAAAAAAAAGTTTTTCTTACTTTCTATTATAAAGTTTTGTAAATAAGTAATTTTTCTACTTCACTGATGGCCACTGATAGGCTACACTGATGAGGAGTCACTGATGGGCACTGATGAGGCTGCACTGATAGGCGGCACTGATGGACACTAATATGTGGCACTGATGGGCACTGGTTCAGCTGATGGGCACTGATTGGCACTGATTGCCAGCACACATGGGCGCTATTGGCCGCACTGATAGCGCTACACTGATTATCAAGGCACGGATGATCAGTGCACTGATGATTAGTGTAGATGTACCCCTGTGAAATGCTGCTTATCGGCTCTCCTCTCCTCATGTGCTATCAGCATGAGAAGAGGACTGCCGATAACTGGCATTTCCTATTCACCCTGTGATTAACTGTGATTGGACACAGCTGGTTACATGGTAAAAGCAGCTGTGATTGGCCCGTTCCTTAGTCATGTGATCAGCTGTGTCGGAAGGGCACAGCAATCACAGATCGCGTGCAGTGCGTGCTCCAGGGGGCGCGCAGCGGGTGTGGTTCTCAGAGGACATCCACGGACACCCTCCCAGAACTAGCCGACTGTGCTGTGGCCATCTTTGGCTATAGCACGGTTGGGAACTGGTTAAAGTGGAATTATTTTTGTTGCTGGGCAGAAAAAAAATGCAAAAGGTAAAACACGGCAAAAACACACTACCATGCATTTCAGCAGCTTCTCCTTTGAACTCTATTGTAGCAAAAACACTGCTTTTTGATTGTAGGGCCAGTTCACACTACATGCGTTTCAGTTGCTTTTTTTCTGCATCCGAAACACACAAAAAGTAGGTTATATGGTTGTCAATGTCATAGTTCACATCAGTGCTTGCAGTTCCAGTGCATTCCAGTTGCAGAAAAAGAAGTAGAACATGCTGCATTTTTTCTGCACAGAACTGTACTGGAAGGTGGTAAAACACATCAAAAATGCACCAGAACGCACCAAAATGCACCAAAAATGCACTGGAACGACTGTCCTTATTTAAATCAAAGAAAAAGAGAGGGGGAAAAATGAACTGGAATGCATAAAAAATATACTGGAACACGTCAAAAATGTATCAAAAATGCACAAGCAGAACTGCATTCGGAACGCAACTGGACTGCGTTTCTATAGTGTGAACTGACCCTTAAAAAAGTCACTGATCCTTTCCAAAAATGCAGCAGCTCAAAAGCATAGATGTGAACATGTTCCCTAGGAAACCAAATTAAATGGACTGTAGTGCGTTTCTGCAAAAAGCACTAAAAACGCATTGGTGTGAACGGAGCCTTATTAAACCCAGGCACCTGAATTCATTCTCTCTGGTCTCCCACAGTACACAGAACATGGAAATGCAATTATTTTAGTAAATATAAACTGCTAAATACTTTTTCTCATCAGCAGTTAGAGCAGTATTGTGACTTCTATCAGTGTCCAGCAGAACACTGGTTAAAGCTTGCAGGAGGAGTTTTCTTTCTGCTCTAGGAGGATGCAGAACCCCTGACCTCTGGACAGTGCTGATTGGCCCTGTGCTGATCACATGCACTCTCCCAAGAAAAAAAAACTTATCTAGTAATACACACCAAACTGAGCATGTTTAGAGTGTCTCCACATGATATGTCTTTCAGGAGATAAGGGTGGGGGGCACTGGAAGAAGGAGAGGATCAGAGAAGTCAGGATCAAACCGCCTTTTTACACAATGCAGAGGATTAACCCCTTAGGTTCCACAGTGAGTATAACAAGCATATACTCACTGCATATACAGACTGATTTTAGTGTTGTGGGTTTAGTAACACTTTTAACTGCTATCATCCAATCATGGGCAAACAAAAATCCAATAGGGGGAATTTACTAAAACTGGAGCAGACAGATTCTAGGTCAGCTGTGTATAGTAACCAATCAGCTTCTACCTTCAGCCTGTTCAATTAAAGGGTAACTCCACTTAGAAACAAAATACACCGGCCACTTTATTAGGTACTGAAAATGAATTGTGGGTATAGCGAGCGCTCAGAAAAACCAGCCGCTGGAACACTTCAAGGGATCACTAGACCTCATAACAAAGACATTATACATATATATAGTGCAGCGCTGTAATGTGATAAAATTAGTATAAATTTGTTCATAGAGTCTTTCTTGCAATAATAAAACCAAATATGTGCAGGCCTTCTCCTCATTAGGTGACTGGAATCAAAATAGCAAAAATGCGCTCTTCTCGACCGCACATTTTAAATGCGCCTGTGTATGATATTATCCAGAAGACCAGCCAGGTATGCAGCTCCAGAAACCACACGGATCCTCCCTCTCAAACACTGACATCCGCCTTGGGTGTAGCAATACCTCCAGATCCAGAGACCCTCTCGCCCCAAATGATAGGTAGACAGGGATCCCCCTTCTGGTTCCAGGTACCCCAAGAATGGAAGATGTAAATCTGCAACCCTCCAACAGGAGAGTCAAGAAAAAAGGGGAACGCCATTAGTGTCCTAGTTTCAAAACTTTATTGGAGCAAAAATCATGATGCCTGGGTCACATGCACATACACATACATATACCATTAGCCAATAACGGACAGGTAGGTATGAGATCAAAAATTGTACTAACCCGGCAATAGTAAAGATCAAAGACCACTGGACCTCCTCGTGGTCTCAGTGGTCAGGAAGTCACACTTGCTACTGGCTCCTCCTGAGGCCTTTCGTGCTAAATGCACTTCTTCAGAGGATGGACGCCACTAGCAGTGTGACAGCCAGACTTCCCTTTAAACGCGGTTCGCGCATGCGCGAAAATCCCGCTCTATCGTCCAAAGTTAAAAGAAGCGGTACTGCGCATGCGCGAATAGCCGCCATTTTGCCGTAGATCGCGGCTGTGCAGTATCAAACTGCGCATGCGCCGCCCGATCGCCGCCATATTGCCATGGATCATAAACAGCAGGAAATTCACAGCTGCTGCTAGAAATATACAGAATAGAAAGGCAGGTACATACTTAGATGCTGGTTCCTCATATATGGATGGGTACAGATACCTTCCCACCCCAAAAGGAAAGACCCGACCTAGAGCCACTTGTCAAAGTACAATGTATATGGGGGAATGCACCAATAGGTGCCGCAGAAGCCCTCTTTATAATGATTACTATCTCCATGGCATAGGGGCTATATTCCGTTATCCATAAATGAAATAATAAAACTAGACATCAAAACACCAAAAAATTTAACACACAGTAAACAATAAAGAATTATATACACAATAAAGTATACATATAATAAAAAACTTTTGAACACCCCAAAATTGCATATAGGCATCGTAAATTAAATTGGGGCATAATCTGTTAGTATAATAAAATTACCCAATTATGGGTCATAATATCCTAGTACCTTGTGGTTATATACTAGGGGCTAGTGTGAAAAGGGTGTTAATAACACAGGTTTGGTAGTCCTATATTATAAAAACTATATCCCATTTCACCAATTATAGCTCCGTACATTGTCCAGAACTAAAAAGGTCTATTCACATGCTACGTACTAAAATACCTTGGTAGGACCATAAACAATCATAATCATAAAAAACTACATAAATAAAAAATATATAAAAATCTCTGCACTATACTGTATTCCGAAATTATGGGAGAAGTCTCCATGTCCTAGCTATTGGCAATGAAGCAATTGATATCTACCTCCACATTGTGTCCATGAGGGTAAAGGGTGCGTAATTCATAGACCCAACGAGTCTCAGCCTGCGAGACTGTCCTGGTCTTATGAAGTCCCCTCCAATGCGGTGACACCATCTCTATACCCACAAACTTTAAAGAGGTGGGGTCGCTATTATGGAACAGTCTAAAGTGGTTAGATAGCGAATGGTCCTTATAACCTTTTTTGATGTTGGCTACATGCTCCCGCAGACGGTCCCTCAGGCGCCTGGTTGTCCGCCCCACATACTGCTTGTTGCAGGGACAACTGAGGAGGTAGACTACAAACTTGCTATTACACGTTATACACTGCTTAATGGCATAAGACTTCCCAGTTGATGTTGAGGCAAACATGTCTATTTTCTTTTTACGAGAATTATCACACCTGCATATGATGCATTTGTTACACGGGTAGAATCCCTTTAGATCCCCGAAGAAAGAAGTTTTCACAGGGGGATTCACAACATTTGGTGCAATACGATTTCTCATGGCCGGAGCCCTCCTAAACATAATCTCAGGCTTATTAGGTAATATTTGTGAAAGGACAGGGTCCATTTTCAAAATATCCCAGTTCTTCTTTATAAGTCTTCCCACCTGTTTATATTGCACTGAAAACGTTGTTACAAAGGGACATACTTTCTCATTTGTTCTTTGTGATTTATGCAAAAGCATCTCTTTCCTGTCAAGGCCCGCAACCTTTGTCAAAGACTCATCAAGCTCGGGTTCTTTATATCCTTTCTCAAGGAATCTATTTTTAAGAATATTCGCTTGAGACCAATACGTCTCCAGATCCGTGCAGTTTCGTCTTATCCGAGTGAATTGGCCCTTCGGTATGTTTCTCAGCCAATTTGGATGGTGACAGCTACTCACAGGGATATAGCTGTTACGGTCGGATACCTTAAAGAAGGACTCAGTCACTATCCTCCCATTATTTTTCTTAAGTGTAAGGTCCAAAAAATCGATCTGGTGTCGACTATAGGTATAGGTCAGATGAATATTTAGGGTGTTATTATTCAATGTCGTGAAAAAATTGTTAAGCGCACTTTCCTCTCCATTCCAGAGGAGGAGGATGTCATCGATATATCGCTTGTATAATACCAGTTCCGGCCAATCTCTGGCATAGATGACATCCTCCTCCCATCTGGACATGAAGAGGTTGGCGAGGCTGGGGGCAAACTTTGCCCCCATTGCAACACCCTTGATCTGTAGGTAGTATGATTGATTATACCAAAAATAATTATGATACATGGCAAAATGTAACAAATCTAGGATGAAGTGCCTCTGTATTCCTGATAAATGACTGCAATTGGTTAGGTAGAAATCGGTAGCTTCCATGCCATCTGTGTGATTGATGCTGGTGTATAAGGAACTGACATCCGCTGTAACCAGAAACATATCAGGTGATGTGTTTATTGCGTCAACTTCATCAAGGACCTCCTTAGTGTCTCTAACAAATGAAGGAGTTTCGGCGACCAATGGTTGCAGGTGGAAATCAATATATTCCCCAATCCTGGATAGTAATGACCCTATCCCACTAATTATGGGTCGGCCCGGAGGATGTACCGGGTCCTTGTGTACCTTCGGGAGGATGTACAATATGGGAAGTTTTGGAGCCACCGGGCATAGAAAAGCCTTCTCCTTCTTATTAATAATTCCATTCACAAAGCCTTTTTTAATAATGGCTAGGAGAGACTTTTTATAACCTATAAGGGGATCACTAGGTAGAAGTCTATAGGTGGAATCATCCTTCAACAATTTACTGACCTCACCCATATAGTCGGCCTTATTCCAGACCACCACTCCACCACCCTTATCAGCTGGCCTGATCACAAGATCTTTCTTTTCCAAGAGAGTCTTAATGGCCAACCTGTCACTGGGGTTATCATACACCCATTTTACAGGCATACTTTCCAAATCCCTTAGAACTTTCTCCTTGAAGACGTTCAGATAGGAATGCGATTGTGGAGGGGGATTAAAGGTGGATGCATTCTTTAAATTAGAATGAACCATGTCCAAGGGAGGCTGATTCCCTAAACTAGGTCTGTTAAAAAAGTATTTTTTGAGGGACAATTGTCTAATAAATTTGTGTACATCCACATAAGTGTTAAATTTATTCATCCGTGTAGCAGGGGTATATTTTAACCCTTTATCAAGCAGGTCAAGCTCCTCCTTAGTCAGCTCAACGCCACTCAGGTTAAAAATACCTTGACCTTTCACACCCGTCTCTTTTTTGGAGTGTCCTCTCGTTCTCCTTCCTCCTCTCTTTCCCCTTCTATGTCTCTCCTTTTTCGTGGTTGACCTGTCCCTAAAAAAGACTGTTTAGCTTGATTATGTTGTTGGGAGGGGTTTTGATGTATTGGAGGTTTGGTACTGCCCTGATTTGTGGAATTATTACCTGATCTGTTATAATCCTGACGTTTAGGGTAGTAAGGACGATTCTGATTGTCCTTACTACCCTACCCTACTGTACTTTTTTAACAGACCTAGTTTAGGGAATCAGCCTCCCTTGGACATGGTTCATTCTAATTTAAAGAATGCATCCACCTTTAATCCCCCTCCACAATCGCATTCCTATCTGAACGTCTTCAAGGAGAAAGTTCTAAGGGATTTGGAAAGTATGCCTGTAAAACGGGTGTATGATAACCCCAGTGACAGGTTGGCCATTAAGACTCTCTTGGAAAAGAAAGATCTTGTGATCAGGCCAGCTGATAAGGGTGGTGGAGTGGTGGTCTGGAATAAGGCCGACTATATGGGTGAGGTCAGTAAATTGTTGAAGGATGATTCCACCTATAGACTTCTACCTAGTGATCCCCTTATAGGTTATAAAAAGTCTCTCCTAGCCATTATTAAAAAAGGCTTTGTGAATGGAATTATTAATAAGAAGGAGAAGGCTTTTCTATGCCCGGTGGCTCCAAAACTTCCCATATTGTACATCCTCCCGAAGGTACACAAGGACCCGGTACATCCTCCGGGCCGACCCATAATTAGTGGGATAGGGTCATTACTATCCAGGATTGGGGAATATATTGATTTCCACCTGCAACCATTGGTCGCCGAAACTCCTTCATTTCTTAGAGACACTAAGGAGGTCCTTGATGAAGTTGACGCAATAAACACATCACCTGATATGTTTCTGGTTACAGCGGATGTCAGTTCCTTATACACCAGCATCAATCACACAGATGGCATGGAAGCTACCGATTTCTACCTAACCAATTGCAGTCATTTATCAGGAATACAGAGGCACTTCATCCTAGATTTGTTACATTTTGCCATGTATCATAATTATTTTTGGTATAATCAATCATACTACCTACAGATTAAGGGTGTTGCAATGGGGGCAAAGTTTGCCCCCAGCCTCGCCAACCTCTTCATGTCCAGATGGGAGGAGGATGTCATCTATGCCAGAGATTGGCCGGAACTGGTATTATACAAGCGATATATCGATGACATCCTCCTCCTCTGGAATGGAGAGGAAAGTGCGCTTAACAATTTTTTCACGACATTGAATAATAACACCCTAAATATTCATCTGACCTATACCTATAGTCGACACCAGATCGATTTTTTGGACCTTACACTTAAGAAAAATAATGGGAGGATAGTGACTGAGTCCTTCTTTAAGGTATCCGACCGTAACAGCTATATCCCTGTGAGTAGCTGTCACCATCCAAATTGGCTGAGAAACATACCGAAGGGCCAATTCACTCGGATAAGACGAAACTGCACGGATCTGGAGACGTATTGGTCTCAAGCGAATATTCTTAAAAATAGATTCCTTGAGAAAGGATATAAAGAACCCGAGCTTGATGAGTCTTTGACAAAGGTTGCGGGCCTTGACAGGAAAGAGATGCTTTTGCATAAATCACAAAGAACAAATGAGAAAGTATGTCCCTTTGTAACAACGTTTTCAGTGCAATATAAACAGGTGGGAAGACTTATAAAGAAGAACTGGGATATTTTGAAAATGGACCCTGTCCTTTCACAAATATTACCTAATAAGCCTGAGATTATGTTTAGGAGGGCTCCGGCCATGAGAAATCGTATTGCACCAAATGTTGTGAATCCCCCTGTGAAAACTTCTTTCTTCGGGGATCTAAAGGGATTCTACCCGTGTAACAAATGCATCATATGCAGGTGTGATAATTCTCGTAAAAAGAAAATAGACATGTTTGCCTCAACATCAACTGGGAAGTCTTATGCCATTAAGCAGTGTATAACGTGTAATAGCAAGTTTGTAGTCTACCTCCTCAGTTGTCCCTGCAACAAGCAGTATGTGGGGCGGACAACCAGGCGCCTGAGGGACCGTCTGCGGGAGCATGTAGCCAACATCAAAAAAGGTTATAAGGACCATTCGCTATCTAACCACTTTAGACTGTTCCATAATAGCGACCCCACCTCTTTAAAGTTTGTGGGTATAGAGATGGTGTCACCGCATTGGAGGGGACTTCATAAGACCAGGACAGTCTCGCAGGCTGAGACTCGTTGGGTCTATGAATTACGCACCCTTTACCCTCATGGACACAATGTGGAGGTAGATATCAATTGCTTCATTGCCAATAGCTAGGACATGGAGACTTCTCCCATAATTTCGGAATACAGTATAGTGCAGAGATTTTTATATATTTTTTATTTATGTAGTTTTTTATGATTATGATTGTTTATGGTCCTACCAAGGTATTTTAGTACGTAGCATGTGAATAGACCTTTTTAGTTCTGGACAATGTACGGAGCTATAATTGGTGAAATGGGATATAGTTTTTATAATATAGGACTACCAAACCTGTGTTATTAACACCCTTTTCACACTAGCCCCTAGTATATAACCACAAGGTACTAGGATATTATGACCCATAATTGGGTAATTTTATTATACTAACAGATTATGCCCCAATTTAATTTACGATGCCTATATGCAATTTTGGGGTGTTCAAAAGTTTTTTATTATATGTATACTTTATTGTGTATATAATTCTTTATTGTTTACTGTGTGTTAAATTTTTTGGTGTTTTGATGTCTAGTTTTATTATTTCATTTATGGATAACGGAATATAGCCCCTATGCCATGGAGATAGTAATCATTATAAAGAGGGCTTCTGCGGCACCTATTGGTGCATTCCCCCATATACATTGTACTTTGACAAGTGGCTCTAGGTCGGGTCTTTCCTTTTGGGGTGGGAAGGTATCTGTACCCATCCATATATGAGGAACCAGCATCTAAGTATGTACCTGCCTTTCTATTCTGTATATTTCTAGCAGCAGCTGTGAATTTCCTGCTGTTTATGATCCATGGCAATATGGCGGCGATCGGGCGGCGCATGCGCAGTTTGATACTGCACAGCCGCGATCTACGGCAAAATGGCGGCTATTCGCGCATGCGCAGTACCGCTTCTTTTAACTTTGGACGATAGAGCGGGATTTTCGCGCATGCGCGAACCGCGTTTAAAGGGAAGTCTGGCTGTCACACTGCTAGTGGCGTCCATCCTCTGAAGAAGTGCATTTAGCACGAAAGGCCTCAGGAGGAGCCAGTAGCAAGTGTGACTTCCTGACCACTGAGACCACGAGGAGGTCCAGTGGTCTTTGATCTTTACTATTGCCGGGTTAGTACAATTTTTGATCTCATACCTACCTGTCCGTTATTGGCTAATGGTATATGTATGTGTATGTGCATGTGACCCAGGCATCATGATTTTTGCTCCAATAAAGTTTTGAAACTAGGACACTAATGGCGTTCCCCTTTTTTCTTGACTCTCCTGTTGGAGGGTTGCAGATTTACATCTTCCATTCTTGGGGTACCTGGAATCAGAAGGGGGATCCCTGTCTACCTATCATTTGGGGCGAGAGGGTCTCTGGATCTGGAGGTATTGCTACACCCAAGGCGGATGTCAGTGTTTGAGAGGGAGGATCCGTGTGGTTTCTGGAGCTGCATACCTGGCTGGTCTTCTGGATAATATCATACACAGGCGCATTTAAAATGTGCGGTCGAGAAGAGCGCATTTTTGCTATTTTGATTCCAGTCACCTAATGAGGAGAAGGCCTGCACATATTTGGTTTTATTATTGCAAGAAAGACTCTATGAACGAATTTATACTAATTTTATCACATTACAGCGCTGCACTATATATATGTATAATGACTTTATTAGGTACACCTGTTCAATTGCTTGGCAATACAAATTGATAATCACCCAATCATATGGCAGCAACTCAATGCATTTGGGCATCTAGATGTGATGAAGTTGACTTGCTGAAGTTCAAACCGATCATCAGAATGGGGAAGCTCCATGAGCAGGGCCCTCCAATTCCTTCTGTATTGAACTGTATTGTAATTGTACTGTCCCCCTTATATTGTAAAGTTCTGCGCAAACTGTTGGCGCTATATAAATCCTGTATTATAATAATAATAATTTAAGTGACTTTGAGCCTGGATTCACCCTTGTGTGGTGTGGCATATCGCATGTGATTCGCACAGCAACTGCACCGCATTCCTGTGCAAATCACATGTGAAATCTGTGCTGTGCGATTTGATCCATACGGAATTCGCACAGAAACCGCTGTGAATTCCACACTGCATCAGTGTCTGGGTCTGGGTATTTGAAAAACTGCTGATCTACTTGGATTTTCACGCACAACCATCTGTAGGGTTTACAGAGAATGGTCTGAAAAAGAGGAAATATCCAGTGAGTGACAGTTGTGTGGACGAAAATGCCTTGTAGATGTCAGAGGCCAGAGGAGAATGGGCAGACTGGTTGCTGTGACATTCAGATGGTAGGGTCAGAATTTGGTGTAAATAACATGAAGCACGGATCCATCCTGCCTTGTATCAATGGTTCAGGCTGGTGGTGGTGTACTGATGTAGGGGATATTTTCTTGGCACTAGCAAGGTATACCTAATAAAGTGGCTGGTGAGTGTGTGTGTGCATATATAAGTATATATATATATATATATATATATTTATACCCTGTGTCCCCTAAAATAATACCTACCCCGAAAATAGGAACTAGTGCTATTTTTGGGAATTGCTAAAGTATAAGACCTACCCTGAAAATAAGACCTAGTTGTGATCAGTGCTTTTTTTCAGCCGGATCATGGCGGAACGCCATTCTGCCACCTCCAGCACTGGCCCTGCGCACACCAATATCTACTGTCTCTTATAAACACAGATGTGTGGCTGAAGTGACAGCACCATCCGCTCCCACAGAACCTCGCTACCTCTGTACTCACTGTGGGACAGGGAAGGAACAGATATATGCGGGTGCGGTATGCAGTGTGTTTAGGAGTGGGGCATCTCCTCCTGCAGCCTAATGCATGGAAGCCGATGCCCCAGGGGTGATCACCGGCCAGTGAGGAAGAGGCGGAGTGGTGAGTAAGTGTGCTTGGTTCACTGTGTGGAAAGATAGGACCCGCAACGGGAGTTACTATAGAGAGGGGCCGGCTAATGACAGCTGTGTTTTGCAAAGGTAGCTAACCATATGAGGGCAGTGGAGGGGGAGGAAAGGGTGTGCAAAGGTGAGCTGCAGTCAGGTGTTGCAGAGGTAAATTTACAGCTGAGTTGCAGACAGGGTGCATAGGTGAGCTGAGTTGTAACCCACCTTTGCACCCCCCCAGCCACAGCTCAGCTCTGCACCCCCCGACCACAGCCCAGCTCTGCACCCCTCGGCCACAGCTCAGCTCTGCACCCCCTGGCCACAGCTCAGCTCTGCACCCCTCAGCCACAGCTCAGCTCTGCACCCCCCGGCCACAGCTCAGCTCTGCACCCCTCGGCCACAGCTCAGCTCTGCACCCCCTGGCCACAGCTCAGCTCTGAACCCCTCGGCCACAGCTCAGCTCTGCATCCCACATATGCAACTCACCCCTGCACCCTGTCTGTGGCTCATATTTGCACCCTGTCTGAAACTCACCTGAATGCAGGTCACAACTGTCATCAGCCGGCCCTCTCTAAGTGTCTTATTTTCGGGGAAACATATATATATATATATAGATAGATAGAGATATATACAGTGGGGATCGAAAGTTTGGGCACCCCAGCTAAAAATTTGTATTGATGTGCATAAAGAAGCCAAGGAAAGATGGAAAAATCTCCAAAAGGCATCCAATTACAGATTAGACATTCTTATAATATGTCAACAAAAGTTAGATTTTATTTCCATCATTTACACTTTCAAAATAACAGAAAACAAAAAAATGGCATCTGCAAAAGTTTGGGCACCAGGTTTTCAACCTGGGTACCACAAAGAGTCCCCAGGGGTGCCGCAGCAAAATTACAGAAAGCCCTGTACAGTCTGATGATTAAAGGTTTCCTGTGTTAACTTACAGAGAGCAGGGAGTGCACATTCCATTCCTCCAGGCTCTCTCGCCCTCCCTGCTGCTATCTATAATATTGCTGGAATAACTGAAAGCTGTCAAGCCAGAAGCCCGCGTCCTTCCAACCAATGACATCATCGGTTGCTAGGAAGAGGTCGGGCTGTGCACACAGCTTTCTGTTTTGCTGGCAATAGTACATATAGCAGCAGGGAGAGTGAGAGACCCTGGAGGAGAAAATGGATGTGCTCTCCCTGCGCTCTGTACACAGAAGTTAACACAGGAAACCTTTAATCATCAAACTGTACAGGGCTTTCTGTAATTTTGCTGTGATAAAGGTAAAGGTAGGGGGGTCATGAGGAGGGGAGGATTTGTGCTAGAGGGAGAATTTTACAGGGGGGATTTGTGGCTAGGAGGGGGCATTTTGGAGGGGGGGATTTGTGGCTAGCGGGGGGGATTTGTTGCAAGATGGGACATTTTGGAGGGGGAGGGGGTTTGTACTACCAGGGGGAGATTTGTGCTCAGAGGGGGGATTTTGGAGGGCGGGATTTGTGCTAGCTGAGGAAATGCGGGGGTGGGATTTACAACCTACTGACTGCCTTAAAAACTACATTTTAGGGTTTTTTCACACCAGGTGCAGTGCGGTAATGCACATTTTTCCACACCACACAAAAATGCATTGCCTTTTGCAGTTGCACGCAGGTGCCAATAATTCTTAATGGCACCCCCATGCATCCACCAATTGCATTCATATTTTTGCCCAATAAAAAGCATGGTACTGAAGTATGATGTATTTTGGTGGGGCCCAATTTAAAAATCATGCCAGCACCTTTTTAGCATGTTTAGCATAGAGCAGCCTAATTAAAAAAGCAACAAGCAGAAACAAGCAAAAAAGCACTCACTCTCAGACAGACCTCCTTGTGTGAATGAGCCCTCAGACTGGTGTGCCCCGGGATTGTGTGCAATTCTAAAGGGTGACTTGACTGAAAAAAGGTTGGAAAACAGTGCCTTAATGCATTCTATGCATCAGGGAAAAAACTATCTGGGTGCAGCTTCACCCCCAGCCCCCCCCCTTATACTTATCTGAGCCCCAGCTCAATCCAGCAATGTGCATGAGAGCAGTAGCACTCCGGGGTCTCTCTCGGCTCATTGACTCACACAGCAGCGGGAGCCATTGGCTCCTGCTGCTGTCACTCACAGCCGGTGAGCCAATGAGGAGAAACCTAAGGGGGGCCGAGCCATGCTTGTGTGTGAGTGGACACACAGAGCGCAGCTCAGAAGCAAGCCTAGTCAAGTGTCCCCATAGCAAGAGACTTTAATTGGGGACACTCAGCAGGGGAGTGGAGCCAGAACCGCCTCCAGGGGATCCAAAAAAGAAGAGGATCAGGGCTTCTCTGTGCAAAACCATTACACAGAGTAGGTAAGTATAATTTGTTATTTTTGTAAAGAAAATCTTTCCTTTAGAATCACTTTAATGTTATTAAAAATGACCTTTCTTTTTCAAACTGCAACTGCTGTTTGTTTCTATAAATTCAATGCAATACAGAAACCTGGAGGTGTTTTGTACACATAATAACCTCTAACAATATCATTTAGAGGTCCCATCGTTTGGTGAGCATTTTTTGCACATAAGCGTGGAGGCGACTGTGGAGGCGACTGTGGAGGCTTGTTCTTTTACACCATTTTGGAGCACGGAGAATTGAATGAGGACAATATTATGTTTATTACAGTTTTGTAAGGATTGTGTATGGACAGTGATGCGCTTTTGCCTAGAGCCTTGCATGGACTATTTTAGGATATAGTTTGCAATCTGTTTCACATTGAATTCTTTGTTTTTTTAAAAGCTCAGCATTTATTATTATTGTGTCATATTGTCACACATAAAACTGTATTTGAGCACTGCACAATTTTTTTTTATTTTTAAGTCTGTTGTATGCGAGTGAAACACATCACTGTGCTAGCGACTTTATTTATATAGAAGGAGGTTGCGTAGTGACATTATTTATTATTGTTCTCTACACAGTTCGTGTATGGAACGCCTCAATAAATGTCATTTCCTGCTTGTGTGAAGAGCTCTGCACTAAGGCAAGCCATACTTTATGCAATTTTCTTTCCATCAACCACGGGTTGAAGGAAAGAAAATTGCTTGATTTTCCCATCAACACAATCACTGTGGTATGGTGTTCTGATAGAGGGAGGTTTCCCAGCCATCACAAAACAGTGAATACTGCCGGCGGCTATACCCAACAGGCTATTTGTACTGAAGTTAATCAAAACAATAGTGCACATTTTGCTTTTTTATCCCACCTAAACTACACTGACACTGATGTGAACTGACATTGATACAAATTGTAAAAATGCATTTTAAAAAAATCCTACCCAAAATATACTGACCCTGACTTTTTGATCCCAGCCTTTAACCCTTACTTTGACCTTTGATCTGTACCTCGACCCTAACAATAACCCTAACACTGACCTAGATCAAGCCTCGATCTACCAATTTTTTCTTTATTTTTTTGTTTGACTGTTACTAGTTAGCCTGCAGTTTTTTGTTTGTTTATTCTTACCTCCTTGCTGCAGTGCTGTTCCTGATCCCTTTCACATGTGTGTTTGTCTGTGCTCATGTATGGTCTGCTGTTCTCTGGGTTTTATTTCCTTCCCTTCCATCACTTCGTGGCACGCCTCCTTGTTTGCCTGCCTACGGTATATAAGACATGCTCAGTCTAAGCCACTTTGCCTGAGCAACTTCCTAGTTGTCTGAGCTCCTGTGTGTTGCTATCTCCTGTGTCTTGCATTTGACTACTCATGTACTGACCCCAGCTTTGTTCTCTTACTGTGCTTGTTTTCCACCTGTCCTGACCTCGGCTAGTCTATTGGATTTCCGTTTGTCTCCTCCCATTGTACTCTGCTCCCGCGAGCGGTCTCCTCATCCTCAGCTGGGCATACTCGGGGATGCGATCTGGTCCCAGCTTATTGCAAGTCCATCCCCACCATCAGGGGCTCTGGTAAAGAAGGGCTTAGACTCTGCGCCCTGGAGAACCCCAAGTCGACTATCTACAAGGGCTCACTACCACAGGTGCTGACATTTAAATTTGTATTACTTATTTACACACTTTTGTTTGTGTTCATCTTTTTCTCTTGTCAAGGAGAACAAGAATGTATCTTTCTCTCCATTCTGTAGAGAGAAAAAAAACACACATGGGTGGGCTGCACAGTGATTGATCACTGTGATAGCTATTACAGTGATCAGGTAATCAAGAACTGTGAGTCCCAGTTCCCAAGCAATATTACGAGACCAGGGACTTGGTGAGAGCACTCCCAGCACAAACACTTGTACACATATATGTGGCCTTACAGAATAAGACCCACTTCAGTGAGGCTGCATATATATATATATATATATATATATATATATATATACACAGGCAGAGGGAAGAGGTTAAAAATCCAAATCCCCAGCAAGCAGGACTTTTCCGCCTTCCCCCAATACTGGCACTCTATTTTTTCTGGTTATGTTATCATACTGTGACACTGTAGTTTGATTCGGTTAATAATTTACATATTGGTATCAGTTGGAAATTGGTTGTTGATTTATAACAGGGTAACACTCCACTGGTTCTTGGTTATAGGTTTTAGGCATCCTCTGCAACAAAAATGTCATTTGTGGTAAGATACTCCGTATATATTACGTATTATCTATAATACCTAATATACCACTTTAGTAACACTGACAACTACACTGATTGTCAGCTTCCCTCGTATCTTTAGGTAAAAGATATGCACATTTACATTGGTCCAAGTTGGAATGCAGTACAGAACATATCTGGAATTCAGCTTTAAAGGATAAGCTAACCTTTAGGACATGTTCCAGAACCCCCCTCACCCCCTGAGCCTGCCCCCTTGATGGTGGGAGGAGGTTCCTTGCTTCTGCAGTTGCTGTCTCATTTAATATTTGCCCCACTGTGCAGGGCCCTACCCACACAGCCACATCGCCCATTCACAGGGATCTGCAAATCAGCCATGTGACGCAGAGCACATTCAAATGTGCAGCATCTCGGCGACTGGGCCTTGGCATCAAGGTGGCCACATATTTGCACACCCAATGTTAGCAAAGGATTCAGACATTCACCAGCACCTCACAGAAAGGTCCCAATTGCTACTTGCGGTCGGGAGCTTTCTGATCATGTGACCACTGTGACAGCCAATCACAGCGGTCACATGATCCTAAACCCCACCCTACCTCACAACCCCTTAAAGGGCCGGGAGGCACCGGCGCCAAGGGGTTAATAAAATACAAGTTCGGTCTGATACTGTGTCTATTACCTACTATATGCCCTAGCAGTATATTTAAAATGATGAATTTCTTTGACTTCCAGCTATGTAACTGCTGGTACTCTGTCTCTTTTTCTATTTTTTTCTGTGAAACAGTATGTTCTGGTGCTGGAACTTCAACACTGATATACTTCACAATAGAGAGGCTTGATCTTCAGTGCAAGGGATCCTTGTGCAGAAGACGTACTGTAAGTATTTAAGAAGGAACTCAAGGAAATATCTTTTTTTGCAAATTTGCATTGGTCCAGCTTACCTCAATGTACTTAAGTAACCATATTAGATATCCACAGGCAGGACTAACAATACGAAGTAGATCCAAACCTTCTGTATGGAGCCTGGGCCCTATCAATTCTGCAAAGAGTCTGGAGTCTGGGGAGACTTAGTACTTCTGGGCGTGGGTGGAGTAATCCCGCAGTCTGCAGCAATTAAAAAACTTCTCCAGGCCCCAAGTGTTTAGCAGGCATTGAGCAGAAATTGGCTATTTGATGATTTTTGGGCATTGGTAGAGTAATCCTCTGGGCCATTGTTCTCAACCATTAAATTAAAGTTCCAGCCTCTTCTTCTATATCAACTTTAATTTAAGTTTTAGGAACTGTGGCACAGAGTATGACTCTGCCTTTGCCCAAAAATTAGTAAACAGCCCCCTTCCTGCTGTAGAGTATGCACTGATGATGTACTATGAATCAGCCTCTGTGAAGCCATCTGGGCAGCTTGGAGTAGATCACTGGAAATGCCTAGTACACATGATGAGAAAATTGAATGAAAAAAACATTTTCGTTTGATAATTTGATCGTTAGTGCACAGCTTTCAAGTGTGGTCACAACAGTTCATGGGAAATTATTCAAAGGAACAAGCATTTTTCTCGTAAGAACAGAACAAATGTGTTTTGTTTAATCAGTACAGTATTTGTCCATAAAAAAATCAAGTGACCAAGGCAGTGCTTGCTCGTAAACGAAAGAATACATTACAATACAATACATTAGGCTGCTTTCACACTGAACATTTTTTCTGATGCTTTTGTGTTAAGAAAGCAGAAGAAAAATCCTATGGAACTCTTCACATTGATCCATTGCAGGTCCAGTGCATTTTTCAAAGTCCTGCTTGCTGCATTTTTGGTGCAGATTTGGTGTAGTGAACAAACACAACAAAAATGTACCTCCCCATTGAAATCAATGGAAAAACATGGCAAAAAAAGAATCAAAAATATTCTTTAAAAAAAGTGGCAAAAATGCAGCAAAAACATTGTAAAAACATGGCAAAAATGCAAAAAATGGCTTAACCACATGCTGTTACTCCCCTAATTGCAAATGTAAATGAGACCTTACCCACTCCTGATCCCTGCACTCTGTATGTTACGTACTCCTGACCCCAGCATTCTCTAAGATACCCACTCCTGACCCCAGAGCTATGTACATTACCCACTACTGAACCCTGTACTATGTCAATACACCCTCCTGACCTCTGCACACTAAGTGTTACCCACTTCTGACCACTGAACTATGTGCATGCTCCACTCCTGACCCCTGCACTCTGTACATTATGCACGCCTGACCCCTGTACTCTATGCATATCCCACTCCTAACCAGTGGTATATTTAGATTTTGTGGTGCTCTAGACAACACAAAAATTGCCTGCCCCCACGGACACCAACCAACAACACCACAACCCGGTCCCTGCAGAGAGCCTTGTACTACCCTGCCCCCCCCCGGCAATAGAGAGAAAAACACTTATCTTGACAGCTCCAGACATCCCTGGGAACAAGAGGAGTCAGGCTCTACATACACCACGCAGCCCACAACCACTCTCAGATCCCACCTGGTTCCCATGGTGTGCGTGTTCCTTTTTTCATCCCTTCTGCTGGGGGGAGGTGCTGCCCCCCTGAAAAGTGCCACCCTAGGCAAGTGCCTTCTATCTCTTGTGGTAAATATGCCCCTGCTCCTGACCCCTTAACTATGTACATTACCCACTCATGAGACCTGTACTCTCTAAATTTGTTTTAAGGAACTGCTGGAGGATCCATTTTTGTATTTAGCCCAAGATAGATCCGAGCTTTAAAAAAGTAGTCCTACAGTGCACTTTAGAGAGTAGATAGGTGAACTTCTTGTTTTATATCCCTCTGGAGTTTATAGAAATACTGAGCTGTGCTGTCTGCATGGAAAAGTTCTGTTCACTATACACATAAAAGCTAACATACTTCCAAAAAGTAAATATGACTTTTAGGTTATGAAAGCAGTGTCTGTCAGCTGACAGACATAATCAAATCGCAGTAAGCAAGAAAAATGGCCTGACTCCTGTACCATGTACAATCTTAGGTTTTACTCATAGTCATACAGATAAGTCTATCAAGATCCTTATTCTTGAGGACTCCTTGCCCAACACCAAGACTGCTCACCAGAAAGCCTAGTATAGTGGGCCGGCTACTCTGCCCATTCTGTTTTAGAGATATCAACTGAATCTGCCTAGTTGTATGCCAGGCCTTCTACACTTCAAGGTCACTTTCACAGGCTATTATCAAACCATCGATCCATGATACCTGGCATAATATGTTTTCTCAATTGTGATCTTTTTTCATATCCTAACTTACTGTTATTGGTTTGACAATGTTCTTTTCAAATGTTCTGTACGCTATAGCATTTTTATGCATAGATGCCGGATATAATTTTTCATTTTGATTATTTGCCTGTTGGTACACTTCATTTGTACAAATACAGGGAATTACAAAAAAAGATAAGTCTAGCATTGTTTACAGTTTGATAGAGCACTCAGAAGAATGGTCACAAAGATAGGTGTGTGTGTGGGCTTATCTTTGCAATTAACAAGTGGTACATTTCAAGGCAAAAGTGGGCCTGCATACGTGAAAGATTAAATAAGGTATGACCTAAAAAAACAAAGTGTAGGGGTCTATCTATACACAGCTGGCCCCTTGACTGCGTATTGTTTTCTTACATAAGTCTGGTACTGTATACCAATACAAATGATCATCTGAGTTACATATTATAGGAACTATAATTATCACAAGTACTTACAGTATATCATGTGGTGCTTTTGCTACCTGACAGAATGAGGATATGGATCACAGGAGTAGCATTGAAGGAAAGTGTAATAAAATCAGTTCTGAGTATATTAGAGTATTTAAAGAAAAACAAACGTTTTTGTCTATTGCTTAAAAAAAGTTCAGTCACTTAATGTTGATTTATTTATTTATTTACTATTTACAATTTAATTCACACTGGATAATACAGCTTTCAATATACTTCCAGAGCTGTGATTATGAGATCTGTGCACAGTTATCAACCCCTCCTCTTTCCCTTGGAGAATGTAACGTTCACAGCTTTATAAATATGTGTTATATGTGTTAATATTGGTGGTTTTTACTAGCCAATTATAGATGGCATTGTGGCAGATCATGCCAAAGTGTAAGATACTCTAAAAATACATATGCGAGAAAATCAATATATGTCAATTATTTGGCATTGAAGAACATACCTATTTCCTTTCATACCCTTTTCTATATACTTCCAAGATTTGGAGTTACCAAAAATGAATTCATAAGAAGTGCAATTTCGAAGGATTTTAGGTGAACTGACTTTTACTGGCAAACCATGTTATGTCAGTATCTTTTGGTGCAAAATGGATTAAAAAGACAGGTGGGAGATTCTCCAAGATGCAGAGCTTTAAAAACTCTTAAGGGTTTAGAAGTTCAAGTTAAGGCTAAGAATGTAAATTTTTGCTTGTATAAGAAACAGTGATGACCTTGAGAAATAACAATTGACAATGAAGAATTTTTCATTAAGTGACAGTTAGACAAATTGTAGTGTAAATATTTAAATTATTCCATTACTATACAAAAATGAACATGTTCTGTATTAACATGTAAGAAAAACATACAGTATTCCACCACCTCCATCCTCATCAAAGAAGCACTTAGGACATTGGATTTCAGAAGTAGATATCTTCTTGTTTTTAATACTGCAGCCTACTTGGGCTAACCCCAATGTTTAACCTCATGACTCTACTACTATACCATATTTCATTCACAAGCCAAGCCCAGTGAGCTAGGTGCAGAGACAGCCAATCATTTTTATGGCTGAGCTAGGAGTACAGCTACATCACCAAAAACAACAGCAGTCAGTGCAACAGTGATGACTTCATCCAAGATCTGTAATTCTATAGACAATTTTGATGCAGAAGATTAGGGACCCTGACTAATGGGAGATGGGAGGGATGGAAATGAAATGATTTTTAATGAAAAAATGAAATGAAAAAATGTTGCAGTTGTCACCACAACAGATATAAATAAGACATTTTCTAATCATGTGACATTTATCTAAAAGGGATCTATCTAGCTTTATGTTGTATCTCATAGACAGCAAAGAAAAGGCCTTAGAGATTTAAATCAATTGTAAAGGCACAATTTTATTTTATTTTTTAAATAACAAACATGTTATACTTACCTGCTCTGCAATGGTTTTGCACAAAGCAGCCCAGATCATCCCCTACCGGCACTCCTGGCTCTTCCCCCCACAGCAAGCCGCTTGCTCTGGCGGCACTCATGTGTGCTTTCTCCCGAGCCAGCTCTGTGTGCCCATAATACACATAAAGCGCAGCTTGGCCCTGTCTCCACTTCCTCCCCTCTGACTGTTATTGAGAGCAGCAGGAACCAATGGCTCCTGCTGTTGTGTCTGAGCCAATGAGCAGAGAGAGAGAGAGAGAGAGAGAGAGAGAGAGAGACTCTGCTTTTGTGTATATTTGCTGGATTGATATCGGGGTAATTATATAGGTGGGCTGGGGAGAATGCTGCTTGTAGGTTTCTTACCCTAATGCATAGATGCATTGGCATTAAGGTAAATAAAAAACATCTGCCTTTAGAACCACTTTAAGGCGTTCTTTGTCCAAAATTAAAAGAAAAAATGGTTTAGATATGCTTTAAGCTCTGTACCAAAAATATTAATGTAGTATAAATATATATTCACATGTAGGAATAGAAGAAAAATATTCGGTCAAAAAAAAAAATCACAAGGCAGTGCCCCCTCCCCCACCCCACACTGCAAGGTGTAATTGCTCACTTTGTATAGGGGTAAGGAATAAGAAGCAATGCTTACCTTTTCCCTCAGTCCCCCCCCCCCCCCATGATGCCACTCATTTGCTTGAGACAACTTCAGCATCATCACATACAATGCAGGACCAGCAGTTTTGCAATGTACATAAAACCCAAGGACCCACTTACAAACCAGAGGCATCAGCTGCCAATGTATAAGATAAGTTATGCTGTTTGCTTCTTTCCCCCATCATCAAAGTGATCATTTAGTCTTTGCAGTTGGGAGTCATTGCCATGTGAATTTTTAGAGCTGACTGGAGGTCATCTTGAAACAGAAATAAGAATGACTCAATCTCCATATCCATATCCAAATTGTGCTCCAGGAATATTGCTCTCAAAAGCCAGTTTCCTGCAAACCTTAATAGCACAGCTGGTAATCAAAGCTGGAGACCATATACAATCTTCAATAGTCCCTTATTATTAAAATCATCAGCGGTGTCAAACATCCATATCTGCAACAGGATGCTAATGCATTTCAGCCAAACCTCACCATTTGTAAATACTGTAGTGGCTGGTAGGCAGCAATTTGTACAGCCAGCATTTAGCTTTCAGGTGGAAGTCATTCAGGTGGCTATAAATACTACCATTCACTTCCTTAGATCAATGAAGGTGTCACCCCCAACTCAACTGCCCTTGCCATGTAGCCATGTATAACAAGCTTCTCTGTCCCACCTGCAGACCCAGGACTGGCATGGCAAGCTTGACAGGTGTCAATGGGTGGAACAAAGAGAGCATCCATTTGTTGATCCCAGTACTGGTGAATGAATGTCACGCCTAGATTCGACAGTCACTTTCCTCAGTTTCTGTTGCTGAAGCTAAGGCATTATTCAGCAATTCATACAGTGCAAAGGGCCATCTCCACCCACATGGGATGCATAGGTTTTCCTTGCAGCCGCGTGCAGGCAGTCTGCTGAAATCAATGACAGGCTGTACCTCTGTGTGGGACTGATGCAAGGATTAGGACACAGTCTTTCTGATCCATGCATGGATGCATAGTATATGGTGTTCTTGGAGATCCATGCAGGACTGTACAACCTCCCACTTGTCATTGAACACCTGTGCATACTTCTTGGGTGAAGACAGCCCGTCGCACGGGTATATGGATCAGTATGCCTGTGTGAAAGGTCTAAAAGAGCACAATATGTGCCTCATTAGCTTCAGTCTCATTAAAGAGAACCTGTTTGGTTTCCTATGCGATAGCAATGAAGTTTATTGTAAAAAAAAACAAGATACACTTAAAATGAAAAAAAAAAAAGAAAAAAAAAAAGAATAAAGTCCCTGCCCCCTGTAAACACACAGAACTTAAATGCATGCCGCAGGTATGCTTAGGTATGAAAATGGTGATTGCACTACACATGTTACATATTGCCCAGAAGAGAACTCTGAACCCGCTGTAGTGAAAGCAGAAATTCTAGGGCGATCATTTACAGTTAACTCTAAACCTATAAAAGTGACACCTATAGACAATATTGGGTACCAAGGTTTGACGCCGTTTCATGGGCATGCTCATTTTTAAAGCTTGACATTTTGGGCATCTGTTTACTTGTTGCAACCTCATCTTTTTTATAGTTTACCAAAATGTGGTATTTGTTTGCACTAGAATTAAATGTAATGTATTTTTTACTGAATCTGCACTAGTATCATATGACATAAAAAATTGCAACTATCACCATTTTTATCCACTGGGTATTTGCTTTCAGAAAATATGTATACTATTTGGGGAGTATAACCCTTCAAGCGTAAAATGCACATCATGTGTGTAAGAATGGAAACATTTTTTTTTTTGTAGAAAAGTGTGTAAATTAGATAATTTAATTATTTTTAAAATCTCAATGACATTTAAATAGTAATTTTCATTATTTACAGCTTTAAATAATTTAAATAGCTTTTCATTGCAATGATATCTGGTGATCCATCCTACCATAAAGGTCCTCATTTAGGCACTTCCTTTTATGAAAACACTCTATCTACCAACTAATTTTTATACATTGTCACCCTGTAACATGTTCCTTTGGTGGAGACTATACATTACATTGCCAAAAGTATTGGGAAGTCTGCCTTTACACGCAAATGAACTTTAATGGCATTCCAGTCTTGGTTCGTAGGGTTCAGTATTGAGTTGGCCCACCCTTTGCAGCTATAACAGCTTCAACTCTTCTGTGAAGGCTGTCCAGAAGGTATAGGTGTGTGTTTATGAAAATGTTTGATCATTCTTCCAGAAGCGCATTTGTGAGGTCAGACACTGATGTCGGGCGAGAAGGCTTGGCTTGTAGTCTCTGCTCTAATTTATCCCAATTCTATCGGGTTGAAGTCAGGACTCTGTGCAGACCAGTCAAGTTTCGCCACCCCAAACTCACTCATCCATGTATTTATGGACCTTGCTTTGTGCACTGGTGTGCAGTCATGTTGGAACAGGAAGGGTCCAATTCCAAACTGTTCCCACAAAGTTGGGAGCATGGAATTGTCCAAAATGTCTTGGTATGCTGACTCCTTAAGAGTTCCCTATACTGGAAGTAAGGGGCCAAGCCCAACCCCTGAAAAACACCCCCACACCATAATCCCCCCTCCACCAAACTTTTCACTTGGCACAATGCAGTCAGGCAAGTACTGTTCTCCTGGCAACCACCAAACCCAGACACGTCCATTGGATTGCCAGATAGAGCAGCGCTTTGCATTGCACTTGGTGATGTAAGGCTTGGATGCAGCTGCTGAAACCCATTCCATGAAGCTTTCTATGAACGGTTGTTGTGCTAATCTGAAGGCCACACAAAGATTGGAGGTCTTTAGCTATTCGCTTTACAGACAGTTGGCATCTTCTGAGCACTGTGCGCTGCAGCATGCTCTGACCCCGCTTTGTCATTTTACGTGGCCTTCCACTTAGTGCTGAGTTGCTGTTGTTCCCAATTGCTTCCACTCTTCCAATTCACCAGCAAGAAAAAGGATCTCAATGGAATAACACAACTTTATTAAAAACAAGTTCTTACAGGCAAAGGTGATTTACTAAAGGCAAATAGACTGTGCACTTTGCAAACTGCAGATGCGCTCTGCAAGTGAAATTGCTCCAGAGTACAATAAATGGGGCAAAGCTTCACTTTGCAAAGAATACTCAATCATGTTCAAGGAAAATTTAAAAAAAATGCAATTTTGCTTGCACATGATTGGATGATGGAAGTTATCAGAGCTTCTGGTCATTTACTAAGCTCTTGAGTAACTGCACTTTGCAAAGTGCAAAAGTGCACAGCTTATTTGCCTTTAGTAAATCAACCCAAAAGTACAGTATACTATACTACTCTACAGAATTGGAGTTTAACTTAAATATATAGGAAGTTAGCACCCTGGGATTTCATATTTCATAAGCATTACAATGGTTTATAATTATTCTAAAAATAGGTTTCCTTGCAAAATAGTTTTCAGTTTGATATTTGAATGTCAGCTCACACAGAACTGATATTTTAGTTCAAAATAACTGAACTGTCAGTGTCTCATTGATGTTGAAGAATCAAGAGGCAAGTTTTCTGTAACTGATCCCCTAGGCTTGGCTAAATACCACAAGTATGAGGAAAGGGTCTTAAGTCCTATGATAGTTTTTTTTACATATTTAATATAATGAAAAATGTAGTAGTATATTAACAGCACCAAGAGCAGAGAGACTCTGCAGTATGTGTGGGATTTAGTTCTGAATTTTGTGATTCACCCTGCCTGTATCCTTTAAATCAGTTTTTGGGTGGGCTGACCTTTTAACTGGTTGGGAATTATGTGGGCATGAAGTTTAAATTGAAACTCTGCATTTACATTAAAAGGATTTCTCCCATGGAAGCCAGTGAAACTGAAAAAAAGACATTACCATAATGGCACAACTACAAAAAAAAATTAAGGGAAATAAATCTAGTTAGATTTAACTGAAAAAATGTACATAAAATATGACTACAAATGAAAAGAATGAACTTTATGGGGTCTATTTACTAAAGCTGGAAAGTGCAAAATCAGGGTCACTTCTGCATAGAAACCAATCAGCTTATAACCTCAGCTTGTTCAGTTAAGCTTTGGCAATAAAACCTGGAAGCTGATTGGTGAGACTGATTTTGCACTCTTCAATTTTAGTAAATAAACCCCTAAATGACAGTTTATATCCCCAAGAAACCTGGAAGCAGCAGGTGGGCAAAACCCGGATACTGCTTTTAGATTTACCTGATATGATTCCATTACTTAATTAGTGAAAGTGAAGTTCAGAATATGCAGGTGTAGCCTGCAATCAATGCACTTTTATAGTGCATCAGGAGTCTAGTTTATTAGTAAACAAAATAGAACTTCAACATTTAAAAAACAGAACTTGTTATACAATTAATGGCACAACTGATTTTTACTTTGATAGTTGTAAATATTTCATACATAATAGGGCTTGCCTTGTCAACTTCATGCTTTATTTAATGGCCGAGACTTTGAGTTAAAGGGCATCAGTCAGCGACCACAGAAGCTAAAAGCTCCAGTAGCAGTTGCACAGTGACTGACTGAAAGGTCATGTTGACATCTGTGACAGTCAGTGACATGACATAAGAAAATAATCCCATACATTTGTAGCTGTGATACTTTAATAAGCATTGTTTTGCATTATTAAAAACTGGCAAACTATACATATTCTCTTTGAAGTGCTTTAGATTTTGCTTACAATGAAAATCAATTTTCATCATTTAAATTCCATCAATAACAAGCTTGCATTTATTGCTAACTTCTGAATTTCTTGTCAATGTAAATGGGCAGAAACAATGAATGACAAAGCTTGTAGAATGAAAAAGGTTTCATTATACTATATAATTCAGTGCTAATTCAATGTGTATCAGTGCAGTAATTCAAATATAGGCTGAGAGACCATTTTTTCGTAATTCTTCTTAAAGTGATACTATCATTGCTTCTATACTTTTAATATTCCTTTTATTCTGCTTTAATATATGCATTTTATATGCAAATTCTTTATTGAATTATTAACATTATACAAGATAGGCCTAGTTGCCCATCAAAAGGTCTAGCAGTTTAACGTTTGGCAGTGATCACAGGAGCAAGTAGAGAGTAAATCACCCCGGATTGGACATAGACAGCAATAAAAATCTGAGAAAGGTTCTTAACTCTCTATGCTATCAAAAGTTACCAATAAGGCAATTGAGGTGGTACCATCAGGCAGAACACAGTGGGGGAAGGCATTGTGACCAGAATGTCCCTACTAAACACTCCATCCTCTGTGCATTTTCAGCCACCAGGCCACACAGACAGAAACCTGCACCATGACAAGCAATAGTGGTTTGAAGCCTAGTCATCTGCATCCTAGCAACTTATGAAACTTTGTTGTAAGCTTCCAGCATTCTAGCAACCACTATTTCTGAGTAGCCTCTACTGCATCATGTCCTTTGTTGCCAGAACACAGGCAGCCCTTGCCACATATGGTCATTGGTTGTTATGCTGCAGGCGGTCGTTTTTGTCCTAGCAACCACTGACAACTAATGACAAGGTGGCAAAAATGTTTGCCTCAGCTGGCAACTGCCCACAGCATCACCTTGCCATTATCACAGACTAAGCCCTGGTTCACACTGATCACAACTTTGAAATCCTGGCATGTCAGTGCAACTTCAGGTGCGATTTGTAAGACATCTGTGAGTTTTCATGTGCAGATGTCTATGTAAGTCGCACCTGAAAATAGTGCAAGAACCTTTCTTTCAAATTGGTGCAGCACCGCAAAGTCGGAGTCACACCGATTTGAACTGTTCCATTGCTGACAATAGGGTGTGACTTATCATGCGAGGTTTAAAGTCAAATCGCATGATAAGTCGCACCAGTGTGAAAAGGGGCTAAAAACGAAATTAAAAAATTACACATTTTATTCTGTTATTTGTCCTGCAAAGCAGTGCAATGTTATCTGCTAATTAAATAAAGTAATTTTTTTGGTGCCTTTTCAAAGGTGTAGTGTATAAATATATGTTAAATGTGTAAAAATATTAATGAAAAAAAACAAGCAAAAACAAAAGAACTTAAGTATTATTGGTTCATAAAATAGAAACAAGAAAAAATAAATTAGTAGGAAAATAACAATTGAATAATTGGAGAAGGTGAATAAGAAGTTATTTAGGGCTGATTACCAGAAACTAAGGGTTAATAGGTGTTAAACAGAGAAACATTTTATTAAATGCAAGGAAAAGTTGGATGTGATTGTTTTTGCCTCTGTCCTCACCTTTATTTTTTAAAGCCTTAACTAATGATAAAAGTCCTTTCCGATATGAACTTAAAGCAAATGTTAGTTTTTTCTACAGTAACACTATTTTTTTGTAAACTAAAACTGGTCAAAAAAGAAAAAGTACATTTTGGTTAGCTTTGTAACATTTTATTGTCTAAGGATTTGGATAAAAAAAAAAAACAGTTGAAACACAGTATCACAAAGAGAAAGCAGTTTTTATTTACCTTCATGCATTCTATACATGAAGGTTGTGGGGTTCAGCTTCAAGTGGAGCTTGCAGAGAGGTCAACTGAGCTGCATGTAGGGTTAAGGGCTTCCTGACCATGTTTATTAAAAGGCAAAAATAAAGTAAAAGTCTAACATAAGACAGATTGCCCACACAGGGGTAAAGATCACAGTACAAAAACAAAGACTCAGCAAACAGCTGTTAAGCCTCCAGGCTAGTAAATAGACCTCCCTGGGTCTTCTTCCCGCCTGCAGATAGGTTGCCTCACAGTCTTCACAGTCTTCTTGTCTCCTGCCTCTGTACCCACAGGAATTAATGCAGGAAAAGACAAATTATACCCCCAGGTGGGGAACAAGGTGTGGTTAGTGCTTAGCCCCCTTCCTCCTGCTCCAGGCCTCTCACTGCCATCCATTTACCTTATGAACCGCAAAATCCTATGTGGCAGAAACACTCCATCCACAACTGACAGAACTGTTTGTAAAGGTGAAAAACTTGAAGTGTGCAGCTCCCCCTAATACTTACCTGAGCCTGATTCTGATCTAATGATGTGCACGAGAGCCGAGGCTGTCCCAGGTCTCTCTCTCCTCAATGGCTGAGAAACAGCAGCAGAAGTCAGTGGCTTCTACTGCTGTCAATTACAGCCAATGATGTGGGAGAGGAGGGCAGGACTGAGCCATGCTCTGTGTGTCACATATACATAGCCACACAGAGGCGGCTCAGGAGCGAGCATCACAATTGCTCCCAGAGCAAGCTGCTTGCTCTGGGGGTACTCAGCAGGAGGGAGAAGCCAGAGCTCCAGCGGGGGGACCCAAGAAAAGGTGGATCAAATACAAAACTATTGCAAAGAGCAGATAATTATAACACGTTTGAAAGAAGAGCAAAACCTCTATCCACTTTAAGTAATGACGAAGTTATTGGCAAATAAACAGGTCCATAGCAGAATTGTAAAAATTGGTCTGATCCATGGGGGGTGAACAGGTGTCAGAGGGGAAGTGGTTAAGCTCTGTTTTTTTTCCTGTAGTTAAGAATAACATTGTCATTTAAGGCCTTATTTATAAATGTAGTGCAGACCTGCACTAAAAGTCTGAATGTAATTGGTGAGAATGGGGCATGCTAGGTCGATGATGTCACAAGGGGGCAGGGTCACCAGATGATGTCATTGGGTGGCCCTGCCCCTTAGTTTATTTAGCAGCAGGAGGCGGTGGAGCTGTCAGGCAGCGGGAGTTATCGTCGGGTACAGACCTTTTGTTTTCAGGTCAATGGCAGTTGTGTTCATCTTGATTGACACTGGATTTACTTTGGGGGACACTGTTTTTTTATTTTCATAATAAAAGACTTTTCAAAAACTGTTGTTGTGTTTGCCAGCCCACTCCTTAACAACTAGCTAAATGCCTGCAAAACACCAGCACAAAAACAAAATAGAGCCGTGAAAACACTGGAAAAAAACACTAATATTAGCATTTTTATCCAGCATTTTTATTGCTCCTAGTGTGCATGGAGCCTAATAGACATTTACTGCCCTGAAAAAAACTCAAACATTTTTGTATTTCTTAAAAATACAAAATTATGTAAAACTGCATTATTATTAGAGCTCATAGATGGTAATGCATTCCTAATAGTCCACGGTCAACTGTTAGTGGTATTATAACAAAGTGGAAGCAACTGGCAACAGCAGCAACTCTGCCACGAAGTGGTAGACCATGTAAAATGACAGAGCGGGGTCAGCTGAAGTGCACAGTGAGCAGCAGTGGCCATCTGTCTGCAGAGTCAATAGCTAAAGACTTTCAAACTTCGTGTGGCCTTCAGATTAGCACAATAACAGTGCATAGAGAGCTTCATGGAATGGGTTTCCATGGATGAGCAGCTGCATCCAAGCCTTACATCACCAAGTGCAATGGAAAGTGTCAGATGCAGTGGTGTAAAGCATTCCACCACTGGACTCTAGAGCAGTGGAGACATGTTCTCTGGAGTGATGAATCATACTTCTCTGTCTAGCATTCCGATGGATGTGTCAGGGATTGGCGGTTGCCAGCAGAACGGTACTTGCCTGACTGCATTGTGTCAAATGTAAAGTTTGGTGGAGGGGGGCTTATGGTGTGGGGTTGTTTTTCAGGGTTTGGGCTTGGCCCCTTAGTTCCAGTAAAGGAAATGCTTAAGGCATCAGCATACCATGACATTTTGGACAATTTCATGCTCCCAACTTTGTGGGAGCAGTTAGGGGATGGCCCCTTCCTTTTCGAATATGACTGCACACCAGTGAACAAATCAAGGTCCATAAAGACATGGATGAGCGAGTTTGGGGTGAAGGAACTTGATTGGCCTGCACAGAGTCTTGTCTTGACCACAACCTGGTAGAACACCTTTGGGTTGAATTAGAGTCGAGACTGAAAGCCAGGCCTTCTCATCCGATATTAGTGCCTGACATCACAAATACACTTCTGGAAGAATGGTCAAACATTCCTATAGACACACCTACATTTTGTGGACAGGCAGAAGAGTTGAAGCTGTTATAGCTGCAAAGGGTGGGCCAACTCAATATTGAACCCTACGGACTGAACTGGGATGCCATTAAAGTTCATGTGCATGTAAAGGCAGGCGTACCAATACAATATAGTGTGTGTGTATATATATAGTATGTATGTGTATATATACAGGGCTTTTTCTCTCACAAAATAGGTGCAAGAACTCAATTACGACCCCCCAAACCCCCCTCCCCCCGCACACACTTCAAACTGCATCACATAGTGGGTATGGTCAATTTCACTAACAGTGGGAGGGTCTTAAAGGAGCATTACATATCAGGAGTGCATTACATACAGAGTGCAGAGTCCAGGGGTGCGCTGCATACAGAGTGCAGAGTTCAGCCTTCTTTCACAGCTTCTTACCTCTGCATCCCACATCCACATCTCATTTTCACCCCTCTTCAGCTCTGACCTCTGCATGCACCCCCACCCTCCACTGCCCCATCTTCTCCTCCTCCTTAAAAGCTCCACCATCTTCCACATGTCTTACTTTTGCCGCTGTATTAAGCTCAAGCATCTATCCGGCTCTAGTACATCCCTGCACACTGTAGGTGGTTCTACCTCTCTCACTTGCAGGGAGATCATCCAGTAGGGGTGTCAGCATCCGCACTGAACTAGTGGTGAGCAGGGAGCAGAGGGCCAGAGCCGGAGGTGTTGGAACTGAGTTTCACCCAGTACCAGCTGAAAAAAGGCTATTTATATACATACATATATATATATATATATATATATATATATATATAAAATTGTAGTCTACCAGTGCTAAGGAATAATGTTCATGTTCATTAACTGACCTTACTATATATCACAAAGATTTGTCTGGCAAGGAGTGTACATTAAACAACATACCTTGTGTCATACATTGCATAGAGTTTTTTGTGTTCTTCAACTGCATTCCTGTAACAGAAAAAAAAACAAGTTTAAGTATAGCTTTTGTTGTATTAACGTAAAGTAAATTTGTTTAATGTTCAACTAAACTATTGAATTCTGAAATGTTTTCTCTAAGGATTAGCAAATATGTCAAATATTGGCTAGTACAAATGCAAACATACTAAAACAGTGTCTGTTAGTCAGGGACTCAACTTTGTAAAGCTTATTATTGCATAGCAAAATTTGCAAACTTCAATAAGTATGAAAACAAACACTTTGCTCAGAATTACAAGAAAAACCTAACTATCCCCCCCCCCCTCCAAATGGAGATGCAGCCCTATTTTCCATTAAAAACAAGAAGAGGAAATAGCATCAGTGAAATGCAAAAACAAGGAGTTCATGATACAGGGACAATGTAAACTGTTCCTCAGTGGAAGATTTCATGAGAGCAGTAATTTGACATCACTAGTACCACAGCATCCCACGTGATAATGCATACATGGGTGTTTTTTTTTTTCCCAAAGTGGAAGGCAAGTCTCTGTTTGTTAGAATAGAACGTTAGCAGACAATCCAATATGGTGTCAGCATCAGCGATAAAAAAAATCACTTCTTGCTATGAGGACTTCATAAACACAAACACTTTAAAATGAAATTGATTTCTAAAAATATACTTTGTTTTATTTTCTGTGTACATTGTATGGCATGTGTTGGTCAGTGTACATTCTTGGCTCATTGCATATTACAGATGCTGGGAATGGGGAACGTATTGAGAACAAGGTTACTTCTGTGCTCATACACAAGAGTTACATCATCAGAGGCCAGCCAATGACCTAGAAGGATCACTGTGGGACCCAGAAGAATAAGCAGCAGATATGGTGGTGGCGGGGAATGCAGGAGTAACAGGTGGCTAGACCCATCATCGATGGAGAACAGAAAAGAAGGAGGAAGGATTGTGCCAAAAATCTGCTATGTATATATGACTGTGCAGTGGAGCACACAGTGTTAGGAAAATGTAGCTTTGTTTCACTGTAGTCAGTGTGGTTGCAATCCTTGGTTAGGCAAATGTAGCTGTAGCTCACTGTAGCCAGTGCAGCTGCATCTGATTGTTTAGGTTGTGATCAATGACTCACATGCTGCTGATTTAATTACCCCCACTCTATATCCCCAGGGTTACCTAGATAATTCTGGAACATGTAAATGAATGTAAATGGGAAGCATGAATATTTACACTACATTAGCCAATCTTTTGGGTCCTTGGACAGATGGTAAGGATACATATAGTTTGAGCTCTAGGGTAGTCTTGCCTAATCCTGGATAGGAGAAGTCCAGCCTGGATGGTAAGCTGCCCTTCTTGGCAACCCTGGCATGTGCTTGTTGTTTGTGAGACCTCGGCTGGGCCAGCTGAGAGCCCTGGAAGCTAACTGAGGGGCTGTCCATTGGTTGATCTGGTCTGGGACTGCTAGCAGACATTGGAAGGAGGCATCCAATCATCATTTGAGGGCTTGTGAATACAGACTGTGTGAGAGATCCTGGACACTGAGTCTGTGGGCTGCTGCCACCGGGGTGCTGCTACTCTCAGAGTCAGCTGAGAGTGGAGGAAGAAATGGGGTACCGGCTGGCATCCTGAAGAACCTAGGCCATCCTATTCTGTGCTAAAAAGAACTTTGCTAAAATTATTGAAATATGTTTGTGCCTATCACCTGCTTCCACTAAGCCAAGTTCTTTACTGGCCCTTGCAAGGATTACTTTTAGCAATGGGCCCCCAGGAGATGTCATTTGGTGCAAGATGGATCAAATGCATCCATCAGTCAGTAAGATTTTTTTCTTAGAGTGGGCATTGGATTGAAGTGGCTCTGCATTACTGGATACCATGACTGGTGATGGAACAAGGTTCTTTACAATGTTGAGGGCATGTAGCCTGGTATGCTTCAGGAGGGAAGGGCATGCTAGTTTCCCTTCTTTCCTGGTTTGCCAGACTGCAGGTCTGGTATGGATTTCTGGAGGGACCCTAAGCTTTTCTTTCCTTACTTTCTGTGTGGGTTACCCTAAAATTCCTAGCAAACCTAATAGATTTGTTAGTTATGTTTGTTTGTTTTTTGTGTGGGGTCTTTCTTGACATCCAAATTAGACCCTCATAAAGAATAAGGGTGTATTTTTAGGGGAATCCCATGCCATTTATTATTTTATTTAACATCTGAATCAGATCCTCACTCAGGATGAAGGTCTGGTATATATTAAAGGAAAGTAAAGCGACCAAAGCTGTCATTTGCCAGCAATTTAAACTGCATCTTTGTCTTTGTAAATTTTAGGTTAGCTGTAGTAGGTTATTTACATTGTAGAAATGTACCACTTCATAGCCAGGTTAAGGGCAACCCCAGGCATGTTATGAGACATTTTGAATTTTTAAATTTAGCCTTAAAGCACTATTAAAATTTTTCCTGCTCCTCATGAAAAATTTTAATGTATTCTTTGGTCCATGTCCCAGTGCCTAGCACCCCCCCCCCCCAATCCCTTGCTTATTAGCCTTGACAAAGTTATTACTGTTTTTTAATATTCAACTCCCCCTTGACATCAATGTAATTCAGATTTGGCACCCATATTTTAGCCATGTTCTGCAAACCTACTGCAAACCAAATCCAGGTGTGTTCAACTCATCCATACTCTTTAGCTATAAATTTTTGTATGCAAATACTAATTCTTGGTATTTATGAGTCATCCATGGTATATCATAGTAAATGTGTGAATACCACAATCAAAGCAAGGGCTTTTTGTTGATACTGCTATGAAGAGAATAGGAAGCAGTGACAAGCATTTGCATTATAATAAAATGAAATACTGACATAGAAGGTTTCTAGCAGTTTAAACATTTTCATAGTAATTTAATAAGTGTTAAAATGCTTTGTAGAGGGGATTGAAAGTGCACTGCTAGGAAACAAAACAATAAATGGGAAATACATAAAATTGCATTGATGATAACAAAGATGTACCAACTTAAATGAAAACTATTTCATTCTTTATTTATTGTATATCTTTTTTGTTTTTATTTCATTTAGGGTGCTGGTGGACATTTTATGACTCTGCACAACCTTTAATAAGCAAAAATGTTTGTGGCAGCAGCTATGCTAGGAAAATGTACAATGATGGGGTGAAAACAAAATAACCTTGGAAAGCTGCTGAGAACTGCAATTGCAAAGGATAAACTTCAATATATGATCACAGTTTTTGACCCATTAATTGCACAGCAAATGCAGTCATTTCATACTTTTGCTATTGCATGCAGCTTTTCTTGAATTATGGCATAATACACTGGAGCATATGAAGTTTATAGAAGTGCAACTCAACTGGAAAGAGGACATCTACTCTTAATCTTCAGTTTTTTGTTGGTTATATTACAGTATTTAAAATTGACTATGGGCAGAGTTAGACCCAAGTTAAGGTGAGTTTCTATGTAATGGTTACAAATAATTTTAAATATAAAAAAATATAAATACAACCATTTTTGTGGCAAAGAAAAAAACAAAATTTATGTAAAAATTAAATTTTGAACTTGCGTGTGGCCACTGCTCATTTACAGCATGGCATAACTAAGAAGGTATGAACCAAGCTAAAACCTCAGCTCCCATGAAGCATTATACTAATTTCCTGCTCTGCAAACACATTAGCTGTAGAGTGTAACATAGTGGGTAGGAACAGATGTACACTTGGAGGTCTGTGTATAAAAATTTGGCTTTGCAAATGGCTCATCATTTAGACAAAAGTCACAAATAATACCCATAAGATTTGTAATATGTGTGTAGTGTCAGTTTCTAAACATCATGGATATTATTCATCACTTTTGACAAAATGCTGAGACATTAAAAAAATTAATTTTCTGTACATAGAATCCTTACTGACCGGTGTATTTGGTATATTTGCTAATTAATGCGAGTAGCTAAACAGTAAATTGTTTCATTTTAACTCAATACATAGAGCATACAGAAATGTATAAGAGGGTGTTTGCACAAATACTTGAAATTGAAACAACTTCTTGCTGTAAAATCTTGTCAGAAGCTTCCTCTTCCTAATAAGGAAGAATCTCACTATTTGGTTACATTGCCAATCAATTCCATTCACATGGAAAGAAATACTGTGCTCCTGCTTTTGTATGGTGCTGTTGTTTCATTTTACTTTCAGATGTTTTGAAGCATGGATATGGCTACATTATTAAAAGAGGACAATTTTAAAATCAAAGAATAGGTCACAGGATGGATACTTACCATATTTGCTGACAATTGTACACTTCTAAAATATGATATTGTCAGGATCTGTGCTATTTTTCTATGTCTCATTGTATCTTTTATGGCTCATTCACACAAGAGACTGTGGGCAGTAAAAGCAGGTAGTTGAGCTGCAGTTTAACAATCCTCCGACCACCCACCTAAACGTGTAGCTGCTTGGAGCCTTACACATGCTGAAGCCCCAATGCTTAACTTCGTGACTGTGGGAAAAATGATACCATATATCCATTTTAGCCAACTGAATGGGGCTGTGCTGCAAAAATGAACAAAATGTGTTTGGCTCACAATTGTGGTATGGTATTTACAAGGAAAACCCCTGTTTAACTGTAAAAAAAAAAACATGATGCAGCAATATTGCCTCCTTAATGCCTACCAGCCACTGATCTACTATTTTAAAAGGTGGACGCCTCTGGCCTTTATATGGGTCTCCAATCTGCTTTTATGGTCTAATACCTCGGACCTTTGAAGATGACCACCACCTAAATTCCACCCTCTGAAAGGTATTCCACTATGGATTGCTTTTCAGAATATAGAAGAGACTGATGCAAGTGTGACATACCCTTAGGGGGAGATTGACTAAAACTGGTGCACACAGAATTTGGTGCCGTTGTGCATATAACCAATCAGCTTCTAACTTCAGCTTGTTCAACAAGGCTTTGACAATAAAATCTGGAAGCTGATTGATTTCTATGCAGAGCTACACTAGATTTTGCATTCTCCAGTTTTAGTAAATCCCACCCTAAGTCTTCAAATCTAGTAAATATTACTGATTAAAACTAAAAATAAGGAAAAACAAGGCTGATGCCTAGTATACCCAATCATATTGCATCTTTCATTTTCAGTTAGTTAGGGAATAATTTAACATGGCATTTGGCAATATTGCTACAGGACGCATAGTAGAATATTGTTTAATATCAAGGAACTGTTGAAATTCCTAACTAAAACCAGGTAACAGCTCTTATCTATTATCTATTCCTAGCAGGGGTGGACTGACAAATCATGGGGCCCCCGGGGCAATAGGGGATCATGGGGCCCCTGTGTCCTTGCCCAAACTCAAAAAAGCCTAATAAAAAGGTACCAGGGGCATCTCATGGGGCCCCCTACTGACCCCAGGCCCTCGGGCAGTGCCTGGGTTTCCAAATGGTCAGTTTGCCCCTGATTCCTAGATACCCTCAATTAAATTTTGACTTTGCTAACCACTAGAACTACATATTTTTGATTGACAGAGTTTAATCAGCCAAGTTTTTGGGAGTTGCCCAAATCAACCAAAAGTCTTTCATGAAAACAATGTGAAGTTCACATACCCTTTTGAAAACAGATAATTTACATATTTCTGTCAAAATTAAAAAAGAAGGATTTCATTCCTTGTAAAATGTTTGGGCAGTATCAAGCAAATATTTTCTGTATGCTCCCGAATCCATCTATGCATACATGTCACCTAATTAATAACACAAATGCAACTTAGTACAATGCAGCCATTTATTTCAGTTTGCATACAGCTGTTTCAGGCTATATGTAATATAAAAAAATAAAAGGTGCTTGTTATAAAAAAGTTGATCCTTTTAATAAAAAGTTTCAGTTTTCTTTTCACTTTGAGATCCTGAGTAAGAAATACACACAACCTGATGAAAACTGCTCTAGTCATAAGTAATGCAAATGGTCATGGAAACCAGGACCTCAAGGTAATAAGATGAGTGCGATTGGAAAATCCCTTTATTTTGTAATAGAACCCTATATGCAAAACATCCATATCCTCACTTAAGGCTAGATACTTTGTACTTTATTTGAAACAGCTCATAATGGACCTTATAAGCGTTCCCAGATTTAATACATGTATCCTAAGGGCTCTTAACTATTGTAATGGATATTGTGGGTCTCCAATATTTTTTTACCTTCATGGACATTATTGTGAACTTTTGATAGAGGTCTAAGTCTCAGTTCCTGCGCAATACAGGAACTGAACTATATCAAAGGACATCATAAATAATATACATAATTATTTTATGAACTTTTGTATTCCCAAAAAGCATTAGGTGGACATTGATTGTATTCCTTTGAATATGCAGTGTACCATCTGTTTCATCACCATAAACCCCCTTGAAGGGTTCCTGAAGAGGTTTATGTTCGTATTGCCACTTGGCTGATGTAAGGAAGTAGGCCCTGGACTCATTGTTATTTCTGACACCTCCTAGAGGGTATTGTAATAGATCTTCCTGTGTGAATTGAATTCAAAGGATTCAAATGCAGCTGCACACTGCACAATGTCTTATCATAAATTCCATCTGATGACCTACAGCTAACCACTATCTTTCACAGCCACACAGCGCCCCCCTGTTGAATGGAAGTCGCAAAGTGTCAAGATTACTGGAACCTATTGGAGGTGTGACTTTACCTTGGGGGGTGGGGTGGAGGGGTGTTATAAAAGGAAGACACAGATTTCTTTCTGGTCTCTTTTTGAGCCCAGGCATCAGGACATCAGGATGTCTGCATAACATATCACTATTATTCTTTGTTCCTTTTTCTGTAATTTTCTTTCCTGTAGTTGTCTCTATATATTAGTGACATTCTGTATTTACCTTGTAACATCATTCTTTTTGAGTAGTGCCATCTATTTTTTTCTTTCATTATATTATTTAGCACAGTTATTTGTTATTAGTAACCTTATTATAAGGGATATAGGAAGGCTATATTCCGGTATAGGCAAAAGGTGCTATTCACTTATTATATGTATCAGCAAGTATATGAGTGAGGTGGCATAACCGCCAAAACACTCTCCTACCCTATGACTACGGACATGCAGTTGCATATATATAACTCATATAAAATAAACACATATTATACTACTAAAAAAGTCATACTGTTGCTTTATGCTTTAAATTCAGGTTTTAGCTTGCAATAAAGATTAGAGTGCACTATCTCAGAGACATCAGTCACAAATACTGCTCAGTGGCTGCTCACTATGTAAGCAGCTTGGTTAAGCTGCAATATAAGGGGGAGAGGGAGAGAAAATACAGGTTTTATCTTGAAATATAACATAGGAGTATACTAGCTGAGAGACAACAGCCACAAATATTGTACAATGGCTAGACAGTGCAACTCCAAATAGCAGGCATCAGCTGCAAAAAAAACCAATATCAATTTTTTTCTCCTGTGATGAGAACATAAAGAGAGGCTCTAGGAAACTGAGTGAAGGGGGAACCTGCAAATGCTGCTAATGCACCCCTTTCCTCCTTCTCTGCTAATTCCACTGTCGTACAACTGCCTGAACTTTTTACCATACTTGCTGCTGGAATGTAATAAATACATGTCCCCAGTCACCCTTATGCCCTGCATCTTAATGTCAGCATAGCCAAATTGCTAACTTTGCATATGTTCCCATTCTAGCTTGTGAAATTACTCTTTTACATATGTTTACAGCCTGTGCTACACCATAATGACTGGTATCATGCTGCCATGCTGCCCAGAAAGCAATCCGTCACCCACCATTATTTTTCCCAGAAGGCCATCTCTAACCTCCACCTGCATGCTGAATGCAATGAGACAGCAGGAGGCAGAGGTAGAATACAAGAAGGAAGGATGGGGTGCTGACTTTGAGGAGGAAATGGGGCAGATATTATGCTAATATGTATTTATTTCATGACTTTTATTTATTTTAGCACTGGAGGCAAAGCTACTGTATAAGGGGAAGGCTATGTCCATTAGCTTTCCACACTTTCCTAGCATAGGGGGAAGGGCAGGCAGCAACAAATTGAGGGGGAAAATTCTGAGGCTAGGGGGAAGAGCAGGCAATTTCATAAAATTATATGTCAAATCCCATGGGCTAGCTACATCTTCTTAAATCTTCCTTCAAGGGTCAAACATATGAAAAAGGCAGTCTGGATACTGACATCCACTGTCATAAATTGAACGTTGTGTTATGTATCTGGCAGATTGCAGAGGAATATAACCATTTGTAGTATCTTGTTTCGGATGGGTTGTTTAGCATAACTGGCATAACATGCTGGGTAAGTGATGATACAGTAGTACAGGGGACTAAAATGCCCCTGAATCATACCTGGCAAAGAACTGCTAACGAAACTCAATCTATAAGGTATTAATGAGATCACTCAAGAAAACACTGGATGCAATTTCTACCATATTTAACATAAAGTTCCTTCCAACTACTACTGGTAGATTGCAATCTGGAGTTTGCTGACCCGTACTGTAGTGCATGTGGGCAGGGACAGACTTCAAAGAGGATTCAGGACATCAGCAGCAATAAGATCTAATAGAGGATAAAAAAAGCTAAAATTCTTTCTTACTGCACCTCTAAATTCACAGAGATACACATAATGCCACTAACTACAGGACATTCACCTACCTCAGGGATGGGCAACTGTGGCCCTCCAGCTGTTGTAGAACTACAAGTCCCATGAAGCAAAACTGACAGTTACAAGCATGACTCCAAAAGGCAGAGGCATGATGGGACTTGTAGTTCACCAACAGCTGGAGGGCCACAGTTGCCCACCCCTGACCTACCTAACAGAACTTGCCAGTGTTTGCAAGTCCTACACTGTTCTGTCCCTTTGCTTTGTCAGCAGCAATCCCTTTGCTTTCTTTAGCTATCACAACTAAAACAGAAGGCCACAATGGCCCCTGGGAACCCCCCCCCTTTTAAAGTAAGGGGGATGACTTATTCAAAAGTCTCCTTATTGACTCCTCTAAGCCAGCAGGCTTAAGTTCAAAGGCAAGGCTTGGCAGTGTAATTTGGATACTATGACAAATTCGTGCACTGTTTTTTGCGGGGTCCACAAGCTGTGAACCTGTAGGACTCGCCTTGAACCCATGAAAGTAGAAACCCTGAAACTCATCCCTATTAGATAAATTATTGTAACCCTCTTTTCCTAAAACACACCAGTAAGTTTTACAGACAGTATAGGAAGACATCTCCATAAGTTTAAGTTTAGACATAAAAGAGTTTCAGAGGCTTCGGCTAAGACAATTGGTTTCTATAATACAGACTAATTAAAGCACCACTTATTGCAGTAATGACAAAATTTGGAAGCCACTGCTTATTGGATAGCTGAAATGGTTCTATGAGTTTATGTGAATAAATTATAGTACATGTGAACAGAAAAATAATTGCACATTTTATTAAAAAATATGAAAGGTTAATTTTATTATAATTTATATTAGTCTGCAAGTATATTTTCAAGTGTCATAATGCAGTTACCAGCTTTCAGGTGAGTATGATCACCAGGGCCACTGATAAGGCAGTATAACTGGCCCTCCTCTACCTTGCCTGGGCCCCATCAGTTCAAAAAGGGGGCCTGGGCACCTGCTGAGAAGGATGAATGGCTGTACTGCCTAAATTGCTGATACTAATCCTCTTGTGGCTCCTCCTGCAGCTCTGTCTGCTTCTTCTCCTCTCCCTCTGGCTGAACTGCTGGGGAATCCATTCAAATATCTGTGTCCCCACGCCCCTGCTGTCCGGGCCTCTGAGTGTTCCCTTTTTACCCGCTGTCTGGGACCTCCCATGTGCTTCCCTCTTCTCCTCTCTTGCCGGTAGCTGCTAAGGGTGCACGGGGGGGGGGGGGAGTCATGTCAGGATGAAGAGCAGGGGTTAATAATAACGGTGACTAGTCTTTTGGTTGCTGTCTGCTTTTTTTGGGGCACAAATTGTCAGAGTTTAGGTCCTTTTTAATGTCCTTTACATTCCTTGCTTTAGTAAAACATTCTAAGCCCATTTCCACCCTTGCTTGCAGTAACATATGGACTGCCATGAATTGCAGTGCTTGGGTCTTTCAAGGCTACCTAGCCACATCAAATAAAATACACATAATCTGTTTAATTTTTTTTCAGCCTTGAATACATTTACATTGCTTTGAAAGGAACAATAACTATTCAGTTGGAGAAAGGTTGCTAGTTACAAGCAATCTTAACAGCAAACTTAAGGAATGATGGCAAAACTGTGTTTAACAGAGTATTTGCATAATTATGGTAATTGAAATAACAATTTTATTGCTACTGCTTAATGGATGAACAAATAAAGATGTTGCCATGTTAATCAATGTGCAATATACCATTAAACTGTATAGTAGAAGCCTGCACTGGTCGTTAATGTGATCCTAAACCTGGAAGAACTGTATTTTTTTTATTTATATATTGAATGTTGAGACAGCAGTTTTAACACATGAACAAATTATTATAATCATAGATAGGTAAATCTTTTCCTGCGCTTATTTCCCAAACTTGAAATCAGTGTTTCTCAGGGAAGAACAAAATACAGAGCAAACACATTTATATTATTATTTTTATATCTTATATTAATTGAAATTTTTATTCATATTCAATTTGTTCATTTTTTTAATCATTATATTATTACCTTTTTCTTGACTGTGTTTGTAAAAGTTTATCTACCTTTATACCCCACTGCATTGTTAGCAGTGATATATGTACAAAGAAAATGTTTAACAGTCAACTGCACCCAAAAATGGATATCTTGTTGGTGGACATCTGTCTGATTAGGTGTATCTAAAGCCAAAAATATATTTATATATATATAGATTTTTGCGTATGTTTTGGATTACACAAGGGAAGGTTAAAACCCCATCAGTTTTTTGTCCAATTGGTGCCCTTTCACTATATTTCCAGGTAGTACATAGCATCATCTCCAAAGTGAGAGGAAATTCCTTCTTAAATCTTTGCCATTGGAACAGCTGCCCCCTTGGAACTTTTCCTGATGGCAGGATGCACCAGGAGAAAGAGAGAGGTTCATTCTTATCAGCGGGGCTTCCTATAAAAACCTGAGAGTAATTCTTACCATTCTCTACTGAAAAATGTGAAAAATCTTCATATGCTTTAGGTAAATCACCCTCCAGTCTCTTATAATTTTCAAACACTTCCACAGTCAGATTTTGTGAAAGTTACTTGTCTCCTTGCCATGCCCCTCAGCGCCATACTAATATCACTGCCTCACACCTAGACACCCCAAACATTTGGTTGATCTACATTAAGGGAAATCAGATCTGACAATGTGAAAACCTTTGAGGTGTGAATGGACACAACAGTTAGGTAGAACTGTTCTGTGGAAATACTGCACCAGTCAAGTACCTAAAAGATCTAAGAATTCTGCATGATATTCAAACAACCATGCCAATTTGATGCACCAGTTTTAACAGAGCTGGCTAAATATGAGGGGAAATACATTTTGTCCATACTTCAATTTTTCGTCACCAGTACTTTAAGCTAATCCAGAGCCTAACAGCATATAATTGGCCTCATTTTTAAAGTTGGTTTCAAATAATAAATAGCGTTTGTTTCTGAACCATTTGAAATACTTTGTTTACTAACCTACATCTAAACAAGTTGGATGAATGTACCTTGCATAAGAGGAAGAGAGGAAGGAGTAGCAGAGGAGCACTGGAAAGGGGAGTATGAATGGGTCAAGGCACTGTTATCTTTCCCATTCAAAGTGGCAGTGTCTTTGCAAAGGGGTCCCCTGACCCATTGATATTCACTTTAACAGGACTTCACATATCTGTCCTTCCATCATTTACTAGTGTGGGAAACTAGGAGGAGTAGTGCTGTCACTTCCTCTGTCATATAACCGTCCTCAAGTCCAAGCAATAGATGCTAGACCAAAGCACTGTAACATGGAGGAGGTCACATGTTTCCCCATATTCTGAAGCACTGATTATTGATGCCAGCTGCAAAGAATAAGAAGCAGCAGTTAAAGACTAGCTAAAGGAATATCAATAGGTCAAGTTAAACCATTTGCAAAAGCACTGTCAATTTGCTTTGAATGCGCAAGGTGACTGCATCTGTTTAAGATTATTACATCTTCCTTGTAGTATTATCAGATTAATGGTGACTCTTCTGACCAGTTAGGACTAGACAGTAGTAGTTAAGAGCTTGCAACAAATTGAAGTATTTTATTCATTTGGTAATTTATTCAGATTATTAGGTGATATTAGTGGTGCACACGGAGATCTAAAGACAGCAAAGTGATACTTAAAGAGGTATGCACATTTATCAGGGGCGGACTGACAACTCATGGGGCCCCCGGGCAATAGGGGATCATGAGGCCCCTGTGTCCTTGCCCAAACTCAAAATAGCCTATGAAAAAGGTACCAGGGGCATCTCATGGGGCCCCCTACTGACCCTGGGCCCTCAGGCAGTGCCCGAGTTTCCAAATGGTCAGTCCGCCCCTTTTAACTAAATAGCAGCCTCTGCTCACCCTGAAAGTCCATGTAAGGCTAGTACAAGTGTGCAGTGCCCGTTGGCTCTGGACAGCCACAATAACAATATTAAATTGTAGACACACTGGTAAAATTATGATACTCCTTTATTTAGCACACAATTAAAATTAAGTGTCCTTCCTTGCTTACATGTTTCAGCCCTGTGTGGGGTGTGGGCTATGACTAAGGCACACACAGGGTTTTTTAATCCTGTGCTAAATAAAGGAGTATTTATGCACAATTATAAACTGCAGCATTGTGCTACATACCTGCATTATGTTGTCCCTTAAGAACTTAGTACAGATTAATACAATTTTAATAAAAGCCAGAGCTACCATCGAAGTTATATGTCAGGTCCTTCCTCCAATCACAAAGTTATAACTGCAACATTAAGCACAGAAAACACTGCAGACTCCATTGCTTCCTGCATTTTATAAAAGGGATGGCAAATACAGGTGGTGGTGTGGAGTATTACTGTAGTGTTCAGTGTCCATGTTATAAATAGGCCTGTAAGTGAAACATGACTAACTTGTTGTAGAAATCTATCTTTTCTCCAACTCCCCCATAGAGAGATGCTCAAATGCCATGAATTTGTTTGAATTTCTGAACCTCTGACCTATGGTGTCAGCTGTTTGCATCTGAATGGGAAACAACCATCTACCTGGGGAAGTGTTCAGTCTGGCTAACTGACATTTCCCCTCACAGAGGACCTTTGGGATCTTTGCAGTTACAGACCTCCATGAATCACCAGATTGTCACCCAGGATTGTTAAAATGACATGTCTTGGATAGTGCTTATGGGTATCATTAGGCTAAGTTCTGCATGGTTTGTAAATTAAAGTTTAGTCTGTTTAATATGGGTAATCCTGACCCTAGATCTTCATTAATGTGACTAATTAATGACTGTATTTTCTACCTGTTATATATGTACTACACGTGCTTCTTTTTTGTTAGTACTTAAAGCTAACCATCAGGCAGACAGCTAAATTCACAGTTGAAGTACTTACTGTATATATGGTAAATAGTCTGAGACTTTTTTCTTAATTCTGATAAGCCACTCTTCTTTTTCAGGAAGTCTTGTCAGCTAGCAAAGCTTGGTAGGTACCACTGAATATATCACAGGGAGCTAATATAAAGGCAGATTCAAATATACATGGGTTCTCTATTTATAGATAGATGCAATTATTTCAATGAATACTTTCCTAGATTAAATTGACTTGCAGAGTTCAACTTTAATTGTGTGTTTCCTACTTTTTCTATGACTCTTCTCTTTGCCAATTTCTCTTTCCACAATTCTGCTTTGGGTTGCAATAGGTAATCTGTGTAAATAGAGCCATAGCATGTAGAGAACACAATAGCTGTTGGAATTAACCTAAAGTGGTTGTAAAAGTTTAAAAAAAAATTAAAATAATAAACATGGTATATGTACCTACTCCTATACCTATATCTGCACAAAGCAGCCTAAATCTCCTGTTCTGGGGTCCCCCACTTATGCTGTCCACCCTCCACTTCTTTGTCTGCCCCATAGCAATCCCCTTGCTATGGAGACAGATGTGCAGGCTCACTACCAAGCCAGGCTGTGTGCATCCATAGACAAAAACAGCACAGCATGACCCCCCACACACACACACTGCCCCCCACTCCCTCTTTACTGCCTGTGTCCTGTAAGGAGAGGAATGCAGATCAGCACTGCTGAATACAGGCACAGGATACAGGATACATACAGGATCGATATAGGACTCAGAGGGAGGAGAGGGGGAAATACAATCAGTGGGACATTTTTACCTTAATTCAGGGAATGCATTAAGGTAAAAATGTCCTGGAGCAAACATACATATACAGTCACAGCACCACAGTGCTAAGGTATTGTGAGAACTAGAATGGCACCAGTGCAGGGACATTCCAGTATTCATTCCCATCATATGCTGGTATACTCCACCAATGCAGCCCTCTTCAGATAGGGGAATAGTAATGGTAAATGACAAAACACAAACAAAGGTGTGCAAATGCCTATACATTACCAAATATAAATTGTGATGAAATATAAAATGATGCCAAGTGCATACCCACAAAGTGCAACATGCAAATGCGATGAATAAAGAACTCAAGTGGCAGAGTGGTCAAGCTGAAGATGCATATCATCAGGACCCAGGCATCACTCAGACTTGCAAGCTAATGCATTTCAAGGGATGGGACCTCTTCTTCAGATAATAGCTCGCCTGCATGCCACATCACCTTTTAGATAAGAACTCTCCAACCAATACACAAGATGAGGGGGAGAGACCATTGCACAAAAAAAAGAAGTTGTCACCCAGAGCCAAATCATAATAAATGCATTAACAATTGCTATATCTGTGCTTAGATGTTAATTATTATCATGTCTGTAATGATGGACTCCTATAGAAAACCCTATTATGAAAAATCACATGCATATGGTAAAGGCCAATACTGTCTATAGAGCACTATATTTTGTAGTTCCAATGGAACACATGTATACATGGCAGATAGATAAAAGAGAGGTTCACGTGTTGTCTTACGACTAATATTTAGTTCCTTTGTCAGACCATAAATGAAAGAGATACAGTATGTGGAACCTTTTTTTTCGAATGTATACCGGTAAGCGGCGATAAATCTGCCGAAAGGCACACTCACACAGTCTGGAGCGCACGACAGACATCATACCCAAAAGTGTGCCACTCGATATTCATCCTATAGCAAATCTCAAGCCTGCCCCTTCCAGTCCACTGGAACACATGCTCCACATGCTTGGAGCTCATAATAACTATCACACCCAGAAAAGTTACACTCCTCACTCTCCTTCTAGTCAGTGGAATGTAGCACAGCACACATCATGTGATTCCTAATAACAAACAAAGAAGAGCAGGAAAATGGCTTTAAATACTGGTCTGGAAATAAAAAAAATTAAACAACTACCAAAACAAAACCCAGAATTAGAACAAATGTGAAAAGCCACACCAGTGTCTAAACTCAGACTGGGATAACAGCAGCGCTGTCAGCCTGTTGTGTAAGCTCCTTTATTTGGACATTGGGATGCCTATCTGATAGATCCAATCCAACTGTTAAAAGTGGTTGTAAACCCTCACATATACCCAGTGAAGTGACTGGTGAAAAACAGAGATGAAACAAAGTCTCCTTCATAAGTTGTACCTGTTTATCTGCGGCCTTTCTACTCTATGACCCTTTTAAGTAAAGAATTTATACTGCTAATCTTCCAGGGGGGGGGGGGCAATGAGCTGAAATTACACACTGCAAAGCTCAGAGAGGAGCGCACTAAGAGCTGATTGGAGGAAAGAGACACACCCCCTTCACACAACTCATAGGATCAGAGTTTAGGCTGTCAATCACAAGCTGTGTGCTAGAGATCCATCCCCTGTAAACTTTTTATCACTTGGTGTCAGGAAGACTTGTTAGAAGTGACTCATGTAGATTTCAGAGGAATGAGGCAGCAGACAAAAATGATACTTAGTGCTCTGAATTGAGACAAATACACACTGTAGAGGGATATGTTTTGTTCATGTTTTATGTCTAAGGTTTTAACCACTTTAACTGAAAAACCTAATGTGGCAGACTGACAATGCTGCTGCCAATAGCAAGAAAATGGCTTAGTGTTGTCAGCCTAAAATCTAAGCAGGCTAGACCATCAGACTGTGGGTGTTTTGCGTCATTAGGGATTGCAAAGATTATGCACATATAATGATAAAATATGACTGCCACTATGGACATATGCATAGTAAGTAGGAGCTATGCAAGGATCATGATGCATTAACACTGATTGATCATATTATTGATCACACTCAAAAGTTGGTCTAAAATGTACTGACTACACAGTTCCTCTTTAAAGGTTCCACATAGATTTTTTTACCTTTTTGATTAGCAAAATAGACCAACAACTCTCAGACAAATATTGACTCATGTTGACAGGCTTTCTTGTCAAGCACTGCATTTTCTATTGGCAATGCATGTAACTGCTTTTGAATCAAAAACACAGTCCATACTAAAAAAAAAGACTGTTTTACCTGCTTTGTCTGCAGCTTAAATGCACATCAACGGGAAATGCCAGGGTTGATTTACTAAAGGCAAATAAGCTATTCACTTTGTAAGGGAACTTGCAATTTGCAAGAATGTGAATACGGTTAAGTTTCCCTATGCAAAGAATACCCAATCACATTCAAGGAAAAAAAAACTAATTGGCTTGCTTGATTGGATGAAGGAAGTCAGTAGAGCTTCACCTCATTCACTAAGCACTGGGACAAATTCTCTTGCAAAGTGAACAGCCTATTCGCCTTTATTAAATCAACCCCACTGTGTCTAAAGAAACATAGCGCAATGCAGGTCAAACACAGCCTCTGAACTACCATGTGTAGTGCTTAATTAAATGTAATTCGATTTTGCTGACCTACGTTTGATGTACATTCCAAACTTACGTCAAAGCCAGGAAAACGGTGACCATTGACATGAGCTCTATAGCTGCTGGTCAATTTTCTTAACTGGCATGTTGTCATGTTAACATGCAAGTCTGCATGTGATTAGCTGCAGAGCTAATGCTTTAGAATCAAAAATTGCATCTTTGCCAAGGTATGTGTCTTTTTTTTTTTGTTTGTTTAACAAAGCCATAAACAAAGAGACTGAAAAAGTAGCCTTAAGGAAGATAAATTAAATATAAAATATAATATGCCTATCAAGCAACCTTAAGTTATTTTTCATTATTATTATTTTTCTTTCACATATGCCGTCAAAATATTTTTTTTCTAATTTTCAGTTGTTTCCACATCATTTACAGTAACGCAACATTAGCTGCACATGTACTCTATTAGTTTTCAGGGCCATGCAGTTATTGCATTCATCCATATAAATGCAAGCAATTGCAGAAGATCCCCTGGGAGCAGACTTAATTTTTTTATTATTACTTTTGTCTTACCTCAAACGTTACACTGGAGAATTCTCTGGTGTTTTCTAAGCCCACCGTAATATACCAAGCTAATGACATGCTGCGTTAAATATGAAGCGGCTAAGAAATGATTAATTTTAACAAGTACATTGGTCAGCTAGCAGGAAATGAATGTACTGTACAAAATTCTGTACTGCTTTTGTTCTGTAGCAATGCTGGGAATATTTCCAGTAGATTCTGCATTTTATAGCACAATTGCTCCACCCTCAGATAAGGCAAAGAAATATCAGACTAAAAAATCATGATGTTTGCAACCCTTAGCCATGCATGCTGCCCCTCATGGAAGCATAGCGCCCTCTACTGATACTTCTTTAAACTTCAGTACTGAGTTCTCTTTTAATTGTTAAAATCCTGGATCAAATCCTGCATGGTCACAAATCTCTAATAAAGAATTGTTATATATGTTATATTTCATTCAGTCATATTTTAATGCATTTATATTCATCTAAAAATAATGGAATATCATTTTCATTATGTTGGAGCTACAGATGTCTTGGTATCTATGGCTATTTACAGAGATTCAGAACTATTCAATAAGAAAAAATAAAAGGAAAAATACTTTAGCACCCTACTTGATTTTACTTTGTAATAATTATATTTATGACAGATGAAGTCTGACTGGTTGCTATAGGTCACTGAACTTGGCACTTTAGTTTACAGAATTATTATTATTATTATTATTATTATTATACAGGATGTATAGTGCCAACAGTTTGTGCAGTGCTTTACAACATGAATAAAGTGATGGCATTGATTATAAGGATCAAGGGCTTTGTTTAGGATCATTCCATTCCACATGTAAAAAAAAGCAATGAACTATAGCCATACCTTGCTAAACTCTTAATTATGTTTAGCCATATCTGGCATGTACAGATTGATTATTAATACTTTCATACACAACACATTTGGGTAAATTTGCTAAAGGATTTGAGAATGCTCACACAATAAATTGTGTAAACATTCACTTCAATTATCCAATCATGTGCAGATGGGAAAAGTAAACGGGAATTTGCTTTTTACATCTTTGGGTCACTGAAACAAAAATTCACTCAATTGGTCTCAACTCCTCAATCAGCCTCAGTAGGCTTCAGTTTAAGCATAGGCCATAGAGAGGGCTGATTTCCAAAAACTGTTAAATCTGGTGCAATTCTGCATAGAAACCAATCCTCTTCTAGGTTTCTTTGGCAAAGCTTAACTGAACAAGCTGATGTTAGAAGCTGATTGGCTACCAATTTTAGCAAATCTACCCCATAGTGTTTAAAGAACACATGACAGCACTGAAAGGGTTACATGAGCTGGAACTCATTAAGATAATGGTGTTGGGGGAATCCTACAAATGATTTTGTGAGCTTTGCAATGGAAATGCACCTAGGCATAGCCAGAAAAATGTGTTCACTAAATATAAAGCTGGGCTAGCTATGTAACAAAGAGATCAAAGTGTTAAGAACCTGTCAAGAAAATGCTAAATTTGACAGCTAGGTCAGATAGATGACATGTATGATGCAAGCAAGCTGCAAAGGATGAGTGATGTATTGATTGCTGCTACCAAACAATAAATAAATATATATATATATATATATATATATATATATATATATATATATATATATAAATATATACACATATATATAAAATAAATATATACACATATATATATAATATAAATATATATATAAATAAATATATCTGTAATCTATCTATCTATTATATATATATATATATATATATATATTATACATATATATTTAAATATATATAAATATATATATAAAAAATAAATATATACACATATATATAATATAAATATATATATATATAAATAAATATATCTGTAATCTATCTATCTGTCTAGTAAAGATATATATATATAAATAAAGATATATATAGATAGGTAGATATAAATAATAAAGATCTCCCCCCCCTCTCTCTCCCTCTCTCCCCCCCCCCTCTCTCTCTCTCTCTCTCTCTCTCTCTCTCTCTCTCTCTCTCTCTCTCTCTCTCTCTCTCTCTCTCTCTCTCTCTCTCTCTCTCTCTCTCTCTCTCTCTCTCTCTCTCTCTCTCTCTCTCTCTCTCTCTCTCTCCTCCCTTTCCAACCCCCTCCCAGAGCATAAAGCATGAAGTAGATCAATAACCCTGGTGGTGATGTAGCAGGCACAGCATATAGGTTTGTGGATGGGGAATGAGTTATTTACTTGCAATGGAGACCCCCAGGGTTCTGCTCCATACCCCAGTTGGGTGACGTGGCTGACTCCTACTTGTCGGAACGTGGCAGCCAAATTGTCCAAGCTGCCTCATTCTCTCAACTTGTGGATTTCTCAAGGGAGCTCATTACCAGCTTGGATAGACAGGGCTGCCTTTCCTCTGATCCAGCACTTAAGAGCAAGCCCAGCAGCTACAGGGAGAGTTATCCACGGCCACAGGAAAGAAAAGTAGAGAGGAGATGTAGAGGAGTGCGAGGAGAAGAACACTTGTTCATTGATAGAGGGACTGGGAATCTATTCATCCCGGAGGGAGGAGCTGAGCTCTAAGCAGAACTGGAGAGGCCACCAGCAGCAAGCCAGCATCCCTAGCACCGTGCACACTTCTACTGAGGGACCACATCCAAAAACAAAATCCAAAAAACAAAAAGAGTCTGAGCAAGGTGACATGACATGAAGAGCATCAGATCCTACCTGAGGCCCTGATACAAAGGCACACTCGGTAAGCAATAGCTGGCAGCTCATTCTCTCTGCTGTGTGGTTGCTAAGGATGAATGGCTTGACTGCTTTTAGGAAGTACATGAGGCTTTTACATGTGATGTCTGCAATAACTACCTAACACCTGCTGAGGGACAAGTCAGGGATAAAGAAAAAAAAAAATCAGCAGTAAATGAAAAGAAAAAGAATTGCCTGTAAGATCTGTTTTCCATTATAGATGTCCATGCAACAGTACAGTGATCGCAGCAAGGGGGTCCTGTCTAAAAACTGGGGGGATCAGAGTAATGGAAGATTAAAGCATACATACTGCAGCTGACCTTTGTGTGAGTGAGACAAGCTGCATTCCCATTCATTGAAATGATAGCTGTGCTGCTCTAATCATTTGTGTGTGAGCATTGGTAGAGGAGTTGTGCCTGTGTGCTGACTGTGGGACAGGATGCAGTCTTGCCATGGCAATCATTTGCCCCTTGTCAAACAATGATGCACCACACCAGTCATTGAGGGAGGCTTCAGCACCAAGCACGCTGGACAGCTCCCTGCTCCGCTCCAGGATGCCGCTAATTGCTCCGACATGAAGCCTCATGGTCCATAGACCTGCAGGTTAGATCACTTCGGTCCGATTCCATGATAGCACAGCCAGTGTTGAACGTATTGATCAGCTGGCTGTTACACTGCATTGTGGAAGTGATACAAGATTGCCTCTAGCCTCATCTTTAGGTTCAAACAATGACACTTTCGTCGATGTAATAATTGCCGGAACCATTTAATAACCGATCCTTTTTGAAAGAAAATCTATTTGAGACTTACCAAAAATAATGTTCGGTATCCATCTTCTTCTAATCATTTCATCATTTTCATAAGGTTGTAGCAGTAGTGCTATCGAGGATCGGATAACTGTACATCCTGATATTCTTGAAACGTAATAGATGGTCCTTTTCTTCCATGCAGAGTGGGAGTCAAGTAAATCCAAACAAGAGTTCACTTGTGTACCGAGTAGAAATGGACTACACAATCAAGTCTGCTACTGCTCTGATCAAAAGTCTACTTCTTTCTGGTGTTCTTATGAGTTTTCATGTTCACACCAGGTGAGTACCACTTCTTGGTGAAGTTCTTGCTTCATCTGTTGTGCAGTCAGAATAAGGCTGGCCATACATTATACAATTTTCTTTTACAATGTTTTTTTTAGATTTACCAAAAAGCATATAATATGAGAGCAAACCTAAAAAACACTTTCAATTGTATGCAATTAGGCAGGTCCTTGCACTAAATAGTTGAAGGTAAATGTGAAGGAAATTGTACAGAAAGAGATCTTAGTTGATTTACTAAAATTGGAGTGTGCAAAATCTGATGCAGCTCTGCATAGAAACCAATCAGCTTCCAGTTTTTATTGTAAAAGCTTAAAGTGTTACTAAACCCAGGACCTTGTATTCACTATATCAGGTTTCCCACAATACACAGAACATGGAAATGCAATTATTTTAGTAAAGATAAACTGCTAAATACCTTTTGTCATCAGCAGTTAGAGAAGTCGTATGACTTCTATCAGTGTCCAGCTGAGCACTGGTTAAAGCTTGTAGGAGGAGTTTTCATTCTCCTCTCACTGCCCTATGAGATTGCATAATCCCTGACCCTCTGTCTGGAGAGTGCTGATTGCCCCTGTGCTAATCACAAGCACCCTCCCAACAAAAAGAAAAAACTTTCAAGCAGTACACACCAAGATGATCATGTGCAGCTTGCCCCCAAGGCTTTGTTCTATCAGAAGATGAATTGAGGACAGTAGGAGAAGGGGAGGATCAGAGAAGTCATGATCAAACAGCGTTTTTAAACAATGAAGATGATTAACCCCTTAAGTTCCACAGTGAGTATAACAAGAATGTTTTATTGCATATACAGACTGATTTTATTGTTGTGGGTTTAGTAACACTCTGCTTCCCCACTGTCCTATAGCAGAACTACTGCTACAGGGCAGCAGGGCTGCGCAAAATCATTTATATATACCTGATTTTGCATTGCTGGGTAGGGGGGGCACTCGCTGTCCTACCTGCGCCATCATTGGCAGCTACAGCTGTCGATCAACAGACCCCTGCCGGAGATTCTCCACTGGTACCCAGCGATCACCGAGGAACAGTGAAAGGGGAGAGATCTGTTTGTAAACAGCACAGATCTCTCCCCTGTCAGCATGAACAGGCTGCTTTGTATTGCTCTGCACAGCAGCGCAATACACAGCAACTTGTCTCCCTAGTAAATCACACACAGCACATAATGTAAAACACACACAGCACACAGTTAACCCTTTGATCACCCCAGATGTTAACCCCTTCATGCCCAGTGTCATTAGTACAGTATCAGTGCTTATTATTAGCACTGATCACTGTTTTAGTGTCACTGGGGATGTCAGTGGCAGTTAGTCAGTTCCCCCAGCAGGGGCGGACTGACAACTCATGGAGCCCCCGGGCAATAGGGGATCATGGGGCCCTGTGTCCTTGCCCAAACTCAAAAAAGCCTATGAAAAAGGTACCAGGGGCATCTCATGGGGCCCCCTACTGACCCTGGGCCCTCAGGCAGTGCCCGAGTTTCCAAATGGTCAGTCCGCCCCTGTCCCCCAGTGTCAGAATGCCCGCTGCAGTCTCACTATAAGTCGCTGATCACCGCCATTACTAGTATAAAAAAAAATAAATACATTGTAGTATTTATACCGCCATTTGTAGATGCTATAACTTTCACGTAATCCAATTAATTTACATGTATTGGCATTTTTTTTTAGCAAAGACATGTAGCAAAATACATTTTGGCCTAAATTTATGACAAAATCTGATTTTTATAATTTTTTTTGCTGGATATGTTTATAGCAAAAAGCCAAAAATATATTTTTTTCAAAATTTTTGGTCATTTTTTGTTTATAGCGCAAATAATAAAAAGCGTGAAGGCAATCAAATATCACTGAAAGAAAGCTCTATTCATGGGGAAAAAGGTCATAAATTTTATTTGGGTGCAGCATTGCATGACCGCGCAATTGTCACTTAAAGTAACGCAGCGCTGTATAACAAAAAATGGCCTGATCAGAAAGGGGGGAGTAAATCCTCTGGAGGGCAAATGGTTAACTGAAGCTGAAGTTAGAAGTTGATTGGCTACCATGCACAGCTGCACCAGATTCTGCACTCTCCAGTTTTAGTAAATCAACCCCATTGTGTTGCTCCAATCTTTACTTCTAGTACACGTTTTTACTAAAAAGGTAATTATGGAAGCATACTTTAGCAAGGTCTATTACTGTCCATTAGATAATTGAAAAATTGATCTAATGAATCATTGATGCAAAACAATATAGGGTTTCTAGGAGATAATTGCAGTAAAGTTGTAATTCATTTGGGGATGTTTCACTTCAACGCCTATGCATACAGATTTAAATGAACATATCATACAAAAATTATGTTTTGACTTATTTTTGTATTTAGTAACATGGGTACAAAAGAATCTTGACAAGACTGTTCCTATTTTTTTCATTTTTGTTTGAAGGGGTGGGGCAGTTAATGGCAGTTTCATCTATCAGGTTGCTAAATTCATCCAGCAATCTGCTTTCTTTGCTACTGATGCTACCTATCTATAGTGTGGAAAATTCCTAATCGAAGTCAATGTACATGACACATAATCCTGAAGGGTATTTGCATCTGCAGCAATGGAAATAGGTTGCCAGAGGATTTGTAATGAGAGTGAACCTGTTAAGGTATGTATACCTTATTTTAGATCTTTGTTGTGTTCCATCCACCCTGGGGGAATTTTAAAGAGCAGTAGTGGTCTATGTGTACCTATGAACCACCTATTTATTTCTTTCACTTGACAGATTGCATATCAGCCAATTGACATTTGTGTGGACTAGTGCATACACTAGTGTGTTTTTGGTTCTCTATTTTATACTTTCACACCTGTGCTGTTCCATCACTAATATATAGAGTGGAGGCCCCTTTTAGGATGAATCCAGCAATTTATAAAAAAAAAAAAATGTGTTACTGCTTCCAAAATTACATTGGTCGGTACTATATGGTGCCAAGGAGTAAAATGCAGACGCCTACGTTTAGATGTATCTTCCAGTGCCTTAGGTAGCATTGATTTGTAGGTCTCTAAGTTACAAATATAGACCCACAACTGCCACTTTCTGTGCCTTTTTATTGGCCAGGAAGACCTTCTCTCATAGAGTTGAACCAATAAGAAGGTGCAAGTGGTGGTCCAGCTTTTTACATTACTAGGGAGTCTTCATATTTCCATGTCAGAATTATCCAGTATTTGAGGATCCTGGGGCACTGAAGATGGAATCTGTAGTTATGTGCAAACACAGCTAAGTGCCTGCAGGTTAGGCTTGAGGAGTGTTTACAAAAATGATGGTACTTACAGGCAAGGCTGTGGATAAGGGAGTAGCACCATTCTTTGTGTACGGGGCCCAGGCCAGCAGGGGGCCCAAGCAGATGTGTGAATTAGATGTGGGCAGAGACGGTGATTGGTGTGGCTGGGGGAGAAATTACTTGAACAGACTCCCTGTATGGCTGTCTCTGCTGCAGCTGAAAGCTGGCTTCTCTCTCCCCCCCCACTGACTTTCAGCTAAAGCAGATAGAGAGTGACAAGGGATTGGTTCCAGTAATTGCCCCTCCTACTGCATTCATTACCCTCCCTGTGTACCATATATTTCCCCTACTGCCTAGGCCCCCCGTGTGTGCTCCCTACCCACACAGTACTGCCACCTTTCCTCTTCTCCTTCCCACTGGCAACTGCAAGCACACGATAGGATCAATCAGGATGGAGGGTGGGGGAAAGGTCTGATAAATATGTCACATTTACCAGCCCCTTCCTTTTCTGAATGAACACAATGAGTGATCAGTACCAATCACTTACTGTGTTTATTTATAACTGTTTTGTTTTTGGTTTTTTGGTGGGGGGCCCTTTCATGTAGGCCGTATGGGACCCCATGGTTTCTAACAGCAGCCCTGCTTTCAGGTGTGCTTGATATGTAACATCAAGTAAAATAAAGGCAGTGCTCTCCAAAAACAATTAAATCAACTATAGAAGCAATACTAAGACTAGGACAGGTAGGAAATACTACTGTAGATAACATTCACATCAATGAACGCAAACTGACTATCATACTATACACAACAGACATTCAGCAGTACTTAGTAACACAGAGCAAATTATGATCAAAGTCAAGGTATTTCACTTTTAGAAAATGTTTATGCATATGTTAAATTTCTCCAAACTAATGTTTATAACTATATTTTGATCACTACCTCTTTAATAGAAACATAAAGTGGTATTAAACCCAAAACCAAGAATGTAATATATTTTAGCTTACCAACTCTTAAATGCGGTGGCTGCATTTGTTTTCTATTTTTAAGCTATGTTTTCCTTTATTTTCACCTGATAATCAAGCCAGGAACACATATCCTGTCTTAGGGTGCCTTCACTATGGATGAGGGAACAACAGAAACACCTTTGGACAGCAGCATTTTTATTCTGGGGAGGGTAGTGATAGATGTACTATTAGATTTAGATGGACTTGACTAACAAATTAAAACTGAACTGCAGCTGACACTTTTCAGCAGTTACAATGACAGATCTGTTTCTTTTGAGATAAAGATTTTACAAAAAGCCCAAAGAAAGGAATTAATGCAGCCACCACATCTATGAATTGGTAAACTGCATCATACTGTGTCTTTTTATTGTGCGGTTAATACTGCTTGAACATCTTTAAGTTACAATCTGTTACACAAAAGATGAAAGTATAGTGCCTGTTTAACTCATGCAAACCAATCAGATCTCAGAAAGAAGCCTGGTATCCAGTTGGTTGCTATGAATAACACAGACACTTTTCCTCCTCCCCTGTTTACATTTGCCCTATCCACTATATACTCTGCTAACCACATGTTCTACTGATAATAATAGATAATGATGTCAGGTGACCTTCATCCCTACCACTATATAATGCTAACCTGACTCATTTAGAGTCATAGACCCTCAGCTAGTAAAATAACCCATTCAATTTTAAAATAAAAATGAAATCTAAAACACTTGTGCATAGATATAAAAAAATTATAAATACTTTTTTCCCCTTTTATATAAGTTCACAATATAAGTTCACATGCCCTCTGCTCTCAGCTTCACAAGAGCAGGAGGAGGAAAAACAGCAGGACACTAAACTTCACAGTGAATGGCTGTGTGGGAAGGGGGAGGGGGTATCAGGACAAGTATGATAATTGGGGGGAGCAGGCTGAGTTCCCAGTACAGCTAGATGTTTTGCACCCTAAACACCTATTCAGGTGGGTGATGTTTTCTTGCATTTGACATGCATTTGAAATGCACATCAAACACAGGTCATTAAAATCCCATTTACTTTAACTCAGCAGGCTAAGTTCCCAGTACAGCTAGAGAACTGAAGAACGTATTATGCTGTGCTCTCATGCCTAGTATGGCCAGTTTTTAAAAAGGAAAGCAACATGACTCTCAGGGACACCAGGGATTTCAAACATAGGAAGCAGTACAAAGAGAACATGATACTTTTTCATACAAGTACATGGTGCAGCAGACATATACTGTATTGAGGATGTGTAATGTTGGGTTTACATATTCTTTAACTGTTATATTAATGGTGGTCTTGGGAGCATATATGAGACTTACATACCTACACATACAGTGTTTGCATTACATACAGTATTTACAACAGTGGTGGTCAACTGTGATCCTTTATTTTGCACCCTAAGCTCCTATTCAGGTGGATGAAATGCACATCAAACACAGGTCATTAAAATCCCATTTACTTTAACGGTGTAGTGTGGATGACAGTTCTGACGTTGAGATTACTGGTGCAGATGTACTTCTAACTGATAATGTGAAGAGCACACATTCTTAGTACACTTTGAGAACCAAAGATAAGCATTGCTGCTTTAAATACCTCTAACAAAATATGACAATATTTTGAATGGCTTATTCTGAATAGTATGATTTGTTATTAGGTTTCATTAGTCATGTGGATTATGTTTGTACACATGCAGTTGAATCATACAGCCATCATTGGTGTGCTGTGTGCTTAAGCCCCAAATGGGCTTTGAAACATGAATGATGCTTGCACATGCTCAAAGAATTATTTCACCTTGCAAGTTTAGACAACAATGTTTACACGGATTCACACCATATTCTTGATGCCACATAGACATAGCACTTTTTTACGTATCTGTGTATGACACCATGCCATCTTCTTTTAGCTCTCTCCTTGTTGTCAATACATTAGATAACCAGTGCTAACAGCAGGTTTAATTCCTGAGAGCTACATGTCACCAGGTCCATAAATAATTTTCCATATATGAGAGGAATTACACTGCAATGTTATCAGAAAATGTCCTTAATATACATATACCCCTTTGGGACCATTAACATATATTCGTCTTGTTTACTTGCAAAACAGGTAGTGGTATTCCCTGTAATTTCTGTGCAGTGTGCACTGAGGTTTATTTACTAAAGCTGGGGAGTGCAAAATTAGGCTCACTACTGCATAGAAACCAATCATCTTCCAGATTTTATTGCCAAAGCTTAGCTGAACAAGCTGAGATTAGAAACTGATTGGTTTCTATGTAGAAATTAGCCTGATTTTGCACTCTCCATCTTTAATAAATAATCCCCACTGTGTTAAGTGTGCTCTGTGCTGTGTACACTGTATGTTGTGCATTGTGTATGCTCTGTGTTCTGTATTGTTTGCACTATGCATGTTGTGCATACTCTGTTCTATGTACACTTTGTACTCCCGGTGTTGTTGATCATGTGTCTTTTGTGTGTTCTGTGCTATGTATGTTTTATATTGTAAATTATCTATGGTTGGTGGCATGTATGCTCTATGTTGGACATTGTCTGTGCAATATATGCTGTGTAGATTCTGGGTTGTTTTTACTCTGTGTACTCTAAACTGTGTATGATGTCTGTGCTGTATATCCTGTGTAATCTGTGAGATATATATACTCTATACTGTGTAACCAGCCTTTGTGCACTTTGTTTTGTGTATGATTTTTGCTGTATATGCATGTTTGTGTATTGTGCTGTATACATTCTGTAATATTGTTGTGTATGCTGTGTATATTCTGTACTATGTATGATGTTAGTGTTCTGTGCTATGTATTATGAGTGTGCTCTGTACAATGTGCCAATAGAGTTATTTCTGCTTTATGTGTTCTGCATTGTGAATGATGTGTAGGCTGTTCTTGCTGTGTCTGTTGCATGTACCATGTGCCCTGTGTGTTGAGTGGTCTGTGTATTCTTTGTGCTGTGCCTTCCCTGTATTAAATGTGCTACGTGTTGTGTATACCCTATAAAATGTATGCTCTGTACTGTGTGCTTTAAATGAACCAATCCCCACCCTTTTCACTTCCTACAAACACAATTATTTCACTGTCAATGCATCTCAGCCAAGGCATAGGAAATAACATTATTTAATTTTAGAGCCCACAAGCATTAATACCTGACTTATTTTGTGCCAATGCAATAAACCACAACTCATTTCTATTCACATGTATGCATTGTTAGGTGCTGAAGAATGAGTTGCATTGCTATTGCATTAACATGCAGTTGGGGCGCATTTGAAATAAAAATGAATGGCATATTTCCCAAAATGCATGTACATATGTGTTACCCCCAGATGTTCCCCCAGATTACTAAGTTATTATGTATGATGCATACAAACTAAGTTAGAATTATTGTGTACACTAAAATACTAAAAGGTTGTAATTCTAATATTTTCAGCAAACCATATAAGCACTGTAATCTTCAGTCTTGTACAGGAGAGTTATTTATACATTGGAGCTTGCAAGCAATCCTTCATACAACATATCACTTTTTGGTGATTGCTAATTACAAGGTGTAACAAATTAATTCCCGGAATGGACTGTAAAAGAAAACAAAAACATTTTCTTACCTATACACTAGAGGCTGTTTTCACCTTCAAAGTCGCTCCCTTGTGAAGCAATGCACTTTTCTACACGACTGTGTCACTGCTGGAAACCTTCCTGGAATTAGTTTTCTGAAATGCAGAGCAGGTCACAGCATGCTGGATGTCCAAAATGTCATTAAATCTGTGTCCTTTTGTGGCATTTTTTTAATTTTGGAAACAGCCAAAAGTCGCTGGGTGCTAAGTCAGGGGAATAAGGTGGTTGGTCATGTTTTGGAATGAATTTCTAGACCAGGAACTCATGAACACTTATGTGTAGGAGCATTGTTGTGGTGGAGAATCCATTTGTCAGGCCAGAGTTCCGGTCTTTTCCTCTGAACAGATTCCCATAACCTTTGTCCACATTTGCATCATTCTTTTGTGTTTTTGGCTGCCCCTCGTGTCAAAATTACAGGGAGCATGTGAGCTAATCGCTACAAGGATGATACATTGTGGAAGAGGCAATTTGAAGAGTGCCTGTTATACGGAGAATATACATACATGGAAAATTAATGGTTGCCCAGTATAACCCAAATGGTGTTCTCTTATAAGCTCCCTAAACCTCCTATGCTGTTCAAAAACACTTGATTTCTTCATGGAATGTTCACCATAAGCCTATTGTAACAGAGCTTTAGTTTCACTTGCACTTTTGCCAATTTTCATGCAAAAGTTGATGTTAATCCACTGCTCCACATTCCTGTCACTCATTTTCCACCAACAGCACAATGCACTGAGTTATTATATCTTCTACTACGCCATAAAGACTGAGTCAAGTTATAACATGTCAGAACACGCTCAAGTGCGAATAGCTGTGTGACTCACCATCATAATTCTACACCGGGGGGGGCATTCTGGGAATTACATTGTCACACCTCGCACACTTTAAATCAGCCTTTTTCAGTCATTTTACTATGGAGGAACCCTTGAAATAATTTTCAGATTTCAGGGAACCCCTGATAAAATGATATCTCCTATTCCCAGTGTGTTAATCTGATCAGTAAATTGTAAGAATAAAGAATGTGCAGTACTCTGATAACCAAGAAGGACCATTATCATACATGCTCCTGCAATGACTAATAATGATTAGAAAAAGAAAAACAGAGTAAAAATTTTAGTGCACCTGTTGGTAGTTGTGAAGAAATGCCCACCTACTGTGGTAAAAGAACTCCCCCACTTTGGTTATCAGAAGGATAAGAGTCCCCTTAGATTGGTGGTTAGTGGTAGAAGGACCCCCTTGAAGACAACTAAGAACACTGATTTTATCAAGGACAACTTGCTGAGAGATGAGAGTAAAGGCTCTACTGATCCCATACCGTTGTCTCAGCTCAGTGAAGTTGGTGCTGTAACTATGCAGGCACCATCACACAGAAGATTAGTCTACCACTGCTAATTGCTCAAGCAACTCCAGGCCACCTCTGGAGGAACCCTAGGGTCCCACAGAACTGTGGTTGAGAAAGATGTAGTGAAAGAATGCATAAAAGTTTTTGCGACAGAGCACACAAAGAGAAAACATGCTCTGAAAACCAGATCAGAACAGTATGCTAGGTGAATGAATACAAAGACATAGATAAATTGATCAGCCATGACACTACAAAACTACAGGCAGCATGTGAGTTTATCACTACAAGGATGATAAAATTGTGGAAAAGGCAATTTGAAGAGTGCCTGTTATACGGAGAATATACATGGAAAATTAGTGGTTGTCCAGTATACCCAAAATGTTCTCCTATAAGTGATGTTGCTGCTGCCTGTCCTGTACTAAGTTTGTGCAGAAGACCTATATGCCAGTTGAAGGTTTAACCCCTCAAGCACTTTATGCCCATTTACTGCATGTAATGGTCATAGGGTTATGGTAAGCAGCCGATGTGTGTCTCTTCTGGTTTTGGGTGCACAGATACATTCTGAACACTTGGGTGTTTTGTTTTGGAGTTACTGGGAGAACTCTGTTCACTTTTATTTACCATTCACAGACTTTGATAGCGTGAACATTTATAGTTTAATTTTACTGACTGTTTTATTTTAACCATTTAACCCCCTCCTCATCTGTGCATGCATGATCCTGTATGGTCTCTAGCCTGTGTCTATATGTGACCTATATATTAACCTCTTCATCTACCTTGTCATGCACATCTGCAGATTAAACCCTTCATTTCCATTCTCTCACTGATTTTTACATTACCCCTTAACCTCCTCCTCCCTCTGTGTATGATACATTATGTATCTAGTTCACCATTGACATGCTTCATGTTTTAGCCCCCTCAATATAAGCATGTTTCTTCATTTGTAAAATAAGTTTAAAAAAAGAACACCTTAGGGTGCCTCATTTCCAAAAAGAGATTTGTGGTATTGTCCTGCCATTTTGATTTGAAATTTTTTTTATAGTAGAAAGAAAGGGAAAAAATTTTTCCATGATTTTTCATTCTTTCTACTTTTTTTGGTCACAAAATATCTAAATGTGACATAAGCCAGTAATTGTTAGTCAAATTTTACAACACTGAAAACTGAATAATGGCCTGTAATAAAGGGATATTATAGGCTGGTACTCAAGTGGTTAAATTACTTTGTTTTGATGTGTGTTTATTTACATTTAACTATTTGTAGGAATAGATATGGGCTACTAATGTACCCTTGTACTCATTCCCAGGGGAAGTGGAGGATATATAGGGGTGCCCTTATTCTAAAGGGGGCTTCCAGATTCCTATATGTCCTTCCCTCACAAACCACCAAATCTTCTTGGGGGCTGGATGTGGGTACAATTTGCCTTACACGGGAAGGAGACTTGGCCACCTCTCCTTGCAAGGTACCTCCCCAATGTTAAAGCCTGGCACCAGACTAGGCTTGTGGCCTGGTATAATATAGGAAGGGGGATCCACAAGACCGCTTACCACCCCTTCCGGTCCACCCAGGTTGCATGCCTAGATAATGATTTGGTTCCAATTGTAGGGGGAACCCCACATTGTTTTTTTTTTGGTTATAGTTTAGATATTTAGCCCAGGTGGCATGGAAAGGGAGAGCACAGAGCATGCTGCCTCCATTCCTGTAATTTACCAGGCCACATGATTTTCAACACAGGGGCACCTTGCACCCCCATAGTAAGGGGACAAGGTTCTCTTCCCTTCATCTGGTCCTCAAGTGAATGGGAGATTTATGAAGGGGATTAAAAAGAATCTGGTAGCCCCATTTATAATATGGGAGCCCCCAGGTATCTGCCATCCCGAGTAATGCATACAGGGATACGTTAGTACTCCTTACCCATACCCACAAAGAGTTAAAAGAAAATACACACTCGCACACATATACACTTTGGCAAAGTCCTAAACCACACCTTTATAACAAAACAGCCAATTGGGGGACTTCTGTTTTAACTGTATGCTTTAAAACATAATTGTGTTACAGTGCATGTGCGCACTGTCTGTGATTATGCTGTCAATGAAAGGGGCTCTATACCTTGTCATCATCCTCACAGCAATCACAAATGTACACAGTGTAATATCAACTAAAGAACAGGCTTCCCCTTCTTCTCACAACTGCCTATCACTGGAGCATATCGCTCTGCAAGAGAGATGGGGAGAGGCAGGATGCTGCATTAGTGAAATAAAAATGTTATTACTAATTACCAAAATTGTTTTTACTAATTAATTCATTTCTGGCCAATGGAATGTGTAAGGTGCAAGCTCACAACTTGAACTACTAATGTCTGAGCAACCCCTTACTTGTGGGTGCATGCGTGAATATGACACTCCATATACAATCTATATACACCCCCTCCTGCCTGTACATGTCTGAATTTAACACCCCTTTCCATGTGTACATCCTGCTTGTACATGTGTGTGAATGACACCCCCTTTCCCCATAGAATATATTTTGGTCTAAGTTTATGAAGAAAGAGCATTTATTTGGTACATATTACTATAAAATAAGGGAAACACTACTGCATGACCTAGTAATTGGCAGTCAAACTGCCTCAGCACTGAAAAATTAAAAATAACATGGCAAGGAAGGAAGTGTACCATGCTGGTATTGAGATGGGTAAAAAAAAATCCCCAACCTCCACAACCATAATGATCTGCTGCACAAAGATGTTGCCATGCTGCACTACTGCTTCTAAATAACAGAATCCCTGGTGCAGCTGGAATGTCAATCTTGGCTAATGTCATTGACCTAAGATGGCTATGGCTATATTTGCTTAAGGACATTGCCAGTGACCCTCTGCTACTTTGTTTACATCTCAGCATGCTGGGATTCAGGTAGGTAAACTGACCAAATATGTCCAGTTTGTTGTCAAAATGTTGAGTTTGGTTCAAACTCATGCTCAACCCAAACCTGAAGCTCATCACCACTTCTGGACAGTTATTTGGAAAACAGGCAACTATGCAAGTATTTATTGTAACTAAGCTGAAAAGAGCCCACAATTGTAAATATCTGCTGGCCTGACAGCTATCGTGCCCTTCCAGTGAGCTTTTGTTCACCTGTATGGTGAGCAAAGTATCCTTTATCCCACAGAACCAGTAAGTGCATGTTAACACTTCATCAGACACTAAACACATACTGTATGCGTATGCATCTAGTATCCTCTCTAATTTGAACTAAAAATGTTCAAAAACTTATTAATGATAAAATGTGTTTGTGGCAGCTCATACTTTGTGCTGAACTAAAATGCACATATTTTTCATATTTTTCAGAGTAGACTTGCAGAACAAATACTTGAACGAGGGTGCAGCATAAGTGCATTATTTTTATTTAATTTTGCATTTGTATGGGAATGGATTAGAACCTTTGTCAGGTTTTTTATTGCCATTTGCATCCTTGTTAGGGAGCTTTCCAGCCACCTCCTGTCCTGACAGGAAGTGGCTGGAAAGCTCCCTAACAGGGACATAGGCAGCAACCAAAACACATTTTTAATTAAGTGAAAGCCTCTCACAATGTTTTGATTACTGTATGTGGCTTCCTGTTCCAGTGATGACTGCAACCCCATTTTTTTCATATGGGCATCACAGGGAAAGAGGAGAAAGGGGAATCTCCCCTTTGCGTTAACAGACAGAAATAAATATTTCCCAGAGATTTTAACTCATTTCTACTCTGTCTGAAACAGAAAAAATGGGTTTAGGTACTAGGCTATATACTTATTGACCACTTCCTGCCTGCCCAGAATGTACTACGGATGGGCAGCAGCTGTAGGCAAAGCTGCGTACCTGTATGTTGCTGTCAACTTTTGGGTTTACGGCATGCACATGTGTGCCCCCAGCAGCACCTGCTGTGATTGTTCACAGCGGGAACCAATAATGTTTGGCTGGGACCTGCTGATCTGCTGTGTACAATCATAGCCCAGAGCTCTCTGTTAACAATCAACACAGAGTTCTGTACAGAGAGAACAATCTCTCTATTTCTCATCCCTGCAAAGCAGAGATGAGAAACTTAAGAATACATTTGTAAAAACAGCACACTTTACACACATTACACATAGTTAGGCACATATTTAACCCCTTGAGTGCCTAGATGTTAACCCCTTCCCAGCTAGTGTCATTAGTAAGGCAACAGTGTACTATTATCACTGATAACTGTATTAATGTCACTGGTGATGTCAGCAGCAGTTAGTCAGCCCCCCCCCCCCCCCCAGCATCAGTTAATGTCATATTGTCTGCTGGACTATCACAGTTCCATTATAAAAAAAACAATTCCAGTATATAACCCATAGTTTGTAAGCACTATAACTTTAACTCAAACCAATCAATATACACTTATTGGGATTTTTGTTTATCAAACACATGCAGCAGAATACATTTTGGCCAAAATTAATGAAAAGATTTTTTAAAAATTTTTATTGCATATATTTTATAGCAGAAAATAAAAAAAATATTGTTTTTTTTCAAAAATGTCTGTCTCTTTTCATTCATAACGCAAAAAATAAAAAGCCCAGTGGTGATCAAATAGTACAGCGTGCATGACTGCTCAGTGCTAAATATACACACAAACACATGCGTGTGTATATATATATATATATATATATATATATATATATACAGTCATGGCCGAAATTGTTGGCACCCTTGATATTTCTCCAGGAAATCATGTATTTCTCACGAAACGTATTGCATTAACACATGTTTTGCTATACACATGTTTATTCCCTTTGTGTGTATTGGGACAAAACAAAAAAAGGGAGGAAAGAAAGCAAATTCGACATAATGTCACACAAACCTCCAAAAATGGGCTGGACAAAAGTATTGGCACCCTTTCACAACTGCGGATAAATAAGAATGTTACAAGCATGTGATGCTCCTGTAAACTCACCTGGGGCAAGTAACAGGTGTGGGCAATATAGAAATCACACCTGAAAGCAGATAAAAAGGAGAGACGTTCACTTAACCTTTGCATTGTGTGTCTGTCTGTGCCACACTAAGCATGGACAACAGAAAGAGGAGACGAGAACTGTCTGAGGACCTGAGAACCAAAATTGTGGCAAAATATCAACAATCTCAAGGTTACAAGTCCATCTCCAGAGAACTAGATTTGCCTTTGTCCACAGTGCGCAACATTATCAAGAAGTTTGCAACCCATGGCACTGTAGCTAATCTCCCTGGTCGTGGACGGATGAGGAAAATTGATGAAAGATTGCAACGCAGAATAGTCCGGATGGTGGATAAGCAGCCCCAAACATGTTCCAAAGACATTCAAGCTGTCCTGCAGGCTCAGGGAGCATCAGTGTCAGCGCGAACTATCCGTCGACATTTAAATGAAATGAAACGCTATGGCAGGAGACCCAGGAGGACCCCACTGCTGACACAGAGACATAAAAAAGCAAGACTACAGTTTGCCAAAATGTACTTGAGTAAGCCAAAAGCCTTCTGGGAAAACGTCTTGTGGACAGATGAGACCAAGATAGAGCTTTTCGGTAAAGCACATCATTCTACTGTTTACCGAAAACGGAATGAGGCCTACAAAGAACAAAACACAGTACCTACGGTAAAATATGGTGGAGGTTCAATGATGTTTTGGGGTTGTTTTGCTGCCTCTGGCACTGGGTGCCTTGACTGTGTGCAAGGCATCATGAAATCTGAGGATTACCAAAGGATTTTGGGTCGCACTGTAGGGCCCAGTGTCAGAAAGCTGGGTTTGCGTCCAAGATCCTGGGTCTTCCAGCAGGACAATGACCCCAAACATACGTCAAAAAGCACTCAGAAATGGATGGCAAAGAAGCGCTGGAGAGTTCTGAAGTGGCCAGCAATGAGCCCAGATCTAAATCCCATTGAACACCTGTGGAGAGATCTTAAAATTGCTGTTGGGAAAAGGTGTCCTTCCAATAAGAGAGACCTGGAGCTGTTTGCAAAGGAAGAGTGGTCCAAAATTCCGGGTGAGAGGTGTCAGAAGCTTATTGATGGTTATAGGAAGCGACTGATTTCAGTTATGTTTTCCAAAGGGTGTGCAACCAAATATTAAGTTAAGGGTGCCAATACTTTTGTCCAGCCCATTTTTGGGGTTTTGTGTGACATTATGTCATATTTGCTTTTCTGCCTCTGTTTTATATTTGTTCCAATACATACAAAGGGAATAAACATGTGTATAGCAAAACATGTGTTAATGCAATACCTTTTTTGTGTGAAATACTTGATTTTCAGGAAAAATATCAAGGGTGCCAACAATTTCGGCCATGACTGTATATATATATATATATATATACAGTATATTAGATTGTGCTTCTCATTACTTCTACTAAACTAAACTGATATCTGGCTGTGGATGAGTTTTCACACTATCAATGCTCCTAGTACTGACTAACTAAGCAATGCATATGTGTTGCTTCCATGTGTTGTGTCCCCTTGAAAGGTAATGAGCATCAACTACATCAACTGGAAAACAACTAAAAAGCAGTACATTGTATAGAAGATTAATTAAAAACTCTACTGCGTAAGTACAGTGCCCATCTAGTTAGCTAGGGGAAGTTAGGTTTTTTTTTGGATAGAGGCTGTGTGTCAGCCTGAGATGAGTTAGCCAGGTTACTCATGGCTGAGGGCTCTGCAGGTCAGTTCTGTGATACCTCCCCCTTGCTATAGAAGCTTGATAAGTTTCTAGATGGCAGTGGTTGGGGGCGAGGAGGGGCAGGGCAGGTTTGCATACTCAAGCAGGAGGCTTGGCATGGGGTCAGGGCAGCCCTTAAGTATGAGAAAGCCTGATCAGGAAGTAGTCAGTGTCGGGTGGAAGATGGAATGAGAGGATGGAGTGTGGAGCTTGAGAAGAGGCCTAGGGAAGGGGTCTACCTATAGACAGATGCTTGGAAGGGAGACCTTTACTTTACCACCATCTACCAAGAGGGACAGCCTGAGAAGCAGGGAAGGAGCCAGCTCAGCAGAAGGCCTGAAGGCAGCCACCAACCCATAACATGATCAGGAAGGCCAGTGTGAGTAACCTTACACCCCCTGGGCTGGATATTGGGAGAGGGCAGTCAGTTAGAGAACCCAACTAGCTCCTCAGCTGGGACTGTTTGACTTTGACAGCTTCTGGATCCCCTTGCCCAGGGAATACCCTCAGTGCAGCTGGGCAAAAAGGAAGTTTCACCTGGGGTCTGAGGGGGTACACAAGAGCACCGGAATGCTTTCAGAGAAGAGGCAAATTTTTCTTTTTTGTCCATAGACTTGTACATAGTTGTTTAGGAGATTGTCCTCACAGTTTACAGTTCCTTTGGGCATCCTATGCATCCCTCAACTCCATCCAAGTTCAATATCCCTTAATAAAACTACAAAAACAAGCCTAATGACTGGTTACTGTCTCCAGTGTGTAAGTGTGGAGGAAGAAGATGTGAGTTGCCTGGCTGTGCAGAACTATAGGGAGACCCACTTGGTGACTTCTGAGGAGTTAGTGCTACTTAAACAATACCTGTCATATATAAGATTACACATTTCAGTGTTGATGCCACAATATTAATAACCTGTCATGTGCTTTATCTTGATATAATTCAAACTGTGTTATGAATGAAATCAATTTACATAGAAAAGACTGGTCCAGCTATGCTGTAGTTTCATATACAAATTTATCAATTTGCTTTAGATAGACTAGCATAATCAATGTTTGCATCAAGTGATGGATACTTCCATGGTAACGGAGATATAGAAATTTAGGCTTTCTATTTTTGCTTGGCTGCAGTCAGACACTCAATGATAATAACCAAAGCAGAGCCCAGGTTAATCTCACTGGAAATGAAATCTGTTGTTGTCTCATCATACATAACAATAACTCACGTACACCATCTATCCAATCCCATGTATGTTTCTCCTGTGTCACAATGTATTACTGTCAGATGGACAGCACATTTCAGAAAGCAGAGTATTTTTATGAGCAAAGTGAAATAAATATTGCATTTCTTGAAAATGCATATTGTGTGTAATATCATCCAAAGTTCAGCTTTTCTTTAAAACAGTAATACATTTTTAAGATATATAAGCAATGCGTTTTCTCTCTTTCTCTCTCTCTCTGACAGCTGATGACTTGTTACATTACCACACGTTTTCACTACTAAAATATTGCATGACAAATTATATTTTATTAGTGTGTTTTAGTGAATGCCAACATTTTTTTTGAAAAATGATGTGCAGTATCTTACTGCATACTTGGATGCGGTAAGATACTGATTTGTGAATTGTTCCCTAAATGATTTGTAACACATTTTAATGATATATTGCAAGAAAATAATACATGAGCTGATAAAAAATGTGATTACGTGGACACTTACATAACTACTTAAAGAATAACTTTTGTTGGCATAAAAACAATTCCCTTGGGGTGCTCAGTGTACATTGCAAGGACTATAACAAATGTTACATATTCCTACATGTTACTGCTCTGAAGAAATGTAGCTGTTTGTTGTGTGCAGACTGAATTTGAATAAGTCACTTTTCATTATTAATCAGCTGGTGTACTTACAGTGTTTTATTAAGCAAAGTTGCAGGGTCTGCATCCCTTTAGAAGTGATTAAGCTTTTAGATGTATCTCACCAAATATAATTTTTTTGTTGCAAAGGATGCCAAAATCTGACATATTTTAGTGCAGACTTCTAATATAATCAGTGAGCCAATCACACAAGCAAGAAATGACTTTTCTAAAGAAGTTCTGTACACCACAGGGGCGGACTGACTGTTTGGAAACTCGGGCACTGCCCCAGGGCCCAGGGTCAGTAGGGGGCCCCATGAGATGCCCCTGGTACCCTTTTTCATAGGCTTTTTTGAGTTTTGGCAAGGACACAGGGGCCCCATGATCCCCTATTGCCCGGGGGCCCCATGAGTTGTCAGTCTGCCCCTGGTACACCATCAATGTATAGAACACCTCCAGGTTACCATATCGCATTGAATTTTACAGAAAATAACAGCGCTGCAGAACGAAAAGATTCAAAAACAACAAACGAAAGCATTCAATTACAATATGGCTCACGTAGAATTACTGCAGCAAGGCAGCCTCTCTGAGCTGGATCATGTATCCAATACGTGATCCATCTCTTCCAGGTAGTGGGTGCGTGCGCACCCGCCACCCCAGCTGTGCTGTGATTAGTTACAGCACAAGCTGATTAGCAGGTCCAGGACACACTGACTGGTGAAGCGGATGACAGGACAGAGCTCTGTGAATGTAAACAACAGATAGTCCTGCCAGCAGGGATGTGTCGGTTTTTGTTTCCCTGCAAAGCAGGTATTAAAAGCCGGCACTAAAGTCAGCACACAGTACACACCAAGCACTGTTAGGCACACAGTTAACTCTTTGATTGCCCCTAGATGTTAACCCCTTACCAACCAGTGTCATTATTACAGTGTCAGTGTATATTATTAGCACTGATCACTGTATTAGCGTCACTGGAGATGTCAGTGGCAGTTAGCCAGTTTCCATATAATGTCAGTTTGTTAGATTGCCCTCAGTACTATCACAGTCTTTAGTTGCTGATCACCGCCACTACTAGTATTAAATAAATAAATAAAAATTACAGTGTATATACCATAGTATTTAGACGCTATAACGTTCACGCAAATTAAATAATGTACGCTTTTTGGGATTTTTTTTACCAAAAATATGTAGCAAAATACATTTTGGCCTAAATTTATGAAGACATTTGATATTTATTTATTTATTTTGGATATGTTTTAAAGTAAAAAATATTTGTTTTCAAAATTTTTGGTCGTTTTTCATTTATATAATAAAAAATGAAAAACCCAGCGGTGATCAAATACCACCAAAAGAAAGCTCTATTTGTGTGAGAAAAAGATATGAATTTCATTTGGGCACAGTGTTGCATGACTGTGCAGTCATCAGTTAGAGTAGCGCAGTGCCATGTAGCAAAAAATGGCCTGGTCAGGAAGGAGGTCTTTACAGAGAGCAAGCAGATATTAGTTTGTATTTGCTATTATTTCCCACAAGAGTTGAGTTATCCTTTATTGCACTGGAACAGTAGGGTGAAATGGTTACAAAAGCCTATGTGGCTACTGTGGGACTTCCAGACAAGTGGCCGTGATAGCTGTCCCTTTTTCCCTCCTTATGGTAGGATCTGGTTGCCTTAAGAACCCACAGTTATATAACTAGAATTTCATAGTATTTTGCTATTGTCTGTGCTCCTCATTACAGGGGATATTTGGAACTTTAGGAACCCGTATCTACAGAATGTCCTTGAGGGTTCCATAATAGCTGCATCATCAAATAATTTAGAAATCTGTTTTCAGAGATTTCTGCCCGTCACTTTTTATGTAGGGGGTCCAACACATGCAAAGTTTTGCCCTTGGTATTGTTCCTCAATTTAGAGTTCTGAGTCACCACTTTTCATTACTGGAGCATGAACTTTCTCTTTCTGTTTTTTTTTTATTATCTCAGTACCCATTATTAAATCATTTCTTATACTGTAACATCAGCACAATAATGTTTACAGTCTTATTCCATAACACTCCCAAAGAACAATTACTATTTGCAGCAACCGCTTTTCTTTTGTTTAAAGTAACATCAGTGAAAGCTCATTTCTGATTGTTTGGGTTATAGTATTTTGAACAGTGGTATTGAATAAGCCTAGTAATTTCACTTAGCAAATTTCACATGCTGATAAAAAATGTATTTTCAATAGGCTAACAGTGTTCTTGGCAAAGGAATGCAATGACCAAAAATATCTACATGACTACAGGGCTTGCAGCAGAACCTCTTCTAAACTCTGATAACTGTGATAATCCTCTTGAAGCCTGTGTTAAAAAAAATGAAAGCATCACTGTTTTTTGTATGTTTTTGGAAGAGAACATCACTGATATTTATTTTGAAGTGTCAATGTCAATTGACCGCAGTGTGATAAAATATGATGGCATCATCAGTTTAATATGCAGTTGACTTCTACTAACAGAGCGGAGAATTTACAGACATTGTGAAATATATGCCTGCATAGCCCATAGAATACATTGACTTGAAAGTGAGTTAAGATGAAATGACTTGTTCAAGGTCACATGGAGCTGGCACCAGAGCTGTTACAACTTTGGTGCTTCAAAGCATCATGTTGTTCTGCTTTCTTCTACAGTGTGTATCAAAGCATAAAATGCAACCTATATTTTGCTGCCATCAGCAGTATTTTAATGAAAGTGTGCTAGTAATTCATACAGAATTAATGAGGCATATTTAACATAAGTTTGTTTCAACAATTTCTGATTTAATTTTAAGAATCATGCTCTATAGTCTGAAAAGGATGAAACAGTTCCACATAATGTATCACACATAGTATCACAGATAGTTTACCATTATACGTAGATAAGCTATACCTGTTTGAACCAGGTTATATGCAGATCAGAATGATGTCAACTGCAGTTGAATCAACTGTTGTCAATGAAATCTGAATAATCTCAGAAGCATATCAAACTGATGTAAAACTGATGTCTTTGACACAAGCCAAAAGCCTGTTTGATAAGAAAGTCACAAATAAACCATATCATTGAATTCAAAGGCACACATTTTGCAAAAAGTGTATAGTATTGGTTTGTGTGAAAATTATAGTGTCCACACACTATAGTGTATATACTGTAATTTACGCAACTATGACACTATACTGGTAATGGAGGTGATCATCGACTTATAGTGGGACTGTGATAGTGTGGCAATCTGGTGCTAGCTGATGCTGGCTGGGAAATACACTAACTGACTTACTGACAGCAATAGTAACACTAATACATTAATCAGTGATAATACTGTACATTGTCACTGTACTAATGCCAGTGGCTGGGAAGAGGTTAACATCTAGTGGCAATCAAGGTGTTAATTGTGTGCTTTACTATATGGCTGTTCCCTGCTCACAGAGTTCTGCATTTTGTAAACCCAGATCTCTGTGTGTTATTGGCCACAGTCGATCAGCTGACAACAGCCAAAATAATTGGCTGAAATTAGCTGCCAAGCTCATGCTGTGTCCAATCACAGCACAGGTTGGCAGCGGGAGTACATGTGTGTACCACAAACCTGGAAGGAGGCTGGTCATGTATAAATACTTGACTGTACTTGCTCGTGCCACCCCACTGCAGTAAATGTACTGTGGTGAGGCGGCCATGTTAACAAGCCAGTCATGAGGATATGAAAAAGGTAAGTGTGAATTTGCTTTTCACACAAGTGGACAATTTATTTATTATGTAAATATTCTCAACCCATTTGGTAAAGTAGCCTTATGTATATGTGTGTGTTTGTATCATTTTTAAAAGAGAAGTATGAGAGTGAAAAAAACCCAAACATTTATACTCTCCCCCGCTGCCTCTAAGACCAAGAACTGAGTGATCAAAGACCACTGATGGCTCAGTTCTTGGTCTTCATTAAGCAGACATCTGTGGGTTTATTTACTAAAGCTGGAGAGTCCAAAATCAGACTCCCTTCTGCATAGAAACCAATCAGCTTCTAACCTCAGCTTGTTCAATGAAGCTTTGGCAATGAAACCTGGAAGCTGATTGGTTTCTATGCAGAAGGGAGTCTGATTTTGGACTCTCCAGCTTTAGTAAATAAACCCCCTGGTGACTGCCCCTCCAGCACCCACTGGAGTGTTGGGCTGTGGATGGGAGGGAACAGCTGGCTCAGGCTCTCAGCGGTGCACTGAGAGTCTGAGCCAGCTGCTGGTCAGACATCTGGGCATATCCCGACAATAAAATCAGAGTCCATCAAGAGCCTGAACCAGCTGAGTGACATTGGCCAACAGCAGACTGTAGCTGCTTAGTTCTGCACTCCTGTGACCCACAGGAGAAGTAGGGCCAAAAGAGCTTTGGCCCTACGTCTCCTTTAGGATCTGGTCTGTATTCCAGGTAACTTTTTTGCTTGGCTATTTAGAACAATACTGGCAAAATGACTAAGCAGCCCTAATTTTATGTATTAATGTATGCTGGAAAATAAATTGCAAAACCACATGCAAATCAAGATTTACTGGATTTCTTTGAAAAACACAGAATCTATATTTTTTTTATTTTTCTGTGGTTTAAAATCCCTTTAGGGATTGATATATCAAACTCAATTACACACAGCAACATTTCAGTTCTGTCTGGAGGTTATTGCCTGGAACATCTGTGTTCCTATAACAGAGTCTGATGATTTGCTACAGTATTTTGGTGCTATTTATCCGGTTCATACTTCAGTTACAGATGCTGAACTAGCATTAGCAAATGATTCCATTAGAGTGTTATCTGCTCCTACATTCTGCAAGACAGCATTTCAAATGAATTTAAATGGCACATATTTCTAGATATAATCCACAGTGTATAGTATATCTTTTACACTTATTGGTAAGATCTGTACTGTCCTAATAGAAACTAATATTCAATTTGTAGAAAACATATGCATAAAACGTACAGTTGGAGTACACAGAGCCTTTAACTTTCCATAAATGCTTTGTACCCTTACGTGAACTGTAGCATGATTCTCCTCTAAAACATAGGCTGTGCTATGATTGTTAAGTAGATAAGGTGGAAAACATTAAAGTCAAGCAATTAACTGAAGTAAACCGCATGACTTGCAATTTATATATCCGGAGACTATCATTTAGAGGAAAGCGATAATCCACCTATCCAGTATTTCATTCTAACTATTCTGGTTGGGCTGTTTATTCCATGAAAATTTAAAGAAAACCAAAGCTTATGTTAAATACCAGTTTTTCAACCTTCTGTCAGTCAAGGCTCCCTTTAAAATTATGCACAATCTTGAGGCACCCCTCTAAAATGTAAAAAATTAAACTAATAATTTTACACAACACAGCCTCATCCACACATGTAGGGCTTGCAATGTGATTTATTCTTCCAAAGCAATCATACCTTTTCTCACTGGTACTGACTAGTATTCCAATGTTTCTCTCCCTCACTCTGCTAATGTGACCCCCAGTGCTGATGGAGAGGGACAAAAAAGGATGCTGTGCAGGCACCCGGTGTCCTACTTATCAAGAGATAACATCATTAGTTGTTATGATGCTGGTTGCTGGAAGGTTGTAATGGTGCACATTATAAAATATGACTTTGCATTGCTAAAAGGCAGGCTTGATCCATCTGCTGGCTTTTATACAATTTTGGGGCAATTTTTAGGAATTTTGCCAAGGCACCTCTAACGAAACTTGAAGTCACCCTGTTTGAAAAAGGTTGTTTTATACTATTACTTACCTCTAATGCTGCTGTCACAAGTTAGCCTGCAGTCTCTTGCTTGTGTATTCTTACCCTTTGCTGCAGTGCTTTCCTGCCCTGATTCCTTTCATATGTGTGCTCACCTTCGGGGGTAACTTGCTATTCTGTGGGTTTTATTTCCTTCCCTTCCATCACTTCCTGGCCTGCTTCCTAGTTTGCTTGCCTATATAGGACATGCTTAGTCTAGCCCACATTGCCTGAGCAACGTCACAATTCTCCAAGCTCCCAGTCATTGTTACTTTGGTATTTTTACATTGGTCATTGGTTTCCTCTGCCTGACTACCCGTGTACCTATCCCGACTTTGTTCACCATCTGCGCTTGTTTACTACCTGTCCTGACCTTGGCTTGTCTCCTGGATTTCCTCTTGTCTCCTGCTGGCTGTGCACTCCACATGCCAGTTGTCTCCCCATCCTCAGCTGGGTGTACCTGGGGGTCGTGACCTAGTTCCAGCTTGCTGCAAATCCATCCCCATCCCCATCATCAAGGGCTCTGGTAAAGAAGCAGGCTGGGGATTAGACTCCGCGGCCTGAGGAACCCCAAGTTGGTGATCTACAAGGCCTCACAACCACAGATGCTTGACAGCTGCCTCTTCATGCTTCACATAAGGAACAAAAAAGGAAAAAGTAGCTTAGGTTGTAAGATTCTGGGTAAGTCTGGATTACAGAGCCTTGAAAAAAGGTCCATGCTAAAACTTCATGCAGTGAACTGTTTGCTATTGATTTCAGTTTAGATATTTTACTAAGCATGAGCTTATCACTGAGCTTTAACTATCATTATTTGCAATAAAGAAGAATCACATGGCTGTAAATGTGTGTTATGTAAAATAGTACGTGTGTTACATCTGTGAATTGATCCTTAATATAATATATAAAGATTACCTATATACACAATACAATAAAAAAAAAGACTAATAGTTAATTCCTGAAATAATTAACATTATTAGAGCTGAGACCCTATCTCAAAACACAATCCTTACCAATAAAAATAGTAACTTTTTTTTACAGTGCAATTATAGGTGAAACAACTCAATGGATTACTAATGTTATCCAAGAAACACTGTGCAGAAATACAGTTAACCACTTCCCGACCGGCCGTTTATATAAACGGCCGGACGGTGGCACTGCAGAGTCGGGTGGCCGTCTATAAACGGCCTCCCCGCACCCTGCTTGTGCGCGCTCCCTGGGAGCGCACAGCACCGCGATCCGGTGCCCGCTGTGTCCTCCGGATACAGTGAAACATCGATCGTCGGACGGGACCTCTGTACGAGGTCCCGATCATGTGATCACTGATTGGCCAATCAGTGATCACATGCAAAGTAGTAGGCAAGATGTCACTTCTGACATCATTGCTTACTATGTGTGAAATCTGTGAATGATCACAGAGGTCACATGGTACAAGGCTATTCACAGCTCACTCAGTTCTTCTCAATGAGTGCAAGAATGCACACAGAGAGAAAGAGAAATGATTGCTTTTACATCCTATATGGGTGTAAAAGCAATCAGTGTAAAAAAAAAAAAAAATCTTCATCACCCCATGGTGACACTGTACTGCTAGGGTGACAGTATGTAAAAAAAAAAAAAATAATATAAAAAAATAAAAATGTAAAAAAAATGTAAAAAAAATGTTTAAAAATTATAATTTTTGCTTATAAACTAATTTGGATTTTTTTTTTTTACTAAAAAGATAACGGAATAAATGTTGGCTAAGATTTATGATGAAATATTATTTATTTGCAAAATTTTATAAAAAAAACACTTTTTTTCAAAATTTTTGGACATTTCATTTACATAGCAAAAAAAATACAAATCCCAGTGGTGAATAAATACCACCAAGATAAAGCTTTATCTATCTCAAAAAAATGGTAAAAAATTCATTTGGGTACAGTGTTGCATGACCGCGCAATTGTCATTCAAAGTGTGATAGCGCTAAAAGCTGAAAATTGCCCTGGTCAGGAAGGGGGTAAAAGTGTCCGGTCTGGAAGTGGTTAAGCTAAAGCAGAACTATCCATGTCTTTGGGTTGTGGTATGTGACCAGGATACTGACTCTACCCTATACACATCTCCACTCAGACAGAAAGTTTGATCAACGGTAGCTAAAGACATACTTACTGTCTGGTTGTTATCTCCCTATATTGAAAGCAGTTGTATATCTATTCCATCATTTTGTATTTTTTCACTCATTCCACATTGCCCTATACCTGGCATTTTTATGACTTACTTTCATTTTCTATATTATAGATTTTTAGACATAGTTTTAGGTCATAGTGGGTTTGGTGCATGGGTATAGTGCACCCTTGCTGATGTTTTTCTATTAAAGCAGAACTATACTCACCTCGCTGACATCTTTGCTTCCAGGTCTCGATTGCTGTCTGCTTTCATTGGAGGTGCGGGGATAATGTCGAGCTCACACATGTGTAGGAATTCGGTCAGATTCTACATTGCTGAATTTGTACAGTGAGCTGTGAGTGCACGGCTTACTGTACAAGAGCTGACAGGCAGGTAGGTAACTTTAATGCAGAAGAGACAAAGCATGTCTCTTCTGCATTAAAATTCCTGCCTGTTTGCCCTTTTTTTATTTTAACCCTAATGTTCCACTTTAATTTACCTTATTTTGGTGTCCGTTTATGGACCAGCGGTAATAGATCGCTGCTCAGTTCTCCGGCATTCTCGGAGAACACAGTTCTCCTGTGAATACAGTTTATGAAGCAGTTCTCCGAACGAAGGGAGAATGATCTCCAAACGCTGGAGAACGGTCTACAAACTCTGGAAAACGGCTGATTTTACTATAATCTCGCTAGATTACAGTAAAAGATCAGTTTACTAAGCAGAGGTAAATTATCTCTGCTTAGTTTTCGGTCCCTCCGATTCTCCAGCTCTGGGCTGGAGAATCTGGAGGGAGAACACAGATCTCCAGAGAAGGGCTGAACATATTCTCCTGGGTGTCATAAACTGTGAATGACCAGAGAATAGCTGTGATCCTCTGAATCTCAGCTATTCTGTGTGTCATAAACGGACACCTTAGTGTTCTCTGCAATCCACTGCAGCCAGTGGTGTATTTAGATTTTGTGCTGCCCTAGGCTATGAGAGAGCGAGAGAGTCAATAAGTGTGTGTATGTATATATGATTCTCTCTCCCTTTCTTTCTCTTCTCTCTCTTCCCTCTCTCTTTCTCTTCCCTCTCTCTCTCTCTTTCCTCTCTCTCCCTTCCCCCTCTCTCCCTCTCGCTCTTCCCCCTCTCTCTCTTTCTCCCTCTCTCTCTTCCCTCATTCTCTCTTCCCCTCTCTCTCTCTTCCCCCTCTCTCTTTCTCCCTCTCTCTCTTCCATCTCTTCGACCCTCTCTCTCTCCCCCCCCTCTGTCTTCCCTCTCTCTTCCCCCTCTCTCTTTTCCCTCTCACGCCTTTCTCTCTCTCTATTCCCTCTCTCATCCACCTCTCTCTTCCCTCTCTCTCTCCCCCCTCTCTCTTCCCTCTCTCATCCCTATCTCTCTCTCTTCTCCCCCTCTCCCCTCTCTCTTCCCTCTCTCTCTCCTCTATCTTCTCTCCCTCCTCCCTCTATCTCTTCCCCCCTCTCTCCTCCCCCCCTCTCCCCTCCCCCTCTCTCTCTCCCCTCTTGCTCATCTCTCTCTCTCCCTATCCCCCCCCTCTCTTCCACCTCTCCCTCTCTCCCTCTCCCCCTCCCTCTCTTCCATCTCCCCCTCTCCTCCTCTCTCTCTCTTCTCCCTCTCTCTCTCTTTTCCCTCTCTTTTCTCTCCCCCCCTCTCTCTCTTCCCTCTCTTCCCCCTCTCTCTTCCCTCTAGTCCCCCTCTCTCTTCCCCTCTCTCTCCCCACCCTCTCTTCCCTCTCTCTCTCTTTCTTTCTCAGATCATATGGAACTGCACATACACACCTCCTCCAAGGGCTGCTGATCTCCGGGCAACAGGAAGGAGGGGGGGGGGGAGTTGTGTGCAGTCTCATACAATCTGTCGGTGTAGGGAGGGAGGCAGGGAGATCCCACAGAACACAGCACAGCTCACCTCCTCCGGGCTCTTTCCTCTCTGGCTTTTCTCTCCCTGTTTCAGGCTGTCCCCTGGTCCTGGCTTGTCAGCTGCTGGAGGGAGAGATACATGAGCATCGCTCTGCAACTGCCCTCCCCTACATCGATCCTCTTGCTGTCCAGGCCACTGCAAGAGTACTGAAGGTACCACTGTGATGACGGCCCTGCATGGATCTGTCCACCGCTGCTCAAAAGGTCCCTTCTTCCAGGGGGCGGTGCCGCCCCCCTAAAAATTGCCGCCCTAGGCAAACACCTTGTTTGCCTCCCGGTAGATACGCCCCTGACTGCAGCTACAATTTATAGGGAAGCTCATAGGTTTATTGGGAATATACTTTATGAAGCCTGTACTATGTTTACATCCAAAAAATTTTTGATTTTGATTCATGGCTGTGCAAACAACATCTAAAAAGACTTATTTTTTTCACTTCATGCTTTTTGTATAAAAGACAACAAAAGATTTATACTAGGTTTGTTTGAGAATAGTTCTTTAGCATCCACAAGGGTTGATCAGACTCAGACAATTATACCACCTGCAAAATGGACTAGTTGAGACTGTTGGACTACAGAAATATCTCGATGAAAAAGTGATGTACTGTAGACAGGACTGCTGTTAGAAACCACGGGGCTCCTTACAACAAACCTGACCAGGTCCCCCCCCCCCCCGAAAAAAAACACACAGTTTACTATGCTTCAGTTATGAATGAACACTGAGTGATTGGTACCGATCACTCATGTGTGTTCATTCAGGAAAGGAAGGGCTGGTAAATGTGACATATTTACCAGACCCTTCCCCCACTCTCTATCCTGTAGGATCCTACTGTGTGCTAGCAGCTGCAGCTGGAAAGAAGAGGAGGGTATCCATTAGCACTGTGAGGGCACACAGGGGGACCTGGGCAGCGGCGGAAAATGTATGGTGCAGAGGGAGGTGCACAACATGCGACAGCTATGAAAAGATCACCTGCATCAGTTTTCTGAGACATAAAAAGTCTATCCAAAACATTTTCATAGTTTAGTAGGAAACTAGAATCTGACAGATCCTTTTAATTTTCCCTATGCACAAAAAGGGGTTGTTTGCTAAAACTGGTGCACACAAAATCTTGTGCAGCTGTACATAGTAACCAATCAGCTTCCAGGTTTTATTGTCAAAGCTAAATTGAACAAGTTGAAGTTAGAAGCTGATTAGTTATTAAGCACAGCTGCACCAAATTTTGTGTGCATCAGTTTTAGTAAATCTCCTCCAAAGTGTGTTTATTACTGTCTGTAATACCTTCCACTTACTTCCTTACTCAGTGGCACTAGTCACCAAAACAAGTAAAGAGAGAGAAACCTCTCTAGCAGGGACATAGATGTCTATAAAAACCCAACATAAATTATGTTGACGTTATCTGGAGAAGTGTACAAGCTGGCATGGAAATGTTTATGGATTTAATTATATAGTGGAGTCGGATTATTGGTTCCATTCATGATATCTTCAAAATAGATATACTGTATGTCATTTATATTTATTATTGTTTACACATTGATGTTAAATATAGGTGAAGTACTGCAGTTTTTTGTATATTGAAGTAACTAACACATTATATATGGTGGGTGATTCCTGGTGTAAACATTATTTGCTTATAGCAGCTCACAAGATTTATTGTATCTACAGAAAATATGTTTGCCCTTTTTCCCTTATCACTGGTGTGACAGCAGATAGTTACACTTATTTTTTAAGGTAAAAAACCCTCCCATATATTATATATATATGAAAATTATCAACTCTTAAAAAAAATATGCAGGTATGTAAATATATATATATATATATATGTAAGTGACAGAAATTACAGGGTACCTATTCTAGTGGTGCTCAATTCCATACTTTACTCTCTTAGTGCCACCATTTCTTAGTCTGCCATTCTTTACAGCCTTAAAATATTTTGTATTGAGAAAATACAAAAACTGTATTTGCTGACCTTCCCTTCATAAACTTCTGGTTGCCTGCCTGTCAAGCGTAGCTCTTTCTGACTTGATGCATGTATGCAGATTAAAAGTTTTTATTTCACTCTTTCTTTACAGTCTGTATGTTGGTTCTGCGTCAAAAACACAATGAGGTTGATTTACTAAAAATGGAGAGTCCAAAATCTGGTGCAGCTGTGCATGGTATCCAATTGGCTTCTAACTTCAGATTGTTCATGTAAGCTTTGGCAATAAAACCTGGAAGCTGATTGGTTTCTATGTAGAGATGTAGCAGATTTTTCACTCTCCGGTTCCAGTGAACCAACCCCAAAAAGTATTGCAGCCTGACAGCTAATATTCTTAGAGGGCGTCCGGCAATGACAGATTCTGTATTGGTCTCAGTACAGGCTAACTGTAAATAAGGTATTTTTTTCTAGAACATATTGCATGTCAGACATTACACTATACACGTACACTATAGACTGTTCTCCCAAGATTTTTTACTGAGTTTGCAACATCATAATTAGAGAAAAGTTTTTTTGTTGTTTTTTTTTTCAATTTTGAAGTTCATTTTTGATCTCTCATGAATTTCAGTTTCTGGTAAATTGGCTCACAAAGGTCATAGGCACTGTTATTGTTTCAGGGTATTAATATCATATAAAGTGTTTCTTTTTTTTTTTTACATATTTCTATTGAAAATAAAAATATCAGTGGTGAGTGACTTTTAGACCTTAAATGTCTTACTTCAATAACTTTTCAGGCTATTAACAAAACCTCTCAAATTAATATGGCAAGAAATTGAACTAGCAGTCCAGAATCACAACTTATATATTAATGATAATTAGATTTTCTGTACTATATGCAAAGTAAAATGGGAATGGACTACAAGGAATACCGAAAAGGTGTCCTTGTGGAAGTAGTCAAGCCTCCTTACCACAATACTGAGTCTGAACTTTACCTAAAACCAATGTTTTTTGGGTGGAATGGTACATGAGTACTGACCAGTTGTGGACAGACTATTCCTCAACAGGTTTTTGCTTGACTGTTCAAACAGTCAACTAGCCTACGTAAAGAATCCACATATTTTTAAGGAACAGTCCTTTTGAGGCTCAGTGACACAGAAATGGTTTGCCACCCACCCTGTCACCAACCCTAAATACATATAAATATATATAGACAAATTTACTGCAAGAAATGTTAGCAGAATGGGCATCTGGAGTCTAGGGAGGAAGTTGTTGTCTACAGAAGGGTACCACATTTCCTAAGGACTAGTAGGAAATCTAATCCTGCCCCATATCATCTAAAACAGAAATCAGTTTTGGGGTATCCCATTACAGTGGTACATTCGATGCATGAAAGTTAGCAGTAACTGTAATATGTATATGGATCAAAGGTTTTCCATATATATTTTAACACATAGTCAAGCCAGAACTTTACTTAGCAACTGTATAGACTGACCTTATCACTAAATCAGTGGAAAATGCAGCTTGCATGCTGATTTTGAGTGATCTTAAAGTCCCATCTCAAATCTAATGTTTGGTTTTAAACTTACTTTTTTTGCCTCCATGTTATGGTATAGTTAGGCACTGGTGATTTAGCCAGGACCTTACAAATGCACCCTGGGTTCCCCAGTGCTTTTAAGGGAGAGTTCTAAACTGTGGCAACATCTTGTGAGATTTAGGAGATATTCAATACTTCTGCATCGGGCACACGTGTGCTGTCCTCTGAAGGGACAGCATAGTATGAGTATGCCGTCCCTTCAGAGCACTGTGCCATGATCTTAGCTCCCGTGAACGTGCGTGGGAGTGACTCACCGTCTGGCCATTCAAACAGCTAGAATCTGCAAACCTGGAGGAAGACTGGGTGAAGATGGAAGTTTCCATTTTTGTTTTAAGTCTTTTTTTAATGTGCTAGTATGCATCGTAATGCTTAACTTGCAGGAGGAAGTTTTTTTTTTTTAGTTCAGACCTTACTACCTCTTTAAGAATATGCAAACATGTAAATGTGCATAGCCTGGTCACAGGTCTACATAAAAGGACAATTTTTATGTTGATTTTAGACATGCTTTATTAAAGACTTATGTTTGTACACAGCTTTTCACAGATGACTACTGCTTCAATAAAAGAAGACACTAATGATAACATCACAATATTCACCCGAATACTTGATGGTCTACTAGATGGATACGACAACAGACTGCGACCTGGACTTGGAGGTAAAAAAACTGAATTTGTTTTTCAATGGTTAATATTCTTATCATGTATTCAGTCATAAAATCTCATAACATTTTACAATATATTTTACAAGAGTATGATAAAGTTTTAGGTTTGCTTTTACCCAATGAGTCCCATATGCAGTGCTCTAAAGAGCTTGAATTACTTCTTATCTTATCTTCTAAAAATTCCAGTTTTCATTTAAAGACGGGTATATTGATCTACAATTTAAATTATTCACTTTAAAAAATGTATTTTTTACAGTGATTCCAAATTTTCAACTCAGCTGACTCATGTTCCAGCAGATTTGTTTGATATGTGGACAACACAGTTTATGAACCCAGGCAATCAGTATTCATGAATTGTATTATTCTCCTCAGAGTTTCAGATACATATAAAGCAAAGCCGTGTGTTGTACTTTCAGGTAAAACCAATTTAGTTTAATCCCCATCCCTCATACACTTACTTTCTCTTTGCATCCCCACTGCTTTATTTAGTTCCAGGGGTCAAAGAAGATACCTTATGCCAGAGGAGCCTCTAGCTGACTCCATGTGACATGACTGGGCCAATCAGAATGACATTAAATCCCCAAAATATCTCCCCTGAAGCGAAAATCTGCATTTTTAAAAGAAAAGTCTTATAGCAGAAAAAAAAAATCAACTTACATTAATATAAAGGCCTTGTCTACAAAAAAGAAAAAAAAAGAAACGAAAAGCACAAAATACTACAACCACCCCCCACAAAGCAAAAACCTGATTTTTTTAAGGTAGTTTTTTTTTTTTAGCAAATGAAGAAAAAAATAAGATTTTGTTATGGATAGGAGAGCAGATGAAAGTGACCACTGACCTCAAATCAACCACAAAATAACATAGAGGCAAGAGGTTGATTTACTAAAATTGGAAAGTGCAATTTCTGGTGCATGTCTACATAGAAACCAATCAGCTTCACGGTTTTATTGCCAAAGCTTAATTGAACAAGCTGAGGTTAGAAGCTAACTGGTTATCGTGCACAACTGCACCAGATTCTGAGTGCACCAGTTTTAGCATATCTATCCCTATGGCTGCTCTGAGATGGGACTGGCTTATCTAAAATCCTCATAATTGGTCCTGTAAAGCTGCTGGTCATAGTTCAAAGGTCATACAGCTCATTATAGTTTAACCACCTTCCGCCCGCCCTATAGAACAATGACGGGCGCAAGGTGGTTCTCTCGTTCTGATAGGACGTCATATGACGTCCTACCATTCTCACTGTGCATGCGCGGCTCACAGAAAGAGCTGAAGATGTCGGCTCGGTCATGTGATCAGCTGTGATTGGACGGAAACACGGAAATGCTGGTTATCGGCATTTCTCTCTTCTCGAGCTGTCATGCGGTAATCGGCTTTCCGCGGAGGGGACATGTAAACTCGGTGTGCCCTGATGATCAGTGTGGCCCCAGAAGTGCCACCTGTCAGTGTCCATCAGTGCCACATGCCAGTGCCCATCAGTGCCACGTGCCAGTGCCCATCAGTGCCACATCAATGCCACATATCAGTGCATACCAGTGCACATCAATGCCACATATCAGTGCCCATCTGAGCTGCCTTTCAATGTCACCCATCAGTGCCAGTCAGTGCCACCTATCAATGCCAATCAGTGCCACCTATCAGTGCTGCCAATCAGTGCCACCTATCAGTGCCAGTCAGTGTTGCCTATCAGTGCGCATCAGCATCAGTCAGTGCTGCCTATCAGTGCCAGTCAGTGCTGCCTATCAGTGCCGCCTATCAGTGCCATATATCAGTGTCATGTATCAGTGTCATGTATCAGTCCTGCCTTTCAGTGCCCATCAGTGATGCCTGTCAATGCCTATCAGTGCACCCTACCAGTGCCTCCTCATCAGTGCCCATCAGTGCCACCTATCAGTGTCCATCAGTGCAGCCTATCAGTGCCCATCACTGCAGCCTCATTAGCGCACATCAGTGAAGGAGAAAAATCACTTATTTACAAAATTGTATAACAAAAACTAAGAAAAAATGTTTTTTTTCAAAATTTTAAGTGGTTTTTGTTTAAGAAAAAATACCACCAAAAGAAAGCTCTATCTGTCTAAAAAAATGATAAAAATGTTATATGGGTACAGTGTTGTATGACCGCGCAATTGTCACTCAAAGTGTGACAGTGCTGAAAGCTGGAAATTGGCCTGGGCAGGAAGGGGGTATAAGTGCCCTGTAGGCTAGTGGTTAAACAAAATTCTTTCTGGCAAACCTGCACATAAACTCATTGGGACCATAAATCTCAAACCTGTAGGATTTGCCTCAAACACATGGTAGTAGTGAATCTGAACCTCATACCTACTGAGATACTCAATACTCATGTTTCTGCCATAACAAGCAGTTTTGGTGTCCTGGCAGTTAGGAAGAGGACTGGTGTGCTGGTGGTGAAGAGAAGGCCTAAATTCAGCTGTGATAACCTATTTTTCAATTTTCCTGATAGTAGATCCCCCCCACTGGAGATATAGCTGCGGGGAGTAAACCTGTGACCATAGACGGCTTCCTCTTCCCCCCTTAATTAAAAAAAAGGTCAGTCCCACCTAAAGTGACAGGCTGCACAGGAGGTAGTAGGATTTTTTATTTTTCAATTATTATTTTTTTCCTTGTAAGACCATCTCTGCCTGGGTACAGTAAACAAGAGCAGTGATGACAATGCATACTAGCTGGAACAGGAAATAATAATTTACACATATAGAAGAATTATAAAGCAGAGTAATAAAAACATTTGTTTTATTAATCCAATGTTAAATAACAAAGAATATTGTTTGGTGGATTAATAAAAATCCAAATGTGGATGATTTGAAGGCAAGACAAGAAAACAATTAAGAGACTTAAAGGTCAGTTAAGGTCAGTACATATGCTTTGCAGCTAATCTGTGACACAGATTAGGTATTATTTAAAGGAGTGAGAAGCCAAGGGTTTCTTAAACAAGACAGAAAGGGCAGAAATCTGACCTCCACTACTGAAATACTTACAAGCAATCATATCTCTTGAATTAAAGGCAGATACTGAATTACCTACGATTCTGTAAACTGTTTAAAACAGTTATAAAATTATTATTATTATTATTATTATACAGGATTTATATAGCGCCAACAGTTTGCTCAGCGCTTTACAATATAACGGGAGACAATACAGCAACAATACAGTTCAATACAAGAGGGTTAGGAGGGCCTGATCCTGGAAGCTTACAATCGAAGAGATGCATACTGACTATTTTAATTTGCCTATTAGTAATGACATAAAGAGTTTTTTTAATACATGGTGGGTACAGCAGTGTAAAATTGCCCAGCAGAAGAGTTTTAAAGAATATGGAAACCCAACATTTCATATTCCTAATATATGCCTACTGTACAGGGGCGGACTGACAACTCATGGGCACCCGGGCAATAGGAGATCATGGGGCCCCTGTGTCCTTGTCCTCAAAAAAGTCTATGAAAAAGGTACCAGGGGCATCTCATGGGGCCCTCTACTGACCCCGGGCCCTCAGGCAGTGCCCGAGTTTCCAAATGGTCAGTCTGCCCCTGCTACTGTACCATGTCCTTGTATCCTTCCTTTGTATGAGATAGCTGTTATTCCTGCCAGCCCCTCTGCTTTTCTATTAAAACGGGCCACACTACGCATGAGAGCACAGTGTGGTCAGTTTTCTGGCTGTGTTGGGAGATAATCCAATAATCAGACTTGTGCTGACTCCTCCCCGATAGCCATTCGCTGGGAAGATCAGTTTGTTGCTGTTTCTCTTCCATGAGCTCCTTATGCAGCTGAGAACAGAGATTATGTGTTCACTTATAAAAAAGTGGTATTTATAATTTTTTTATATGTATACATACATGTTTTGCCTTTCATTTCTATTTTAAACTGAATGGGTTTCTTTTCAAGGTGAGGGTTTACATATCCCTGCAAGCAAGAATAAAAGGCCTTACTTTTTTACTGTATGCCTATCTTTTATTTTATCTATGGAGATGGAGGGGGGGGGCGGGTGCCGTGAATGTAGATATATAAAAGGAAGGAGGTGGTTTACATCATGCTCACACATCCTGCTCAATGTTTTTTTCTTTTGAACAAGGTAAAAAATGGATGAATCGTCAACAACAACTGCCTGATGCACTTTAATCACCCCAAGCTTAAAGTTATAATGTAAAATAAACTAAAAAATTGAAAATCTAGCTATCAATCAGAATTTGTAGACAAATATTGGTCATTAAAAAGATTTTTTGGGTGCATGGATCTGTCTGCTCAGACAGGGCACACAAGAAAATGGAGCCCAGCTCACATTCACTAGCTTACTTTGTTAAAGTAACCCCACACACTAAGGCTACATTCACATCAGCGATCAAGGCCAGTGCGAATTGCAGCAGCAATCACCGCAGGTAATCTCTGGTTGTGCGTACAGTTACGAATACCCACACCCACCAATGACCTGTCATTATAGTAAACAGGGCTGACGGATGCACCTAGCCACTTAGAGCTGCAGACGATTTCTGCTGGTACAATTTACACTGGCTTTAATCGCTGCTGTGGATGTAGCCTAAATAAATGTATGTGCTGAATCACACTGTCCAGAAAAATGACAATGTTTTTACAAACAGGCCTGCAAAAAATTGCAGTTAGGTTCACCGTGAACCCAATCTTGACTCAAATGCAAGGCTCATCCCTATTGCCTGGTATCAGCCTTTTGCATCTACTGTGCAGCCAGTTCAGCTGCACTCCAGTGAGCCATAATGATTGGAGGAGAGAGCAGAGTGACATAGAGATGAGCTGATTAGTGTGCTGCTTCTCCTTTCACTGTCCAGGCACCTGGTAATTAAAAGCAAAACTGCAGCAGAGAAAGATCAAGTCCCCTTATCTGCTATATAGAGCTGTGCTGTGCTGTGGGGCAGAGCTAAGTAAATCTCAGGCATGGATATACAGAAATATAAATCCTTTGTCAGATAAAAGAGATTAATATATGTACAAAGTATTTAATTTCTGTGTTTAGCTGTTTACCTGGAGTTCAGCTTTTACTACCTGTTCACAGGCCACTTGAACTGTCTTTTCTTGAATATGTGACCACTTTGTTCCAATTACTTAAAGTGTTACTAAACCCAGGACCCTGCATTCACTCTATCTGGTCTCTCACAGTACACACAACATGGAAGTGCGATTATTGTAGTAAATATAAACTGCTAAATACCTTTTCTCATCAGCAGTATATAGCAGTCTTGTGACTTCTCTCAGTGTCCAGCCAAGCACATGCTAAAGCTTGTAGGAGGAGTTTTCATTCTGCTCTAGAATGATGCAGAACCCCTGACCTCTGTCTGGACAGTGCTGATTGGTCCTGTGCTGAACACATGAACCCTCCCAAGAAAAAAAAAACCTCTCTAGTAATACACACCAAACTGAGCATGTGCAGAGTGACTCCACACGATATGCCTTATCAGGAGATAAGAGGGGGGCACTGGAAGAAGGGGGAGGGTCAGAGAAGTCATGATCAAACAGCGTTTTTACACAATGCAGAGGATTAACCCCTTAGGTTCTACAGTGAGTATAACAAGGATGCTTTACTGCATATACAGACTGATTTTACTGTTGTGAGTTTAGTAACACTTTAATTGTTCTTCCAGTTTTAGCCTTGGCTACAGTATATATTTTCATGGATGCATAATCTGTACAACATCTAAATTGGGCTGGTGGATGAGTCTACGTACCACGACTTACTATTCAGAACATCAAACACAAAAAAAAAAAATTCAAAATGGAATTTTAAGGTGCTGAGGAATGAAAAGTCCATAAAAAAAATCTATGTTATTAAAATGAATTGAATTATCAATCTTAAGTATGGTTAAAAATTCAAACAATAGTATTTTTATTTTAAATACATAAGAATACATACAACAATGGTCATTACTAATACATCCACTAGATTTCACCACCATATTCTCTGAGCAGATTTTCTCAGAGAATCCTTTCATACAAATAGCAATGGAAAGGGTATAGTTGTCCTTTCAATAAGTTTTGCAAATTGTTTCATTGGTAGATCAAGGAAGGATTCATCTATAATGTCATGTCAAAGCTCACAAGTTAGAAATATTTTTCCAATATTAAAAAAATATATATTTGTCAATCTCTAACAAAACTCTTTAAAAGAACATACTGTATTTATCAGTTTCTTACATTGTGACAATACACTCTAAGGTAATCATACAGCAAGGCCAAGGTAATTCCACAACCATTTAGAAACATTTGCTTCTGTGTTTGATGACCTATACAACAGTCTCCTAGTTGTGACTTTATGGCCTGATTGCCAGAGTTAAAGGGATTGTATAGTTTTACACAGCACTTTACATACATACACATCAGTCTCTGCTCTCAAGGAACTTACTGTCTAAGGTCCCTATCTCATATGCATACATACACTGACCAATTCATACAGGAGCCAATTAACATGTTTTTGGAGTGTAGGAGGAGACTCATGCAAGCACAGGAGGAACATGCAAACTGCATGCATCAGCCTAATTGGGATTTGAACCAAGCCCCTAGTGCTGCAATGCAAATGTGCTATCTAAAAAGCTACTATCCTGCCCACGTAGTTCATGTATGTAAATGAGGAAAGCTTCAAATTTTGTCAGTATGTTTTAATTTTTTAAAAACCTTGTTTCTACATATAATGTGTTACTATATAGTTACATGGTGGCAACTCTATTTGCGCATTACATATGCATGTTCTCTTCATTTTTGCAGTGCTAAACACTAGTACCACTTTACTGTTTTTTCTTTCAATGCAAGTGTAGAATGTGAATAAATAAACCTCCCAGTAATGCTATGATTAGGTCACATCTAGAGGCAGCTCTAATGATTTGTAGTGTAACTTTTAGGAGACTAACAACCAACAAACTCACATTAAGCTCAGAGTGTGCAAGTGAACAACATTTGTTTTCTGTCCTCCTCTTGATACAGGTTAGACACATTTGGTTTATACTATTGTTCAGTTTTGTGTTAGTTCTGACATTCACATTCTCTTTTTAGTATCCTTTTTGTTAGTAATGGTAATTCTCTAATACAGATTGATGCGCTTTTCAATATTGCCTGCGCTGCCAATATGAGATTAATAATTATCTGTATAATGTGATCCATTTATGTTTAACACATTTAGCTCGGAATGAGCAAGTGAGAAATGGGTTTTCTGTTCTCCTCTTGATAGAGAAGCTGCAGGTTGTATCTTTGTCATAGCTCACACTCAGATCACAGATAATCCTTTAACACAAATCTTTGAGTTGTCGTAATTACTAATAACAATGAAGTCTCTGTCTAACAAACATCTCTGCAGTTTTTAGTGTTAAGCCTATTGCAATATGCTCCCCTTAGTTGTTAATCTATAAATCTACCTAATTAACCAATATAAGAAAGATCAAGGCAGTAAAAATGTAGAGGTCTATCACAAAAGTTTCCTCAAGATAAATACTGCAATAATAACTCAAAATATGTACTCAGTGAAAATGTGCTATAAGTTACCTTTAACTGCTTCCCGACCTCCCTATAGCAGATATACTGCTACAGGGCGGCACGGGTGTGCAAAATCACCCATGAATCAGTTCTCCTCCATGTCAGCTCATGCATACTGCTTTGGATGGCTGTGCATAGCACTGCCATCCAAAGCAGTGTGCTTACAGTGAAGCACATGGACACAGCACTATGTAAAACAGCACACAGCACACACTTAACCCTTTGATCACCCCTCATGTTAATACCTTCCTGCCCAGTGCCATTAGTACAGTGGCAGTGCTTTTTTTTAGTGACACCAAGTCAGTTCCCCCAGTGTCAGAATGCCCGCCGCAGTCCTGCAGTCCCGCTATAAGTCGCTGATCGCCGCCATTACTAGTAAAAATAAAAAATACAATATAAATCCCAGTATATATACCGCCATTTGTAAACGCTCTAACTTTCATGTAAACTGATCAATTTACACATATTTGGATTTTTTTAGCAAAGACATGTAGCAGAATACATTTTGGCCTAAATTTATGATGAAATTTGATTTTTAAAATTTTTTACTGGACATGTTTAATAGCAAAAAGTCAAAAATATTGTTTTTTTTTTTTTCAAAATTGGCAGACTTTTTTTTTTATAGCGCAAAAAATTAAAAAATGCACAGGCGATCAAATACCTCTAAAAGAAAGCTCAATTTGTGGGAATAAAAGGATGTAAATTTCATTTGAGTGCAGCATTGCATGACCGTGCAATTGTCAGTTAAAGTAATGCAGCGTTGTAACGCAAAAAATGGCCTGGTCAGGAAGGGGGGTAAATCCTCAGGAGGGCAAGTGGTTAATACTAATTAAGCTTGCTTGGCTGCTTTCCCAAACAAAGCTAAAAGATGCATGTGATTGCTGTGACTGGTGTAGTAAGAGTAGCAAGAAGATTAATACTGAACGAATACTGCTAGCTGGACATTCATATAAAAGGCACTATAAATACAACTGTCAGATCTAATAAAATGTTTAATACATGTAATCACTGCTCCTAGGGTGATAATTATAAGGGCAACTGAATCCTTCCTGTTAGGAATATAAAAAAGCTTTTTCGGGAGGTGCTTCTGTCTTGGGCCAGATTTAAGAGCTTTACACAGCTGCAACATTACATAATTTAGCTTGCCTCTCTATCTGGGTCTACTCAAGTGATAATACACATCTTTCCACATAATCATTGCTGAAATGAGAAGAGCATTGATTTCAGCTTTAATGCTGCTTTACTCTGTGAAATAAAAGTGAAGAAATTATGACAATCCAAGTTTTATTGCAAAAATACAGCACATCCATTATGTTACTTCACCTATTAAGTCAATATTAGCCTAGGTATAAAAAGGATCTTGTTATTCATTTTTATTACTGTTCTAGCATAACTGCCTGAATTCTCTGCACAACACAATCAAAACCAGGGTAAGAATGGAAGGGTCAACACCAGGAGCCAATCAGGGTTTAAGACATTGCAGAGTGCTGTCATGCCACTATGTATCAGGCATAGAGGCAGGGATGTATTTGCCTAGGGCGGCATTATTTAGGGGGGCAGCATTGCCCCCTGGAAGAAGGGACGTATGTGGCATGAGGACCAGGTGTGATCCGAGAGAGGCTGCGGGCTGCTTGATGGTGTATGCAGAGCCCGATTGTCATTCCCAGGGATGTCCAGAGCTGTGAAGGTGTCTTTCTCTCTTTTACCAGGGGGGATTTGGGTGTTAGTGGAAGGCTCTCTCAGGTGGGGGGGGGGCCGTCTGATTTTTGTGTTGCCTAGGGCAGCGCAAGACCCAAATACACCACTGCATAGAGGGGATTGAGGAGAATTAGGGAGGCTTACAAGAGGAGAAAGTATAGAAAGGACTTTGTCATATACTATACTGTATATACAAATACACACAAAAACAATTGCATGATGTTTGAGCTGTGATTGCTAATTCAACATGCAATTAACAACACAACAAAGCAATGAGATACAACAATATTAGTACACCAAGTGTATCATGCCGTAGGCTGTGTTTGAGCTCCAGGTGCAGATTTTTGGGTATAGAGTTTTCAGTTCCGATTTGTGTAGCTTTGGATTCTTACACAAAGTTATTTATTTATTTATTCATTTTGACGGTTTTGTCAGAATGATTTCAGAACTATGTATTCTTTTTGTTATGAGTTTTGTGGATTAGGTGAAAGTTTAATTTAGAGGTAAAATTTAGGGGTATGTTCAGGTTAAAATGTAGATATTGGTTTTGGAGATTCACAAGGTTAATGATTAAGTTAAAGTTCAGTTAAGGTTAGATTTAGGGGTGTCCAAAATTTTAATTTGTTTGCTTTTTGTTTTTAGGTTTTGGTTATTTTTTTGTTTTGGAGGGCTTTTAGGTGTGACAGTTTCATTCTTAGGTCTAGTCATTTTGTCAGCATGTATTATGGCTGTACTAGGTATACTGGCAGCCAAACATTCTGGGTACTTATCATATACATACTCAAAAGCATTTGCTGCAGTTACTAGATTGCCAATGACTGAGTAAATATTAGTTGTCCCCAGGGGCGGACTGACAACTCATGGGGCCCCCAGGCAATAGGGGATCATGGGGCTCCTGTGTCCTTGCCGAAACTCAAAAAAGCCTATAAAAAAGGTACCAGGGGCATCTGATGGGACCCCCTACTGACCCTGGGCCCTCAGGCAGTGCCCGAGGTTCCAAATGGTCAGTCCGCCCCTGGTTGTCCCCTTGATGGTAGATTAGAGTGTGATGTAATGTCTATGGGATTTAAAATATGCATTCCTCGAAGAGAAGAATGAATGAGCACATTTCCCAATTAAAATATCCTAATGTTTCCCACCTGTCTAACTTTTATAAAATTTTCTATATCAGTGTGATGGAAATGTTTCTTCCTGTCAATTCCAGAATATAAGGCTTTGGGGACATAATTTATGAACTAACTGCTGTACAGAGCAAATTATAAATTTTAGATGCTTTCCTCTTACAACCAAAAAATCCTAGGAGTTGTTTAGGGCATTTTCTTCAAGAGGATTCATTTATTTCTGATGAACATTCTGAAATTAACCAATTAATCAACACTCTCAATAATACCACCAAGTTTAGAAGGGAGCTGCACATATCATTGAAACCAAGTTTATCAGTGTGTTACTTTTTAAGCTTTCCTACAATGAAGACCCAAAACAGGCAAATATATCTAAAATGATATTGTTTTTAATTTGCTAGCATCAATAGAGTTTGCTTTTATTTGAGGATTTGCAAGTTGCTTTGCTTTTCTGGATTTAGTATGTATTACCTATAATGGGAGTAATATCTTAGCACAACACCAGTGGCAGATACTGTTTGTGGCATAGATATGCCCCCAATTACACACATACACATCACCACCACCAGGGGCGGACTGACAACTCATGGGGCCCCCGGGCAATAGGGGATCATGGGGCCCCTGTGTCCTTGCCCAAACTCAAAAGAGCCTATGAAAAAGGTACCAGGGGCATCTCATGGGGCCCCCTACTAACCCCGGGCCCTTGGGCAGTGCCCGAGTTTCCAAATGGTCAGTCCGCCCCTGACCACCACCAGGGTAACTAGTAATAAATATCCCTGCATAGTGCATTGATTGTTGCACAGATATTTTAGCTTGCTTTGACCCATCTGCTTTTAATTAGACCAATTTTTCCTATCAGAACATGGTTTATAATTATGTGTGTGTTTCAGTGGAGTTTGCATTCTGTGCAATATGAGACCTATTGGTCCCTGCACAATTCTCTATGTGTCAAAGCTGAACCAGTCATATCTTTGTTACGATTGTACTTGATGCTAGACTTCCCTACTAATACATAAATAATGCAGCTCTGTGTTTTGGGTCAAGAAAGAGTGCACAAATTGCAGCTGCTTCAGGTTTTAATAACAAAGTGTTTATTAAATCAGTCAATAGTGATTTACGATCACTTTCCTTTCAGAACAGCAACACTCATATTATAGACCAGATTCTCTCTTCAATGGAATATTCCATCTTTTTATGTCATATTCCACTAGGCTGCAAGTCCCTTAGAGCTTGATTATTTTGCATCAATTATGTAATAGGAAAGTTGAAGCTACCTACTGAGGCTATAGACCTCCTGCTTACATCACTAGATAGCTAATGCATATTCATGAATCTCAATATGAAAGGTCTTCTCGGTGTCAATCTGGAGAAGGATAGCATTATTACTGTAGAATTATTGAATGGGGAACATTTTGGAGTATACACAATTCTTGGTGATGCTGCTTTGAAAGTCTTATTTACTGTAATATATTTGTAGACTTTTAAGTGTCATTCAGAGGATATGACAGATGTGGCAATTATAAGTGCTAGATTTAGAGTCAAAATTAGAATTTGTTTTTGTATGCTAGGAAAGGCTGAAGATGTGAATAATTCCTATACTAGCAAACCAAGTGGGATTGCAAGATTTCAATATTACGATTGCAAGTGCTAGAGCCAAAGTATAAAGCTGCATTTTTTATTCTTCACAGTAGTGAAATCATAAATAATACTTACACTGACCATCCAATCAGGATTACAAGTTTTCTATATCACCAATGCTGGTTTACACATAACATCCCATGCAGCATAATGGGTCCCAATGGTTTTGTGGGGCATGATGTTTGAAAATAAAATAACATCAGTTATAATGTAAACTTACATCTAGAATCTGAAACCAACACTACATTGTAAAAGGAGTTTTGGAGAGGATTGCAGCATCAACAAATTATTTAATAAAGGGGATGGAAAAATGTATAGTGATTTAGTTTGGATGAAAAATGTCTTAAAGACCAAATAAAAAGCTTTGGCAAACTATCTTTCTATCCCAAGGACTCTACAAAGGATAAGGAATTATTAGTTACATATAGAATAAATGAGAATTTACCATTAGTTTGGAAAGGGTTGTATACAGAGTGGGAACCAGCACTGACCGACCCACACATTGTGACAACATGCTACGAAGTCTTCAGGACCTGGGAGGATGCCACCAGATGAAGGCCAATAGGAAATGTCCACATCACCCAGGCAGTGACGGGGCACCCAAATAAAGACTCTCCACTCTGCAGTAAAAAAGACTCAGGGTCCAGGGTGTCACATGACCATGGATATAGGTAATTAAAAAAGACTATTAGATTAGGATTTTTTTGCTGATTAGCTAGAAAGTTAAGTGGTGGGGGGGGGGAAGAAGTTAACACCCACTAAATGTTAATACAGCAATATTTTATACTACCCAATTTCTCTTGTGAGGTTAGAAAGGATTTTTTGCTTAATTCTGGCAAATTCGCCACAGTTATAACTCAAACAGTTATGAGAGGTTGCTTTTGATCAACATTAGCCCTTTTTCAACCTTATTAACAATTTCCAGTCAGTGCCAATTCTTACATCCCTCTCCTACATGTAAAAAACATTGTTTTTTTTAATATAATATAGTTCTTAAGCAGAGGCCCTACAGAATAAAATGGTGGGTGTTGCATATTTTTTGTCACACAGTATTTAAGTTTTTCAAACACTTAATGAATTTTAATTCACAATATAATACTCAATTGTTTGGTAAAATATAAAAGACGATGTTACAATAAGTAAATAGATGTCAAACATATTACACTTTAAAGTTGTGTATGCCTGTGGAATGGCACCAAAATTCAGTGCCTAAAAATCTCCATAGTCAATACTTTAAAAACCTATTTGTGCTGGAGATGCCACCATGCTACGGGTGCACTCCTGCACATTTGGTGGGAATGCCCATTGCTACAATCCTTCTGGGGGAAAGTTCAATCTACAATCACTCAAGTCACTATGTATGCCCTAGACCTTTCCCCTGCATAATTTTTGCTTCACCATACCGCACTTCTATTTCAGACATAATGCAAGTCTCTCGTCATGCACATGGTAAACGCTGCAAAGCAATGTATCCCAGTACACTGGCGCTCAACACATGTTCCCACTGTACGAGAATGGTTTGCTAGGATCGACAAAACTGAGGAAATGGAGGAGCTGATTTGTATAGCTAAGGAACATCCCGAGAGATTTAGGAAAACATGGTCATGCTGGAGTCATTTCAAATCCACTTCAACCTATCACCTAATAGTAAATGATCAATCTATATCCCCAGACTAAAGTTCCTAATACAATGCTGTAGTGGGGAATACCTGGATCGCCGGAGACATATTTACCACACGTAAGGATGGGATGTAGTGCTTTATCATGACATGTTTTACGGGGTTTCTGACCCTTGTGTTAGCCCACGGTCGGTTCATGCAAGTAACATACTCTAAACTTTATTATTACCTTTTTGGCTAAGCTAATACTTAGGGATGTGATCCATTTTAGCTTTTTATTACCTATACATGCTACTGTCGCGCAACCCCTTACCCCCAGCCTCCCTCATACAACATGGGGGGGGGAGGGTAGGGAGGGACAGAAGGGGGGGAATTCCCCCCCCCCTTTTTTTTTTTCTCCCCCCCCCACTATCTCTTCCTACATCTCTTTTTCTTACTGCTCTTCTTTCCGACCTCTCTTTTCTCACACCTGTCATACCATCTTATAATTCTCTCTTCAACAACCAGATAGAGCATTCACTTTTACACAGATATGACTGATTTCAACTATATCATACATTCAAGCTATAATTACGTAAACCATGACTTTCATAACATCCAATGCCTTCCATATTTTAAGCTTCATATGGCCTCTGCATTATAAAGTGCAGATTTCCAAGAGGTGACAACATACTACTACATAGATATATCCACTTATCTCTGCGTATCCACTGGCTTGCAATGTATATTTGATGTACTGCTCTACCCCACATTGTCATGTTTTACAGTTTACAATTAGTCCCGTCTGCAAAACGGGAGGCTACATGTCATGTCTATGTTCTGATTGAGATAACTGTATATGCTCTGTATGCTCTCGTGCTATTCTTATACGAATAAAGTGTTTTTGGGGATAAAAAAAAAAAAACCTTTACCAGTTTGGAGTTACACAGGAGGTATGGTGCCAAAATTAATATTCTTGCTCTGACTATCGTGGTGATACCTCACATGTGTGGTACAATCATCGTTTACATATGCATCCAATGAGTGCATTCTCATTTGCGTGTAAGCACATGGGAAAGACAGTGCTTTAAAATGTTTTAGTTTATTTTATTTATTTTATCTAATTTTTTTACACTGTAACTTGCATGCATAACATCCCTTGTGATAGCATGGTCAGTTACAGGTCCTCTTCTTGGGGAGATCTGAAGTCTATTAGACCCCAGATGTCTCCTGTAGCCTCCCAAGCAGATCAAACCAAGATCAGTTTGATCCAATGCTTTTACAAGCTGGAAATGGCTTGTTTACATGAGACTGAAACCAGAAGTGGCTAAATCCTTGTTGCTTCTGGTTTCTGATGTCACACAATGGGAGGTATGACATCTGTTCCTCTCACTGTGTTTCAGGGACTAGATGCAGCTGGTCACATTTTGCTGGGCTTCCAGATCGCCCGATAAAGGCTACAATGGTGGCAGGAGGAGGGGACCCACCTGTAAAAATAATCCAGCTGCTCTTTAGCGACTCAGATTACTTTTACTTTGTTGTTAACGTTTCAACTAATGTGTCTTGTTCAGTGGTCATCTGGTTTCAGCCTTCTTTACCTTGGCCATGTCTCTGATCATTGAACACCTTGTACTTCTGGGCACTCCAGGTAGGTTGCATTTCTGGAATATGACAGCATTGGAGGATAATGGGTTCCTGGAATTTAATTTGCATCTTTTTTTCTCAACATGTTTCTTGCAACCCTGTTGACTATTTGCGACAAAACATTTGATGGTCCTGTGATCACACTTCAATATCTTAGCAATTGCAAGAGTGCTGCATCCCTCTCTTTTGTTTGCGCATTTTGCCTGAGGAATACAGTGAAGGAAATAAGCATTTGATTCCCTGCTCATGTTGAATGTTTGCCGACTCGCAAAGAAACAATCAGTCTAAAAATCAAATGGTAGGTGTATTGTAACACTGAAAGACAGAATAGCAACAAAAAATTCAAAAGAAATCCATGTCTAACAAATTATGCACTGATTTGCATGTTCATGAGGGAAATAAGTATTTGATCCCCTATCATTCAGCAGGATTTCTGGCTACCTGGTATCTTTCATACAGGTAACAAGCTGAGATTATAAGCAGTCTCTTAAAGGGAGTGCTGCTAATCTCATGTTGTTACCTGTATAAAAGACATCTGTCCACAGGAGCAATCAAACAGTCAGATTCAAAACTCTCCACCATGGCAAAGACCAAAGAGCTGTCCAAGGATGTCAGGGACAAGATTGTAGACCTACACAAGGCTGGACTGGGCTACCAAACTATCGCCAAGCAGCTTGGTGAGAAGGTGACAACAGTTGGTGCAATCATTCGCAAATGGAAGAAAAACAAAACAACTGTCAGTCTCCCTAGGTCTGCTGTACCATGCAAGATTTCACCCCGTGGAGTGTCAATGATCATGAGAACAGTGAGAAATCATCCCAGAACTACACGTGAGGATCTTGTCAATGATCTCCAGGCAGCTGGGACCACAGTCACCAAGAAAACAATTGGTAACACACTACACCGACAAGGATTGAAATCCTGCAGTGCCCTCAAGGTCCCTCTGCTCAAGAAAGCACATGTCCAGGCCCATCTGAAGTTTGCCTCTGAACATCTGAATGATGCAGAGGAGGACTGGTTGAAAGTGTTGTGGTCAGATGAGACCAAAATCGAGCTCTTTGGCATCAACTCAACTCGCCGTGTTTGGAGGAGGAGGAATACTGCCTATGACCCCAAGAACACCATCCCAACTGTCAAACATGGTGGTGGAAACGTTCAGCTTTGGGGGTGTTTTTCTGCTAAGGGGACAACTGCACCACCTAAAAGGGATGATGGACGGGGCAATGTACTGTGAAATCTTAGGTGAGAACCTTCTTCCCTCAGCCAGGGCATTGAAAATGTGTAGATGGGTGTTCCAGTATAACAATGACCCAAAACACACAGCCAAGGCAACAAAGGCAACAAAGGAGTGGCTCAAGAAGAAGCACAGTAAGGTCCTGGAGTGGCCTAGCCAGTCTCCAGACCTTAATCCGATTGAAACTCTGTGGAGGGAGCTGAAAGTTCACGTTGCGAAACATCAGCCACCAAACCTTAATGACCTGGAGAGGTTCTGCCAAGAGGAGTGGGCCAAAATCCCTCCTGAGATGTGTCCAAACCTGGTGGCCAACTGCAGCAAACGCTGACCTCTGTTATTGCCAGCAAGGGGTTTGCCACCAACTACTAAGTCATGTTTTGTGAAGAGGATCAGATACTTATTTCCCTCATGAACATGCAAATCAGTGCATAATATGTTAGACATGCATTTCTTTTTAATTTTTTGTTGCTATCCTGTCTCTCAGTGTTATAATACACCTACCATTTGATTTTTAGAATGATCATTTCTTTGTGAGTGGGCAAACATTCAAAATCAGCAGGGATCAAACATTTATTTTCTTCACTCTAGAAGTTGCCTAATAATTATGCACAACTCCATATAGGGTGTTTATCTCCTTAGGCCACACCCTCCCTCATTACACAAACACACATCACTTGATATGCTTAAATCCAATAAGCATTCAAGTTTATACAGCTTGAAGTTGGACAATATGCATAAAAATGATGATTTGGTCAAAAAACTCACTTGCCTAATAATTTTGCACACAGTGTATATTAATATTATGACACAAAGAAATTGTACAAAAGGGTGTAATCAGTCAAATGTATCTAGAGCAACATTTAAATTTTACCATGGTTAGGACCTATTCAAGAACAATCTTAGTTTTAATATAGTTATTCCAACATTTTCTTTCTTACAGAGAGAATAACGCAAGTAAAAACAGACATTTATGTTACAAGCTTCGGACCGGTATCAGATACTGAAATGGTAAGTTAAAGCATCATACCTGAGGTGATAATCTCATTATTACTATTATTATTATTGATGTTGTTTTTCATAGGCTAGCAGCGCACTGATCTAAAGTTGTGCATATTATATAGTTCCTGAGTCTGGGCATTTACAAGAATTAGAAACAATCACACGTTTATGTATACACTTGGACTTCTGCACTGTTTTCCCTTGAGATAAGCTCCTTAGCTATAGACATGCAGCATTCTCATGTTAAGAAGGGCTGGGCAAAACTAAAAACCACACAGACTGCCTGCTTTTTTATCATATCAGTGAGATACAGACCCTACGAGTAGGTGCCTGCACTATGAATGAAGTGCATTTGTGTATGTTTTCTGCTGCCGGAGTTTCTTTTTTCTATCATATGCAGGGGCATAACTACCTTTCATGGGCCACATAGTAAAATTTTGATGGGGCCCCCTCCTGCAACCATTCTGATGTCAGTTGGAAAAATAAATTAATTACATCTAACACAAAGTAGGTTTAAAAAGACTAAATCAAGGACAGGCAGCAGGAGAGCTGTTAACATTTAATAGTCAGTACTAGGGACCAGAGAAAAGTGACAATACAGAGACTTAAACTTTTAATCTTAATTCTTGACTAATGCACCATAGATAGGCTTGTCCACTCCTACTTCCACCATTACCGATCCATACCACTCCCCACCCCTTAACCAAATAAACTTTACAAAAAACATGACACCATTTGGAGTAAAATGGCCAACATGGCCTCTTATTAACAACTTCACATTTTAAATACATCAACCGTTCCTTATAACGGAAACCAAAGAATTGTTGTTGGTCTTCGAAGGCACCCCCAAACGATCCAAAATGCACCTGCGGACAACCCTATACACTAGGCCTCCAGCCGCAACCAACCAGCTCGGAGACAACCATACCGTCCGCAGTGCAGCACCACCACCTTCCAGTTAAACCTTGGTTAACTGGGAATGTCCACCGGGCAGCTCCACTGACGCCCCCTCCACAGAACCCCCCACCCTAAGGTGCCACAGATCCCTCCTGCACTCCACCTCTGCCAACCAGATAATCCCACAATACACTCCCAACCCCCTGGAGCTAACTTTAACTCTTTCTGTTCCCCTTCACCACTCTGGGCCTAGTCATGCATACCCTGCGCTATTTTCATTCTTCCTTATCCGCTACGGGCATTTCTATAGTTCGCTGTACAGTAGCTCATCAGCATTTTTCAGCATGAACTATTCCTTGTTGGAGTATAAAATCTTAGAGCCTTGGTGTTAAGCCCTCCTACCCCTTTTACCATCCAAGCCAGCAAGTGATAAACATTGTAATTTACACTAGTCGTAAAAACAGTTACATTATTTTAATGTTATACTATCACATAATTGTTAGTGCTCTTATGCACAAGAACTCTATAAATGTAATACAAACTTCTTTCACTAGTTGTAGACTATGGGCATGCTACACCCCTCCAAAAAATATTCAATATTGTACACAAGATGTGTGTAGCATGTCCAGTCTTTCTGCCCTGCTTCTGTGACCCCCCCTTCTAGTATACTATGATTGTCGCCTGTGATTAATCAAAGCTTGGCATTACTGTATACTCAGAGAAATAATCGGCAGCTCTAGCTCTCAAAAAAAGTCTGAGTCAGTGTTAATAAACAACACTGCTCCACACATATTAAAAGTAACATACTGTTCATCAGCAGATTAAAGGGATGAACTGAGATATACAGATGATGTCAGTTAAAGCAACCTGATAAGTGAAAAAAAGTGTTTTTTTTTAAATAAAATATTTCTCTGTTTAACCCCTTTTTAACCCTTCATTTACTTTATTCAGCCCTAATTAACTCATTTGTCTCCCCCTCACTTCAACTATTATTATTATTTTTATTATTGAAAAAATAAAATAATAATAATTGTTGCAAGACAATATCATGAAACGAAAGCCGTGTTTGTCCTTAAGAAAACAATATTTGTATTACCTTGTTATATTTAGACTCTATGCATGCAGGTCTAAAGAGGAGTTTAGCATTTTGCCTGTAGAAGCAACTAATGTTATCCTATGTGGCCATGCACATTAGGTAGTCTGGAGGCATTTTTTAAGCTCAGAGTTTAGAGGCAGAGAAAAAACAAATCTCTTCTGTTTTGCATTTTTGAAAGAGTTTTTCTGGCAGAAAAAAAAGCTAAACGCTCCTAAACACTACTAAATGCTTCTATGCTAGTACAAAAAAATGCTCAAAATTAGCATTTTTTTCTGCTAAGAGCACTGGCTTTTTTAAGCCAGTGTGCATGGAGCCTTAGTAATGAAAAAATTCTTGCCGAATAAATAGGTCCATAGCATAAATGTAAAAATTGGTTTACCTTTGTTTTAAATTGTGGTTGCTGCTATGCATAAAAATAAATGCACACCTAAAATGATATTATGACCAATGCGTAGTACTACCTACAGTGAAGCAAGTAATTCAAGTGTGTATACTGTGTCAAGTGAAAAAAATCTAAATAAATAATACATAAAATACAAATTAGCCCTCCCAAAAATTATAAATACATTCAGTCCTTTACACGATGGCCATGCTTAAATATAATAAATACTTTAGCCATCATATCATATCAATGCACATTCCAAGTCTTTCACTGCCGTTATGTCACAATAATATATGCATGTATGGAAAAATACTCAATAGAATAGACTCAAATAGAACCTTTATATTATAAAAGCGCATTCAATTAATTTAATCTAAGCCTCTCAATACATTTTTTTCTATGGACAACACTTCTAATCTGTAAATCATATTGCTTAATATAATACAATAAAACCCAACAGTGTGATATCATTTTTATTTTATTATTTATTAAAAGCAATTAAAATCATAGTAACATATGCACTCACATGTCCAGGTGCTAAAATCACAGCAGTTTAAATGTATATTCTGCAGCTGCATCCTAAGTAGTAATTGACACAAACCTCTTTACTGCTAATGTGAATTTCTGCTTGCGCATCTTTCTCCGCCTCCCACCTTGTGAACTATTAGAGATGGGGACATCTCAGTATTAAGGAATATAGGGGTTGATTGCAGATGGGAAAACACATCCCACAGAGATTCCATACATTTCTTAGATAACAGTGACAGTATCTATTGACCTTGTGCTGCACAGACAATGGATGCAGAATATAGTATCTGAGCTGCATTTAACACCATAGGAAATGTTAATATTGCCACTTGCATCAACTACAGAGATATATAGTGTTTCTGGATGATGCTTTTTGAAACCTGTTTCCAAGTGGGCAAAGGGCTCAGGCACTTCAGGAAAATCTTATTATTCAGAGTACGTAAAGCTAATACGTACTATTTTGTATACTTATAGGCAGAGCTATATATCACATAGTAACACAAAAATATTATTCACCGGTTTGAAAGTACTAGTATTCTATGTTGTTTTGCAGGAATATACCATTGATGTGTTCTTCCGTCAGAGCTGGAAAGATGAGCGATTACGTTTTCAGGGACCCATGCAGCGCCTTCCTCTCAATAACTTACTAGCCAGTAAAATTTGGACACCAGATACATTTTTCCACAATGGCAAAAAGTCCATTGCTCACAACATAACTACACCCAACAAACTGCTACGTCTTGAAGATGATGGAACACTTCTTTATACTATGAGGTAAGATTTATTTCCTGTTACTATTTATGTAGCACTATGTTTACATAATGTAGGGCCTTCAATGTGATAATTTTAATGCAGAAAACAAAGGTAATTTGGCACGCCATGTTTTGAAGCCCAGTGCAATTTAGACAAAACAATACATTTAATGGAGGTAAACAAGGGTGTACAACCAAATATCAGCCATCCATATGTTAATTTCTTTTTGTAACCTTCACTAGGAAAATGAAACTGGTCAGTGGTTGCAGAATTATGGTTGTATCTACTATAGTGGACCTTTCCACAGGTAAAGGGCCCAGAAGCATAGGGGGCCCAGAGCTTTGAGGTTACACAATGCTTTCTACAAGTGGTAATAAAATTGTGCAGATACAATTGATAACATGCATGTTTATTTAATGTTATTATTATTATTATTATTCAGGTTGTATATATCATGAGGGATATACAGATGGAGAAAATTAATTTGGAGTTTCTAAGTAGAGGTCAGATAGTCTTCCATGAAGAGATGAGTTTTCAGGAATCACCTGTAGATGAAACTCTACATCTGACATGTAAAACTCAAAGGGGGGCCACACTGAGGGTAATAAATCTTCAAGGGGCTGCACTATGCAGAACCATGCCTGCATAATTACAGAAAAATATGGTTTTGGTGTTTACAAAAACTATGCTCTTAAAAAGGAGTTAATACATTTTTATATTATAATTATTCAGCTGCAAAATTATATTAGGAAGTGTAGCTTTTAACCACTGGAAAACAACCTGAGGCCTCATTCAGTCTTGTCTACATGACACAAAAAAGAACCAAAAACAACAGTTTGAGAATCCTGCTTTACGCGATTGCCGATAAAGCAGTTAGTATACTGAACCTTTTTCCCCCCACATATTTGTATTAAGAATTTAGGAAAAAAATAACAAAATAAAAAAAGAATGACAACAGTACAGTGTTGAAATCCCTCATAGGGACTCTTGGAATATCATTGCAAAGATCAGGAGACAAGGAATAGCAAGGGTTACACCCGTAACACATTGAGGAGTGGCACAATAACTTCCACATAATTAGACAGGCTTGACAAAAGGTGCAAAGGAGAAAATTGTACAATAAGTGGTGGCGGCATCCAAATGGTGGAGAATACCGTACCTTTACAGGAATGGCCTTCGTGATGGTTATTACATAGGAAGGGGCATCCTTACTGGTTTTTCTATGGGTGTATCATACATAGTTACAGTCCTGATAAGACTGGAGAAATACCTGTATATGTGATTCCACACAAATAACTCTGTTGTTATTGGGGCTAGGCCTGAATATTGACTAAAGAAGATCTAAAGACATTTTTAATATTGTATACATTTATATTATACTTATATTTTTTCATTTTGGATAGAGTAGGAAAATAGGTAGAGCTCCTGTCAGGAATTTTTTGGTGTCCTGTGTCCCGTTGGAGATATTTCCTTGTACTTCTCATCCTGTAGAAACAACAGAAAGTGAGAGAAAGTCTCTCCAATGTAAGGCAAATCAACTCTAAGTTGTCACCATATCAAATATTGTATTTCCCCTCTATTTTGGTTCTAGTGACAAGTCAAAATGTTGGATTCTTTGTCACTATGTCACCAGGACAACTAGCTAAGACTTAAAAAAAAAAGTTTTGGCTTTAGATACATTCATATGGTTTTATTGTATTAGGGGAAAGACTTGCATGCAGTGCTAATCAATACATTGGGGGATATTTTCTAAAACTGGAGCACTCAGAATCTGGTGTAGTTGTGCATGGTGGACAATTAGCTCCTAACGTTAGCTTGCTCAGTTAAGCTTTGACAACAAAACTTCGAAGCTGATTGGGTTCTATGTAGAGCTGCACCAGGTTTTGCATTCTCCAGTTTTAGTAAATCTCCCCCACTGTATTGTCAGTTCTTCCACCGAAATGCCTCTAGAACTAGCATACTGTCTGACATACTTGTATTTTGTTTTACATTAGGTGTCAACGCTGAGATTAAAAAGTGTAAATCTGCCATTGTCTATCAGAAAATCTGGCTATGGTCTCAAGGAATAATGAAAACAAATTTTTTGCAACTTCCCTATACTGACAGCAGATGACACAGCAATCATTAAAAGCACATGCATATCAAAACACTTGAAACTCATATAAACATCAATATGTTAATGTAATTTCGAAAATCATTTGTAATATATTTAAGTCTGCAGCTTTAGTTCAAATATTACTTAGTGATCCTGACATGAAGGTCCTTGCTTAGGAACTGAGACCATTTCAACACAGATTATGCAGGCATGATTGACTGTTGTCACCATCAGAAAACCTATCCTGAGAAATGCCATGCACTATTATTGAAGTGGATGCCTGTGGACAGGAGATGCAATGAAGGATGTAAAAGTGAAAAAAAAATTTTTCATTATAAAACAAAAAAAGCAGTTTTTTATACACAGTGCTTTAGAAAGGTAAATGTCATTCAATTATATCTACTTGATATTTCTGTGACATCACTTGGTTTCTTGCTCTGCTTAAATAATCCTGTTTACACAAAAGATCTTTTATATTAGAATTCTATCATACTTTATCTTTTATTGACTTGACTACACCAAAATGTAATTGGATTCTGTGAATCACTGCATTTTACACTTAGCTACTGCACTACATTTAAAAAACTAAAAAAAAGTGCATTTTGTCTGCTTGTACACACAGCAGTATGTTCAAAACAGCAGTTTGTAGCATCTGACCTGTGAATATATTGTAATATGGCTTTCGTTGCAGCTGAAATTTAGTTTCTGTATTTTTTTATAGAGCCTGTAAACATTTAAGCCTAGAATCTCTGATGCTTCAGGCAAACTGTTCTGTTGAAAAGCCACTACAGAAACTCTTACAAGCATTGCTAAGTCTCACTAAGTTTAAGCCATTGGGGTTACAAAACAGTATGATTTGGCATGAATGTGTGCTCTTGTTCTCTCTACATGACACCTGCTGAGGCAATGCACAAACCATTAAGGATGCATCCTGTCTATAATGAGATGATCCTGCATACAAAAATCACTTAGCTTACATTCAGAACAATCCTGAATGATTTCCCAAAAGACAATAATACACCATCTTGCCCGGCAAAACCTTATGTAATGGCACAAAGCAAGTAGACAATGATTCTTATCTACCACAAGCTCCTGGGTGTCTACATAACTAGCTCATAATGTGCCTGATGTTCATCATATTATAGTCACATTAATAAAAAAATAACTGACTGCTTAATAAGTATGAAGTAACAAAATTACTTCAAGTCTTTATTGAAGACATTGTTGAAACATTCCTGTTACCCTTGTAACTGCTAAAATATCTTTAGACAGCAAAGACTTCAGCAAACTTTTACTATATAGCTGGTGATAAGACTTGCATAGTGGTTAGGAGAAATTTAGGATCATTTCTACTTTCAGAACTGTTTCAGTTCATTGCTATTTCTAGAATCCCTTTAGGTCATTCCACAGCATTTTGCCTATAGCCATTTCAGAATATAAATGTACTTCTGTTTAAAAAGTAGCACTCACCTCCAAAGGAGCTACCAGAATTGTACAGACTCTCATTTCTAATTGTGACCTGCCCTGTAGCTGCTTCTAACAGCACACCAGTGACAATCAAGCTTCAGTTCCTTTAGTCTTAAAGGTTTATTTGCTCAATAACTTGTGAAGAGAGGGCTGAGGTACAGGATACTCAAAAAACACAACAAAAATATCCCAGGCCTTCATATAGCTGCAAACTAATTTTTCCTTTTAAGAGCAGCATTTTATTAACAGCAAAGTTGATAGTGGCTCTAATTCTGTAGCAGTGCCTCAATAGACACTGTATAGTAGCACAGTCACAATGCACCTTGAATAGTTGCTTGAATAGTTCCCATACAATGTCTCCAGGAAACCATACAACATAGTAGGCTCCTCAGAAGATATTTCATCTCGTTCCTACCTATCCTTTAACATTGGGCAATAGAGGTCTAGATTTTTTTTTTTTTCATTTTAAAGGGTATAAATACAACACACATGGAAGACAAAAACACATCACATTAGGTCTAGCTGTTTTGGTCTGTCCTCTGCATGGTGATTGAGTTTGTAGCCCAAGTGGCGGTAGAAGGAATTGTATATTATTGGAGTAAAGACACAGAGAAGAATACACAATGTTTATTTAACCACTTGCCTACCGGGTATTTATACCCCCTTCTTTACCAGGCCAATTTTCAGCTTTCAGCACTGTCGCACTTTGATTGACAAATGCACGGTCATGCAAGATTGTACCCATATGAAATTTTTAGAGCTTTCTTTTGGTGGTATTTAATCACCGCTAGGCACTTTACTTTTGTGCTATAAATAAAAAAAGTGCCAAAAATTTGAAAAAAAAAAGTTTCTTTGTTTCTATTATAAAATTTTTTAAACAGGTAATTTTTCTCCTTCACTGATGTGCGTTGATGAGGCAGCATTGATTGGCACTAATAGGCGGCACTGATGGGCACTGATAGGCAGCACTGATGGGCACTGATAGGCAGCACTGATAGGCGGCACGGATAGGCAACACTAATGAGGTGGCACGGATAGGCGGCACTGATAGGCAGCACTAATGAGGTGTCACAGATAGGTGGCACTGATAGGTGGCAATGATAGACAGCACTGATAGGTGGCACTGACTGGCATCACTGCTGGGCACTGACTGGCAGCACTGCTAAGCATTGACTGGCGCAACTGCTGGGCACTGACTGGCACAACCGCTGGGCACTGACTGGTGGCACTGACTGGCAGCACTGATGGGCACTGGTGGGTTGCACTGGTGGGCTCAGGTGGGTGGCACTGGTGGGCACAGGTGGGTGGGCACATGTGGATGGCACTGCTGGGCACAGGTAGGTGGCACTTCTGGGCACAGGTGTGTAACACTGCTGGGTAGCACAGGTGGGTGCACTGCTGGGCACAGGAAGGTGCACTGCTGGGCACAGGTGGGCGGAACTGGTGGGTGGCACTGCTGGGCACCGATCATCAGGGCACTGATCATCCCTGCTCTGACAACTGCCGGTTCTCGGCAGTACTTTCCTCACGCTCTGACAGCGTGAGGAAGTGCAGCCGAGAACCGATAATTGCATTTCCCGGTGATCAGCGTGTTATTGGACACGGCTGATCACGTCGTGAAAGGCCACTGTGATTGGCCTTTTACCACATCACGTGATCAGCTGTGTCCTTAGGACACAGCAATCACAGAGATCACCGGGTGGGCGCCCCCGGGGGGTGCGCAGGAGAGCGCGTTCTGGGAGGACATCATATGACACCCTCTCAGAACTGGCCGGCCGCAGTGTAGCCGTCATTCGGCTATCTGCGGTTGGCAAGTAGTTAATATAGATACTTATGGTGAATAGATTTTTGTATATTTTGGACTCTTTTTGGTTTGGCAGCACTGCTTTAATTTTGTTTTGTTTTTTTCACGCTTGCAATTTATATTGTAAAACAACTGCAGCTTTTGGGCATACAGTATATTGTGGTAATTTGATTACATGCATAAAGAATTTTTTTCTACTACATTTCCCACCACTAGGTTATGCAGTGGCCCATCTGAAGTTCAAAAAAATGTTTACCTTAGAACTGAGATGAGACTGTCTCAAACACATTGCCAAAAGAAGAAATTCTTGGTCCCACCATCAGTTGCAGAAATCACAAATTTTGCACCAATCACATTTGGAGAGGGTGAGGAGAATCCCAGATGAATGTAGCATTACTTCTGAAAGAGCTGGTGAAATTTTACAGGCTGTCCCACCATTTCCAGTGATGCCCTGTCCTGAAATTAGACCTGACAATACAATGACACACTCATCTGTGGATAAAGGCACCGTGAGCACTAATAAATGGCGTTCAATGTAAAAAATATCCCAGGGTAAGGAGTAAGAGGGATAAGGATAACTGTTGAGGCCTAGCTACAATCAAATAGACCACAGCTGGCCAGTGGGTAAATCTGCCACAAGGCCTGCTGTTGGTGGAGCACTTTAAATTCAACGATAAAGTGCTCAACCTTCTAGAGAAGGTATTTGTAATCTACAAGTGTACAGGTTACCTTTCAAATGTCCTATAATACTGATCAGTGGAAGGGTGAGGAGGTCTCCCTAAATATTTCAGACTTCTGCATTAATATGTTGTCTGTGTCTGTCTTTACATCAACATACCTGACACATTTTACTTAAATACAAGAGATCCTAACATGTACAGTATGTATACATTGTATATATAGAGTATATATAAAGGCAGGAACTATTTTAACTGACTGCAAAGAAAAGCATCAAGCAAAATTATGTTCTTCAGTGTGTGTACATACTTGAAATTCAGATGAACCATGTCCTGGTTTTCTAAAAAAAAAGTTCCAATTCTAGCCTCTAGAAATTGTCAGCTAAAAATACTTCTTTCCCTGGAAGTCATACACCTAATGCAACTGGATTAAAGATGTAATTTTCATACAGCTCATTGAAACTGTGCTTGCTTCAGACATCCATCATTTGCATTGAGAGTTACATATCACTAAATTGAACACAAGCCAAGACTAAAAGGAACTATAATAAATCCACTATGAAAGCTGATCTGCATGCCAGTAAAGTTATCTTTGTTCCATGGCTTTGTACCTGAAATCATTTTCCCCTATTGAAAGCGTAAAGCAAGGTAATGTCCACTTATATGACCTCATCTCTGATTATATTATTAGGGCTCATGTACACTGCAGCTGATAAACTCACATTCAGGAGCTTTTCTGCATTTTTTTTCAGCAGCCCCTGAACTCTCCCTAATGTTTTCCTATGTGTCCATGTACACTATGTCATTTACAGGCAGTTGAGTTTACAGTTGTTTTTTTGAACACAGCAAACTTGCATTCAAGAGTAGATTTTATCAGCGTTTCAAATGTCAAATGCTTGTAAAGGAGCTCGCTCGCCCCCCACCTTTACCTGACCTGCCAGGCTGCATGCTCGGATAAGGGTCTGGTATGGATTTTGGGGGGGAACCCCACGCTATTTTTTTTTTTGTTTATTTTGTCGTGGGGCTTCCCTTCAGGATCCATACCAGACCTGAATGGCTTGGTATGGACAGGAGGGGGGACCGTTTTTTAATTATTTTTTAACTGCCGGCAATTCTTTCTTTTACAATCAGCTGTCAGTGGGAACCCTGCTGACAGCTGAAACATTAATGCATGCTTTTCACTACTAAAATACCGCAAGACTTGATAAAATAACTCCTGCGGTATTTTAGTAGCCTTTTTTAGGGAATTTACTATTTTTCAGTGCATTTTGGGCATTTGGCAAGGTCTCCTGAGGTTATCTTTTAAAAAGCTTCTAAACCCAAGTGTGCATAAGCGTGGTTAAACGCGTTATGCAAACGCAGAAAAACTGACGTTTTTTAACTTACGTTTTCTAGCAGTCAGTTTCCATCGTACAGAAGAGTTTTCCAAATGCCCCATGTACATGAGCCCTTAGACCAGTGTTTCTCAACTCCAGTCCTCATGGACCCCCAACAGGTCATGTTTTCAGGATTTCCATTATTTTGCACAGGTGATTTGATCAGTTTCACTGCCTTAGTAATTAGCACAGCTGTTTCATCTGAGGGAAATCCTGAAAGCATGACCTGTTGGGGGTCCATGAGGACTGGAGTTGAGAAACACTGCCTTAGACTGTGTAGCAGACAGTACTAAATGCATGCAGAATGTTTTCTTGATTCCCTATCGCAGACCTGTGCTTGTGTTACCATCCTGAAGCCAAATACTTGGCAGGAGACAATTCTTGATTAAAAATAAAAGACAAAAAAAGGCATAAGTTCAACTTGGGGATTTTTTTTATAAAACAATAGCCCAATCGGATTACATTGCATGGTCTAGATACTATTCAGCTTTAAAATGTGTCTTGATCAGTTGATAGGTTTTTTTGTTTTGCAGTGGGTCAGAACATCACTTATCATGACTGACTGTCTTACATGACTGGCAGCTGAGACAGCCAAGTCATAACATGTAAGACTTGTATTTGCATTAGCATAACATTCAACTAGAGAGATCTTCTGGCAATGAACTATTTAAAGTAATTATAGTTATTTTACAATTGTTAGATATATGTGAACGTGATAACATTAATATAAACTGTAGTTTAATAACTGTTAACCTTTTAAAAACATTGTTTCTGAGTATGGTTTGCAATTCTATATTTATGGGTTTTCCTGAATTTACTTTTTACACGTAGAGGCTCTGCTCCCTGTTTAGTATTATATTTCTCTCCTTTACTTTAAATCTATAGGTCAGGTCTGGACAGTCTACACATCCAAAGGTGTTCAACCCATAGAGAACTGAGAGACAAATATAAGTAGGATAATCAAAAATTGAAGGACCTCACTAAAGGTCACTCTTAAAGTGGTTCTAAAGGCATAACTTTTTTTTACCTTAATGTATTCACTGCATTAAAGTAAAAAAAAACTTTCAATATCAGCTCCCCAGCCCCCTTAAACACTAACCTGGCTCCTCTGTAGATCCAGCGCTGTGCCCATCTGCAACTCTTCCTGCAATTATGGGACACAGGCAGCAGAATGAGCCATTGGCTTTTCTTGCTGTAAATCAAATCCAGTGAGGAGGAATCAGGAGGCAGGCAGTGTGTCTATGAACATTACACCTGCACAAGTGCCCCTATACCAAGTGGCTTGCTTTGGGGGCTCTCGGAGAAGAGGAGGAGCAGATAGTACCAGAGGGGGACCCCAGAAGAGGAGGATAGAGGCTGCTCTGTGCAATACCGTTGCACAGCGCAGGTAAGTATAACATATTTATTATTTTAATTTAAAAATAATCAGCCTTTGCAACTGCTTTAAATAATTGAAAACAAATTACAACACTACAATAGGAATTAGAAAACAAAATATAGGGAATATGTTTGAAACTGAACATCAGCTAATGTTTGTCTATCTTTTACCCTACCCCTCTCTTCTAAATACCCCCTCCCTCACTTCCCCCCTACCCCCTGCTGCTATTTTTTTTTAAATTGCTCATTCCAATCCTTCAGTCATCTCCAACTGCAGCGATGGGCAATTCTTCCTCCTGGATTGAGCGATGCTCATGTGATGATGTGTGCCTCTCAGTACATGAAAGCCTGGGCTCACAGGAAGTGGATTGAAGGACTCAGGAAATTCACCCTACCTAAGTCAAATAAAATGTAATCTTTGTGATACTTGTTCCTGGTCAAGGAGGATGTTGATTGTATCCCTACTGCCTTCTGGTAAGTCCACGTCACTCATCCCAGGAGACAGCAGGTAGGCAATCAATGTTATCCTTGACTAAGGCCATACATTATGCAATTTTCTTTCTTTTAACCATGGGTTGAAGGAAAGAAAATAGTTTGATTCCCCCATCAACACAGTCGCTACTGTATTGTGAGAGCAGGAGGTTTCACTGCCATCAAAATACATTGATCCTTGCTGCCGTCTATGGTCAGCAGCAGTGATCATTTGGGAAAAAAATCTGCTGAACCAGCCGAATTTAAATCCGTCAATGACCAGCTTAATTAGAGAGTTTAGAAGTGGGGGCATCAAAGAGGAACAATGGGTATTCACAATGAAAAAAAAGTCTGAAAATGTGTAAAAGGGAGGGGGGTAAGAAAAAAAAGGAGAAAAAGTTACATATACAGTATTTTAAAGCTACATACACATAAACATTTTTCATAGCCTGCATCTAAGATTTCTCTGTCCATGGTACCTGGTGCAAATAGATGATTTTCCCTCTGCTATCATATTTTCACAGCTGGGAAGCTGTCCTAATACTTGAACCGTGTTTGCACTGGAATGGATGCAGACAGCATTCAGCCAACATTTTTCTGCCCAGTTCCTTTGAGTTTGCAATCAAGGGATTTAAGGTGGAAAGTGGCAGACAGGGCCAAATCAGATTAAATTTGCTCCGTATATGACCAGTTTTTGCATCCTCTGCATATGTTTAAATAATGGAAATGCTGATTTTGTATATCAGTACCATGCACAATTTTAATCCTGACTTTTCTCACCAAGTTGCAACAACATAAAAGAATACACAACTAAAATAAATATACCTATGCATTAACAGCCACTAAAAGTAGCAGGTGGTTTTAGAGGTGTCAATAAGCATAGACCAACCATTTATTCTATGTAAGTTATAACCATTGCATTTTTATTACAAAATGTTGGAAACATTTGACCAGCTTATACCCAAAATTGGTACATACTTTATAGCTTCTCTCATCTAGAAATTCAACTACTCTCCAACAAGATGTCACACTTCCAGAATGCAAACCTCTGTCCCTAGAGCTGGTGTCAGTGGGCAAGTGTGTTATCTTAGAGCTACATCCCTGGGGGGAAAAGAGAGTGGGCAGAAATCACACACACAACATGCACACAGGCTGGGTAATGACCTGTGTTCACAAACCGAACAAGCACTCCATAGAGATGAAATTAAATGAATTACAACTTCCTCAAAGTTCCTGTATGAAGGTACATTTTTTTAGATGTAATATGGTCCGCCTTGTCAGGCCTGGTAATACATACAAACAAAACATACCCCAAATGATCATGTATGACAGTTTGCTTGATATAGTGATAATGCTCTACTTTAACCAGAATTTCTGTATTCTGCATGCACATTTTTGATGCATTCCAGTGAGTTTTTTCCTCTCTTTTATTTCTTCATCTCAATTGAGGACATTTGTGTTCTGGTGTCCTCAGAGCCAGTGCTAGACTATTTTGCTTCCTAGGCAAGACCAGCTACTTGCACCCCTCCCCCCCCCAAAAAAAAACATCTTTACCTCTAAAATATACTCTCTATACCTCTATACACTCTTGAGATATGTGTTGCCACCTCATTGAACTGATCTGAACTGCCTTGCTGGACACAGCAAGCAGTTCATAGCTTGAGTACCTGGTCTGTCCATCCCTGTCCATTCCCATCACCTGGCTCAGTACTTCCATAGTTCCACCTGGCTGCTGAATTTGTTCACCTTCTCCAGCAGCCTCCATCTCTCTCACTGCAAGTCAGTGACCGGGAGAGGGGCCCCACCAGGAGCAGCATGCACTCCAACTGCCTCTCCACCCCCTACCTGAACTCCTCCATCTTGGCTTGCAGCCCCTGCACAGTCCCCCATATGATATTCCCTCTCCTCCTCTGGTACACTCTTGCAGACCGGCCACACTAACACCTCCACCCCAGGCTCAATGATGGCAGGTGATGACAGGCTGCAATCAGGGCTTTGGGCTGTCTTCAGCAACAGTGAGAAGAGATCACCATCATCTAGTGAATGACCTTGTCTGGTGCTGGTATCTCAGCTCACTTCCACAGTTTGCAGGTGCACCAGTGTGTGCAGGGGAGGGACAGTGTCTCTAGAATGAAGAGGTGACAGGAGAGGAATGTGGCACTGGCCATGACTGCACCCTAGGCAGAAGTGAACCCTAGGTGGTTGCCTAGTAGGCCTAGTGGTAGCGCCAGCTCTGGGTGTCCTTTTGATGCGTTTTGCCACATTCCAGATGTGTTACATATAGAAAAGAATGCAACATGTTTTACTTTTGTTGACTGCACTGGTGTGCACTAGGGTTATTGGAATCCATCTTAAACAATGTTCATGCATTTTTAAAAAAAAAAAAGGGAATCAATATTAAAGCCTTGATCATGAATGCAGGGACACTTTTATGGAAATAGTCATGAATTACAAAGTTCAATGTGGTAGCGCTGTGATTGTCAGGAGTACAAATTTCTTTTAGCCAAGGACCCCTTATTTTAAATACCCTCTAGACTCTCTATCAGCTCTCATTGCATCACTGTGATATAAACACAGCCAGTCAGTTAAAGATTAACGCAAGGCAGATATAATTCACTTTTTAAAGATGTTATGAATTAAATGACAAATCATTGAATCTATTTTTAAATGCAACTAATTAAAGTACCTATACCAGCACTCAGGCTGGGAAAGGGAAACAGAGGTCAGTACTCTAAGCCATTCACAATGTTCTGCATACTGTATATGTGTGGTGAAAAGGAAAATGCATGACAGAAGTACAGATGGAACACTGTCTCAGCACTGCTGCTGCTGTTGCTTCTCTATCCAGTCCCAATCTGGGGGCAGGGAAGTGACTAAGCAGTGTTGTTTAACCGCAGCTAAGAAAAAAGTGAGGTCAACAGCTTAAACTGATATCTGGAAAGCCTTTGTAATCCCAGGACTGGCAGGCAAATCATTTCCCATACATGCATTTTAACTGTGTCTATAGCAGCTTGTCTATAGTTCAGTTTTATTATAATATAAAGAAACAATGTATTGATAAAAATGTTATCTAACAGTTTTATAGTAAATAAAACGTGTATGTTTTAACATGCTGTTGACATAACTCTTGATGATGTTGGAGTAAAAAGGTAACACTAGGACCAGTTTATGTGTGGCTATGATCTTCCCTATGTATGAATGGCATTGCAAACATTGAACTACTTTCAAAGGAGTTAGGATTACTTTTTTACAGCGAGACCTGAAAAGCAATCAGTCATTAAGCTGAATTGTTCTAGATGCCATCTACACAGAGTGAAATATTTTTCAATTTTTGTCTTGAATTCCCAAGAAAGGTATGACTTAAGCTGGGAATATATATCTGGGCTCCTGATCATATTTCTTCTTCTAGAGAACAGGATTTTATAGTGCCCTTTTTAGGAGATCATCATTTGTCAAAGTCGAACAAGTGTGATTAGTGAGAGAAGAGAAGTGGCATTTGGTAAATGAAATATAAGAAACATTAAATGATTCAATGTATGCATGAGGAGTCACAATAGAAACCTCAGAACAATTATTTCAAAGGAAACTATATTAGATTTTCAATAACCACTCACCACAGTTAATAATAATATTTTGACAGTCTTTCCATGAAAATTTCCTGATACTCACCGATTTGTAATCTCACTTTCTCTAGTGGGGATCTCTATGTCAAGCAGCGTAGCCAACATTAGAGATAAAAAAATAATGAGAAATTGTCTCCCATGAGTATCTACATCTTTTAGGGTCCATTCACAATGTGGTGTTACAGTAACGCACATTTCATGAAGTGACATGTAAACTGTTATGTAGTGCCATGCATTTTGATTTTATTTTGCAGTCAGTTCACTGCAGTGCACCACAATGAACATAGGTTAATTCTTGTACAATATTGTAACACATGGGTATTGATTTACTAAAAATAAGAGAATGCAAAATTTGCCAATCCACTGTTTTTTTTGTTCTCCTAAAAAGTGTAGGTTTTGGTACAGTGAGTGTGGAAATAAATGCCAGCTCTGAGGACTAAAATAGCAACGTGTTTCTTCTCTGTATATACAAAGGAAAATTAGAGACCTGAAGTCCTTAATGGGGATAGTACTGACTGCTGAAAATTGACATGGTCCAGGAACACTTAGACAAAATAAAGGTGAATAAAGCACCTGGACCAGATGGCTTACACCTAAGAATTGAGCTCTGTTAATTCTAAGCCATTGTTTCCAATTTTTAGAGACTCTTTAAGTCCATTCACAATGTGGTGTTACAGTAACGCACATTTCATGAAGTATGGTATCACTGGATTGGCATAAGGCCAATGTGGTGCCTATATTTAAAAAGGGATTAAAGTCTTTACCAAGTAACTACAGACCAGTTAGTTTAACTTCTATAGTCTGGAAGATATTTGAGAGTTTAATAAAAAAACACATAGAAGAGTTTATGTTAGATTATAATACTTTAAACAATCATCAACATGGATTCATGACAGATGAAGTTGTCAAACAAATCTCACTTCTATTTAAGAGGTCAGCAAAAACTTAGACAAAGGAGAGGCTGTGGATATAAGCCTAGTACACACGATGAGTATATCGGATGGTCAAACGGAAAACGAACAGGTTGCTAGAGTTATGGAAATTCTCGTAAGACAGAATACAACTTATTGTAATCATGTAATATATTGTATTTTATTGTAATGTATTCTTTCATTTCTGAGCATGAGCAGTCTTGGCCACTCGATTTTTTACGGTTGAATATTGTAACGGTTAATCGAAAATTGTTAGTTCTGTTATTTTACGAGAAATATTTTCCTGCTTATCTCTTCAGATAATTTGGCATGAACTCTCGTGATTGGCTCTCAAAATTTGTGTACTAACGAGCAGATTATTGTATGATCGCTCCAAAAACATTTTTTTCATTAGATTTTTCTAATTACGTGTACTAAGCATTAGTATACTTGGACTCTATAAAAGACTTTAACATGGTTCTTCACACATGGTAAATATGTAACATAAAGTCTACGGGCTTAGAAAATTCAGTTTGTAAATGGATAGAAAACTGGCTAAAAGACCGTATTCAGAGAGTAGTGTTTAATGATTTATACTCTGAATGGTTATTAGTGGTGTACAGTGCTGGGACTCTTACTTTTTAATATATATATAAATGATATAGGCTCTGTGAATAAAAGTACCATTTCAGTGTTTGCAGCAGACACCAAGCTATGCAGTGGAATGGCATCCTTATCAGATGTCTCCATCTTACAATTCAACCTCATAACACTATTTAATTGGGCAACTATGTGGCAAAAAAGGTTTAATGTTGATAAAATGGTTGAAAAGGATCTGGGTGTTCTGGTAGATCATAGACTTAATAATGGTATGCAATGCCAAGCTGCAGTTTCTTAAGAGCGCAAAATCCTTTTTTTTGGCCACCAGTTCACAAAAAGGATATCAGAGAACTGGAGAAAAGTGCATGGAAGGGCAACAAAACTGATGAGCTCAGTTATGAAGAAAGAACTGAACTGACTGTATTATTTCTTGAGAAGAGGCGATTATAGGGGAGATATGGTCAACATAAATAAATACATAAGTGGTCTGTATAGTGAACCTGGTGCACAGTTATTCACCGTCAGGTTGTTATAGAGGACATCTGAAGGAAAAGAGAAGTAACCTTCAAATATGGATAGGCTGAAAATATGGAACTTGTTCTGACCAGCTCAGTAGATTGTTTTAAAAAGGAGCTAGATACATTCCTAAATGCACAAAATATAACTGGATATTAACATTTATAGGTAACAACACTAGAGGTAATTGATCCAGGGAATATCCGATTGCCCCCTGGGGAATCAGATAATATTTTTTCCTCCACTGTAGCAAATTGGTTTTTTTTCCCTCTGAATCAACTATGGGTATGCCATTGTGTATATTGAGATTTTATATTCTTTTTTTTTTCTATTGGTTAAACTAGATGGATTTGAAGCAAGTTTCCTTTTCTACTCAGGCTGTGGGACCTGGAGTGTATTTATCTAATCTAAACTTAAAGTTGAATTGGGCATTACAACAGCAACATATTTTCCAGAACAGGCCTTAATTTTGTCATATAGTAATAGAAATGTAGTTTTCAAACACTTGCTTATTTCAAATAGGTGTAAATAGAGTTAAGATAAGAAATAATTCATATATTTTTTGGTGCAAAAAAGCTTTCTGTGGTAATATGTAAAATTATTTTATCTTTAAGTAATCCATAAACAACAGATGTAGTTAAAAAAAACAACACTTATTTCTACGTTCTTTTCTTTGATAACTGTGTTAGTGAATTAGATACTGTTAAATCTACCCAGAGGCTTACTGGTTTTCAGTCTTAACCCCTTCCTGCCCACAATACCCACATCAATGTTTCACAGCATGATGGCCAATGCAGAGAATACGTTATTAGACATCGTCTATATCAAAGCTAGCAGCCAACTACTGGTTACACCACTCAGATTGGTTTCCATTAGTGTGATTACTATTGAACGTATGACATAGTGATCACATACAAGCTGAAGGACAAGCAAAATAAGCCTACATAGGACACCGAAGATTGAAGGAGGCATTGAGCATCTCTTTAATACTGTAATTGTCAGATATATTTTTTATAGACGCTATAACTTTTCTGTAAACTAAACAATATACACTTGTTGGGATTTCTTTTTACCAAAAATATGTAGCCAAATACATGTTGGCCTACATTTTATCATGAAAATTGGATATGTTTTATAGTAGAAAATAAAAAATATTGTTTTTTTTTTCAAAATTGTCGTTTTTTTATGTTTATAACACAAAAAGTATAAACTGCAGAGGTGGCCAAATACCACCAAAATAAAGGTCTATTTGTAGGAAAAAAGGACATAAATTTCATTTACGTACAGGGTTGCAGAACCACGCAATTGTTAGTTAAAGTAACGCAGCGCCATATCGCCTGGTCAGGAAGGAGGGTAAATCTTCTGGAGGGCAAGTGGTTAAATCCTATGTAAATGTTCACACTGCAGATGCTCTGTGCTATAAAACGTCCTGCATGCTGCATCTTTGGTGCAGTTCTTCAAAATCACCTTGTAAGCAGGGGCGGACTGACCATTTGGAAACCCGGGCACTATCAGAGGGCTCCGGGGTCAGTAAGGGGGCCCCATGAGATGCCCCTAGTACCTTTTTCATAGGTTTTTTTGACTTTTGGCAAGGACACAGGGGCCCCATGATCCCCTATTGCTCGGGGGCCCTATGAGTTGTCAGTCCGCCCCTGCTTGTAAGTTAAAGGGAATGCATTAAAAGTGCATCTAAAAGATAATTAGTGTGAAAGAGCCCTTAAAGGAGAAGAGCTGTTATTAAATAAACTTTGAGAAGCGTAGCTGATATCAAAGGAAAAATTTATTTTACAGTGAGTAACCTAGCCCTCTATAATAATGAATCAGGGGATGAATGGAAAAAGGGCCTTCAGAACAGGCTGTATATCAATTCCAAATAAATATATACAAAATACCCAATAACCCCCTAAACCACTGCAAGATAGACTAAAAATTTTAGCGGGGCCTCACCGTCACCGGAAAGTTGTTATATGAACACTGACATAGGTGCTTACAATGAATCATTCATATACTGTGCAGGCCTCATAGCCTGTAGGATATCACATTAACAATTGCGGTAGGCAGAAAAGGAAATCAAATAGAACGTCACATAATATGCAACATTCACAGTGATCCACATGCTTGTCTGACCACACATTTAGTACACCTATATAACAATCCACATTATTATTATTATTATACAGTATTTATACAGCGCCAACAGTTCGCTCAGCGCTGTACATTACAAACGGGGACAGTACATGAGACAGTATAATAATAATACAGCATGAAACACGAGGGGTTCGAGGGCCCTGCTCCTTGGAGCTTACAATCTAGGAAAGAGGGAATAGTGGTACGGGAGGAAAAGCTGTGGGGGATGGAGTGGTAGGAAGAGTGGAGGAGATCGGCAGATATAAAGTCACGTAATCCTTTTCAGCAAGCCAAATAAAAAATCAGATGGATCATTCACAATATATGCAAGAGATAAGGGTTAATAATATTACTCCAAACCTGTTGTCTCATTCACAACAATACACATGATCACAAAGGTAATTGCAGCAAGCAGAATAGAGTGTCCATAGCAGTAAAATGCAGGGAGAAAGAAGTCAGACTCGCCATTAAGTAGCAGGACCTCCTGGTGGGTGATATAGTAAAAGCAATAAAGTATGTGATAGTTCATATGAGCAATAAAGTGCATGAAGTGTAGACAGTAAATAGCAGAGAAGCGAAGAGTCCCAGGAGAATCTGGTTGACCACCTCCTGACTTGTTCATTCAAATAAAATGGCACAAAGTACCCCAGGCATAGTGAAAAGAGGCCACGAGTTTAAATAAAAAACACATTTCCATAACGTGATTCTCCACACAGCAGCTTCATCGGAAGCATGTCTTTATTAGGGAGACTTTCACTGGTCCTTATACCATCAGGCAAACATCAAGCAGTATCCGCTTTCCACCTTCAAACTGAGTGCCCAAATCTGACTACAATACTATGTTGGTGCATGTTAACCTGAAATGCATGCCTAAGCATTTCACACTGTAGAGCAAGCAAAGAGTAAACAGTAGTTAAATTAAGGGAAATTCTCTTTATTTTAAGGGGCATCTAATGAAAAAAAAAACAAGCAAAACCCATGGCAACCCTAGGTACTGTATTGTGTTCAAAGATAAATGACTTTCCAGTTGGAGTCATTTCTTATCAAAGTTACCCGTTCTCTTTTTCTCCTGAATATGGTCAATAGCCCATAGACTTGAATTTAAATTTTTACCATAGTGAGAATTCAAACATATCAGGCAATAGGGGATCTAAGATATATGTTTTAAACATATACCAGTGTAACAGCAATTACATTACATATAAAAGTAATTACATATAAGGGTAAGTATATACCCCAGTGGCATACCAACTGTTAACGTGTTAGTCCACACTCTCTTGCCAGCAGGGGCGGACTGACAACTCATGGGGCCCCCAGGCAATAGGGGATCATGGGGCCCCTGTGTCCTTGCCCAAACTCAAAAAAGCCTATGAAAAAGGTACCAGGGGCATCTCATGGGGCCCCCTACTGACCCCGGGCCCTCGGGCACTGCCCGAGTTTCCAAATGGTCTGTCCGCCCCTGCTTGCCAGTGAATACATTTACATCATTACTCTTAATAATATAGTGGCACATATAGTGCATATATAAGTGCCCTTGTTTGTACAACACATTCCATTAGTTCCTCCATAGTAGCTGGTAACTAAAGTGTTTTTCTGAGATTAGCCAGTGCCAGTGCTCGTGCAATATTGATAGGTATGTTTTGTAATTAGCCTTGGTATAGAATTTAGGCTACATTTGGCCTGGGCACCTACTGTGAGTATCAATGGTCTTTGGTAACAAAAGGCTTACAAATCACAGGATTCACAAGATTATATATATTAAATGGATGCCACTAGCAGATTGCATGTGTTTCAGATTCTTAAAAATATATTTTATCTTCCCTTAAAAATCAAATGGTGCAGATGCATTATTGTACATTGCGCACATAAAATGTTTAATTGGAAATGTATATATGTGCAATATATTTACTTCTGAGTTAGGCATGAAAATAATACTAATAAAAAAAGAGTGCTTTTTTTTTTTTTGGCTTTCGAGTAATATACTGTATACAACTGCGTGACGAAACTATACCACATAAGGTTTCAGTGTTCGATCAATTTGCCAGAAGAGGGTGCTACTTCACTGTAATATACAAAATACAGTATGGATCCCTTTGGAGCCTGTTTTGCTTTCTCTGCTTGCTTTGGTTATCAGTAGTTTTCATTTACACATAATGCAGTAAAAAAAAATTGGAAAATGATTAGTAATTAAAACTGTTAGTATCATTGATTAGCCGCATTGTGAATGAAAGTATTGGTTAGATGTTAATGCTATACAGCTCAATGCAGAGTGATAAAGGAAAATACTGATATTTTGCAGTTATATATGGCTTTGTATATAATGGACCTTATCATTTAATCTGATTATTCCCTTATCTCTTCATCCTCACTTCATTGCATGTATGCATGATTGTGAATATACAGGCATTTTTGGATGCACACATGTGCACGCACATGTCTATGTATGTTATCTATGTATGTTATCCATGATGTTTTATGATTGTTAGGCTCACAATTTTAATAAGTCACAATTATTTTTACATTATATTATGTTTTATTGTAGCCCTAATGAAGGGGGGTGGGGGGGTGGCGGTTCCTTTTATCCCCAAAACGTGTTAGATGTCTTTTAAAACAACATCAATAAATGAATTTGGACTTTTATCTTTTGGTCTGGCACTCCTTCCATATATGCACACATTTTTCTGGTAACCTGCTGGAGTACCCACAGTAGGGTGACCTTGCTGTTGTGATCAACCTAACATGAGCCACTGAGCTCTTCAAATGTTTTTTGCCCTCTCACTACCTTGTGCACCTCTTGGATGCCCTTTTTTTCCTTGGAGTCTTGTATATAATGGGGACCAGTTAAAAAAACAGCCATCCATATAATATACAGTAACACCTTTGCAGTTTGTAAAGAAAAATTGTATTTGAAATTAAAGGATGGAAAGGGTAGAAAAAATATTAATATTATATGAGTGAGCCTCATCCTTCAATTTGTGAATCTACAAGCCTCTCAGTATTATAACTAATATGTGAAAAGTGTGCTCACAGGAAAATTTCTTAATGTCCATTGCAACCAGTTAGAGCCACTGTTTTATTTCCAGACCTGAACTGCAAAAGTGACAGTTAGGAACTGTCAGTTTGGTATGAGCAAGAAAAAATGTTTTCTTACTGCAAGTTTAACTCAAAGTTGAGTTTACTTCAAATACCAAGTTTGGTTCAAGGGAATAAAAATAAACCTTCTTCATTAACTTGATTTGGCATGTGAACATATGACAGGAAGAAAATATTTCCCGTGTTTAGGGTCTATAGATACTAAGTGGAAATGCTTAACGGAAACTGTCTAGACAGAAGTGTGTGGGCTTTCTTTGCTTAGTAGACTAAAGGCTAATCAGACAACATATCAGTTGAAGTATCTCTTTAAAATCCACCCATCTGCTTTTTTATCTTTGTGCTGCCTTGTATTACACAAGGCATTCTTTAGCATTCAGCAGTGTCTGTCCCTTTAAGGCCAGGACTTCCTGTCTGCTAACTTGGGAGGAAGTGACCTCATCTCTTCAGACTGAAGAAATTCTACTATGCAAGTACATGTGGGATGCTGTTCCCTCTTCATATATGGGCTTGATTAGACCCCCAAAGTCTGTAAGTACCCCTCCTATGTACTGAGGAATGTTATGTATATAGCTAGGTAGTTAGATATGTACTCATGTCTGTTTTATTATGTTTGTATTTCAGTTTTACCGCATTCTCATTATGTCACATGTTATCAGTAAAAGATCATCGGTTATCAATCATCGACTCTTTACTGTGTGGACATCAAAGGTTATACTGCCTGTAATCCTCTGTAACCATTTCATAACTGCAGAGAAGGCAGGACAGTAAAAAGACTTACACGGTTACTTCAGAGCACATTGTGTGAAAAATCTACAGCAAGCCCCACAACACAGAAAAGACTCTTAACTGTTGGTGCAGCAGCACGTGTGTGTGAAATCCCCACAGCACAGCCAGTCTAGGCATAGCAAAGTGAAACTAACTCAGCTTTGTGTACACGCTGTGTACTCCACTCAAGCACAATGCAGCACACAGACACAGAGAAAGATATGAAAGATATCACTAAATTAACCCTTCCTAAAATCTCGTGCAAACAGGAAGAAAATATGCACAGTACGCTGGAAACTAGGTCACAATGCAGCACGCCAAGAACTTATAACAAATTGGATCTGTCGTCATCCAAAGCAGAAACCGCCAGATCTAAGCGTTCAAGTTCCAGGCATTCAAACGTCACAGACCTATCGTCAGTCAGTGCTGGGGCAGCCAGGAGTAAGCATACAAGTTCCAGACATTCTAGTGTCACAAACTTGTCTTCAGTCAGCGCTATCGCCGCCAGGGCACAAGCCAAGGCCGAGGCCGCATGCGCCATGGCCTCCTATGCCATACGGGAAGCAGAGCTTATGAAAATGCAAGGCTACCTAGATGAAGAGCAGCAGAAGAGTCAAGCTGAAATAAAAAGGAGAAAAGCAGAAACGCTTAGGAGAAAGGCAGAAGTACAAGCCTCTTTACACATACTTCAGCAACAGAAAATAGCTGCAGCAGCCATAGCTGAAGCCGAAGTTCTCGCGAGAGCTGCAGATATTCAGTTTGTAGAGAGCGATGTACTGGAAACCCTGATAACACCTCTCAGTACATTCCAACGCACCCGTGAGTACGTGCAATCACAAGCAACCCTGTACCCTGATAAACAGCCTAGTGACGCACCGAAACCATCAAGGACCCAGTTGGGAGCAGACAGCTTTGATGTTACGCATCACTACAAGACTGAACCTGAACCGCCACGTGATAAGTCAACCAATCACGGGCTCAGATACCAAACCGCCAACACGCTAAGAAACCAAGTAGATGGCGATATAACCTCTCCTCGTGCAAAACCAGATCTAGACTACAATAGAGGAGAGCAACCATCTGACCAAAATAGACTTAGTCAAATACCTCAACGAACCTATCAGTCACTATCAGCCAGTAGTCCCGCGTTTGTACCCAGAACAAACGCACCTGACACAGCAAGGGTTACAGACGTGTCAAAATACCTGATGCGCCGTGAGATGGTGAGCACTGGTCTCTTGAAGTTTGACGATCGTCCTGAAAACTATTGGGCCTGGAGGTCATCCTTCCTAAGCAGCACCCAAAACTTAGAGCTGACAGACAGAGAGAAGCTCGACCTACTCGCCAAATACCTAGGACCAGAGTCCTCAGAGCAGGCCAAAAGAATCAGGTCAGTGCATGTCCATGATGCAACAGCAGGACTTGCGATGGTCTGGCAGAGAATGGAAGACTGCTATGGGTCACCTGAAGTAATAGAAGAAGCACTTTTAAAGAAAATTGAAACTTGCCCAAAAATGACAAACAAAGACAATCAGAAGCTGAGAGAGCTTGGAGACCTACTCCTAGAGATAGAAGCAGCAAAGACTAGTGGAACTCTGCCAGGTCTCTTATACTTAGACACAGCACGTGGAGTAGAGCCCATAATCGAGAAGCTCCCTTTCAACCTACAAGAAAGGTGGGTCTCTCAAGCATCCAGATACAAGAAAGACTATCGAGTTGCATTTCCACCGTTTGTCTTCCTCGCTGAATTCGTTGTAGACCAAGCTAAGACACGCAATGACCCAAGCTTCGCCTTCCTGAACAAGAGAGTTGCAAGCTCCCCAAGGACAGAGAAGCAGCCGCCAGTACACTACAAAGAACGCAGAGCAACAGTGTCTGTGCGGAAGACAGAAGTCCCGCCTGAGGCTGCAGCCAATCAGGAAGACAACACAAGGAAGTTGAGGATCCAGACAAACAGTGCCCAATACACAACAAGCCTCATCCACTAAGAAAATGTCGCAGTTTCAGAAGTAAGACATTAGAGGAGCGCAAGGCTTACCTTAAAGACAATCACATTTGTTTCAGATGCTGCGCCTCAATGCAACATCTTGCAAAAGACTGTAAGAGAGAAATACGGTGCACAGAATGCAACAATGACCGACATCTGTCAGCACTGCACCCAGGACCACCACCATGGAGATCAGAAGTTCCAGCAACTCAAGAAGATCATGGTGGGGAGCAAAAAGAAAGTGCAACACCAGCGATAACTTCAAAGTGTACTGAGATCTGTACAGAACCAGGACTCTCTAGATCATGCTCCAAGATATGCTTAGTCAAAGTGTATCCCAACGGTCTCAGAGAAAAGGCAGTGAAGATGTATACAGTCCTAGACGAACAAAGCAACAGGTCTCTAGCAAAGACAGAGTTCTTCGACCTCTTTGGTGACAAAGGAAGTTCAACTCCATACACCTTGAAGACATGTTCTGGAGTTATAGAGACATCAGGGAGAAGAGCAAACAACTACACCATCGAGTCATTAGATGGAAAGACACAGCTGACTCTTCCTACCCTCATAGAATGTGACATGATACCAGATGACAGGTCAGAGATTCCCACACCTGAAGTGGCACGTCACTACCCTCATCTCGTGCGAATAGCAGACAAGATCCCAACACTCAACCCAGATGCTGCAATCGTCCTTCTACTAGGAAGAGACATACTGAGAGTGCACAAGGTCAGAGAACAATACAATGGGCCGCACAATGCACCATTTGCTCAACGTCTTGATCTTGGATGGGTTATCGTTGGAAATGTATGTCTGAACGGACTTCACAAACCCGCAAAGGTGAATGTCTACAGAACAAATCTGCTGCAGAACGGTCGCACATCATGTCTTTGCCCATGTAACAACAGCATGGAGATTAAAGAGAAACTATCTAACCCAACACATCCCCAGAACATCCAGAGGTTCCTGGAAGATACAGCCTCAGCTGAAGATTCAGATCAGCTAGGCCACAAAGTGTTTGAGAGAACTCAAGATGATGACAAACTAGCACCATCTGTTGAAGATAACCTCTTCCTTGAGATCATGGATAGAGAAGTCTTCAAAGACAAAGCAGGCAGTTGGGTAGCCCCACTACCATTCCGTACACCACGGCATCGTCTTCCCAACAACAGAGTGCAAGCAGAGAAACGCCTTGCGCTATTGCAGCGCACTCTTGAAAGAAAGCCAGACATGAAAGAACACTTCCAAGAATTCATGCGGAAAATCTTTGACAAAGATCAAGCTGAAAAAGCACCAGCACTGCATGAAAAACAAGAACGCTGGTACTTGCCAATATTCGGAGTGTACCATCCTCAAAAACCAGGTCAGATACGTGTAGTATTTGATTCCAGTGCAAAGCATGAAGGTATTTCCCTTAATGATGTACTTCTCAGCGGACCAGACCTGAACAACACACTTCTTGGAGTCCTTATCAGATTCCGAAGAGAACTTGTTGCAGTAACAGCAGATGTACAGCAGATGTTCTACTGCTTCCTTGTCCGTGAAGACCACAGAGACTACCTGAGGTTCCTATGGTATGAAGACAACGACCTCAACAAAGGTATTATAGAGTATAGGATGAAAGTACATGTGTTTGGAAACAGTCCCTCACCAGCTGTCGCTATCTACAACTTGAGACGAGCAGCGCAGCAAGGTGACAGACACAACCCTGAAGCCAAACAATTTGTTATGAAAAACTTTTATGTAGATGATGGACTTGCTTCCTTCTCCAGTAGTGGAGAAGCCATTGACATTTTGAAAAGCACTAGAGACTTGCTAGCAGAATCTAACATAAGACTGCACAAAGTGGCTTCCAACAACAGCAAAGTCATGGAAGCATTCCCAGCAGAAGACCGTGCAAAAGACCTCAAAGACCTAGATCTAGGTACAGATTCACCACCCCTTCAAAGAAGCTTAGGGCTTAGTTGGGACTTGAAAACTGACAGCTTCACCTTCCGAGTATCCAGGGAAGAGAAGCCTTTCACAAAGCGAGGTGTCTTGTCTACGGTCAACAGTCTTTACGATCCCTTGGGGTTCGTAGCACCCATCACCATGCAAGGCAAAGCTCTTTTGAGAGAGATTACAACTGAGCTAGAACAAAGTGATTGGGACACACCTCTACCTGAAAAGAGAGAAATGCAGTGGAAGTTGTGGAAAGACTCTTTGCTGGAGCTTGAGCGATTTAGCATCCAAAGACCATACGTCTCTGTTTCTTTGTCTGTTACAAAACGAAGAGAGATACACGTGTTTTCAGATGCATCCACCGTGGCTATAGCAGCTGTAGCCTACCTTAGAGTCATGGACACTCAGGGACAAAGCCATGCAGGATTCATCCTGGGAAAGTCCAAACTGGCTCCAAGACCTGCTCACACGGTCCCACGCTTAGAACTTTGTGCTGCTGTCCTAGCTGTGGAGATAGCAGACTTACTCATTGCGGAACTGGACATCGAGATCCATGCAGTGAACTTCTACACAGACAGCAAGATTGTTTTAGGTTATATCCACAACGGTTCAAGAAGATTCTACACATACGTGTCAAACAGAGTAACACGTATCAGAAAGTGTACAAGTCCAGAACAGTGGCATCACATCAGTACAGACAAGAACCCTGCTGACCATGGGACTAGACTGGTACCAGCTGCTGTCCTCAAACAGACTAACTGGTTCACAGGTCCATCCTTCTTGACTGGACCAGAAACTGAAGAGACTGATCAGAAAGGAACTTTTCAGCTTGTAGAACCAGACCAAGACAAAGAGGTAAGACCTCTAGTTGCAGTTTACAAGACTCTAACCACCAGAGAAGGTCTTGGCTCATGTAGGTTCGAAAGGTTTTCCAGCTGGAAGTCACTCATCCGTGCCATAGGGAAACTCATCTGCTTGGCCAGATCCTTCAGCAAAGCAGCCAGTGTTGACCAGGGTAACAATGACTATCTTGAGCAAGCCAATGTCACCATTATCAGATGTGTTCAGCAGGAAGCCTTTAAGGAAGAAATTCAATGTCTTCTCAAGAAAGAAGAACTTTCTAAACACAGCCTGCTCAGAAAGTTGAACCCTGTCCTTGATGAAGATGGAGTGATGAGACTTGGAGGTCGTCTACCCGCAGCTGATATGACTATTCTAGAAAAACATCCCTTTGTCATACCCAAGAATCATCATGTTGCCGTTCTTCTGACAAGACATCACCACGAGCAAGTTGCACATCAAGGTCGCCACCTCACTGAAGGAGCAGTCCGCTCAGCTGGATTGTGGATCCTAGGAGGTAAAAGACTAGTCTCCAGTGTGATTAACAAATGTGTAACTTGCAAGAAAATCAGAGGAAAACTTGAAGTCCAGAAGATGTCAGACTTACCTCCAGACAGGCTGGCTTCAGGTCCTCCATTCACAAATGTAGGCCTAGACGTTTTTGGTCCTTGGAACATTTCTTCTCGCAAGACCAGAGGAGGCAGTGCAGAGAGCAAACGCTGGGCTGTTCTTTTCTCGTGTATGAGTACCAGAGCAGTTCACATTGAGGTAATTGAGTCTCTATCTACCTCAAGCTTCATCAATGCCTTGAGAAGATTTTTCTCCATTCGAGGACCAGCAAAACAGATTCGTTCTGATTGTGGCACAAACTTTATTGGAGCCTGCAAGGAATTGAAGATCGTTGCAACAGACTCAGAGACAAGTAACTATCTTCAAAACCAAAGATGCACTTGGATCTTCAATCCTCCTCATGCCTCACATATGGGAGGAGCTTGGGAGAGGATGATTGGAGTAGCTCGCCGCATTCTAGATGCAATGCTTCTAAAGATTGGATCTACTCGTCTCACACACGAAGTCTTAACCACGCTGATGGCTGAAGTCATGGCTATCATGAACGCCAGACCTTTGGTCCCAGTGTCTACTGACCCAGAGATGCCAACCGTCTTGACACCAGCAATGTTGCTGACCCAGAAGATGGAGATGGTGACAGCTCCCAACGGGGACTTTGATCTTAAAGACTTGTACACCAAACAATGGAAACAAGTTCAAAGCCTTGCCGATATCTTCTGGAAGAGATGGAGACAGGAGTACCTGATGACCCTTCAACCACGCAAAAAATGGCAAGCCGACAAGCCCAACTTACAAGTTGGAGATGTTGTTCTACTAAAAGACTCTCAGGCCCACAGGAACGAGTGGCCAATTGGACTCATTGTGGGGACTGATGCTAGTAGTGATAGCAGAGTCAGGAAAGTAGAGGTCAGAGTAGTAAAACAGGGCACCCCTAAGGTGTACCTTAGACCCATCACGGAAGTCGTTTTACTCCTTCCAAGAGTTTAATAGTGGCATATCATTATTATGCCAGGTGGGGAGTGTGCTGCCTTGTATTACACAAGGCATTCTTTAGCATTCAGCAGTGTCTGTCCCTTTAAGGCCAGGACTTCCTGTCTGCTAACTTGGGAGGAAGTGACCTCATCTCTTCAGACTGAAGAAATTCTACTATGCAAGTACATGTGGGATGCTGTTCCCTCTTCATATATGGGCTTGATTAGACCCCCAAAGTCTGTAAGTACCCCTCCTATGTACTGAGGAATGTTATGTATATAGCTAGGTAGTTAGATATGTACTCATGTCTGTTTTATTATGTTTGTATTTCAGTTTTACCGCATTCTCATTATGTCACATGTTATCAGTAAAAGATCATCGGTTATCAATCATCGACTCTTTACTGTGTGGACATCAAAGGTTATACTGCCTGTAATCCTCTGTAACCATTTCATAACTGCAGAGAAGGCAGGACAATCTTCTATATTGATACCTCTATCATTACTTAAATGCATAGGGGGGGTAGACTAAAACTAGAACAGACAAGATTTGGAACAGCTGTGCATAGTAGCCAATCAGCTTCTAGCTTTAGTTTTTTTCATTTAAAACTAGAATTTGGCTGGTTACTATGCACAACTGCTTCAGATTTTGTCTGCTCCAGGCTTAGTAAATCGCCCTCTTAGTTTTCCTGGCAGTGATTAGGCCTCCTTCAAACAGGTTAACAAGGTGCTCAATAAAGAGTACTGCAGCCCCTATGATGATAGTTTCCACTCTCCTTGGATGAGGTACGTAAAAAAAAAACACACACTCACAAAAGCTATTTACTAGAGGAAAGGATATTTGACTAAGAAAATATTTGCCTTAATATGATAATTAAAGTGGAACTTTAGCTTACCCCTACCCACTTCTTACGTGGTGGTGTCAGTGGGCAGTCCTTCCTCCTAAATGGAGCTGGAATCATGTAATGACGTGACCACTGCTCAGTCCAGGAGTACTGTGAGCCTAGGTGGTGGACTAGTGCCACCCTAGATGGCAGGTGTGTGAATTCATTGGCTCACAGGATATAGGTTGGATGACTTTGTTATTTAACTCAGAAGACTAGTTACATCTAGTGGCAGAGAAGTACTACAGAAAAAAAGCTCCAAACTGAAGGTGAATATTGCTGCAAAAACTTTTTTTTTATTTTTACAGCATTTAGGTTAACACCTTTATTTCCAGCCCAGTGTACATTCAACTGGGCTAATTTACCTGGGGGTGGAAAATTCTGCCTAATCATATGACCACTGCGATTGGCTTTCACAGTGTTCACATGATTGGGAGCCGGTCCTGCCAGCTATTAATCATTAGTATAGACTAAGAGCTGTCTTTGACAAATTGGTCTCTTTGCTGGGAACATGCAGTGAGCACACTCTCAGCACAGAAACCTCTGTCACCCATAGGCACATATCTGCCGAATGTGGGCATTAATCACTAGCATCCTGGCCAATTCTCAAAATAAATGTTAAACTCTGTATTTGTTTGCTAGAAAATTACTTAGGATGGACTTCTGGCAGAAAGAAATGCTAAACACTCCTACACCACGCCTAAATATAAGTAAAAAACGCTCTATATAAGCATTTTTTCTGCCAAGGGAACTGGTGTTTTCTTTAAGCCCAGTGTGCATGGAGCCTTAAAATGCAAATATTCAGGCAAAAATACAATTTAATGAATTTTAGTGCACACAGACACAATATAATACCCAATTTTTTTGTAAAATATAAAAGATGATGTTAGAAGTAAATACAGTATATACCTAACATGCCACGCTTTAAAATTGTGCACACTCGTGGAATGATGACAAACTACAGTATATTGAACTATCCGTAGACAATGCTTTAAAAGCTTTACAGGTTACCAGTTTAGAGGTAAACAGGGGGTCTGGCACTAGAACTATTGTTCTCATTCTGATGTTTGTGACAATACCTGACATGTGTGGTGCAAACGTTGTTTACAATGGGTGTGGGACTTACGTGCGCATTCACATTTGTGCGTGAGCACGAGGGGGATGTGGGCACTTTTAAACATATTTGTTTAAAATCTTTTACACTGTTCCTCTATTTATTTTTATATAAACTTCATTTCAATCACAGGAAATTAACACCATCCCTTCTGATAGCATGGGCAGTGACTGATACTCTTTCCTAAAAGATCTGAGTTCTCCAGACCCCAGATCTCTCCTCTGTCCTCAAAAGATCAAACTGGGATTGGTTTATTCAGATGCTTTACAAGCCCGTAATGGTTTGTAAACAACACACCAAAAATGAGAGTGACAAAATCCTTGTCACTTTCAGTTTCAGTCGTCATTCGAGTATGGGTGGTTATGGATGTACCTCCCTGTCCTCTGAGTTAGCCATGTCCAACAGATCGTAGCAGTCCTAGGCTCCCTGATTGCACCAGAGAGCAGGTGGTGGCAGGGTGGGGAATCCCTGGCAGCAAACCTCGTGTTGCCTGCAAATTTTGATACCACTTCAACCTGATGACATACAGGTATGTCCTCGAGGCATGCAGTGGTTAAAACTCACCCTTTTTGACACAGCACATATGTGTTATGTGGGTGGCAAAAGATAAAAAAATATAAAGAAAATCCTGAAACACTCCTGTCAATGTCTCCACTGCATTTGGGGATTTTGATAACAGTGTTGGCAACTCTGCACATGCTCAGTTTTCAGTGTATTTCTACCCTGAGCATTTCCTCCCTATTACATCTGAGCAGCCCGTGTGACTAAAGAATCACACATGTGGGCATATACACAGTGGTACATGACAGCCCACCCCCTCCTTCCTCCATGCCTACCAGCTAAGCACAATGGAGGTGGGATATTACATCTTGATTAATGGAGGCTTCACCTCCCCCTTAGTCTAAGACACAGGCCGAAGGAGTGTGTTACAGCTTGTGACTGGCAGAAATCTGTCCACGCCATGTTATTGACAAAAAATAATAAAGACACTTTAAAATGTTTTGTTGATATTATTTATTTCTACTCTGTATTCCAAGGGCAGGTTTTTTTTTGAACATGTGACCAGTAGCAGAGAACTAGAAGCTCCTCCTGCCACTATTTCCCCGTAGACAGGCTGGGAAAGAGTTGGGTCATGTGACAGCTGTATATCAATTAGGAAAAATGGTCCGTAGATTTTGTTTTTATTAAAATAATTAGTGTCCTCACCCACATACTGAAAAAGAAGAGATATACAGCGTGTGTTTAGTATCATTTGAACAAACAGCAAAAAATCTAAAAAACACGCCATTCCTCACCACTCAAGCTGCTATACTGTTAAGTAATTCATCCTTAAAATATCACAACAGAGACTCTGAGGATGCATTTAAACTTTTACCAGACAGTAAAGTTACAATATGATTCAGTACAGCTCGTTGGAGCTTACAAACTAAAATGGGGAGAGGGGTGTGTGTCAAGCGATACAAAAGGTAATAACTGTGGGGGATGAGCTGCTAGAGAAAAAAAAAATAAGATTTTTAGCTTGAGGCAGGATAGGCTTCCATAAAGATAAGGGTTTTCAGGGAATCGCCTAAAAGTGGACAGAATAGGAGATAGTCTGACAGATTGGAGTAGGAAGTTCCAGAGGATAAGCGAAGCTCTGGAGAAATCCTGGAGGTGAGCATGGAAGGAGGTGACAAGGGAGCTAGAGAGCAGGAAGTCTTTGGGAGGAACAAAGAAAACTATTTTGTTGGTATTTTGAGACTAGGTTAATGATGTAGCTGGGGGCCGAGTTCTGGATGGCTTTGTAAGTTGAGTATTTTGAATTTAATTTGTTGGGTGAGTGTCAGTCAATGGAGGGATTGGCAGAAAGGGGTATCAGACACTGAATGGTTGGTAAGGTGGAAGCAGCAGGAGTCTGGAAGCAGTATTCATGATGTGTTACCTTTTGAGCAATTAATTGATTTTTAGTGGATTTAATGATTACTATGTTGAAGCATAATGATGTATTTAATGCAATATTGGCAGTTGATACACAATACTGTTGATAATCTGATCTGTTATTCTTTTTTGATTAAAAAAATGAAATAAATAAACCATAGATATATTTTCATACATTGTTTTTCTGTGGTAAGAAACGTATTCATACTCTAGGGAAGTAAGACTCTATACTTGATCAGTGTACTGTATTGGTGCTGTAATTAAAAAAATTACAAATACCAACTGTATCTGGGTTATTTTAGTAAAGGCTTTGCTAGTTGTTTCATTGATATGCTATGCTTCATATCCTCCACTAGAGGTCAGTGTATATTCATCTAAAAGTAACCAATGACTTGTGACTACAAAAATTATGATTAAAATATTCTACTTTTCAGTACATTTTTATTATTCCAAGTAACAGTTGGATACTGAAAAAGTATAACCTCGTATATATCGTAAAAAAAATCAAGCAAAATGCAATAACATTTTCTAATATTCTATTAAAGTATAAGGACTCTTGGCAAAAATTTTATTTTTTATAGTTCTTTTTATTATTAAATTCAGTTTTTGCTTTACTATCTGATCATTTTGTAGGTTCGTAATATTGGCACTTTGAGTGCCACATGTATCAAGGTCCTGAACAAGATTTTTGGATTCATTTTAGAGCTAGCATAATGCATCTCTGAAGGGCTTTGCTACAGGAAAGATCTGTGACAGATCAAAGCAGTATTAAACCCAAAAGCAAACTATTATATTGCAGCTTACCAATTCTTTGATGTGATGGTTGTATTAGTTTTTTTAGGCTTTTTTTCTTCTATTATTATCTGGTGATGAAGTCAGTAAGTCTATTGTTTTTTCAAAGGAACATGCTCTCTTCCAGATGTATCAGTTTACAGAGACAAGTAAACCATTTACCACTGACAGGGGTGTTTACAATGATCAGCTTTTATTTATTCATGTAAACAGTTAAACCGAATGGAAAAAAAACTTTTTGCTGTAACAGATTATAAAGTATTAGTTGGAGTGTGGATTCAAATTTTTAGTGTACCTAAATCCCCTAGGGCATTTAACACTCTCCTCCCCCCGACTGACAATGCTGCTGTCTGCTGTGCCCCTGTGCGCCTTCATCCAGTGTGGGGACACTCTAATTACTGGCCAGATCACCAGGTGAAAACAGAGGGAAAGAAGCCAAAAAAAAAGAAATCTAATACAAACACCCCATTTAAGGATTGATAAGCTGCAATATATTAAGTTTTTGGTTTTGAGTTTAATACTGCTTTAATTCTAGTGATGGGCAAATCTGCCTGGGGATAGAAATGCAGCAAACCTGAACTTAGAGGCAAATCCTATTCAACTCAATAGTGGACAAGTTGTGTTAAATTCTGGTCATTTTTAGGGATATTAGGCAGCCTACTGTCAAAAAAGCCATGGGAGGCAGATCACTGCCATGGAGAACAATTTTTTTTATATTACTGGTATATATACTGATTGCTCCATTTTAAGCATCCTTGAAACAAAAGCCCTCTTTCAGGAAAAAAATCAGTTTAAGTTAAAATAAGGGCTCAATTAAAATAAAGTTAAAACTATTACACCCCTCAAAAAAAAATGAAAACCACAAAATACCATCCTCTGAAACAAAAGCCCCTTTTTGTGAAGAATAACGTTTTCCATAGTCAGAATAGCAGCTAAATGACCACCGATCTCAAATCAACCACAAACTAATATGAAAGACAAAAAAGCACCAGTGATAATAACAAAAAGCAGCTGAGTTGATTGCCCTAAAATCAAATTAAAGTATAGTTTCATCTGGATGCCCTAATCTCTCCCTAGGCAGTTTTCCAGCATTCCCTATGCTTTCCCTACAACAGCTTCCAATACACTGACACTATGGCTACTCTCTGACCCCCTTTTTTATAGTGAGGAGGCTGACTTAACCAAAAGCCCCCTTATCAACCCTTGTAAGTCCTTCAGCCAAAGTTCAATGGTCATTCAGTGCATTATGGTTTAAAAAATGGTCCTGGATAAATCTGCACATAAACACTCTGGGACCACGCATCCTGAACCCTTGGGATTCACTTTGAATCTATGGTAACTGTGAACCTGAACCTCATCCATAATTAATTCTTACTGAATGCTATAGGTTGCTACACTTGCACATTTTTCTTTCTTTTTTTTAATAAACCTGTGACTGGTAAAATATAGTAGATGCAGGGGCGGACTGACAACTCATGGGGCCCCCGGGCAATAGGCGATCATGGGGCCCTTGTGTCCTTGCCCAAACTCAAAAAAGTCTATGAAAAAGGTACCAGGGGCATCTCATGTGGCCCCCTACTGACCCTGGGCCCTCGGGCAGTGCCCGAGTTTCCAAATGGTCAGTCCACCCCTGAGTATATATTTGATACTGTATAGTAACATGATTGAGGTTCTTGTAGCCGTATTAGAGCATGAGAACAACTGAGTACTGCCTGTGATACTTTTTTTTATTTGCACTAACATCCAACTTTTCAGGATAAGATTTCAGGGTGTATCCCATTCTTCAAGGTCTAGTCCTACTTGGACCTTGATGAAGGTAAAAGCGTGTCCTGAAAATTTGGATGCTAGTGCAAATAAAACACTACTCAATTGCTCATATAGTAACACAAAACGCATCCAGAAAGTGTTTAAATGATGTCAGTGTTTTTAGGAATTAGGCGATGTCCACTGAATCTGTGATAAAGACAATCTTGCAGTCAAGACATACTCAAAGAAAATGCATCAGATCTAGTATCCATGAGCATTAACATAATACCCAAACTGAGATTGTTCACTGTAGGTGCTCCCTTGAGGAAGCTGGTCTGATGTAGTTAGTTCAGAAGGCTTGCCAGGAGCTGTAGTAAAATTTGCAGCTGAAACACTGGAAATATTGCTAATTTGTTGTGAAGAAGTTTGATTATTGTTTGTTTCTGTTTGCAATATACAGGTTGCGTATTTAAATTATCAGGAATTGTGTTTCATGCTGCTGGGTTTTTGGGTGATGAGTAACTGAGACCATCCGCACTATTCCTGACAATGTTTTGAGAGGAACCTATCTCTACCACAAGTTTCCACATCAGTGACAATTATACAGGCAACTCTACTGTAGTATAATGCCCAATGGTGTCTTCTTTTATACTCCTGGAGAGTAGAGTTTATGCCCTAAATTCTGCACAGGTGGAGAGGATTGTGAGTTCTGCAAATCAACACGTATCATTTGTGTCAGTGGAGGGTGACCTAAAACCTGTCTCAGTAATTTGGCCATGGTGGTGCAGAGGCAAAGAAGCTATCCTAAAAAGTAATCAAGAACTAGCCACAATAATGCCCTAGTGCCACCATTGACTTGCAATCTCAAGAGTTACCAAATGCTTTTCCAGTTTGGATAAAACAAAATGCAGACCGGCAATTCTCTGGTTGTCTATCCAAAACTAAAACATGCAAAAGGATGAGCAAAGTCAGCTTGTGATAGATATGACCTTCTTTGACAAGACTTTTCACAGATATTACTGCCAGAGTCTTAAAGTCACCAAATGTATATTTTCCCAGCTTTCTTGTATCAGTTACCCTTGCTCCTGTGTAAAGGAGATGGTAGATCAGCATGAACTTGCATTTATTACATACATTTACTAATCTAGCTTATATTAGTACATGATGGGCTAGCGGTGGGTTATTTATTGCTGAATTTAAATTCTGTTCCATGTCTTTATATATCCCTCAATGCCACTGAAACATATTGCATTTCTCTTTTACATTACCAGCCAGCCGTTATTCGTTCACACGTACAGAATGATTTATTACAGGCACCATTACAGGAAATAGCAGTGAAATTTAATTAGTGTACTAGGAATGTGAATTTATCTAGATGATTATGCTAGGATGGCACACTGTATATATAAGAAGGAGGCATGACATTCTTGTCACATAAAATACTATAGCCTTCTGTTTGATAAAAATGTCCTTCGAGATTTCTGCCAGGCCTGGCACTGAGTCCGCAATTAGTAAATTACCAGCATTTGTTTTTACAGGACTGGCACTGACGTGCTGAAATTAATGAACTTATCATCATATACAGCACCTATGTGGCTCTATGCCTGTTTAACCGATCTCTCTGTTACAGCAGAGAAAGCTATGAAGACACAGCCATACTAATCATGCAAGAGAACTCAGCTGTTGACTTGTAAAAGGCTTTTGTCTGTTGATTTCATCCCACAATGACCCATTAATGTATGTGTTGATAAGTTATTTTAATACCAGATCTTTAAGACCAGAAGTTCCCAGTTTCCCTTGTTGCGTTGGGTTTTCCTTTCATATATAGGATTATTTTTGATTCATAGGGGTTGACTTACTAAATGCATATAGGCTGTTCACCTTGCAAGGGAGGTGGCCTTTGCAAGGGAATTTGCCTGGGGGCTTAGTGAATGTGGTGATGTTTCACTTTGCAAAAAATACCCAATCATGTGCAAGGAAAATAAGGCATGTGGCTTGTAAATGATTGGATGATGAAAGTAAGCAGAGCTTCACCTCAATTACTAAGCTCTGGGGAAATTCACTTGACAAGTGCAATTTCCCCAGAGCGTCACCTCATTTACTAAGCTCTGGAGAAATTTACTTGACAAGTGCAATTTCCCCAAAGCTTCACCTCATTTACTAAGCTCTGGGGAAATTCACTTGACAAGTGCAATTTCCCTTGCAAAGTAAACAGCTGATTTGCCCTTAGTAAATCAACTCCTCAGTGTGAAGTATGAAACTTTTTTGAGATTCTTACATCATAAAAGAAAGAACATTTAGTTCCTGGTTCACACTAAATGCGACTTTGAAATTGCGCTACTTCACATGAAGTAGCATGATTTCAAAGCCGCAGGTTAGTGTGATTTCATGTGCGGTGATTTCATGTGTGTCACATTCAGGGTGTAACATGTAACATGTTAAGAATGGACCAGCCCCTACTCCTCCACTTTGACAGCTAGTGGGGGATCTTCTCATTTTACAGTCCTCCATGAATGTGAATGAGAAAACTACAAGTCCAGACAGCCTTAGCGGCTGTCAGTTTGTACTTCGCAATGCACTACCACAGCGCTGTTGAGCACTGTGGTAGTTCATTGATTCTTCCTGTCAGTACATCTGCTTGCCCGTACATCCTGTGTGGGCAAGCAGATATACTGACAGGTCTGCTGGAGAGCTGCCTGGCACCAGCGATCACTGGTGCAATGTTTTACAGGCTCCTGCAACAAAAAAATAATAAATGCACATTTTTTTTACCTGCAAAAAATGTGTATTTATTATTTTTGTCAAAAGATGAATTTATCCTTTAATTGAACAAGCTAAAGTTAGAAGCTGATTGTCTACCATGCACAGCTTTGTCAGATGTTGCACTCTATAGTTTTACTAAATTAACCCTTATGTGGTAGAGAGAGCAAGTCACAATTATCAGGTGAACATTAAAAGAAAAACAAAATGAAAAATAATTGGTAATTGTAATGTTTATCACTTTTTGCCTTAATAAATAAGACTGAAAATGTTTTTACAATGAAGGAATAATATTACTCAGTAATACCATAAACCAGACTCATATAAGCTTTAATTAGCCTGATTAATCTTGTTGAAAGCAAAAGTTGACATGGGTTATGGTTAATGAATAAATTAGCACCTACCTGTTACAGCTGAATTGAATTAAAGAATGCAGTGTGTTAACCAGAGAGCCTTAGGAGAGGGTACACATTGCTTTTCCCCTACTGTGTGAACAGAATGGGGTTAATTATAGTGAGACTAGCCAATGCTCTGCTGCTAATGACAGTTTAAAGTGGAGCTATCACTAAAATTCATAATTCACCTGAATCAATACAGCACTTAGCAGCCTTACCAAATTACATGATTATATTGACACAAAAGCTACCTCTTGCTTGCATGAATTAAAGAATGCTGCCTGCTGCATTTCTGCATCCCATATATCTCTTCCATCATTAGAGACCGTGGGGCTGATTTAATAGAGCATATCCATGAATTCCTATGCATTGATCACGCATGAACAACCAAATTGTTTGCTCTCGGGTGTTCAGACTACAGTGATCATCCTCTGAATTTACTAACAATGTGGTTTGCTTTGAAATGTATGTTCCAGCATCCAAATATACAGCAGCTAAGCTGTGGCATGGCTAATTTCTAAATGTGATTTTAGCTAATGTTTTTGAGCCTATCTAGCAACCATTAGCTTTTTTGAATGTTATCACATTTTCAGTTCCTTATGATTCTTAAAGCTGAACTCTAGGCAGATACAGTATAAAAGACACAAATTACACCATTAAATGTAATTGGCGCAAGTGCCTGAATATGAACTGATACCTGCCTCTTGCATCTACACTACACTAGGGCTAGAGTGTGCGAGGAACAAGCAGCACATGGAGCCAATCAGTTCATGTGCTGACAAGAAACTGAAGCTGATTCTAAGCTCATCACCCTGCTACTTCCCCTTTCACTGTCCAGTAACAGGCTGGGAGGATCCAGGGCTACCTGGGTTCAGATGAAGTGGGTTGGATGATTCTGTCCATCAGACTGAAGGCATCTAGTGGGAAAATAAAGTGTTGCAAGAGAAATCTCTGGACTGAAGGTGAATATTGCCACAAACTAATTTTCTTATTTTATCCTTAAATAGACTATTATGTTTTATATTGTTATTTCTGGCTGGAGCTTTTGACCTTATCAGTGTGAAAGGTTTTTAAATGACCCGCAGATCAAACTCCATTAACTTCTTCCTTGGCCATGGTAGCCAGAGAAAGTGACAATGGAATCTGGTAGCGTTTCTGGGTTCTTTACAGCTCGGGGAGAGCAGTGAATGGATGTTCACTGGTCTCCTTATCCTCCACCCAGTGGCACCTGCCATGCAAGTCCCGGGCCTGTAAGTGGGACAGTGGAACCTGGGAAGCATGGTGGGGGTCACATGGGGAGGAATCATCAGAAAGCAGTCGGCTTGTATAGCATTCACACACTCCGGCCTGCTACGGTTCCAATCGTATGGCTGCTGCATCACTAGTGTGTCCCTACAGCTCTGAAGGGGCCCAATAGTGATGTAGTGGCCAGGGGGAAGCCACAGAGGGGAACACAGGTATCCAACACACTTGTGGTGTCTAGTGGTAACTTTAGATAAGTTGATGATTCAGCATACTTAATCCAGCTCTGTGAAAGATAATTGATTGGGTCATGGGTCACTGGGTCATCAATCAATGCTGTGGCTTAAAAGAGAAGTATGACTTTGGATTTTATTGGCAAATCATACTTACCTAGGTGAATTCAGCACCAGTCTATTGCTGCATCTGTCCCCTGCTGACTCTAATTGTGAGAAGTCAGTGATTACATGGCTGCTGATTGTGGAGTTCTCACAGCTTCTCTGAGCAGAGAGCAATGACTGTCATTCACCACTGTCTGCCCTGGATGCCCCCCCCCCCCTCATCCACTGGAACACTGGGCTGTGGAGGGGGAGGGAGCAGCTGGCTCAAGGGCCCCTCCAGACTCTGGGGTGGATCCCAACTTTAAAGTCAGGATCTTTCTCCAGCCTGGACTGGCTGAGTGATGTCAGCCAACAGCAGGCTTTTCAATCACTGAATATACTAAAATGAGTAATAGTGTGAGGATGCTAGCAGTAGAGAAAGTGCTAATAAGCCACTGCACACAGAAACCATAGCATCACCATACTATATGTGTTCCACCGAGTATGACAATAATTCCAAGCTGTGTGGAAGTGGTACTGCACACATGCCACCCTAATTTCTACAAAATGCGCAGGTCACTGTCAAAAAGGTCAGATTTAAATTCTTTCTTTATGGTGGACAGTCAGAGATAGTGAATCACTTCATGAAACCCCCCACTAGAACAGAGCTTAGCTTAAGACACAAAGAATAGAAAGTTAGACAGAATAAATCCCATTAAATCAGTACAGGCTAAAGCAGAAAGATGTGTATTAGGCTGGATATCTCAAAAAGACTATTAATTAAACTTGCTGTAAATTTTTTTTTGTAAATATACTGTAGGATTTAAACTGCTCTGCCAAACTATCTGTTTTTTTTAAATACCAGAGATTAACTCTATTTATAAACCATAATTTCTGCTGTGATGGAGTTGTCCTCATAAAAGTAGTTACACTAATGTACAAAAAACTAACAATCGGCTAGATACCAAACATACCTGTATTAGAAGGGGCAGAAGGCTGGTGGAACCCGTTAGATTTCTTAAGTTAAATGCGCATGAGATTTATTTCATAACTGGTCTTTAATTCTGTGAAATAATATGTTATGGAACAGATTGTGGAACCCTTTCATCTAGAAATACAGATATATTTGGCATTGAGGGAGTGTCCGCTGAAGTATATAAAAACTTTTGCTTTCTATTGAAACTATGAAGGGATGTTAAGGGTCATTTATGAGAGCCAGTAAATCTGATTTATCAGCTTGAACTTAGGGTCGGTTCACACCATGAATTTTACTCAAACATGCTGTGCATTCTTGTGCAATTCATTGACAATCTGGGTTCAGTGCTAGTTCAGCCCATTCATTTGAATTGGTTGAAATTGCGCTGGACTGCGCAAACGTAGTGCATACAATACTTTACAAAATGCAGAGCCATGCGATCCAGTGCAGGCAGTCACACTGCATTTGTGACCTGCGTTTGGGGTGTTGTTAGCACTGCACTGATACCTGCTGCAGATTGCAAGTGCCATGTATTTTGAACATGGAAAGTGGGTGTCCCCCACCACGTTCTGGTGTGAACTGTCCAATCGCTGGCGAATTCATACAGGCTCCACCTCCGCAACATCTCCAAAATACGTTTGTTCTTAACCCCAGAAACTACTAAACAACTCATTCACTCCCTTATTATCTCATGACTCGACTACTGTAACTCCCTCCTCATTGGCCTACCTCATCACAGGCTATCCCCGCTTCAGTCTATCCTGAACTCTGCTCAGACTCTTCCGCTTTACCAACCGCTCCGTATCCGCCACCCCCCCCTGTCATTCCTTCCACTGGCTTCTGATTGCCCAACACATAAAATTCAAATTGCTAACATTGACGTACAAAGCTATTCATAATACTGCCCCAAACTACCTCACCGACCTGATATCCAAATACCACCCAACACGTACTCTTCGCTCCTCACAAGACCTCCTACTCTCTAGCTCCCTGGTCTCCCCCTCCCATGCCCGACTCCAGGACTTCTCCAAGGCTTCCCCCATCCTCTAGAACTCACTACCCCAATCCATCAGACTGTCACCTACCATCCTCACCTTTAGGCGCACCCTGAAAACCCATATCTTCAGAGAAGCCTACCCCACCCTCACCTAACAGCCGATCTCCTCCTCTCCTCCCACCACTCCATCCCCCACAGCCACTTCCTCCTGTACCACTATCCCCTCCCTCCTAGATTGTAAGCTCGAAAGAGCAGGGCCCTTGAATCCCTCCTGTTCTGTTTTGTTACTGTATTGTCTCATGTTCTGTCCCCCACTATAATGTACAGCGCTGACCAAACCTTTTAGCGCTATATAAATACTGTATAATAATAATAATTTGTTAAAAGTAAGTGTATCAACTCACATATTAGTGCAATAAAACAGGCTCATAGGGGTAAGGTGCGGTACGTCTGGCGCCAAGTAAGTATGATGTATTTAAAAATTGGACTGCGCTAAGGTCACAAATTTACTAAATAAACTGCGCAATCTTTAAAAAATAAAATATTAATATTCAGTCCCAACATGTGAATAATTGATGCAACGGTGCTGTATCTTTAACAGTGATACTCCATTGCATTGCTTTGCAATCCTCTACTCTTCCTACCACTCCATCCCCTACAGCCATTTCCTCCTGTACCACTATCCCCTCCCTCCTAGATTGTAAGCTCCAGGGAGCAGGGCCCTCGAACCCCTTGTGTATTGTATTGTTACTGTATTGTCTCATGTACTTTCTCCCACTGTACAGCGCTGAGCAAACTTTTTGGCGCTATATAAATACTGTATAATAATAATAACTGGCCCTTACTCTGCACAGATTCAAAGAGTAGGAGAACTTTTCACTTTACTCTTGTCTATTTTACAGTTGCTCATTGTCTGTTTCATAATATGTTTTTATACATATTTCTCTTTTCTTTTTTTTTTTTGAAAAGTAATTTTTATTGAGAAAGTTAAGGCAGATAAATGTACATACAAATATGGGTTACAGTCCGAACAATAGGCAGCATCCCATTTCGCAGACGGGCTATGGGTTTGAATTGTAGTACAAATCGAGGTGAGGTATATCTTTATATCAAAGGTATATAGCAAACCAGCAGATACAAAGAGTGTAATAGATATTAATTACTGACCTATCTACTTGTAAGCCCTTATGTCGAGGGAATGTGAAGTGCTGGGAAAAAATAGCTCATGGCGATGTGTGCGTTATGATTTGTGTGCCCATTTCAGGAGCGTGTAATCCACGTGAAATGAATCACACCTGTATGAGAGATTAAATGCTATATTTTGTTGGGGATATATGAATGATGAAAGCGTACAAAAGGTGTGAAAAGTCAGAGAGGTGAATAGATAGAAGAGGAGATGTAGAGTGAGGTAGTAGGGGGGAATATGAGGTAAAAAAAAAAAGGGGGGGGGAGGGAGAATGGGTAAGGAGTATAGGGGATGTTAGAATGGGTAGCTACAGATAAAATAAATCACATCGTTTTATACGAGCCAGAAAAATAGCTATATAGCTTAGGATTTAATATGTGCAAGATCATTTAATGTGGGTCAAGAACCTGAAAGGTAGGTTATGATGTTGAGTCTCAATCCATCTAAGTGTGCATTAAATGTGTCACTGGTGCATAGGGTGTCTTTTGAGATAACATTGTGTCCAATTATTTAATCAGGGGGTGTAGGCTGTTCATGCAATAATAGGTGATAGATAGTGGTGGTTTTGAAATGACTCCAACAAGCATATTTCTCTTTTCATAAAACAATATTATAAAATCATAAGGCTGAATGCCCAAATTATCTAATCAGAAATTAAACAATCTTTCTATATGATGTCTACTGCATTTAAATACTCTGTTACATACCTATCTGGCCATAGCATCGAGTGTCACTGACATTTTGCATTATGCTGTTTTAGACCTACAGGTACGCCTATAATGAGGTACAGTAAATATCTCCTAAAAGGGCGTGGTCACTGGCACATGTGCACTGTGCTCTAAATGGATGGTGCCATCTATTGAAAGCTCTGTCCCGGCCTTGACTCCCGTATGCATGAGCGGGACTGACATCATCTGGTTTTGCCATTCAAATGGTGGTGCATACTAGCACATGTTGACATTACCTGCAGTGTCCCAATTTATTTATTTTGCATTTACTACTGCTTTAAAGGTCAGATGCTGATTAATACTTTAAAGCTGATGCTATGAACGGTGTGTGTTTCCAGTAACACACATGGTGGTAAATACTGTATGTATTTAAAGGTTAACTACAGAGATAACCTGCGATATTATTTTTGTGATGAAAAACAGGAAGGTTAGGAATATCATGTTATAATTAAACAGACCCTCAGCACCAGTGAGAAGCCAGAAATCTATAGCACGCCAAATAAAACCATTGTTGGTATACTTGTATATATTTGTGTGTGTATATATATATATATATATATATATATATATATATATACACATACATACACTATATTGCAAAAAGTATTGGTACACCCCTTTGAATCATTGGATTCAGGTGCTCCAATCAGCTCCATGGCCACAGGTGTATAAAATCAAGCACCTAGGCATGCATACTGCTTCTACAAACATTTGTTAAAGAATGGGTCACTGTCAGGAGCTTAGTGAATTTACCTGTGCAATAAGTCCATCTGTGAAATTTCCTAGCTACTAAATATCCCACAGTCAACTGTTAGATGTATTATAACAAAGTGGAAGCAACTGGCAACAATAGCAACTCATCCACAAAGTGGTAGGCCACGTAAAATGACAGAGCGGGGTCAGAGCATGCTGAAACGCACATTGCGCAGAAGTCTCCAAATGTCTGCAGAGTCAATAGCTAAAGACCTCAAAGTTTCATGTGGCCTTCAGATCAGCACAACAACAGTGCATAGAGAGCTTCATGGAATGGGTTTCCATGGCTGAGCAGCTGCATCCAAACCTTACATCACCAAGTGCAATGCAAAGTGTTGGATGCAGTGGTGTAAAGCACACCGCCACTGGACTCTAGAGCAGTGGAGATGTGTTCTCTGGAGTGATGAATCACGCTTCTTTGTCTGGCAATTCAATGGACGTGTCTGGGTTTGGTGGTTGCCAGGAGAACGGTACTTGCTTGACTGCATTGTGCCAGGTGTAAAGTTTGGTGGAGGGGGGATTATGGTGTGGGGTTGTTTTTCAAGAGTTGGGCTTGGCCCCTTAGTTCCAGTACAGGGAACTCTTAAGGAGTCAGTATACCAAGACATTTTGGACAATTTCATGCTCCCAACTTTGTGGGAAAAGTTTGGGGATGGCCCCTTCCTGCTCCAACATGACTACGCACCAATGCACAGAGCATGGTACATAAAGACATGGATGAGCGAGTTTGGGGTGGAGGAACTTGACTGGCCTGAACAGTGTCCTGACCTCAACCTGATAGAACAAGAACACTTTTGGGATGAATTAGAGCAGAGACTGCAAGCCAGATCTTCTTGTCCGACATCAGTGGCTGACCTCACAAATGTGCTTCCGGAAGAATGGTCAAGCATTCCCATAGACACACACTTTGTGGACAGCCTTCCCGGAAGAGTTGCAGCTGTTATAGCTGCAAAGGGTGGGTCAACTCAATATTGAACCCTACGGACTAAGACTGGGATGATATTAAAGTTCATGTGTATGTAAAGGCAGGCGTCCCAATACTTTTGGCAATATAGTGTATATATACATATATATATATAAATATATAGCGAGAGAGAGAGAGAGGGAGGGAGAGAGAGATAGAGACCTATTTAATAGTCTTTAAGTTACAAGATCTCTGAATCCCCAACCCATCTGTAATTCTGGAAGTGATATGGACTAAATGTAACAAAATAGTTTCACCCAAACTCTCATTTATATCCTATAAAGTTGGATAGTTACTTGTGAGCCACTAGGAGTTTTCTTTCTATATGTAAACTCTATTATCAATTAATTTCGTACATAAAAAATATAAAAAAATATAAAATACAAAAAATAATAAAATAATACAAATTAGTTAATTGCGTGCTTAAATTAGTATTTATGAAATATTAGATCGCCAGGTACTTATTACACCCTCTCTAGGTGTATAAATGTTAACCATAAATGCCAGTATTGTACCGCGCTCCAATATATTCTACCTTATGTGATATTGTGAATTCCTAAGTGTACCACCGATAATCAAATACATCAATCAATTGTACTTAAATATATGATTTGAGTCCCTGTAGCGTAATGCGTAGGGGAGGGGCGGTGACGTCATCACGCATCCACAGAGGAACGGCGAGTATACTCATTGAAGGCAGACACACCTGTAAGGCTGACCATAGTACGATCTGGATACACTTCATGTAAAGCGCTACTTTATCTTTCAAAATGTGAGTGGGAAATCAAAGTACAATAAACCATTGATATCCCGGATAAGACACTATGTTTCTTTTCCCTTCTCTGTATGTTCCATATATGGAGGATTAAGCCAAGCAGCCAGCGGAGAAAGTCCTACTGAGAAGGCTGTGCTGAGGAGAGAGGAGAGGAGAGAGGAGAGAGAGGTTCACACAGTGGACACAGACTCATCACACTATCCAGACTGAATAATAACACCATCTCATTTACACAGAAGAGAACTGTCATTCCCACTTCAAATATTTTTTATTTATATTTTTTATTTACGTTTTTTTTGTTTTTTCACATTTATAAAATAATTTACTTTATATATTTACACAAATCATATATTTAAGTACAATTGATTGATGTATTTGATTATCGGTGGTACACTTAGGAATTCACAATATCACATAAGGTAGAATATATTGGAGCGCGGTACAATACTGGCATTTATGGTTCTCATTTATATCCTGATCTTATATCCTGGAAGCCTTATTGCCACAGAAACACAGGAAATAAAATTCTTCCAACACTCACTAGATGGCAACAATGCATTCCAAATGTTACAGTAACATGTATATCCATGTCAATGTCTGAATTGGAAGGTCTGGCTTCTCCCATTGTTACTTGTTAATATTTACATTTCTAATCAGTTGATGTTGTTGAAATATCTATAGATTGCCTGTTAAAAAAGGTATCATATCAGTAACACATTGTTGATAGCAGCTGGTATGCTTAGTAGAGATGATTAAACACCTTATCCATTGGCAGTTCACGTTAGCTTCATTTGCCAAGTTTAAATTCCCCTTTTGTGATGTTTTAAACTTTTCACCAGAATCACATACTTAAACAAAAATACTGTGCTACACAGAGGTCCCAGTGTGGTACACAAGGCATACAGGCACAATCACAACATTGGGATTCAGACCTTCTGTTCTGCTAATACTAGTCAGAATAAGTATTATCTGGTGTTTACAAAAAAAAAAAAAGCAAAGAAAAGAAAACAAAAAGCGATGTCCCTTTCCAAAACACAAGTCTGATGTTAAAAGACACTGGGTTCTTTCATTCTACTAGTGTCTCCAAGCAAGATATGCAGAAAAAGTGGAGAAGGGGTTATATGCCAAATATCACCGACCTGATACCTAAATATGACCCTACCCGTAATCTTCGCTCCTCGCAAGACCTACTCTCTAGCTCCCTGGTCTCCACCTCCCACGCCCGACTGCAGGACTTCTCCAGAGCTTCCCCCATCCTCTGGAACTCACTTCCCCAATCCATCAGATTGTCCCCTACCCTCCTCACCTTTAGGCGCACCCTGAAAACTCATCTCTTCAGGGAAGCCTACCCCACCCTCACCTAACAGCCAATCCCCTCCACTCCTCACTCCATTCCATCCCCACAGCCATCTCCTCCTGTACCACCATCCCCTCCCTCCTAGACTGTAAGCTCAAAAGGGCAGGGCCCTCTAACCCTCGTGTATTGTGTATTGTTTTGCTACTGTATTGTCTCATGTCTTGTCCCCCATTCTAATGTACAGCGCTGAACAAACCCTTTGGCGCTATATAAATACTCTATAATAATAATAATAATAATATGCAAATTGCCTGATCTTATTTCCGGTGCCCTACCTGTTCACTATAATACAATAAAAACAAGCCGACATCTAACTGAAAAAAACAAATCCAAATGTATTTATTACAGGTACTTATACTACTTAGCTCCTCAATTTACTCTGCGCTTTACATATATATTGTACATTCACATCAGTCCCTGTCCTCAAGAAGATTTCAATCTAAGCTCCTAACTCACATTATTTATTATTATAATATTATTATTATTATACAGTATTTATATAGCGCCAACAGTTTGCGCAGCACTTTACAAAATGAAGGTAGAAATTACAGTTACAATACAATTTTGTACAAGAGGAATCAGAGTGCCCTGCTCGTTAGAGCTTGCAATTTAAGAGGGAGGGTCAAGTGATACTAAAGGTAATAGCTGTGAGGGATGAGCTGATGTAGAAAGTAAAAACGCAGTGTATTAATTAGAAGCAGGATAGGCTTCTTTAAAGTGATGGCTTTTCAGGGATCGTCTAAAAGTGGATAGATAAATACACATACTAGGGCCAATTTTAGACAGGAGCCAATTAACCTACCAGCATGTCTTTGGAGTGTGGGAGGAAAACTGGTAGGCACAGGGAGAACAGACAAACTCCATGCAGGTAGTGCTGTGGTGGGGATTCACACCAACAACCCTAGTGTTGCTAAGTGGTAGCACTAACCACTTAGCAACTGCACTGCTTAAACAATCTTTGCCCTCTGCTGAACACTTTATTTAGAAATGTAAGAAATAAACACAATAAATATAAATACATCCATTTTACACCCAAGTCAAAACCATTTTAGAAGCTATCCCAATTTATACATAACAAACAGAACTTTAAGAAAATAACTACTTTGTGTTTTTTATTTTAAAATATATTTAAATCCCTTCACGATGGAAGGTAAAATAACCTGTTTTAAATCATGGCATGAGATTTTGAAGCCTCATGCACACTGGGCATAAAAAAACACTGCTTTTAGAGGCATTTGGTGTTTTATATTTCTACCTCTAAATGTCCCTCCACAGTAGACTATGTGGCCATGCACACATAGGCATTTACAGGCATATTAGAAGAGAATATATAATAAGACCTCCTGGGCTCAAGAGCCTATTGCTAACTAATATAAGCTGCTAACATCTGCACCTTTTACCTATAAGTGAAAATACTGAAAATACAAAGAAATGATGTAGCGCTTCTTAATACACAATCAAAAAAGTGAAAATCCCTATTGGGATAGATAAGTGAATGAATATGAAGTGAATAAATATATGGTCTTAAATCTATTATGATCCAGTCCCACAGCAAGCAGTGCTAGATAACCAGATCACTAAAGTGAATACTTCTATACAACATATAAATAAAAGTGAACCACACACGTGATCCCAGCACTGGGGGACAAGTATAAGTGAAAAAAGTGCTCAGTGTTATATAAACACTCAAATCCACATAAATATGTGTGATAATAGTGACAAAATATTGATAAATGAAACCCTTATACGATAACAAACTGAATAATATATCACTAATGAATGAATCAAATGAATTAATTGCAATATCAAAATAGAACAAAAAACACCAACAGATAAATCCCCTTATAAACACAAGTCCAATCAAAATTGTATGTGACACCAGTGTCCACAATAATACAAAAAAGACATGCAGGTGATCTTGTGCGTTGTTGTTTCTGGTGATATATCCACACACAGCTAAAAGGGCTCCTTACTGTGACCCTAAAAAGGGCCTATAAGCTTTTTGGGTCACTCCTGGACCCTCCAAGACTGGATTCTTTTTAATGATATTTTCCAACCAATTTCACCTCAGAAGAAAACTTGAGAACATTCCAGGACAAGATCAGCCCGATGTCCCCTCTGTATGGTTCTAATTTGATAAAATCAGCTCCCACAGGATCCATATAAAGAGAGAACCCCAATAGTGTGATACCTTTTTAATTATGCAGAGCAAATATACATATCCAATGCACTCACATTAGTATCCATCTTTCAAACAGCATTAAACCTCATGTATGGGTGTACTTGCATGGGTTCTGTGAGTACAAAGATGCCATTCATGCCCCACACACCTGACTTCACCAATATGGATTTTCACTTTTTTGAGTGATTATTTACATATTAGAAGAGGAACATTTGGGCATAAAAAAGCATAACGTGTTGGCCAAAAGAATTCATTGTCGCACATGGACACAAATTCGTGTAACCAATATGCAGATTTTACTCAGTTTTTAAGAAGCTTTTAGGGTTTAATTGTGGATGGGGGTGGGGGTTGAGATATTTCTTAGCCCTGCACAATTGGAATGTGTAAGGATAACTTAAAGGACCCCTTTACTAGTTAAACAGGAGAAGTGGAAAGCTTACTAATAAGTTTCACATGCTGAAGGGCAACTTTTTTTGATGCTCCATCTTGCAAATCTGAGAAATTGGCTAGTTGAAGCATATCAAAGGGTCTGCACAGTCCTATTTCTGTGGTGAAACCATACAGTGCACTATCTTTGGAAACAACATGCTTTTATTTTTAAAAAAGTAGCAGAAAAAAACATAAATGGCAGACTAGACAAGTGTATCTTAAATAGGACTGAATTTTAATCCATGTGGATCAGTTTACACAGCAATTAAATATATATATTAAAGTGGTTCTAAAGTCTATACTTTCAATGCTGTAAAATCTTTCAGTGCCTGATTCTCCCCCTTCCCTCCCAAATACTTCTCTAAGACCTGTATCTCCTTTGCAGGTCTTTTCTCCTCTCTCTGCTCTCTCACAAGGCTTGGATCCTGGGGGTGCTAGTCAAGTCCAGTAAGGAGGGAGCAGGGGTGGGGCTGATCCACGCAGAAGAGGAGGAGCCTACAGTGCCAGCGGGGGACCCCAGAAGAGGAAGTTTGAGGTTGCTCTGGGCAATACCATTGCACAGAGAAGGTAAGTATACCATGTTTTTATTTTAGCAAAAAAAATTAACTTTACAACCACCTAAGGACTTGGTTAAGTGTTCAAAGATAAAGCATATCTAAATACAAAAACAAAAATGTAATCTATTGCACCTTACTTAAAGCGGAGTTCCACTCACGCTGCCAAAAAATAAAAGTCAACAGCTACAAAAACCTTAGCTGCTGACTTTTAAAAAACAGCCACTTGTCCCTCGGTCCCACGGTGTGTCCCCCGCAGACTGATTCACCGGCCGTCCTGTATTCTAGGAGACCGGCATCTTCAGTGTGGGCACCTGGCTGTGATAGCTTGCAGCTTTATTTTAAAGTTTTTTTTCCCTTTTGTTTTCTCCTGGTGATCTGGCCAATAAAATTTTCTGTCTATAGTGGCTACACGCACTCCTTCACTAATCCCTGGCAAAAAGTATGGAATTACCACTCTTGGAAAATGTTCATTCAATTGCTTAATTGTGTAGAAAAAAAAATTAATAACAGACATGCCTTAAAACTATTTTCATTTAACATTCCAACCTTCTGGCTTTAAGAAACACTTAAAAAAATAAAAAAGAAAGAAAAATGTAGTCAGTTGCAACTGTTTTTGCAGATCAAGCAAAGGAAAAACATGTTCTGAGGAAAATATTATGGGATCATGAAAAAAAATCCTACAGTACACCACTAGTACTTTGTTGCACCACCTCTGGCTGTTGTAACATCTTGAATTGTCTGAGGCATGGATTTAACTATCGACAAACAGTATTCTTCATCAATCCAGCTCCAACTTTCTCTTATTGCAGTTGCCAGATCAGCTTTGCAGGTTGGAGCCTTGTCATGGACCATTTTCTTTCAGTTCCATCATAGATTTTCAATTGGATTGAGGTTCAGACTATTTCAGACCATGCCATTGACATTATATGTCTTTCTTGAAGGAAAGTTTTCACGGCTTTTGCCCTAAGGCAAGATGCATTATTATCCTGAAAAATGATGTCATAATCAGCAAACATCCTTTCAATTGATGGAATAAGAACAGTGTCCAAAATCTTAATATAAACATGTGCATTAATGTCAGGATCCTGTCCACGGCAGAAGTTCTGGAAAATCTGGCATTTCTGCCAGTACCCTGCATGGCTGCAGAAGCACACATCAGCCTCAGTTTGGTGCCAGATGGCCTTTATAAGGAGGCTCATCACTTCCTCAAGTTGCTGGATGATCTCTAGCTCCCCTGTCAGGAATGGACTCGCCAATAGTGGTGGGACTCACCTGCCTTGTGGGTTGCAGTACCAGGGCTGGCCAGCGGGTGCTCTCAGCAACCAGAGGCTCATTCCTGCAATCAGCCAAAACACCTGAGGCTGATTGCAGGAGGTGCATATAAGGAATGACCAGGCCTGTGATCTGAGCCTTGGTGTAGGTTGCCCATGAGCCCCTGTATCTTGTTCCTGATTCCTGTGTTCCTGTAGTGCGTTCCTTGTTGCTGACCTTGCCTGTTCTGATCCATGCTGACATTCTCCTGCTCTGACCCCTGGCTCGTCCCTGACCATCCTTCTGCCTGATCCTCTGTACCGTGCTGGCCGCGAGTTACTGAACCCAGCATGTGACCTGACTACCCTTGTCTGCTGCTTGTACCGTGCCTGTCCCCACCGCTACTGACCTGGCTAGTCTGACCACGCTCGCTCCTGACTGTGATCCATCCACCCCGCTCGGACCTAGACCTGCCAGCACTCTCTAACACAGCCGGACGCACTCAGGGGTCGCAACCTGGTTCCAGTCTGCACCAAGTCCATCCCCACCATCAGGGGCCCTGGTGAATAGCAGGCTGGGACTTAAACCCCGCGCCCTGAGGAAATCCATGCAGTGGGCTTGGCCTGCCTGACCACTCCACCTCTCCAGCCCTGACTGCACTGTGTACCTATTGGTTTGTTTTGTTTGCACTGTGAACCTATTAGTTTGTTTGTTAGCACTGTGTTACCTATTAGCTTAAGGTTAGTTTTGTTTGCACTGTGTTTGTTTATTTGTGCAGCTAATAATAAATATTATTATTATACCATATCTGAAGCCTGCGTTTCCCTGTGTCAGTCCACACACCTCTGGTCATACCCGGAGCCCTGACATCCCGATACCTTGTTCCTGTTTCCTGTGTTATTGTGACCTGTGATTTCCTGATACCGACTCGGCTTGCTCTTGGACCTGTCTACTCTGCTTAACCCCTGATCTGACCTCGGCTTGGCTAACGGATACTCTCTCTCCATGAGCCATGATTCATATCATTCAGCTTTGTGCAACAGCTCACCAAGGTGTGCAAGCACTCTTTTTTAACTGCAGACTAATTAGCAGATGTAATCGGATGCAGATGTTTGTTTTAGAACTGCAAAGTACATGGTGATTCCAAAATATTTTCCTCGGAATTGAGTGATTCCATATTTTTTCCTCTGCTTGCCAGGGGTTGTATTTATGGAGGAGCAACATAGCCACTCTTGGACAGCAGCAGTGTCAAACTGGGGAGAGAATAGTGTTAGATGCATTAGTAGATTTAGAAGGACCTTGCGTGAGTGACTAACAAATTAAAGTTTAACTCCTAAGCAATCCCACAACCAATCACAAATATTCTATTATTGATTTAAATACTCTACACTAATAAAATCTAAAATTTCACTGGTTGATATCAGTAAGTGCACATTTTCTTTCTTGGTAAACTTTGTGGCAGGGCTGGAGTTATGTGGGGACAAATTTGGCAAGGTCCCCACACTCTCTTGGACCCCAATTAGCAGCATGACAGCAAGATAATATTTCTCACGATCTTTTGTGTGCTCTCACTTCTGCAGTTCAGTGTAATTTGTATTCAGTGCAGCCAATCAGGGAGCTCTAATACTGACACATACATTTTCACAGTATCAAAGCTCCCTTATTGATTATACTGTTATGAACACAGATTACATTGAACTGCAGGAGCGTGGGATGGCTCCACAAAGCGCTGTGAGAATTGTCACTGAAAGGTGAGGAGTAAGTGCACACAAAGAATAGCACAGCACTACATTACAATAACAGGTGTTTACTATAACAGAGGAAGATGGGCAGTGTTCTTGTTGAAGTTGCTTTTTTCAGGACAGATAAAGAAAAAGAAAGAAAGACAGAAATAACCCTTCCATCTCTATGCAGGCTGTTACTAATCCTTTCTAGATCTTTAGGGCCCTTCCACACTTATGCAAGAGGAATTAACACACATTTTTTATAAACCTTAAAGCATGTGTTTATGCTTTGGCGCTGGGTATTTTTTTACTTCTGCTAACTACTGTCACTGTGATGTGCACAAGAGTAGAGGCTCTCTTGGCTCTCTCAATTCTCATTGGCTTAGAGACAGCAGGGGGAGACATTGGCTCCTGCTGCTGTCAATCACAGCCAGTGAGGAGGGAGCAGTAGGTGGTGGGGCAAAGCCACGCTATGTATGTCTTATGGACACACAGAGCTGGCTCAGAAGCAAGCCTGCACGAGTACCCCCATAGCAAGCAACTTGCTATGGGGGCACTTGGTGGTGGTGGGGGGGGGAGAAGTATGACATGTTTGCTATTTAAAGAAATTGTTTAGAATTACTTTAAGCCTGCTATGCAAAGTAATATTATACACTAAGGAGTGCAGATGCCCACTTAGTGTCAACCACCTTAGTTACAGTAATTCAAAACCAACTATGGTGTGTGCTATACTGATGACTACAGGTGGTGTTATACTACTCCTAAACACTTGTAGAATACTTTGTCCAGGTCTGCTGACCTATTTATCTAATGCTATAGGGACATAGAATTGTATTGTGTTTATATAAATATTGATATGTTTTTTGCTTTAAACTGTCAATGACCTGACTTGTGACCAATTTTTGTACTGCATACTGGCTGTATACAGGTTTTGAATACTTTAAACACAGAATTTACAAAATACTGGTGCATGCAATTGCTTTTTGAGCCAAAGATGTAGGTGTGATTTGTATATTTCTTTCAGATTTATGCAGAAATCTAGCTTGAAACTATGAATTTCCTGTAATAAAGACCAGTCACTGCTAATCACTCTCCTTATCAAGGTGGCCAGTCTTGTAGTTTTTTGCAGGCCCTTTAGATCCCACCAATAGCTCTGCTGTTTTTACAGGGAGAGAAGAGCTTCATATTTACAGTATGTCGTTACTACATTTAGAAGTTAAAACCTGTGTTTGCAAAAACTTTTGAGGAACACAAAGTATATTTATATAATTTGTGTCTATTGTGTAATACTGCAAGTGTACAATCCAAATGCACACGTTCCTGCGTTAAAAAGGGCTGTGTGTATAAGTGGGTGCTGTAGTGACCATTGGCTGCAACTGAACAGAATCAGCAAGGGAAAATGTCACCAGCACACCAAGGATCATCAATATGAGTCCAAAAGTTTTAATTAACGATCACATAGTTACAGCAAGGCAAAGTTTTGGAGTCTCGCAGGACCCCTTCATCGTCACATGCCTGATGAAGGGGTCCTGCAAGACTCCGAAACGTTGCCTTGCTGTAACTATGTTAATGTTCATTAAAACTTATGGACCCATATTGGTGATCCTCGGTGTGCTGGTGACATTCTCCCTTATTGTGTAATACTGTCAAGCTGACGAAAACAGCTCTCGGTCCCAAGAAAACATTAGTAGCCATCTGGATTGCTTCCAATCATGTGACCACTGTGACAGCCAATCCCAGTGGTCACATGATTGCTGATCCTTCCAGACCCCTGAAGGAACATTTAAACAGGATGCCAGAAAGGGGTTAACACCATTCATGCATTCTTATACCAGTGTGCAGTACTTTTATGGGAAGACTATTGTTCTCAACGGTCATGTCATTGCTGGCATTTTATGGGATAACTGAAAGTCAATAAAATATAGCCCCTCCACATCTTTGAAATAATTTATGATAAAACATTATTTTTGTTTAAATTATATGAAAATGTCTATAAGAAAATGTATTACAGTCATGGCCGAAATTGTTGGCACCCTTGATATTTCTCCAGGAAATCATGTATTTCTCACGAAACGTATTGCATTAACACATGTTTTGCTATACACATGTTTATTCCCTTTGTGTGTATTGGGACAAAACAAAAAAAGGGAGGAAAGAAAGCAAATTCGACATAATGTCACACAAACCTCCAAAAATGGGCTGGACAAAAGTATTGGCACCCTTTCACAACTGCGGATAAATAAGAATGTTACAAGCATGTGATGCTCCTGTAAACTCACCTGGGGCAAGTAACAGGTGTGGGCAATATAGAAATCACACCTGAAAGCAGATAAAAAGGAGAGACGTTCACTTAACCTTTGCATTGTGTGTCTGTCTGTGCCACACTAAGCATGGACAACAGAAAGAGGAGACGAGAACTGTCTGAGGACCTGAGAACCAAAATTGTGGCAAAATATCAACAATCTCAAGGTTACAAGTCCATCTCCAGAGAACTAGATTTGCCTTTGTCCACAGTGCGCAACATTATCAAGAAGTTTGCAACCCATGGCACTGTAGCTAATCTCCCTGGTCGTGGACGGATGAGGAAAATTGATGAAAGATTGCAACGCAGAATAGTCCGGATGGTGGATAAGCAGCCCCAAACATGTTCCAAAGACATTCAAGCTGTCCTGCAGGCTCAGGGAGCATCAGTGTCAGCGCGAACTATCCGTCGACATTTAAATGAAATGAAACGCTATGGCAGGAGACCCAGGAGGACCCCACTGCTGACACAGAGACATAAAAAAGCAAGACTACAGTTTGCCAAAATGTACTTGAGTAAGCCAAAAGCCTTCTGGGAAAACGTCTTGTGGACAGATGAGACCAAGATAGAGCTTTTCGGTAAAGCACATCATTCTACTGTTTACCGAAAACGGAATGAGGCCTACAAAGAACAAAACACAGTACCTACGGTAAAATATGGTGGAGGTTCAATGATGTTTTGGGGTTGTTTTGCTGCCTCTGGCACTGGGTGCCTTGACTGTGTGCAAGGCATCATGAAATCTGAGGATTACCAAAGGATTTTGGGTCGCACTGTAGGGCCCAGTGTCAGAAAGCTGGGTTTGCGTCCAAGATCCTGGGTCTTCCAGCAGGACAATGACCCCAAACATACGTCAAAAAGCACTCAGAAATGGATGGCAAAGAAGCGCTGGAGAGTTCTGAAGTGGCCAGCAATGAGCCCAGATCTAAATCCCATTGAACACCTGTGGAGAGATCTTAAAATTGCTGTTGGGAAAAGGTGTCCTTCCAATAAGAGAGACCTGGAGCTGTTTGCAAAGGAAGAGTGGTCCAAAATTCCGGGTGAGAGGTGTCAGAAGCTTATTGATGGTTATAGGAAGCGACTGATTTCAGTTATGTTTTCCAAAGGGTGTGCAACCAAATATTAAGTTAAGGGTGCCAATACTTTTGTCCAGCCCATTTTTGGGGTTTTGTGTGACATTATGTCATATTTGCTTTTCTGCCTCTGTTTTATATTTGTTCCAATACATACAAAGGGAATAAACATGTGTATAGCAAAACATGTGTTAATGCAATACCTTTTTTGTGTGAAATACTTGATTTTCAGGAAAAATATCAAGGGTGCCAACAATTTCGGCCATGACTGTATGTGTTAGCTAACCACATAAAAGCTCAGTAATATGCTCTATTGTCTCTAATACTGATCAATGACTTCTGCCTGGTGAACATCAGAAGTACAGTAGATTCTCCTAAGAATTAGCGCTACCAATCATCAATATGTGTATATTGTATATCAGAGAGTATAAGACAAGCTGCTTTTTCTGAGTTTTGATAGGTTGGAAGTACGGTTTGTTTGTTGTAGAACATGCAAATGTTGCACTTTAAAAGATTTGAGTGCATCCTCACTGGTAGGAAGATTTTGATGCTACTTAGTGCTGGGTCATTTCAAGAACCAATACAAAGTTGGTGAAAAGAAATCAAGATTTTTAGTATCTGTCTCATTTATTTCATTCTACCAAAATGTCTAACAATAAATGTATGTAATCATTCGTTAAAAGTATTGGGCAATAACATCTCTTTACTACATTGTGTTTGTCAGTAAATGTCTAAATATGTATTGGGATAGGCTGTGAATATGCTGATTATTAGCACCTTTAAACAAATATATAAAAAATATGATCACCCAAAGGTCACGGGGGCAACATTGTATATGTAGCCCCTGAACTGATCCTGTCAGTGCAACATCATGTGATCGGGATATCCGACATATATGAGTATACGCACACCCTAAATTTTATTTGCTTTAAGCTAGTACTTGCAACCTCAAATCTTACAATATTTGTTGGATTCATCTGATAAACTCTATGCAAATACTATTCTTAGTAAGCGTCAAACACATGTCCTTTTTATAGTAAAGCAACAGTGCTAAACAGTAAACCACATACAATTTTGGGGCCCAAAACAAAAAAAGAGGAGTGACTGAAATCAATTTTCTACTATACCTCACCAAAGAAGATAAGAAGAATACCAATTAGGTGTAACTTTTAAATATATATATAAATCAATGAACATAAAATATGACTTTTCCATAGGAAGTTGTGCAGTACACTGCTCTTGAATGTTATACACCCTGTTGCGATGTCATAATTTTAGTAAAAGGATACTAAAAATAACTATAAACCTTCAGTAACCGGAGCTGAAAAAGCTTAGGATTAGTTTTCTCTAAAAGACTCATACACTACAAATTTACATGAGACTATTTCATGCCATTTATGCGCTAATATACATGAACTAACTCTCAAGCATTCACTTTTGCCATCAGGCAGTGCTTGAAACTAACATCATAGAATGAAATCAGTAGCAAGCAAGCAACCAGGAGACCCATTTAGTTTCATGCCACTGAAGTGAAAGTACATTACATTAGGAATGGTAAATGGATATCCCCTGGGAAGCCATAGACTGCCTAGAGAATAACACGCCTCGGCTTCAATTTAGTATTTTTAATTCTCTTCAGTCTCTTGCTGCCCAATACACGCCACTCTGAAGAGAAACATTAACATGCAAACAATGCTATTTGGTATTCTAAGGCAGACACATTCTGAAACAGGAATATGGAAAGAATAAACAAAGGTATGCAATACACTGGATCTGGGCTTAACAAGAGTAGACAGCACAGGAGATTAAAGTACAAAAACAAAGTACATTAAATTTGACTTCTGCAATCAAACCATACTTATTTATTTATAACCAGGTTAATTTGTTTTGAAGTAAACCCATAATGAAACATTTTGTTCATATTAGTTTTTCACCTGCAAGTCAGGGAGGGAGTAACACAAAAATGGTGGTTTGGGACTTCATTGACATGCATAATGCATTTTATAGAATACTGGGCTTCACTTGTCTTTGAAATTAATAAAATGAAAAGACAAGCATTATGAAATTATACCAAGGTTTAATGAAAGTGTCCTACTAAAGGTTTTTTATGGCTGTGCACACATTCTACAAGGTGTTTTTTGCATTAAAGCAGATCATTCTTGGGGAACCATGAAGGCTGCCATTGCTAGCCTCTCCTTCTGAAAATTGTAGTTTTCTGGTTGTAATACTCATTATTTTGCTTCGGTACTTTATACCTTTAACCCAGAACATCTACAAACAAATCAACAAGTAAGCTGTATAGAGGGTGTCAACATGCACATTGTCAGACTGTGGAGGAGGAAGCAGTACATGACTAGTGACTGAAAGAATATCTTAGATCAGATTGTAAAAATGCCTGGAAAGGTAATGGTATAGCTTTGCTTAAAGGTATATAGGATTGGTGAGTGTTGAAGAATATATGGAAGGGAATTCCAGAGGAGGGGAAAAGCTTATGCAGGATCAAAGAGTGTGAAGATGAGAAGAAGTGTTTTTGTGCTGTGCATATGTTTAAGTTTAGGTGGTATTTGGAAACATAGTTCTCAGAATTATTGGCAGAAATCTGGAAGACTGACAAACAGGAACAATGTTTAGAAAGCTAGAAGAAACTTAGATACTGTAAATCAAGCAGCAGGGTTGCTGAAGTGGTTCTAGTCTGTTGGTTGGTGGGCCAAAGAGGAGAGTGTTACAGCAGTGAAACTGAGAAATGATGAGGGTATGCTGTAGCTTTTCAGCTGTATTATTCTGGCTAGTTCAGCAAGCTTTCAAAGCACATTACGTTTCTTTAGCAGGCATGATACCTGAAATCCTTCCTCATGAGGAATTCTAACATGTTTTGAAATTTGAATTTTCAATTGACTGAAACTCAACCAGGAAATGGCATTTCTTTAACTCCTAACTATATACTTTTGTTGATGGTGAACAAAGTACAATACTAGGTAGTGTTCCTGAGTAAAGGAATTATGGCACTGTCCCAAAGATACAGGTCACCGTTATCCAAAGGGTGTCTCCACATGGCTCTGCAGTCTGGGCCGTTTTTTCACAGAACAAATGTGGTCTGAATCCTCTGCCTGAAGCATATCAGCCATGATAAAATTGCCAGTCACTTGGGTACCACATACAAAGGGAGACACAAGAATCTGGACCACAAAACCTCGGTGGAATCGGCACCACTATGAAACCTGTCTGCAGCAAAAGACCCGCACTCTTCAACCTTGTTCCATACTTTCCACCTTCCCATCTCCCCCTCCACAATGTTCTCTATCTGTATCCACTAAAACCTTATTTTCCTCAAACTATAGAGATGGAAGTCTCACAGGGGGTTTCATAGGCTTATGACACAAGCAGGAACGAGAGTCAGCATTGGGCCACACAATGTTTGAACCTTGACATAAGTCTCCAACTTTTTCTTGCTGTCTCTAACAGCATCCTTGACCAGGCAGGTGTCTCTTCCACAGTTGCTAAAGCATAGGCAAATCGCCTTGGCATTACCCCCATGCCCAGTGTCTCAATGCCAGCTTAAAAAAACTGCTGACTTGTGGAATCAGCTCCCTTCTATGAGTTTATGAAATGTGCTGCACTGCAGTGGAAGGTACCCAGCTGGCAATTGTTTGCCCAGAAGGTCACCTTTGCCCTCCATCATCATGTGGAGGATAAGGTGTCCATGAGGCTGAACTGTCTTGTTAGCAGCATGGTGCACATGACTACAGATCAAGCGATCCAGCAAACTAGGACTTTTGTGTTCATATGATAAAAGAACAAATTTCAAGAAGTGGAAACTGCATTTTTTTGTACACTCCACTGCTACATTTATACTTATACCAGCGTTTAACTTAATCATGGAAAGCTTCGGCATAGATGGATTTGTCAGTTCACCTGAACCAACCTAGGACGGCCTGCTTCACTTCGTCATCAATGAAGCAGAGAAATATTTGTCTCTTGTGCAATATCATGACAGGTTATGAGTTGATTATCCAGGATCAGGCATTCCACGCACTGAATGTTTATAGGAATGGCTGCTGTGGGATGGGAACAACCATGGCCAGGATTGTCACTGATGAAGTTATGGCCATCTTTGAAATGTTTACACTATTCAGAGGTCTTACTGTGGCTAAGTGTCTTATCACTGTACTGTGCTTGAAATCTTCTGTAGATATATCAATGGGTTTTATGCCTTTGTTCGCAAGAAAATTCATCACCACATGCTGTTCTATGCGAGCACTAACACTGTTGGCTGCCATCTTGATTAATAGTCTGTGGACTGGCCCGCCTATCAGTAATGTGCACCGCCTATCAGAAATAGGACACACTTGCCACTTACTACTGCTTGTAGTACCGCAGTGCTAGCATCCTTTTTTATACCTGAAAAAAGAAAAAGGACAATTTAACTTGAATGCCCCTCTATCTCTTTCAAGCACATTAGGTAAATTTGCTGATGGCTTGGAAGGAGGCACACCACTGGAGCCGGTGTGGATCTGAAGCTGTGTCCTACACATTTGTGTAGGTGACAGCACAGTCACTTCTACAGCCTTCTACTCAATGGCTTCCTCCTCTGACTCTTTTAATGATGTCAGTAAATCCACATTGCCAGATTTTGTCCTTGATTCAAAACTGAGCGATTTGGTATTAAAGGGTCATTGTTCCTTATTCATCAATGCTTTCTAAAACTATCTGTCATGTTAGGTAGTAGGTATGCTGAATAACAGTCTCCGGCATGCTTCCCTCACTTATAGAGTGTGAAACAACACTTTTATTACAAAATGTTAACTACAGTGCTGTTTTCTTTAAATTATCTACTGGTGGCTGCCACAATCCAGGATCAAACAATTTGGGTAGCATTTTGGGGCTGCTTAACCCTGTAGACCTGGATAAATAATTAGTAGATGCTAGCTTACTGCTTTTATCAGCTTTTAGGCTAGTGATATGGATTTAGCAAAGTGCATGAGAGAAAAGCGTTAATAGAGCAGATGCTGCATTTAAAAATTGGAGGGCTTATTAGAAATATACAATAGATTTGTGCCACCTATGTGGCTACAAAGGGTGCCATCCTTAGGCGAGACACAGCTCGATTTGCTTGGCTTTCATCACTACAGGACACAAGTAGGCTTTCATCACTACAGGAGTAGGAAAGTGACAGGGTTGCAAAAAAGATGACCTTTTCCTTTGAAATATCTCATCTATCAGATCAATGCAAAATATTATCATTTCTATGCTAAATTTGGACACAATATAGCTGTATTTAGAGGTACATGTTTTCATAGAAACTGTTAGCCAGTCGCAGCCCATTTAAGGAACTTTATAATTTGCTGTGTATTTGTCAGATAATGCAGTCTAATTAGTCCTTGGCTGATCAAGGCTTATAGTTGTATCCTTGGAGGAGGTGCTGGAAAGAACACTGATATAGAACAGAGGTATGTAGCCATATGTCATAAAATGGATATGCCAGGCACAACTCTCAGCTAACTGTCACAAGAAAGTAATATCCAGTGTTTTAAGAAATGTTATAACTAGCTTTTGAACATTTTTTTTTTTTTACCAGCAGACTAAAGACTTCAACATCAAAAGATCTAAATGCTGTCTATCCTCTCAAATCTTTTCCCTCATAACCTTATGTTTAGTATTATAAATTATAACTCCAAAATTGAACCAATAAAAACAAAAAATGATTTTAGCAACATAGCTATTTAAGAATGTATTTGAAGTTTTCACTGAATAATTAAACACTTCAGATGGTATTCAAGTATAAGGAAAACAAATGAGAGAATGTTTGATTGTTTAGCAACAGTTCTTACTATTCTTTTGCCCGTGGTGTCAGCAACTGCATGATTGAAATCCTCCTCCTTCTAAGACTTTCAGGATAAATTCATTTCATAGCTCAGCATATAAAGATGCTGGCAGTGAGACATTTGGCTCAATGATAAGAGAGCTGTCCTCTGAGAAATGGTGTCATGGGAGTAAAGGCTGTATTTTATATGAACAGATAGACAGATAGGAGTTTTCTCATGTTAATGCAGCTTGACAGCTGTGGGAGCTAACAGGTAAAACCTGACATATCTGCATTTTTCATTCAATACATAAAAAATCCTGATACCATAAGAAATGCTAATACACTGTTTCAAGTAGACATCAGGTTGCATTTTTCAGCTCAACTTGTCCTCTGCATCCTTATAATAATGTTGCAGCCATCACTAGTGAGCATTCAGGACAAGATTGGATGCCCACTGGCTGTATTGCTGTATAATGCAACTTTTTCCTCTTTTTATTTGCACAGACTGACAATTTCTGCAGAATGCCCTATGCAGCTTGAAGACTTTCCTATGGACGCTCATGCATGCCCTCTAAAATTCGGGAGCTGTAAGTTTTTGTAGTTTGTCTTTTTTTCTTTAGATATTTAGCAGTTTTCTTTGGTTCTGTTGTCCATATCTGTATTGCCAAATATGTTGATTAGAAGAGATACTTTGCTGTAAATTTTAACTCGCTGGAAGTCTTTCGTAGACTCCAATATCCCTTTTGTTGTATGTTAGATGAGATAAAGGCCATGTTTCAATGTGTCATCAATAGGCCATTTTAAACATACACTATATTGCCAATAGTATTGGGACTCCTGCCTTTACACGCACATGAACTTTAATGACATCCCAGTCTTAGTTCATAGGGTTCAGTATTTAGTTGGCACACACTTTGCAGATATAACAGCTTCAACTCCTCTGGGAAGGCTGTCCACAAGATTTAGGAGTGTGTCTATGTTTGACCATTCTTCCAGAAGTGCATTTGTCAGGTCAGGCACTGATGTCGGACAAGGAGGCCTGGCTCACAATCTCTGCTTTAATTCATCCCAAAGGTGTTCTATAGGGTTGAGGTCAGTCAAGTTCCTCCACCCCAAACTTTCTCACCCATGTTTTTATGCAGGGCTTGAAATTTCCACTCGCCTGCACGCCAATGGCGAGTGGAAATTATGGTGCGGGTGAGTGTGTCCCCCAGGGCAGGCGTGGATCTACCATGAGGCAAACAAGGCGTTTGCCTAGGGCACCAATTTTTAGGGGGGCGGCACCAGACAGCAGGAGAATTGATGCGGGGGAGGGCAGTTGCAGAGCGATGCTCCTGTACCTCTCTCCAGCAGCGGACAAGCCGGGACGAGGGGACAGCCTGGAGCAGGAAGAGGAGAAGTGTCGGAGAGGAATAAGCCCAGAGCAGGTGAGCTGTGCTGTGTTCTGTGGTATCTCCCTGCCTCCCTCCCTACACTGACGGATCATATGGGGCTGCAATCCCCCCCCCCTTCCTGCTGCCCGGAGATCAGCAGCCCTTGGAGAAGGTGTTTGTGTGCAGCCCCATACGATGTGAAAAGGAAGAGAAAGAGAAGGGGAAGAGAGAGAGAGAGAGAGGAGAGAGAGGGAAGAGAGAGAGAGAGAAAAGAGAGAGAGGGAAGAGAGACAGATAGAGAGAGGGTAGAGAGGGAAGAGAGAGAGAGAGATAGAGAGGGGGAGAGAGAGAGAGAGAGAGAGAGAGGGAAGAGAAGGAAGAGACAGAGAGAGAGAGGGAAGATGTGTATTTCTGTGTATGTACATGTATCTGTGTGTATGCGTGTCTGTATGTGTGTGTGTGTACATGTGTCTCTGTACGTGTGTGTACATGTTTCTGTGCGTGTATGTACATGTCTGTGTGTGTGTACAGGTGTCTCTGTTTGTGTGTGTTTGTTGGTGGTGAGCAACTCTAAGGCCTGGCTAGTAGCTCAGGACTTGAAATTTTAAGCCCTGTCTTTATGGACCTTGCTTTGTGCACTGGTGCACAGTCATGTTGGAACAGAAAGGGGCCATCCCCAAACTGTTCCCACAAAGTTGGGAGCATGAAATTGTCCAAAATGTCTTGGTATACTGATGCCTTAAGAGTTCCCTTCACTGGAACTAAGGGGCCAATCCCAGCCCCTGAAAAACAAGCCCACACCACAATCCCCTCTCCACCAAACTTTACACTTGGCACAATGCAGTCAGGCAAGTACCATTCTCCTGGCAACTGTCAAACCCAGACATGTCCATCAGATTGCCAGACAGAGAAGCGTGTTTTATCACTCCAGAGAACACGTCTCCACTGCTCTAGAGTCCAGTGGCGGCATGCTTTACACCACTGCATCCGACGCTTTGCATTGCACTTGGTGATGTAAGGCTTGGATGCAGCTGCTCAGCCATGGAAACCCATTCCATGAAGTTCTCTACACACTGTTGTTGTGTGCTAATCTAAAGACCACATGAAGTTTGGAGGTCTTTAGCTACTGATGCTACAGACATGTTGACTTCTGCACACTGTGCGCTTCAGCATGCGCTGACCCCGCTCTGTCATTTTACAGAGTTGTTGTTGTTCCCAGTTGCTTCCACTTTGTTATAACACCACTAACAGTTGACCGTGGAATATTTAGTAGTAAGGAAATTTCACAGATGGACTTATTGCACAGGTGGCAACCTATCACGGTGCCACACTTGAATTCACTGAGCTCCTGAAAGTGACCCATTCTTTCACCAATGTTTGTAGAAGCAGTCTGCATGTCTGGATGCTTGATTTTATACACCTGTGGCCAAGGAGGTGATTGGAACACCTGAATCCAATGATATGGAGGGGTGTCCCAATACTTTTGGCAATATAGTGTATCTTCAAATGATCAGTGAGTGTCTGTTTTCTGACCACTAGAAATTCATTTTTTAAAATTTTTTTTTATCAAAAGTGTTTTGAAGTTTCTAATAGGCGTGAGGTGTGTATATTATAGAATGGTTTCGATCTGATTACAGCATTCACAAGAAAATTAATCAAATAAAAACATGCTTATCACAATCATAATATTGATTGTGATGTGGAATATACAGTAAATAGTTAATGTGTGTGACATATTGAAAGAAAACACTCCCAAATGTGATATAAAATGCTAATCTAAAAATGAATGCATATATGGCCAGCATAAGGCTAGTCATAGACATAAAATATACTGTAGGTCAAATGATCTGAGCACCAAAATATTTTCTAATGACAAATATTGCTATAAACATGCATTATCACACAAGAGATACAAAAAAGGTACACGTGTTAATGAAAGATACCTAACAGTAAATATGCACTTTTACTAAGCTGTGAGTTGCACAAACATGGAAGAATGGGAGAAAGGGACATTGGGTCTGTGTAACTTTTGACACTGTTTGAGATCAATATGAGTTGCTTCTGAAATGATTCAGAATTAATTACCAGGTGCATTTGACTCACAGTTGACCTACATATGACCTGATATGATCTGCTTCAAGATGATTTTGCATTTCCAAAGTCTGGTATAGAAATGTAAAACCTATTTGAATTAAAAAAAAAAACTGTCAAAACAGGCCCTTTGACAGGTTCCCTAAAAAGAAGGATACTCTCAAAGCACTGTTGTCCAAAGCTAGTGGGTTACTAGGCCTTTCTATATTTTTAATGCCCAAGAGGAGGTTCAGGGAAGTAGAAGTGGTTTTAATATATATATATATATATATATATATATATATATATATATATATATATATATATTACCCTTCCCCACATATGATGCCACCCCTCTCCATTGAAATGATAAACAGTCCAGTACTTTGAAACACAAGAGACTACAAAAATAAGACAGCAAACATGGATTTGAAAGCAATATCTAGTAGTGTTGGGCTTGATGTTTGAGTCAAACATCGGCCGTTCTTGTGTTCGATGAACAAACAAACCATAAAAGCATTCGGTGGGCTATTCGCCCACAATGCACTGCGCTCTCACATTATTGGCCAAAGCAATACACCTGACAAGCTTTTACCAATCACAGCACAATGCACTGTGAGAGCCATGATTGGTCAAAGTCACGGTCACTTTGGACAATCATGGCTCACAGCTAAGCCCATGCCCCACACTATATAAAGCTGCTTACACTGCAGCTTTAAGCAATGTGTTGCTGGACACTGTCAAAGACAGAGGAGAGAATACTCTCCCCGAAAAAAAAAATAATAATAAAACAACAAAATAAAAATACAAATAAAAATAAAACAAAAATACATTTACTGTAAAAAAAAAGAAACAGCGTGGATCCCCCCCCCCCCCCCCCCCATCCATACCAGACCCTTTATTTAGGAGGGACCCAACAGTAACAAATGTTTTTAAAAAGTGCATGGGGTTCTACCTAAAAGCCAACCTGTCCGCACCCACCGAGTACTCACCACAATATGACAAGTCTAACAGTTACCGGTCAGGTGTAAACATTTGGGCAGAGCTAGCGGTGATGTCAGCGGTGAAGGAATTTTTTTCCTTTTTTTTTTTGTACTTTAAGCAATGAAAAATTACTACCCCTTTAAAAACTGTACTTTTTGGAAAAATGTTTTTGGAAACATTTTTTTGCACTGATTCATGTCTCTCAGGGCAATACCTGAGCCCCCATACCCCTTTCATGGCCAATAACATGCAAGTAAACCTTCAAAATGGGCACTTTTGAATTTACAAGTTCAAGTCTCATAGGCATTGAGATTGAAGTTCGTGGTCGAACGTTGATTAGGTTCGAACATTTGACCGTGAACTGAACATTGGTGTGTTTGGCCCATCACTAATTTTTTTTTTTTTCGAGGTCAGAAAAGCTAATGTAGAAGGATTCACTGGAAAGCGGTTTACCAAGCAAAAAACACTGCTCAAAGCTTTCTCTATGATATTATACCAAAGCCTTGTGAAATACCCTGCACTTGGTGAAACAAAATAAATATTATAGAATAAGTGCTGCAACCAAAAATAGCCTGAACAGTGCCATAAACAATCAACCACAAATTATGGTGTGCTACTTAAAAAAAAAATGAAATACATATATAGTGATAATACAGAATCAATCACAAAAACTGTTCATGTGAAGCAAACTAAAAAAGGCACACATACACAAGCATATATTGATCTCTTCAATCGAGAACTAATCATTTGGTAAGAGGCCATCTATATGTGGTGGAGGATAATACACTGACACCATTGTATATAAATGCAGAGTTGTTAGTTTGTTTCACATGAACTGTTTTTGTGATTGATTCTATATTATCACTATATAAGTATTTGATTTTTTTTTTAAGTAGCGCACCATAATTTGTGGTTCAGTGATATTACATACTTTAAAATAAATCAGTTTCTAACTGCCTAAGGCACAGTGACATAGAAAAAAAACCAAAGCTTAGTGTTTTACAAAATTTACTTATCCGATAGTAATGATATCACATTCGACAGAACGCATTATAGTAGAAATGCAGAATGCAGATTTTGCCTAGACAGTAGGGATGCACCGATACCACTTTTTTAAGACCAAGTACCGGTACTTTTCCTCAAGTACTCGCCAATACCAATTATGATACCTACAGTATGCTCAGGGACACGTAACAGGACTCACCAACAGAAGTACAGCAAGAGACGTAACAGGATTCACTGCCAGAAGTAAAGCAAGGGATATGTAACAGGACTCACCAACAGAAGTACAGAAAGAGACGTAACAGGATTCACTGCCAGAAGTAAAGCAAGGGATATGTAACAGGACTCACCAACAGAAGTGCAGAAAGAGACATGTAATAGCACTCACTGCCACAAGTACAGCAAGGGACATGCAACAGCACTGAGGACTCACAAACAGAAGTACAGCAATGGACATGTAACAGGACTAACAGAAGTACATCAAGGCACAGGACTCACCGCCAGAAGTACAGTAGTCAGCGAGGGACATATACAGCAGTCAAAGAGGGACATGTAAGCACTCAACGGCACCATGTGGGGGAACATAGCCCTCTCCGCCTCCACACTGACATCATTTCTGGTATGTTTCAGGTACCAGTGCATTTAGCATGAATATGCCTAGTATCAGCACCGAGATGCCAATATCGGTATCGGTGCATCCCTACTAGACAGGTAGGTAAATCATAAGTCATGAAATAATAAGTGTTGTTCTATTCATTCCACACTGAAGAGGGAGCACCACCAGGAGAGATCTCCAAGCTAGAAACAAAGTAGATTTATAGCATGAAATGTTACACCCCCTTCAAACTAAATGTGGACTGGAAATGTGGAATGCGTTTATTAAAAATGCATGCTACCCTTCTCCTTTTTCATAGATTCCCCTCCCCCTAATTTTAATTTTATTTTCTATTTTGTTTTTATATTGTTGTAGATACCAATATATTTTCGGTGTTTTAAGGTTGTTATTAGCCTTATGCCTCCTGGATAGTATGTTAATTTTACTTTTCTTGCTAGTTTTTTATAAATGTACTAATGTATTAAATATCTACCATTTTTATTTTGAATTTATATAATAAGATGCTTTATTGCAGAGGGGAGACATTTGATTATTGTACACATACTGTATATATGTATTTTGGATGGTGAATTTTGTAGTTGTATTTATTGAGACCGTCCACAATGAGGCTTGGTTTTACTATATATATATATATATATATATATATACATATATATATATATATATATATATGCAATGGAGTGGCTCGGACTCCTAGCCCTCGAAGATGTCTGTATATGATAAAACGCATTGGACGGAACCTCCTCCGTGACTTCATCGTGTACATGTTTACTGAAAGTTGATGCCTTTCATGCCGATTTGGTGAATATGCCTTTATTCAAATGTTTACATATGTTTGTAAGTGCAGTTCATGCTTAATAAATGGTGCTTCATGATGCCTACTATGAGAGGTGTTTATCTCTTTATCTTTACATGGTTATATCTGCCTGCTTTGCATTTGCCTTTCCTCTAAAGAGCTGTGTGATATAACAGCATTTGGATTGGCGTGGAGAGTTGCCACTGTGGTTGGCCAATTTGAGTGTTTACTGACCACTGTGAATAAGGGGGTTAGTATATTTGGTAACCCTACATCTTTCCTTCACTGTGATGTTTGTAGGGTTGCCACCTCATCCCTTTAAAATTAAACACATATTAACTACATAAGTTCTGTGGCTGATTAAGGTGGTAATTAAACTCACCTAGTGCTGTATCTGCATTAACTTAGCCTCAGAACCTGTGTAATTAACATGTTTGGTTTAAAGGTATGAGGTGGCATCCCTAGGTGTTGGGTGATACTGATGTCTGCAGAGTAGAGGGAGAAGATTGTGAAGCATTCCTCCTACAGTCCTAGGAGACTGTCACAGAAAATTTCAATGGCTATGAAGTAGGCAGGATAAAACATGTCAGCGTGGCCATGCGTCCCCCCTCCCTCCAGCCTCCGCACACCATCACCACACCTAATGGTGCATCTTTGGACATTACCACACCAATTACAATGACACGGCTAGTGTTCATCATGTATTTCTGGCAGCTTCCTTTGGAGTGACAGCAGGAGCCTCACTAGGACATGGAAATTCCACCAAGACTTTAGCCGAGGCTTCATTCACAGGACCCGGTTGGTCCCATCGGATTGTGAGTACTGACGACACTGTGCTGGTACTATAGTCATATCAGCTGTGCAGGTTGCACAGGCTGGACTGATTATACACATTGATGTTGCTGCAGCAGTTCTCCTTTTGACGCCTTTTGACTGGCTGTCTATTGCTTACATGTCATTGAATTCCATGTCGAGGCACACTCCTACTATACAGGGAAAGCATTGGCTTGGCCATCAGCCAGTCCACTTTAGCAGGTGGAATTTACATGTTTACATCCTTGATATAGTGGCTTCCTCCCAGTGGATTACACTACATATACAGTTGCAAGAAAAAGTATGTGAACCCCTTGGGATTACGTGGAGTTTTGCATGAATTGGGCATAAAATGTGCTCCGAACGTCATCTAAGTCACAACAATAGAAGAACACAGTCTGCTGAACATAATACTACACAAACATTAGATGTTGCCATGGTTTAATTGCACATACCATGTAAACATTCACAGTGCAGGGAGGAAAAAGTATGTGAGGCCCTAACTTAATGACTTCTCCCAGAGCTAATTGGAGCCAGGAGTGAGCCAACCTTGACTCCAATCAGTGTGTTGATATTGGATGTGTTGCTGACAGCTGTCCTGCCCTTAAAAAACACACACCTGTTTTGGGTTTACTGGTTTCAAGAAGCACTGTCTGATGTGAACCATGCCTCGCAGAAAAGAGCTCTCAGAAGACCTACGATCAAGAATTGTTGACTTGCATGAAGCTGGAAAGGGTTACAAAAGTATCTCCAAAAGCCTTGATGTTCATGTGTCCACGGTAAGACAGACTGTCTACAAATGGAGAAAGCTTAGCACTGTTGCTACTCTCCCTAGGCGTGGTCTTCCTGTAAAAATGACTGCAAGAGCACAGCGCAGAATGCTGCATGAGGTAAAGAAGAATCCCAGAGTGTCAGCTAAAGACCTACAGAAATCTCTGGCACATGCTAACATTTTTGTTGACACATCTACAATAAGGAAAACATTAAACAAGAATGGAGTACATGGGAGGACACCACGGAGGAAGCCATTGCTGTCCAAAAAGAATATTGCAGCACGTTTGAAGTTTGCAAAAGAGCACCTGGATGTTCCACAGCACTACTGGCAAAATATACTGTGGACAGATGAAACCAAGATTGAGTTGTTTGGGAAGAACACACAACACTATGTGTGGAGAAAAAAAGGCACAGCGCACCAACATCAAAACCTCATCCCCACTGTGAAACATGGCGGAGGGAGCATCATGGTTTGGGGCTGCTTTGCTGCCTCAGGGCCTAGACGGATTGTTGTCATTGATGGCAAAATGAATTCCAGAGTTTATCAAGACATTTTGCAGGAAAACGTACGACCATCTGTCTGCCAACTGAAGCTCCGCAGAGGATGGGTGATGCAACAGGACAATGACCCAAAGCATACAAGTAATTCAACAAAACAATGGCTGCAACAGCACAGAATACGCCTTCTGGAGTGGCCCAGTCAGAGTCCTGACCTCAACCTGATTGAAATGCTGTGGCATGACCTTAAGAGAGTGATTCACACCAGACATCCCAAGAATAATGCTACACTGAAACAGTTTTGTGAAGAGGAGTGGTCCAAAATTACTCCAGATCGTTGTGCAGGTCTGATCTGCAACTACAGGAAACGTTTGGTTGAGGTTATTGCTTCCAAAGGAGGGTCAACCAGTTATTAAGTCCAAAGGTTCACATACTTTTTCCTCCCTGCACTGTGAATGTTTACATGTTATGTGCAATGAAACCATGGCAACATCTAATGTTTGTGTAGTATTATGTTCAGCAGACTGTGTTCTTCTATTGTTGTGACTTAGATGATGTTCAGAGCACATTTTATGCTCAATTCATGCAAAACTCCACGTAATCCCAAGGGGTTCACATACTTTTTCTTGCAACTGTATATGTCTCCTTTCATCTGGCCTGGACATACCAGGTTTTTTTTTTACATACATTATTATACATTACAGTGGACGTTGAGGCTACAGCCCTCCTCACTTGATATTTTTACTGGTTGGACTACCATTTATTACATCTTGCCTGGTTTTGCATGTATAGTAGTCTGATATATCTAAGTGCCTCCTGCAACTATATATCTGGTTGGGTTACCACCTATTACATAGCTACATAGTTAGTCTAGCTGAAAAAAGACAAAAGTCCATCCAGTTCAACCATTAAAAAAAACAAAACAAAAAAAAAAGTTATAATCCTATTCCCACAGTTGATCCAGAAGAAGGCAATAAAACCCAGCAAAGCATGATCCAATTTGCTCCTGCAGGGAAAAAAATTCCTTCCTGATCCACCGAGAGGCAATCAGATATTCCCTGGTCAGCCTTACCTATAAATGTTAGTATCCAGTTATATTCTATGTATCTAAGAAATAATCCAGGCCTTTTTTAAAGCAATCCACTGAGCTGGCCAGAACCAACTCTTGAGGGAGTCTATTCCACATTTTCACAGCTCTTACTGTGAAAAAACCTTTCCGTGTTTGGAGATTACATTTTTCCTCCAGACGTAAAGAGTGCCGCCTTGTCCTCTGTGATGACCTCAAGGTAAATAACTCTACACCGAGTTCACTATATGAACCACTGATGTATTTATATATGTTGATCATATCCCCCCTTAATCTCCTCTTCTCAAGAGAGAATAAATTCAGTTCCTCTAATCTTTCCTCATAGCTGAGCTCCTCCATGCCTCTTATCAGTTTGGGTGCCCTTCTCTGTACTTTCTCCAGTTCCCCAATGTTCTTTTTGTGAATTGGTGCCCAAAACTGAACTGCATATTCCAGATGAGGTATTACTAATGATTTCTACAGGGGTAATATGATATCTCTCTCTCTGGAGTCTATACCTCTTTTAATACAAAATTAATACAAATATACCTATTATATCCTCTGATTGTGCATGACTAATAGCTTGTATTATTATTACATATATTCTGTTGCATCTGGTGTGTGGGTGAGTTAGGGTTTCCATCTACTGGAGTCTGGGGGGTTGGGGGTGTCATTGGGCTGGTGGGTTTCTTTTCTCTCAGCTCCCTTCTCTCCCTTTAGGAGGGGGGTGATAGGGTGGGTTGGTTTCTCATCTGGGGGGTGGGTCACTGTGTGTTAAGCATTGGGGGGTAGGTGGGTGGTTGGTTTTGGTTGGGAGGGTGGGAGGTGGTTTGGTTTTGGTCATCAGGGAGGTTATACCCAGTGAACACCTTATACCATCAGTTAGTGTTTGACATCGGAGGTTCCCCCTCTGTTTCTCAGGGGTCAGGGGTCCTTTTGGTGTTGGGCATGAACACTGTATCTCTGATGTGACTTTTATTGTGTATGCTTTATGAATAAACATTTTTGAGGTTGGTCTCTTTGGTGTGCAGCCTATTTTCTTTTTTCTTGTTCTTTTTTCAATATGGTCTAGGTATCATCCTCTCAAATATTCTGGTGGCACCTCGTTTATATCCATTGTGGAATATTGTGGACTCTCCAGCATTTCCCAGCTTCCCCATCCCCCTTATTTATTCACTTTAATGGTTATTGATAAGCAATAAAGCATACAAGTGCTGCAGCCAGGCCTTTTGAATAGAAGTACAGTTAATTTAATATAGGAATTAATGCAGTTATGTCCCAAATGATTTTAGACTGCATTATTTATGAATTCTATTTGTATTATGTAAATATATTATGAAGCGCATGTCACCGCAGCCAAATAATCAATCAATGTTGTTTCTTAACTGCACAATGTCAAGAACTATGAGAGTGAGTGAGTGACATGCTGTTTATAACCTAAAGTGTCTTTGCCCAGACAAACGGTTTCACACCAGTGATTTTAATGCAAAATCCAGTCAGCAGGGGTGACATTTTACTGGGCTCTGGAATACAGCCAGCAAGGGTGAAATAGCCCGCAGAGTGATAGGTTTTAAGCTTACACCAGTCTGTAACGTGATCATTTTCATTGCTTCACTAATCCAGCTTTGATGTTGCTGTATGATTGTAACCAATCTGTACACTTTAGCACTTCCCAATCTGATAAACCTGTGATGTGACTAAAAAATTCAGCGATATACAGCACATTACATAATGCACTGCACATGCCATAGTAGCATCCAGCCATTTGGGATTTGGTAAAAACCTGAAAACTGATGGCTACATTTCATAGGATGCTGGTGTACTTAACCTGCAATTTTTCGGTAAGTTACATATAAAGATCCATGAACACTTTTGAATAATCAAATCCTTTGATGTACACTAGCTATCATATTATGAATGTAAATGTATGGTATAAAAAAGATAGGTAGAAATGGTAATTGGAAAGCATTTCATAGAGAGGTTAGGTGTGGATAGTGTAGACAGTACTAGGTACCTGTACACATTACACAGCACAACCAATTGCACCATGAAACTTTTATATCTTTTCAAAACAAATTAAACATGCATGTTCAGGTATTAGAAAATGGATTTAAATATACTAATGCTGACCACAATCAGACAGTCCCATGCAAACTACAGTCATATATTGGAAACTAAACCAGTATGGAAGCTAGTGACCAGGGAAAGACTAGCAACCTTTCTTCTGGGGGGTAAACTCAATCAACTAGCATTTTCATGGCAGAGGTAGATTTCTGTGGGATCAAGAATGTGTATCATGCATAGTGTGGCATGATGCTTTGTTAAGTGGAACAAATGATGAAATGTGGGTTTTTTACCAATTTCCCACCCATAGGACATACCCGAACATCCTTGGGTTGAAGTGGTTATACCAGGGCCATGGCTGCAGCTGAAGTCATGATCCCGGTATTTTTTTTTTCAGCTGGCGATTCCCTTTCATGTAAAAGGTATCCTAGCAGCTAAATAGCTGTTGGATTGCTTTTACATGTGGTGGAAGGACTCTCCTGTTCCACCAGGGATCCCGAGACTGGAGCTTATGGTTCTGCCAGCTCACCATAGAGATGTTCGAGGACCAGAACTTCCCTCATCATCTCTATGGTCTAAAAATCCGATTTTGCTCAGATATAAACAAACCACTACTGGCTTGTGAAAGCATCTGATAAAACCAATCTTGTTTTGATCAGATGCTTTTAAGAGCAGGGAAGAAGATCTTGGGTCTAATAGACCCCAGATGGCTCAGTAAAGATATGTTGTTCATTTTGATAGCAATAAAACAGCAAAAATTGATAAGCGTACAAAAAAAATTAACAGAAAGATGAGTGGACAAATGCATACACGGGTCGCAAATGCATATATAAATGGTGTTTGCACCACACATGTGAGGTATTGCCGAGAACAAAATAATTCTAACACAAGACTACTTATGCAAACTGGTAACCTGTTTTTAAAGCACAGTGGAGATTTTTAAGCAGCATAGTTTGTTTCAAGGGCCTGTGCAATTTTAAAGTGCTATGTATCTAATTACTTGGTGTAACACTATCCTTTACATTTTACCAAAATAATGGATATTATTTTGTATTTAAGTACAGTAAAATTCATTTAAAGTGTATTTTTAAAAAAAAAAATGCATTCGAAAAAAATGCTGCGCAAACACCGTGTGACATAAAAAATGAAACCCTACAATATTGTTCTCTAGGGCCTCTGCTTAAAAAAGGATATAATGTTCGGAGTTCTAAGTAATTGTCCAGAAAAAAATGCTGAAAATGCTGATTTTTTCATGTAGGAGAGGAATATCAGAATTGGCCTGGCAGGCAAGTGGCTAAAGAGTGGTTTATTGTGGCACACTTTCAAAATCTCTAGCATTAACTTCCATTTAAGCTCTCTGTATTTGGTCAAAAGTCTTGACATTTCAAAGTTTCAAAGGAAGCTTGGGCTAGAAGTCCTCTGTGATCACCGGTCTGAATGAGGTACTGGTAGCTATATAGTGCCAGCATTTGTTATTGACTGAAGGTCGTGTTCTGGTTGATGTTGAAGCAATATGGTAACTCCACTCAGGGTCATCAGCCTCACATTTCTATATAGGAATTGCCCATGGGGTGGGTGCGGGGTAATAAATGCCCCCTTTCCTCCCAGATCAGTCCTTCTCTAATAGTGACACAAGAAAAAATGCCTAACTTGTAATTTGAATGTACGTACAGTATATTCCATTTTCTGTAGTCTGCACTATTAGTACATTTAACAAAGTCATTAAAAAATGTATTTAAAAAAGCCAGATGGCAAGAAGAAAAGAACAAAAACTACAATGTCTACTGCTTTGGTCTCTATTGTCTTTGGTTACGTAAAGATATTTAATAATTGTAATTTCAACATATCTGCATGACAATAAAAAAATGTTTTTCGACCCACAGACCAAAAGCGACCACTACTACATTGTAAAATAGTTCTCTAGCATTTTAATCACCGTGTTCCAGTAAATTTAAGGTATTTGTAAAATAGTTCTCTAGCATTTTAATCACTTTGTTCCAGTAAATGTAAGGTATTTCTAAATTAGCTTTAATCAGTTCTACTGTAGGAGCATGGGAGCATGGGGGCACTTTCAAAAATAGGAGCCACTCTTTTCTTTATTTTGTCACAGGTGTCCCTGTTAAGGAGATCCACTCTCTCTAAGGGCTTGTTCACACTTGACTGTTTTACCAACGCTTGCCAAACGCCCCTATAGCGTTTGGCAAGCGTTGGTCCGGCGTTTGCGGAGCGTTTTTTAATGCTCGGCATACGCTCTGCAAACGCCGCGTGCGCGGTTTAGCGGCTTTTGCTAGGTGTTTGCAGAGCGTTAAAAATGCCCCACAAACGCCTATAATGAAGTTTAAATGGTGTTACCGCTCTGCAAACACCCCGCAACCGCACTGCAAACGCCGGCCGGGCATTTGCGGAGCGGCACCATACACCATACTCGTCCAGAGGCGTCCGTTTTGCCGCACCGCGGCGCTACCGCTCCCGTTAGAACAGCACCATGTGCTGCAATGTGCAGAATTGCCAGAGGCGTTTGGGAAGCGGTAAAAACGCTTCCCAAGCGCCTCTCTGCCACCTGCACACAATGCTAGTGTGAACGTAGCCTAACTGTCCATATCACCAGTGTTGATGAGAAAAAAAAGGGTAAATCCACAAATTTGACCTGCCATCAGAGCAGGAATAGAGGGGAAATCTTCCAATGCAGATGCTTGGTCCTCTAACTTCCAGAATGGTCTACAGAAAAGGAAGTAAAGGAAATCTCCATAAAAGAAGAATTAGATGGCAAATAAATGACTGTTTTAACCCTTCCCTATTCTATCCAAAATCGAAAACAAATTTCTGGCTTTAAACATACTTTAAACTATAGCACTACATGCAAATGTATATGGAGTGTTGATATAAAAACACTTGTTTCAAGGTGTATTGTAAAAGAGAAGCTGTCCTCAGTTTTGGCTGATAAACTGACACCTAAACAATGCAGCTGAATTACCAGTGATCACTTTGGAAATGACTGAGAAAATATTATCAATATTGGCTGGACCTGCTAAATTTGTTCCCTTCTATACTGTATCAATGTGTTGCATATTATAATCAAAATATTGCAGAACAAACAATCTATGAGACTTCTAAGCAATGAGAATATGCAATCAACAACCACAAGTTAGAAGCACCCAATCATCAATAATCTACCGTGCTGGAAAATTAATGTTTTTGTTTTCTTTTTCCAAAAGCACTTTTAGATTGATGAATGGAAATGATTATCTTCAACACCACTGGAAAGACATTTACCAGCATAAAAAAATAAAATGTTTCTGTTCAGGAAAGCATAAGACAAAATTTAATTTGAGCCTGAACAAATTGTAGTTGGTTTAGAGAATTGGGAAACTCTGGATCCTTCACTTAATCACCATAAGACCTGCTCCTGTGTGGCCAACTTAATGTAATTACATTGGTCACCCATTGGTTTATTATTTTTAATGCTATCTTAATAGCATACATATTTTATTTTGCGGCTAACCAGCAGTAAATATTATTTTGCTCTACAGAGAGGGTTTATTGATTCTTTTTTATCTTCATAATTGAAGTGGAAATACTTATATAATGTACATGTCTTTCTGAAGTGTTCCCTGAAGTTTCTGGATGGCAGCTCCTTCTAAATGTATGTACATTTTTTAAGATATATTCTGGATATTCTGGAGTTTGTACAAAAAAGTAGAAGCACTCTTGGACATAGCAAAAGTACCCTTATGTATACAGTTGCTTGTGAAGCAAATACTTAGTACATTGATCGATAGGCCAAAAAGAAAAGATAAACCTATGTGTTTTGTCTGGGCAAAATAAAAAAAAATATTCTAATAATATATACACTGATTAGCCATAACATAATGACCACCAACCATAAAATGACTACCAACCTAATATTGAGTAGGTCCCCCTTGTGCCACCAAAATAATCCTGACCCATTGGGGTATGGACTCCACTAGCTCTCTGAAGGTATGCTGTGGTATCTGACACCAAGCAGTCAGTGGCAGGTCACTTCCTCCATCGGCTTGCCTTCTTCCTACAGTGCATCCAGTACCATCTCTTCCCAAGGAAAGAGACTCACACACACTCGGCCATCTATATGACGTACAAGTAAATGTAGTTCAACAGACCAGGCCACCTTCTTCCATTCCTCTGTGGTCCAGTTCTGATGCTTACGCACCTATTGTAGGCACTTTTAGCTGTGGACATGGATCAGTAATGGCACCCTGACCAGTCTGCTGCTATGCAGCCCCATACACAACAAACTGCAAAGCGTTGTGTATTCTGATGCCTTTCTAACAGAACCAGTATTAACTTTTCAGCCATTTGAGCAACAGTAGCTCTTCTTTTGGATTGAAGTATACAGGTCAGCATTCGCTTCCCACATGCATCAATGAGCCTTGCCTGCCCATGACCCTGTCGCCAGTTCACCACTTTTGGTAGCTCCTGACCACTACAGATTGGGAACATCCTACAGGAGCTGCAGTTCTGGAGATGCTCTGACCCAGTCTTCTAGCCATTACAATTTGGCCCATGTCAAAGTAGCTCAAATCCTTATGCTTGCTCATTTTTTATGCTTTCAACACATCAAGTTCAGGGACTACATGTTCACTTGCTGCCTAATATATCCCACCCACTTTCAGGAGCCATTGTTATAAGATAATCAATGTTATTCACTAATTGTTAGTGATCATAATGTTATAGCTGATTGGTGTATATCTCTGCAAACATGCATATTTCTCAATGTTTTATACCTTTCAAAACACTGCAAGTACACAAAAATGACCTTTGATTTGAAAGTAATTTAGTGAACTACTAACTTTCTGTATTAAAAAGACAATATACTCCCTCTGCCGCACTGAAATCCTATCCACAGTTGCAAGTCCAGCGCAGTTCTTGTCTATTGGACTACAGGACATCTCCACCCCCTCATTTCCTGAACACAAAAGGATTTGATAGTCCAGCAAGGGAGACATGGTTGGTTGAACTGCTTGGAATTTGAGTATAGCAGAGGCAGCATTGTCAGCTCAATAGTTAGGAGCTCATTTCATTTTTGGTAGGACAAATGTGAAAATGTATATGTATTGCAGAGATGACCTGAAAATATGTTTTATTTATTTGCCCAGAAGTGTATCTGAGGCCAAAACTTTTTTCTGCTTAGAATGGGTTAAAACTCCAGTCAGGTTTTGATGTTTGTGTATCTGCTGGAGGGATTCCAAATCTACATTTTCCTGGTGGCCATTGTCACTAGAACAGGAGATGAGGGGAGATCTTTGCATGAAGAAATCCATTCTGGCAAAAGCTGTCTAAAAGAGAATTTCTCTTCAATTTGGAGAGATTTCCTGTCAGGAGTGCTGGCAGAGTGTTGCCCAATCCCCTGTATTGAGGACTGGGCAAGTACAGACTACGACCCAAGGATTCTGTTTTTTTTCTTTCTGCTTACTATACCCATGAAAGAATCAACAGTTTTGCCTGGATGAAGGGCCCAATTATAGTTTTTCAGTGCATTGCGTTAATGCACATGTATTAATGCACATTTTTGTGTGGGTTAATGTGCATTGCATAGAGCAGTCCATTGAAATGACAAATTAAAAAAAAGAGTGCATGCACCATTTTTGGCAATGCAGCACACCACAATGCAGGGTAGTGCGTTACACATGCATTGGAGCTACCTTGCCTTTGTGCACTGCAACATAGTAATGCAAGTTTATTCCAGTGTATGAATGAATATCACACTGGCTATGTGTACAGTTCTTATTTAACTTTACAGTTAATAACATTGCATCTTGACTGACGTATATTGGTTTGTGCTTCAATTCTAGATTCATTCAGTCATAAACTTGGGGAACTTAGGGAACTGTGGAAGCCATGTTAGTGTCTATAAACTGAGAGGCTAATGTTCAGATACTGTGGGGGTTATGTACTAAAACTTCAAAAACAGTTTACATGGACAAACCACTTAACACTAGCAGGAGTGATTCAACTTATCAGCTTTATTTATTAATGTAAAAACTTTATCCTAAAAGGAAGAAAAAAGTTTGCTGTAACTGGTTGTAAAGTGTGAGCTGGAGTGGCTGCAATTTGTTTGTGTATTTAAATGTGCTAATACATTTAACACTCCAGTCCCCCCTCCCGACTGACAATGCTGCTGTCCAAATGTGCCACCTGTGCTCCTTAATCCAGAGTGGGGGCACTCTAATACAAGATTAGTGATGGGCCAAACACCCCCCTGTTCGGTTCATGGTCAAACATTTGAACCTAATAAAAGTTTGACTGCGAACTTCGAACAGGGACAATTCACTAAGCATTATCTTACCGCATCTGAGTATGCAGTAAGATACCGCACAGCTACTAAAATACTGCATGAGTTATATTATTAAGTCATGTGGTATTGAAGTAATGAAAATACTTATATACCTCATAATGATAACCCCATTGACAACTCAATGTAAAACGAATTGCCGGCAATTAAAAAATAAGCAAAAAAAAATGGATCTGGTATGGATTTTGAGGGGAAACCCCACGCCATTTAAAAAAAATCCATACCAGACCCTTATCTGAGCATGCAGCCCAGCAGGTCAGGAAAGGGGGGGACAAGCGAGCCCCCCTCCCTCCTGAACCATACCATGCCACATACCCTCAACATAGGGGGTTGCTTTGGGACAGGGGGGCTCTCCCCCAAAGCACCTTGTTTCCATGTTGATGGAGACAAGGGTCTCTTCCCCACAAACATGGCTGGGGGTGGTGGGGGTCTGTGGGCAGGAGGGTTATAAGAATCTGGAAACCCCCTTAACAAGGGGGCCCCCCAATTCCACCTCCCCATGTAAATAAGTATGGGGTACATGGTACCACTAATCATTCACAAACAAAAAATGACAGAGGACAGTCTTTAACAAGTATTTTATTAAAAATAAAAATTAAAAAAATGCCCCCCGAAGTAGAGCCAACATCAATCACAATGACTCTGCCCCTTGTGACGTTATCATGTGCTGTGATTGGCTAAAGAATTGCCAGGTGGTCAGTTGCATTGCTTTGGCAAATCACAATGCACTGTCAGAGTGCAGTGCATTGTGGGTCATGGCAGGTGAACAGCCTACCGAACACCCGAATGACCCATGTTCAAGTTTGACTCGAACATCAAGCCCAACATTATACAAGAGGTGTGTTACTGGCCAGATCACCAAGCGAAAACAGAGGGAAAAGAAAACTAATACGACCACCACATCTAATGACTGGTAAGCTGCAATATGTTACATTTTTGGTTTTGGGTTTAATATGGCTTCAAGGAACACATTTCGGAATCAAGAACATCATATGATGACAAACTTTAGATTTTATGAATTATTTCTGAGATTCAACCAAGCTGTTGCTTGTACATACTGAACGTGCAAAATTATATCTCAGGATATCTCATGATAAGGTTGTTAGTAAGAATTATAAATCATGACTACAATATTACAGTCCTTGTGCTTGTCAATTATGGTCATTGTAAAATGACTTTTCTCAAACAATAGTTCATATTCTCTGCATGATAAGCATTTTGTTGCCGTGGTCCTAACTAACTAGCATTTACTTTAGAACAATCGTATTTATTCCTCATTGTATGGCCTTTGTTTTAGTAAAGTATAATTCACAATCTGAAGTAAGTCATTATCATACAATATTACTTCAAACCTGAAAAGTACAAAGCAGTTATAAATATGCAGTTCTTGAAATAAGCCACTGAGGAAAAAGTATTTCTAAACTGTTTTTGTTATGTACTGGTGTGTGTGGTTAGGTTACCATAACTTGTTTTAAAAAAAGCATCAAAAAGGCATAAAAAAAAACCATGTAACTTAATGAGAATTGTAGTTATTCAATAAAACTGTATAATATGTACTTCATGACTATGTGTTGCGCCTCATTTAAAGTTTTTTGATATGTGTATGTAAGGATGGAGGTGCAGCAATGGATGCATTAGATCACATTTTCTATTAATTTGTTTCAAATGCAATTTTTTAAAGGCATTTTTTCATATCAGTCATTTTCAATGCAATATGTGTGTATATATATATATATATATATATAAAATACATAGCTACCTAAGGCAAACCATAAATGATGTGATTTTTTTTTGTTTGATTGAAGGAAAGAAAATTGCTTGATTCCCCTATCAACACAGTTAGTGTTGATGGGGCGAATCCCTCCCACAGTGCTACTGTGTTCTGCCAGCGGGGAGCCTCGCCTTTAGCTAGTGTCAGTGCTTGCTGCTGGTTGTTATTGTCACCCATTATTACTGGTCTAGCACTATGATGAGCTGCATCACTGGCAAATAGGAATGAGCAGTATGAAAGGAAAAGGCAGGCAATTTTTAGCACGATTTGGAAGTATTGAAGCCTTGCATGCCGGTACAGTGTGAGATTCAGATCTGAAAGTAGGTTTTGGAAGGTAGCTTCAGCATTGTGTTCATGAGAGTGTCTCTTCAACTAAATTTCGCAAGCTTTTTTTAAAATGTTTAATATGGATCTATTATAGCAATGCAATGAGTCATAGACAATGGTGGCAAACACATAATAATAAACAGTGATCTATATTGTTGGATGAAAATAATACAGAGATATGAAAAAGGCTTGATTTCTGGAGTGGTGTGCTGAATAAACAGAAAATATGCTAATTTTGAAATGTCATTTTAATGACATCTGGTTCACTACAGACCCCAAGCTCAATTTCTTTACACTAATGATTCCAGGGAAACTGTAGTACCCAGACTGATAAAAAAGGAAAACAATAATAATGGAGATCCTTGGAAAATCGATTAAACTCAAAAGAATGCTATAGGAGTAGAAGCAATGTACTGGCTAATAAATCTTCACTGTATTAATAAAAAGACTGTCACAAGTGTGCAGATACATTGTATCCGATCTTTCATAAAAGATGCATTGCTATTTTTAGCATCAGGGTCAATTTGTAGCAATAAGGTGCATGAGAAATTCTCTGTGCTGATTTTTTGGACTGTTGATTCAAGTCAATTGAATAGAGCCCTTCAAAATGCCATATGACAACTTTTCAATGCTTGGCAATGCATGCACTTTAAAGTGTAACAGTGACCAGAATATGAACCTCTATTTACATATTGTTAACATACAATAAGTGAGTTTTAAAACAAAAACCCACTGATCTCTGTAGCTGCAAACACTGTGCAGCAAATCCATTTCAAAGTTCACAGTAGACGCACTGAAGTCCTTGCCTAAGCCAGCTCAGTTCACCCTGATCCTCTCTCTCAGCAATGACTTGACAGGCTTCCAGCCTTCAAATCTCTAATGTAAACACAAAGCAGGAGCTCTTGGAGTGGGGAGCAGGGTAAATTGAGCTGCTGAGAAAAATGACATGGGTGACTTCAGTGCTTTCACTGTCAATTTGAGGATGAATTCATCAGTCCAAATAATAAATCAATCATTATAAAATTAGGCAATACAGTATAGAGTCTTCAGAGTCCCCTGAAGACCTCATTATCTGACAAAACACGTAGGAGCATGGCCTAGTGCAGTGACATCATCACATGCCTCTTGAGCTCCAATGGTTGCTGTATGCTGGGAGTTTATACAAAGACATTTCTATCTTCATACATTTGAGTGCATTTGTGGTTTATAATTAAGTTTTCCTTATGGCATCACACTATGTGCAGGGGAATTGTGTTTTTTATTTACATGTCCTAAACTAATAATTGGAGAGGTACTTCATTTTTCTGGCCATGGACACAAGGCATTTACCATCTTGCCTTTGAATACAAAGCCGTACCGGTGGATTCTCTTATATATGCTGAACATGACCACTCATATCTTGGAGGTCACGGTGTTTTGGTTAGCCTTATTCCCTTTGGGCACTGTGAGGTGGTGGCAGTGGTGAAATATCAACCTTTTGCACAATTGAAGAGGAAGGACTACCATCACAAGCATTTTTTTGTTGTTAATAACTATTTGGACTGTGTTATGGTTTATATTTAGATGCATTTATTTTGTATTTCATGTATAATGAGATATACTTTTTAGAGATTGATTATTGCTACACACATTTGGACTTTCTGTGGGTTTATATTTTTGTTGTATACACCTAATCACTTGGGGTTTACACCATACCTGGTATATTTTTGGAGGTATATATGATTATTTCACTGATTAATCTTTTGAGTATAATTGTATTTTGTATGTTTTGGGGTTTGACACCATCTCTCTTACTTTTCCCTATATTGTCTAATTTTTTTGTGATTTATTTATTGTTTGGTCTTTTAGGTTGGGATTAGGCACTGCCTAATTTTTGTATATTTCTGTAGATGTTTTAACTACCAAATACATAAGCTAGCAGTTTTTTTTCCAATGTAACTGCATATGCAGCCTGTTCTTTTTTTTTTTTAATTCATCCACAGTACCTCCAGCTACAAAATTCAGTGAGGGAACAAAGACAAAATTCTTTGAGGGAACAACAAAGCTATTATGATAGCTATGAAGTAAAGACAAGGAATCTAGAATTGTGAGAAGGATGCAGTTTTTATGCTAGACATAAAGAAAAATGGAAGTGATGTATGTTGAAAGGTTTCCTTTTATCAGGTCTGGGGAGCACAGATTCCATGAAATCAGAACAATAATTTCATATATATTAATATATCTGGACAGAACAGGATAAAACCATTCATTCTGCAAAGGCTAATTCCAGAAAAAAAGACCAGCACAATACTAAACTTGTAAGAAAAAGGTGACAAATTTATATACTTCAATAATCAAAACCAAAATATTCCCAACAGTCTATCGTACTAATATCAGCCATGTCATAGGGTTGATGTATAGTACTAAGGAAGTACAGACTGTTTAATTAGCAAAGCGAAATTTCACTTTTTGAGGGAGTGTTCAGTTAGCTTGGTGAATGAGGTGAAGCTCTGCTGACTGCAATCATCCAATCATCTGCAAACAAAAATCCTGCTTTTTTTATTTTTCTTGCACATGATTGAATATTCTTGCAAAGTAAAAATTCTGTTTGCAAAGTGCACATGACGTACTCATTTCGCAAATCAACCCCAATGTCTCTTCTAGAAACTACTGTACCTTACCATCATACTCTCTGACAGTACAAAGAGCCCATCTGTTGTTGCTAAGTAGATCTGCCATCATTGGTTGCCCAAAGTGGTTTCCCCAGTCATGTAATGGTAATAAATGAATTATATGCATGCAACTGGTATTTCTCACTAGTGAATGTACTTCCAGGTCAGGTGACTAGCTGGCAGATTTACAAGTATACTAGACTATACTGGTCTACCTTTCTGCCTTGCTGATTGGCTCATTGGTGACTGGCTTTGTTTCTGCTTGGTTCTCTTTTATTCCACTTGCTAAGGGGAGGCAGTAGCTAGGAGTTTTCTGTAAATTATGACATGAAGTTCCAGCACCTACTTCCCCTCTAGAAAGTGGTTACTTTCACTTCTATGATAAGAACTGAGGCATTTCCCTCTTCTCGTGTCAAACACAGAACATACAAATTTCACCAGTGTAAAACTATATATTATTATTATTATTATTATTAATAATAACTATTATTCTTTGTGCTTCAGCAGTTAGTAATGTAACTGGAAATAAGAGGAAATTGTGAGTGGATATCCCTTCTTAGACAGTGGACACTAGAACAATCTTACATCTGTTATTTGGTTCTCAAATGACGCACAAAGTAGAAATGTGCAACTTCCAGTACTGAAGCTTTGTTTTAATGTTATTTGGCACAGTTGCATGTGTATTATACAAATGTGTGATTTTTTTCCTCTGTAATAGAAGATTCCATCTTCATGATATAATTGAGACTGAAGCCAGCCAGGAGTTTGTCCCCACTAAATATTTTGAGCCATTTGGTAACACTAGGCTGCAGGTATCAGTCATACCTGCCTACTCTTGTTACTTCACTCTACTCCCCCCCTTCTCCAACCTGCCGGCTCTGGCTGGAAGGGAGGACTAAAAAAAAATGGATGACAAAGCTGCAAACATAATTCTGGGAAATGTAGTAGTCATGTAGTGTAATGTACACGTGTGGGGAGTAAAGTATGTGTGTTGGGCAGAGGCAAGACTACTGAGGAACTGAGGGATTCATAGCACACTGCCTGAGAAAGCTTGGGGCAGTTGGCTCTGGGACAAAGCAGAAGGTGGACCTCAGCAGCAGTGTGTCCAGCCATTCAGGATACTAACCAAGGGCTTAACCTGTACTTCAGTAGCTATCACTACTGGAGGGCTGGGATACAATCATATCTGTTTTGCTGCTACTGAACTATCAGAGGGAGAGCAAGTGAAATCACTCAGAATCATCCAGAGTGCTGTTCACCAGAGACCAAAGTGGGGCCCCATCAACTTCAGCAATTAATTCTGTGCTGCAGGACTGGCAAGAAGGTTGTTGGCAGGAACTGTGTTGCTCCACTGATGGCAGGAGCTGAGTCCCTAAGAGTTGGAAAACCTGCATACATTCTATTTTCTTTCTACATACATAGATTCACTTTAAGGAACTGCGCAATAAATTCCTATCCTATTTTTTAGGGGCTGATCTTGCATCTAACCTTTCATCATAATACCCCTGTGCTTCTAACCTGTTCTACAACCAAAACAAGGACCATATCAGCATTCCAAAAATACACCAGATGGATACAGACATCATAGACATTCTTAAAAGTGCACCAACACCAAAAGGGCTCCAATGATTTCTGGCAGAAGAATCAACTCAAAGACTGCTCCATCTGACTCATTTCCACCCTTACACCACCTCTTGTTATCTATTCTGGTCTGACCAGGCCTGGGTGGTGTCCTTCAGGCATGTTTGGGCCTAACATAGGCACCGCAGTGCATTTTAAGGGCAATATAGTTCTAGGGATTTATATTTCTCTGAATCTACTGCCACCCTTTGTTGTATGTTAAGTGATAATGTTATTGTTTAAGCTGACCTGTGTGGCTGGGGAAGTTTTAAAGTTATGCATGGTATTAGGCCTTTCCATATATATATATTTATATATATATATATATAATATATATCTGTATCCTGTATATATCTACATGCTGTATCCTGTTCTGATATTCATTCCTTTGATACAACACTATTGCGGAGCACTAGAGTGTTATGGGTGATCTTCCTATAAAAGTTGTTGTCTTTTGACAGGGGTGTTAGGAGTAGCTGAGAGTTTTAAGAAAGTTGAGGCCAGCATCAGAGGACCCAACTTTACTTGTGGCTCCTTAGGGAGTAGCACTACACACATATGATATTCGAGTAAGCAGATACAAGTCTTTGGGCACTATATTATATCTCTGGATAGCGTGGCAATCCCCATTGATAGGCTTTTGTTTTGCCATCTACTTAAACTGTAAAAAAACTGAGAAGCTCTTTTCTGGGGCAACTCCCCACTATTGATACCCACCTTCTGCTTGCTCCTACATTGCTCTGTTGCTTGGTTGGAAACTTTGATAAATAGACAGTCCTTCTAAGTATGAAGGAACATGTGACTACCTCCCAGGATGCAGTACCTAAGCCTGAGCAGCCATTCTCTTCTCCTGAATACAAGAGGAAGACATCACCAACATGTAAACTGCCACAGAGTGTACACAAGTTTAGGACACAGCACTCCAACAGAGTGAAGTGGGGTGCGGAGGTCGATGAATAGTGATGGGTTTCATGTTCGAGTCGGATATAAGTTAGACTCGAACATTGGCCATTCGTGTATTCGCTGAACACACGAATGGTAAGGGAGTTCAGTGGGCTGTTTGCCCGCTGCGCCACACAATGCACTGCTCCCTGACAGTGCATTGTGATTGGCCAAAGCAATGCTTTGGCCAATCACAGTGCATGATGACATCACAAGGGGCAGGGCTGACCTGTCAGGCTGCATGCTCAGATAAAGGTCTGGCATGGATTTTGGGAGGGACCCCCACACCATTTTTCAAGGTTTTTGAGTGGGAAAAGTAACAGAGTGTGTTTAAGGATGTATAGTAAAAGACCCATATTCTCAGACAATTCCTCCTAAAGTCCCTAAGCTGGCATCAATTAAGGGAAAACGTTCATGGTTTTTGGTCAATTTCATGTTTTTCACTTAGTTTGACAGTTCATAAACTGATGTTTTTTCTCATTGTTTCATTATTTGTACAACATCAATATTTTAAAAATATTTATGGGCACACACAACATATCTTTTTTTTAGAACATTCCAAGCTTTCTAATGAGAAAGCCAAGCACTTGCTGCTGGGTTTTTAACTGTCTCTATTTAACCAAGAATTTAAACAGGGCTGTATGAGTTGCTTTATACAGGTGAAACTCAAAAAATTAGAATATCGAAAATATTTATTTCAGTACTGCAACTTAAAAGGTGAAACTAATATATGAGATAGGCTCATTACATGCAAAGCAAGTTAGTTCAAGCCGTGATTTGTCATAATTGTGATGATTATGGCTTACAGCTCAGGAAAACCCCAAATCCACAATCTCAGAAAATTAGAATGTTGTGAAAAGGTGCAATATTCTCGGCTCAAAGTGTCCCACTCTAATTAAGCCACAACACCTGCAAAGGGTTCCTGAGCCTTTAAATGGTCTCTCCGTCTGGTTCAGTAGGAATCACAATCATGGGAAAGACTGCTGACCTGACAGTTGTGCAGAAAACCATCATCAACTTTTGCATCTCATTTGGAAACCAAGAACCCAGAGTATGGAGGAAGAATGGAGAGGCACACACTGCAGGATGCTTGAAGTCCAGTGTGAAGTTTCCACAGTCTGTGTTGATTTGGGGAGCCATGTCATCTGCTGGTGTTGGTCCACTGTGCTTCATTAAGTCCAGGTCCAACGCAGCTGTCTACCAGGAGATTTTGGAGCACTTCATGCTTCCTTCCGCAGACGAGCTTTATGGGGATGCTGACTTCAATTTCCAGCAGGAGTTGGCACCTGCCCACACTGCCAAAAGCACCAAAACCTGGTTCAATGACCGTGGGACTACTGTGCTTGATTGGCCAGCAAACTTGCCTGACCTGAACCCCATAGAGAATCTATGATGGGGCATTGCCAAGAGAAAGATGAGAGAGATGAGACCGAACAATGCAGAACAGCTGAAGGCCACTATTGAAGCATCCTGGTCTTCCATAACACCTCAGCAGTGCCACAGGCTGATAACTTCCATGTCACGCCACATTGAGTCAGTAATTGCTGCAAAAGGGGCCCAAACCAAGTACTGAGTACATATGCATGCTTATACTTTTCAGAGGTCCGATATTGTTCTATGTACAATCTTTGTTTTATTGATTGCATGTAATATTCAAATTTTCTTAGATTGTGGATTTGGGGTTTTCATGAGCTGTAAGCCAAAATCATCACAATTATGACAAATCACGGCTTGAACTATCTTGCTTTGCATGTAATGAGTCTATCTCATATATAAGTTTCACCTCTTAAGTTGCATTACTGAAATAAATGAACTTTTGCACAATAATCTAATTTTTGAGTTTCACCTGTATGTATTTTGAGTTCCTACTATTGGAGTCTGTTCATTATTAGGGATAAGCCAACAGATCAGTCCAAACCTGAGTTCAGACTGAACTTTGGCTGTCGGACATTCAGGCAAACATCCAAATTACTGCCCATTTGATCCCCCCGTTTGGAAGGAGCTAAATATCATACAGTATGTAGAAATGGTATTCCTACCGCTTTTGTATTTATGACAAATTTCCACTGTCACTGGTTCCTTTAGAAGCTACGGATGCCTACACCCACCACATTCCTAACAACCAATAACATCATTGGAAAGCCTCACCACATTTTTCCCTGTGTGTGTAACCTTGTGTGTCTGTACTAAGGCCAAACATTTTAGGGTATGTAAACTTTTGATCAGGGCCATTTGGGGGATTTCTGTCACCATTATGATTTAAAAAGGAGCCAAACAACTATGTGATAATAAATGGCTTCATTTATCATTTATTTGGCTTGACGATCATTATTCTTAAATAAAATAAAATTTTGGCATGATCAGTTTTATTTTCAATATAAATACCAACGTTCCACAATTCCACAATTTCTGCCAGGGTATGCAAATTGTTGAGCATATATATATATATATATATAATGAATATTAAAGTAAATATATACCTAAACATGATACATCCCCTCAAGAAAAGTGTACAGTGCTTGAGATTTTCTCTTAATATCCTTATTTTAAAATGAATAATGCTCATAAGCCTCTTAAAAAAGAGTGAATACGCTATTACTACTACACTAGTTGATTTAAATAAAGCATCTTAATCTTTAGTTGTAAAGCCTTCAGATAAATGTAAGATAAAAAGAAGACAAAAATGAAGAAAGGCATTTAGTGCACCACAATTATTTTTACTTATGTAATTCATTCAAGATAATGCATTACATCTCATATTTTGTCTGGAGTTGTGAAGAATCTGACTTTTCTTTTTATCATATTTTTATGTATATGTTTGATGAAAGACTACTTTTTTTTCTTATCAGCTGGGGAGAATCTACTAATTAAGGAGCTAATCTGACTGATTGGATTTGGCAATTATGTTAATTGCTTACTGTAACATTTGGTATCTGTCAGTCTGAGAGCATTTTAGATCACTGCTGCTTCTTTACACACACCAGTAAATGGTACAACTGGGTCATAGCTGTGGAAATTGATGCATAGGTACATTCAAAAAAATAGAAAATAAAAAAAACAAACATTTGTCAATGTGTTTTCTAACATCAAAATATGTTTGAGCTTGATTTGATATTGTCCTTTACAGCACAATAGTTTTTCAAAGCTGGTATAGTATTCCTAGAATCTGTACTATCATTCACTCATGGATATTAAGGCACATATAAAGCACAATATGCAGTATCTCCCTGAAAGCAATAAACCTAGTTTATGAAAAGTACAGAATGATTGTATTTCCTCTAATAACAAAACATTTTCATTCAATAAACTGCACTAGAAAAAATAAAGTTTGAATGCATGTGCATGCTATGGTCAATGCAAACTCTTCTGTTTATTTTATTATTTGAATGTTAAAAAAAAATCACTAGCACTAGGTGTGTTTGGGGCCCCTGGAGTTCCACCCCCCCCTCCTTCCCTAGCAGGGAGAACTGAAAGTGGATAGAGCCAGTGATCAGTGCATAGGTGTGGGAAATAACTGGAACCAATCTTTTGTGGCTCACCCTGCAGCATTTGAAAGCCAGTATCTCCTCCTCCCTCACGTTGGCTGTGCTGCAGGATGAGCCACAAATGATTGGTTCTACTTATTTCCCCCACCGACATCACTTATCACTATCAGATTACCCCCACTACCTAGGCCCCCTAGGTGGTCCATCTCCTTTCCCTGCAGTGCTGATCATTTCCCTTGTCTCCCACTGGCAGCAGTTACATGCACACAGGGGGATCTTTAGGACAGAGAGCAGAAATGTGGTCGGTAAATATGTCATTTACCAGCCCCTTCCTTTTCTAAGTGAACATGGTGAGTGATTAGTACTGATCACTTACTGTATTTATTCATAACTGAAGCATAGTAAACTGTGTTACTATGCTTTAGTTTATGAAAGAACAGGAGCCCTTGTTCAATCATCTGCAGTGCAGCTGAGACTGCAGAAAGGAACTGAAGAACATGTTTCCTCAGTCCTCTGCCTCAAAAGTGAGACTTCAGGGGTTTGTTTAGACTCCTGATATTTTACCAAAGACACCCCCTACCCCCCTTATCAGTGTTGTGAACAAATGTAAAAATTATTTTAAAAATGTTAAAATTCTGACTAAAATTCTAATCATACTAAAATTCCACACCCAAGATGCTGCATTATTTAGCCACACCCACTGTTTGCCGCAGCACGTTACATGCACCGCAGGTCACTATCTCCATGATGCTGTTAAGGTGGTACTGCTTTAAGAATTTATAAATCCATCAGATCTGTTCCTGCCTCAGAGGAGCCTGCAATCTAATGTCCATTTCAAATAAAGATACATGTGGGTCAGCTTGAGTGAAAGCAAATAAACCAATCATCGAGGGTTGTAAGAAGTGGCAGAAACACCTAGAGTATACCCAGGTTAATACTAGAAGAACAAAAAAAAATATAGAGACTGTCCTTGGTAAAAACTCAATCAATAACTCTAATACTGTAATACAGGCAGTGATGTTGATCTTTTAACCTACAGTATATGCTGCCTGTAGATTAGGCCCAATGTACTGGTCACATTAGTAATAATTGTATTGTATATTATGAAATGTCCCAATATTTTCTGCATGCTGTATAACTGAGCTTTGATCAACGGTAATATTACTTGAAATTTGGGTCCAAATTTAGATATTTTGGACAAACACATCTGAACTTCAGTAACTGGTCATATGTACAGACAGTACCTCATTTGAAATAGTTTTTATAATTGGAACATGAGCATGCACACATATATCATCCAAGCCTGTATGTTCATACACTGTTTAGAAAGTTTTAGAAAATGGAAATTAACATTTCATTTTATTTCACTTTAGTCAACCATTCTCTAGAAATAATTGAAGTATCTATCAATTGCAGTTTTCAAAATCCACCCAACTGATCATCTACTTCTGTAAGAATATCTGTCAGCAATGTAGCAATGTACAATCTGAAAGGTAAAGCCATACAATCAGGTTCTGCTTGCTTGACATTAGATTCAAGCTATAAATAAAGTTACAGCAGCAGATTGCATGGCTTTCCTTTCCTTTTGTATCTTACTGTGAAGGAGGCAGTATTAAACTCAAATGGCTGCACCTTCCCCCGTACTGCGTGTATGGAATGGTTCTGCTTTTATATTCTCTACATGTTAATAATCTTAGAAACAATTTGTGAACATTTCTTTCATAGATGCATATCCTAATTCTGAACTAAGATATGAGTGGACAAATCTCACAGAGAAATCAGTTGTGGTGGCACCAGATGGCTCTCGTCTAAATCAATACCATTTAATTGGAAAAACTGTAGGAACAGAGAATATCAGTACCAGCACAGGTAAGACATATAGTCTATGCATGTGCTTCTATCTTTGTCATACGAGAATAGAAAACCTATACTTACGGATTAAGCATTTTGAGTTATTACAATGGCATTTACGTAAAAGTAATTACAAATGTGACTTTCATATTTAACTTGCATGCTGTGCTATATTTCATACACAGATTAAAAAGTTCTGCCTCTAGTGCATATCTGTATGCCACAAAGTGTAATCCTCGCTGAATAAATGCTCAGTCAAAATCAGTTATAGGATATAAGATTTTAAGTCTGAAGGCACATACAGTATATGCTTGTAATGTGATCAGTAAAAGTAATAAGCAAGAAGTACATGCAATATATGTGTATCTTAAAGTGACCCTGTCGTATGAAAAGTATGTGAGTTGTCATTTTTTAACTCTACTCTAGTTCCATAGTTATCAGGCTAATGCTTTGGATCAAATGGTTTCTGACGAGTAACAAGCAAAAAGACAAGGATCAATGACTCTTTGCTGACACTCATTTATAGCATGCTTGTCCCGGGTCTGTGACTTAAAAACAATGAAGCTAGACAGCCAGGCAACTCATATTTTTAAAATAAGGCCAGCATTAGCATCACCTATACTTTTCTTATGGCACTTTTAGCAATCATGCCTACCATCGTACCTGAATAAAGAATAACTATATATACACAAATAAGTAAAAGCTAAAAACAACATTTAGATTATTTACATGAAATCTTATGAATCTAGATACTATATAGATTACATTTAAAAAATAAAAACAAATTTATATTTCCTTTGCTGGAAAACGTTTGCTTGCCTGAAACTAAGAATATGGCTGAAGTACAAGGTACCTGAGAGTACCTTTTAAACCCTCCTAATCTCTTTTAGCTGAATTTTCTCCACACAATCCACATAGGCTTTTTATGTTTAATTGAAATTTTTAAGTGCATTTGTCATTATCTTAGGTCAGGAGGTGAGCTGCTACTGTCATCTCACTGTTCACCTTCGTCTACATGGACTTGCCAATAGACATGCCCTACATCCTCTATTCTGGGTACACCTAAGGTTCACAATCTACCAAACAGTTGCAGCTTGAGACATCACAGAGGGGATGTAGTGTTTCTAAAGTGCAATTATTGTTTCAATTTTTGTTTGTATTTGTGAACGTCTTCAGGCTGGGTTCACACTGATGTGGTACAGGATTTGCAGTTTTTTGTGCGAATTCCTCACTGCATCAAAATTGCACCCCATTTATGCGAACTGCTGCAGGTGTGTATGTTAAGTTAACAACACCCTGAAATTGGTCAGCAAAACATGGTGTAATGTGCAGAATCGGAGGTGTGAATACCCATGCAATACGATTCTAGTGCGGACCCAAAAAAGGTCCTGCAGCTTTTTGGTGCAGGTGCAATGTGATTTGAGCCATACAAAATGTATGGCTCCAATCACACCACACACAAATTGCATGTGATTTGCACAGGAATGCGGTGCGGTGTACCGCACCACATTAGTGTGAACCTAACCTCAATGATTTTTTTTTAGTTGAGGTGCAAGGAAAGCAACTACACTTGCTATGACATTTTCAATAGCAGGTTTTGCCATGTGTAATGCAACCAAACATTTTATCTATATATTTTTTTTTTTTTGAGGAGCAAGCAAAATGACAAAAAACCCGGTAAAATATATTAGAAACAAAATACAATAATATAATACAAAATATAATAAAAACAAAAACAGCATACACATGGTGCCATTAATAGAAAATATAAGTAAATAATTTCCAATGGAAACACAATTGTACAAAACTGAGGTAAGTATGGGCAGCACAAAAGACCCAGCTAACATTTCTGCTTAGTGTGAAAAAAGTGTGCACTGTAATAGGCCATAACTAGCAAACTGGATCAATGATTGCAGTTATTATGTCTGTTCTCATCTGTCATTTGCATAGATCTATTTTTTATAATAAACAATATTTGCAAATGTGTAAGTTCTCCTTTTACTTATGAGTCAAAGTAGTTTTAGTGAGCAAAATTTATTCAGAAAAAATGATCCTATGATTAAAAAAAACATGTTTGCCTCTTCAGCCTCTTTGCTTTTTAATTCATCCTTAACCTTTGTGCAAAAAGAGGCAGATGAGACAGACTGAGGCAAAAATGTAAAATAAAAAAACATGAAAGAAGATTGCTTTAACTAATATGATTTAAAAATACAGTAGGGGATCCTTATAAATAAAATAGCTAAATAAAACATAATTTCTTTTATCTATCAGCTTCCAACACAGAGCTGTGCATGAGGATTGTAAAGATATCAATTTATTTTGGATTATGACTGTTAACTCTAATCCTACACTTGATAGTAATATCATTAAACTCCTGTTATCAACATTGCTGCCTGAGGCCACGTTAACAAAATTTGCCTCAGTAGGGGCTCTTCTACATGGGTGATTCTGAAATTGTCCTGCAGCACAACTGAGAAACAACTGTGCTCTCCAGACCAATCTGCAAAGTTTGGAAAAAACTGCAATTGATCTTGCTTGCTACATGGGCCATAGGACCACAACACACACCAATAAGTGCTAGATAGGATATTTTAGTAATACTTTGTATTCACACACATACATATTAAAAAAGAGCATTTTAAAAACATGTATTAACAATAATATAATATAATATATTATTAATAATAATTAATATAATTAAAATACTTCAGACTCATTTAACCCAATATTTATGACAGGTATTATGGTTTGCTGCAGTAGGTAAATCAGTGGTGAATCACTCATAAAATAAATGATTCCATTTATTTTTTAAAAAGCATTGGTAGTTGGTGAATGGAAAATCCAAATGCTCTGCAAAAATCAGTGAAACAGACTCAACTAGACAAATGCATAATTGTCTAAAAAAATGTCTTCAAAAATGTTAAATAATATAAATATACATGCCTTTTTTTTTTCATTTTTTAAAAAGCATTGGTAGTTGGTGAATGGAAAATCCAAATGTTCTGCAAACAGCAGCAAAACAGACTCAACCAGACAAATGCATAATTGTCTGAAACTTTTTCTTCAAAAATGTTAAATAAATATAAATATACATGCCTTTTTGTCTCACTCCCACCATCATTATGGTATTGTTTTTTAGAATGTACCCTTTATTTCATTTTATTATCATTTTTCTTTATTTTCTAAAGAGTAAAGCAGCTTCGTTGGGCTAGGTTAAGTATGCCTCTTCTAGTAAATCGATTTATTGCGATATTAAAAAAACAATTCTCATATATTGCATCTGTCCCCTATTGAATAATATGTTATGGCCTGCACTAAAATTAACGTTGTAATTTCATTGGCCATTAGAGCCACGAAAGACACTTTTCTTTAGTGAGATAAATCAGGCCTTCTGTGCAATGCTCATTTCACAAATCACTGTACAGCATTACTGAGGCACCAGAAAAGTCAATTCATGGAAAGTTCAAAATGCCTGGGAAAGCAGTGTATAGACAAGAAGACGTCTTATTATGATGTAGCCTTTTCCCCTAACCTTTCTTTTCTTCTGTCATGTTCAGCATTTGTCTTTCCTTGTCTGACCCATTTGCTGTCAGAATTTAATACATGAGCTAGTGCCATTTCAATTTTCATTACCATGGTGATGTTAAAATCAACAATCTTGTCTGCAGTACTTAGAATGGGGGTTAAATACACAATAAATAAATGATACCATTAAACATCTGATTACAACATAATTCTATTAGAAAGAAGAAAATAAACTCTAGCAGTAAAGGCCACAAAATATTGACAGCCAACAGCAGACGTGATCATATTTTTCAGTATCAACTGATAGTATAATAGACCAGTTTTTCAAACAAATGCTCCAAAGAAGAAAAATTAACACTGGATAGTCATTGATTTCTTACCTATAGATTTACTGCAAGTATTTAAATCCAAAACATATTTTGTATTTTGGATAAACTAGGGATGGATTAAAACCCCTGTCAATTATCTTTTGCTGGCTTTAACCCATTGAAGAGATTTTCTTTGACATCCTGCCCCCCCGGAAATAAAAGGAATTCTCTCCAAAGAAAGGAAAATCCTCTGTTAGATGGTATCACTGGAGCAAATATCTACATTGAATACAGGAATATTTCCATTTTCTTCCTGTTCCGGGGACAGCTCAAACTTTTAGTCTCCCCAGTAGGCACACAGACAGCAAACAAAACTGACAGAGGTTTTGTCCTTAACTTTGACGTCATTCTACTGGTCTTGAGGTGATATACTGTAGAGATACACTCACCAGCCACTTTATTAGGTACACCTGTTCAATTGCTTGGTAACACAAATTGCAAATCAGCCAATCACATGGCAGCAACTCAATGCATTTAGGCATGTAGACATGGTGAAGAAGACTTGCTGAAGTTGAAACCAAGCATCAGATTTGGGAAGGAAGGGGATTTAAGTTACTTTGAATGTGGCAAGGTTGTTGCTGCCAGACAGACTGGTCTGAGTATTTAAAATCTGCTGATCTGTTGGGATTTTCACACACAACAATCTCTGGGGTTCACAGGGAATTGCCCAAAAAAGAGAACAGAGATCTGAGGAGAATTGTCAGACTGGTTGCTGTGACATTCAGATGGTAGGGTCAGAATTTGGCGTAAACAACATGAATGCATGGATCCATCCTGCCTGGTATCAACGGTTCAGGCTGGTGGTGGTGTAATGGTGTGGGGGATATTTTCTTGGTACTAGCAAGGTGTACCTAATAAAGTGGCTGGTGACTGTACATGTTTTAGACATCATACACACAAGACTAACAGCATAGAACAAGGAAGCTTTTGCTGATGCAGTTGGTTTGTGTAAATCTGAGGTCTTCAAACTTTATACTTTCTAACGTTGTCCTTCAGACTTTATGGAGGCTGGACTTTGGCCAGCGGGAATGGAAATTTTCCTGGCATCAGTGGTAGTAAACATCATCGTATTTTGTGTTAGTGAGAGGAATACTGCCCCATCATTGTGAAGAATAATTCCTCATTGTTAGTGTCAGTGGGAGAAGGGGTGCCTAACTGTTGATGTCAGTTGGCAGAATTGTGTTTCGTATCAGTAGGAGGAATAGTGCCCCAAGGGCCGGATAAAGGCAACCAAAGGCCTGCTACAACCCAAAGGCCACAGTTCGGAGTCTACTTGTGTACATTAAATTATATTATCACCATTTCACAGCTGTCTTACTCATGTTCATTTCTGAACTGGTCAATATCCCCAAATGCCAAAAGCAGGGTTATCATACATAGTTACATAGTTAGTCTGGCTGAAAAAACCACAAACGTCCATCCAGTTCAACCAAGAAAAAGAAAAGTTATAATCTTATATGCACAGTTGATCCAGAGGAAGGCAAAAAAACCAGCAAAGCATATTAAAATTTGCTTCTGCAGAGGAACAAATTCCTTCCTGATCCCCCAAAAGGCAATTGGATATTCCCTGGATCAACATCATACAAATCTTTTTTTTTTTATCGAACAGGCTTCCAGAAATGAAGAGATGGTACAATGCTCACTGAGACACGTCACTATTACTTAATTCAACTACCCCAGAAATATTTGAAATGGGCAAAGCACCAGTCACCAGTATTACCTGTGGGCCCCCTGCAGCTGGTCTTTTCCTCATTACTAAGTTACCATGACTTGCCCTGCACTATAAAAAAAAATGGAAACTGAAGTGCCACACCGGTGCTAAGAAGTCCAGATACAACTTTATTCTGATAAATGTTAGGGGGACAATCCACAGAAAAGCCAAAGTTTTTCAGGGGTCCAAAATGCCCTCTATATACGGGCTTGGTAGAAAATAATGTGACTGGGCTAGTAGTAAACTGGTCTTTTACTGTTATTTCTTCTGTGATTACAAATACAAGCCTTGTCAGTTGCTGGCTTGGAAGTCATTTTGACCCCCAAAATGCATAGGACACTCTTTGGATTGTCCCCCTGACTTTTATTGGAATCAAGTTGTATCTGGACCTCTTAGCAGTGGTATGGCACTTCAGTTCCATTTTTATTACATTACACTACAGGAAAAGGAGACCATGGAGATTCTATGGGATGTATGAGCCACCTGCCTAGAAACGCTATTTTTCTGCTTTTCTCAGCTTGCCCTGCTCTGTGTCTCTGTGTGGAGGCAGAGCTTTTCTTCCTCATGTCAGAGACTCCAACAAGGAGAAGAGTAAACAGCAAAGTAGTTATATCACCAAATCTCACGTAAAATCTCCCAAGACTAGCAGCAGGAAGCATCAGTTGTTTAGATCTCACACTGCTGTAGCAATACCCCCCTGGGAGTCGCTGAAGATTTGGGTACTCCTATAGTTCTGCACAGCCAGGCAATACACATTTTTAACAGACTTGCATTCTGGAGACAGTAAACAGTCCTTGAGATTGGTGTTACGTTTTATTAGAGGTATTGAACTTGGATGGGGTAGAGGGGTGTATGGAATGCCCAAGGGAACTGCAACTGAGGACATCTTCCTGGCAACTATATACAAGTCTCTTCTAGGAGATCTCTCCAGGCTCTCCTGGTGTACCACCCCAGACCCCAGATGAATCCTCTTCTCATCCAGCTATCTGGAGGAAATCCCTGGGCAAGGGGATCCAAAGCTGCCACTTTAAATGTAACAGTCCCAGGTGTAGAGCAAGTCAGGTTTCCCACCAGAATGCTTTCTCCCCTTGTCTGACCCAGGGGGTGCAGGATTACTCCCTCAATCCTGACCTGAGAGCTGGTTGGGATGGTGACTGCCTTCAGGTCTTCTGCTGGGCTGCCTCCTTCCCTGGCTCTATAGGTGGTCCTCCCTCCAGGGGCTGTGGAAGTTGAGTGATCCTCCTTTCCGGGTCCTGGCCTGTAGGTAGGCCTCTTCCCACTGGGCCCCCTCACAGGCTCCTGCATCTCAGCCCTCCTCACATTTTCCACCCAAACTCTCTTGCAGCTGAGCAGGCTCAGTCATACTTAACCCCTTGACGCCGACGTAACACAAATATGCGGCCTCACGGACCTGGGCTTTTTTCCGTGGGGGCGCATATTTGCGTACCTGTCTTTGTGTTGGGAGCGCGCCCCTCAGCGCGCTCCCAGCACCGAAACCGCGGTGTCACTGAGAGCACTGGGCCCCCTCACAGGCTCCTGCATCTCAGCCCTCCTCACATTTTCCACCCAAACTCTCTTGCAGCTGAGCAGGCTCAGTCATACTTAACCCCTTGACGCCGACGTAACACAAATATGCGGCCTCACGGACCTGGGCTTTTTTCCGTGGGGCCGCATGTTTGCGTACCTGTCTTTGTGTTGGGAGCGCGCCCCTCAGCGCGCTCCCAGCCCCGAGACCGCGGTGTCACTGAGAGCACCGGGTCCCGTTCTAACAATCGGGACTTGGGACTCCCGGTCCCGGGCCACATGATCGCTGTGATAGCCTCTGATTGGCTATCACAGTGATCAGTCACTGTGCAGCCCGGCCCCCTTGTTTTTTTTCTCTCTCTCTCTATGAATGGAGAAGAGAGATACATTGTATCTCTCGAACTCCTGTCAGAGAGAAGAAAAAAAAAAGTTTGTAAAAAAAAAAAAAAGATAAATAAATATTAAAAAAATAAAATAAAAAATAAAAAAAAATACCTAGATCAAGGTTTGATCTAGTTCAGTGCCAGGGTTAGTGTTTAGGTCAGGGTCAAGGTCAAAGGTCAGGGTCAAAGGTCAGGGTCAAAAGTCAAGGTCAGGATTTAAAAAAAATTGGTATCAGTGTCAGTTAGTGTTAATGTCAGTGTCAGTTAGTGTTAGTGTGTTTTAGGTAAAAAAAAAAAAAGACAAAAACAAAATGCGCACTATGGTTTCTGGGCTGTACTACGAGTACAAACAACAAATAACATACACATATATGGTATCGCTGTGATCATCAAGAGCTGGAGAATTTATTTTGGGTTGTTCTTTGGTGGTAGGTTATGGTCATAACAAGAAACACACAGCTAAATAAAAAAAAATGATTTTTTTTACTATTTTTGGCCAGTTTTCCTTTGATAATAAAAAAAAAAATCAGGAGATATCCATTACCATTTACCACCAAATGAAAGCCCAATTTGTCCTGAAAAAATCAAGGTATAATCCACCTGGATGTGCAAAGTAGTTGTGATGATATGTACGGTTTTGCTATCACATGTCAACGGTGCAGAATTGTGCTTAGGCATTTAGATTTGTTTTACCCTTAGGCGTGAAGGGGTTAAGGGCTGTCCTTAACCCATGCAAAGCCTCCTGTCTGGGGATTGGTCTGGATCCCTTAAGTATGCAGAAGAGTCCCTCCTAACCCCCACCTACTGCTACTAAAATCTTATCCAGTTTTTAGAGCAGGGGGAGGTATCAAGGAACTGATCTGCAGAGCCTCTCAGCTATGACCTAAATTTGATCCCAGGCTGCTACTCAGACTCTCTAACTGGAAAAAAAACTAGCTCCCCCTGGCTATCTAGAGGGGTGCTACACTGCAGATATATAGCTATTAGGCAGAAGATATGGAAGTGCCTAGGCAACCTCACTGCTATTTTTCAGGAGGAATAAATTTGTTAGGCACAATTAAAATTTCTACATATTCCCTATTACATAGAAAATCTTTTTGTGGTTAGGTCCACTTTAAAGTGTATGTAAACCCTTACCATGTAAAACAACCCATTCAGTTTAATAAAGAAATGCCTATTGACAACTCTAGTCCCTTCATACAAGGATGGCATCATAGGATGCTGCAGGAGAAAGGAGCCACCCTGAAATAGGAAACCTGGGGCAAGGGTCATGGCACCAACTTAAACTGGAACATTGGCAAGCATTAAAAGATAAAGATGCTGCATACTCAGTAAGTCATTAAATCAGAGACTGAAAGTGCTTAAAAACTGGAGATTTAGACTCCACTCATATCTGGGTGTTTTGTATTGCCGGCAGAATTGCAAAACTGACAAATCACACCATGTTTGTTCAGGTGCCATTCATTTTCAAAGGCACCTAAAAAATGTGCGATTCTTCAGCCATGTGATAAATTGTGCTGCAATTGCACAAACCGCATCGCATGTCACCCTAAAAGAATCTCATGCTCCTTTTTTTGTGGCAAGCTTTGTGTGATGAAGTTTGCTGCGACTGCAGCATGATTTATCATGCGACCATCGTGGCAGAACCCCATTGTGTTTTAGATGCCATTGAAAATGAATGGCTCCTGAACAAATGTGGCGTGATATGTTAGTTTTGCAGAGAGTTTTGGGATCATGGGCAGAATTGCAACAATTCTGAACTCAAGACAAAACACCTAGCAGTGAACATTGCCTTAACATCACTTTAAAGCATACTTTATCTAAATTCAAACACTTACATCTAATATGTTCTTGCAAACAAGCAGTATGGTTTCTGCTCTCAGTTAAATCATACATAGTAATTCTACTAGCCAGGTATATTCACAAATAATTCCTTTCTTAAGGTGACAAAGCTTACCCTGTTCAGCGGCAGCATTGTCATCCTTTTCTGTACGGCAGCGGAACTTACATGATAAAACAAAAATATTCAGTAACCGGTGCATGCACATCCCTATATGAAGAGGACAGTCCACAGGATGGATAGGGCTTGGCATAATGGGCAAATGCAGCTTGCGTTCAAGTACATTCAGCCTGTATAAAAGATCCGTTTGATAGACTTCTTACATCATTTACAGTTTATTGTTGGAAGAACTGCCTTCTGAGCTGCATTACCTGCTTCATTTGCTCTTGCATTCTCATTGACTTGTATAGGGAGTGAAACAGTTATGACATGAACAAAAGCCTGATGATCAGGGGCGGACTGACCATTTGGAAACTCGGGCCCTGCCCAAGGGCCCGGGGTCAGTAGGGGGCCCCATGAGATGCCCCTGGTACCTTTTTCATAGGCTTTTTTGAGTTTGGGCAAGGACACAGGGGCCCCATGATCCCCTATTGCCCAGGGGCCCCATGAGTTGTCAGTCCGCCCCTGCTGATGATACAAACCTTAAAGCATACAGCTGCTTTATAAATGGGGTCCTAACAGCACAGCTGTTCACCAAACAAAACCTTTTGTTTTTTCTTTAATTTTTTATGTACAAAAGAAGAAAAATCAAATGTTCATAGGCTATATTCTCTGCAGATCAAATGTGTGAATGGAGAAAAATATTGCATTACAGCCACTATGGTGGCTGTGTATCATAGGAAATAAGTATGCTGCTCAGTTCTATCTAGTGAAAATAATGTGATATTTTCCCCAATCATACATTGGATCTGCAGAGGATATACCCTTTATTAAAACTTTCCCCATTTGCACAGAACAAATATACATGCATTTCCTATAAGCAATGATACAATAAGTAAAGGTTTAATGCAGAACTGAAGGCAAAACCTTTCTTTTCAGTTTGGATAGTGCAAGGCAGGCCTATAATTCCTGTCTGTTCCATTTGGGGAGGTTTCCCTTTACTTAATTTCCTAAAGCAACAACAGGATGTGAGAAATTATTCCTCCAAAGTGAGAGAAATCCCTAGTTGTCATCAGGATCACCAGAAACTGTGTCTCAGTTAAATATTTACCCTCCATTCTTCTGTTGAGAACTATATCTAAAACTAAAAGAAAAAAAATTGACCTCAGTTACACTTTTGGCTTGCATTGTAGTAAAGTGAAAGTTTGGCCCAGTATGAACACTTATAAAGTCTTTATTGCTGTCCATGGCCATGCAGGGTTTTCAGCTCCCTGAGGGATTTTCCACGAAAGTGTGTACAGTAGTTGATCCATTCCAGACAGAGAAACCAAGGTTAGTTCACAGTTAAGCCAGCCATACATGGATCAAAATTTGTCCGCTTCAACAGGGCCAGCTCAAATTTCAACTCATGTGTGGGCACATAGGTTGTACAAAAGTCAGTCTACCGATCAACTTCTGTACAACCTCCCTTTCAGATTTTCCCTGCTCGATCAGTGCCGCAGGATATAGCCGGCATTGCTGATCAGTGTGTTCTGACATCAGGGAAGTTACCCCACTGTCACAATATAATAACTCAGTGGGAGGATTTTCATATTGGTGTGTGGATGGTGAAATCAGGTCATTTTTTTTCAAAAGACTCATCTATGGGCTGCGAGTCCTTTTGTCAAAGCAGGGGAGGGAGACTTGATCAGAGATCAGATCCTACATAGCTCCTCCCAAACGTTTTATTGGCCCTGTAGTCAGTTTGCCTCAAGGAAAGGCCAAAACCCATTTGTGCACATTATTTCTGGCCCCTCTTCCCCTGTACATCTCATCTCCATTCTAGCTCTCTATGTGACCTACTGTATATATTAAAGGATAAGTTCACCTTTTGGTATAAAATAATAAATGCACATTTTTTTGCAGGCAAAAAAAGTGCTTTTTTTTTTTTTTTGCTCCAGGAGCCTGTAAAGCATTGCACCAGCGATCAGCAGATCACTGGTACCATGCAGGTCTTCTGCAGATCTATCAGAATATCTGCTTGCCCATATGGGATGTATGAGCGAGCAGATATACTGAGAGGAAGATTCAATGAACTACCACAGCACTCCACAGTGCTGTGGTAGTTCATTGAGAACTGCAAGCTGACAACAGCTAAGGCTGTTGGAACTTGTAGTTTCTCATTCACAGAGGAGTGGCACAGCCAGGTGGGCGAACCCCCACATGCCTCCATTTTTTAAAACACTTGACAGCTAGCGGGGGGTCCTCCAATAGCTGTCAAAGCTGAGGATCAGAGGGGTCGGTGCTTTCATAACATGTTACACCCTGAATATGGGTATAATATGAAAGGTGAACTTGTCCTTTAAATCTTTTTTTATATTTGATATGTTTTATAACAGAAAGTAAAGCTGACCATTGATGGTCAGTCTATGGCCAGCTAAATAACAGATTCCTCCATCCACACAAACAAGGTGGATGGAGGACTCCACACCACAGGGGCATTGTACTCTGAAAACAGGACTGACCTGCTGTCAGAATACAATAATCAGTGACTGTAACTGATTGTCTGCAGTTGTTGACCTACAAACATTTTTAAGCGTGTCCCTGTGACAGAAGTCAATCAATCAATTTCTTTCACACAGGGATGGCCACATACGGATTGCACTTCAGTTGGTCCCTGCTGAATTGCCCAAATTTTGTATGTCCAGTATTAGGGAAACAGTTTTTTTTAATTTGTAGTCTTTTTTCCTTTATATAGCAAAAGATAAAAAAAAAATCTCAGTACTTAAATACCACCAAAAAAGCTCCATTTACATGTTATTATTATTCAGAATTTATATAGCACCAATAGTCTGCACAGCGCCTTACAATTTAAAGTGATACGAAAGGGTAATATTTTTTTTGTAAAATAAAAAACATGTCTATACTTACCTACTGTGTGCAGTGGTTTTGCACAGAGCTGCCCAGATCCTCCTCTTCCCAGGTCCCCCACAGGTTCTCCTGGATCCTCCTTTCTATGCTATGGGGGCACCCACTGCTCCGTGTGTCCATTCACATACAGAGCTGTGTCTTGCCCCCCCCCCCCTCCTCATTGACTAACTGGCAGTGATTGTCAATGCCTTCCACTTGCTGTCTCAGCCAATGAGGAGGCAGAGACCCGGGACAGCCGAGGCTGTCATGCACATCACTGGATCTCGATGAGGCTCAGTTAAGTATTGAGGGGGGCTAGGGGCACTACTGCACACAGAAGGTTTTTTACCTTCATGCATAGAATGCATGAAGGTAAATAACCTAGTGCCTTTACAACCACTTTAAAAGGGAAACAGTACAGTTACAACACATAAAAACACAAGAGGGTTAAGAGGGCTTAGAATCTAATTGGGTGGGGCAAGTGGTACATGTCAAATGAATTGTCAGTCAAACTATCACATCACTGAAAACTGATAAATGGCCTGGTCATTAAGGGGTAAATACAGGCTGGTACTGATGTGGTTAAAGTGTATGTGAACCCTTACATTGTACAACACCACATTCAGTTTAAACTAGAAATGAAAGACAAAGCATTTGTGTGTATATAAAAAAAATATAAATATCTTTTCCTTCCTTTTTTTTTAGTGATAGTGATCACATGACCTCTATTTTCAGCTGCATAAGGAGCTCAGAGAGGGTGGGGTGGAGAAACAGCATACACTGATCTTCCCTGTGAATGGCTGTGCAGGAAGGGGGGGGATGTGTCAGCAGACGTCTGATCATTGGATTACAGGCAAGCTGTTATCCAAGCACAGACAGAAAACTGCCCACGCTTGGAAGGATGTGCTCTTATAACTAGTGTGATCAGTTTGAAATAGGAAAGCAGCAGGATCAACAGTAATTTCACACAAATGAAGAAATGCAAAGACAACAGGATACTTTATAACACAAGTACATGGTACAACAGACATATCAGGAATGTGAAATGCTGGGGTAACATATTCTTTAATACACTATATACATCACATAATTCCAGCAATGTATTTGGAATGACTAATATGCATACGTTATGTCATTGTTTCCCTACTGCATAGGCTAACAGAAGTGGGCTATAACCAATCACACAACAGGCTCCTAATTCCCAAGGGCCAAGACACTTGTAAATGATCGTAAAATGTTCCTAGAAGCTCTTCAAGCAGCAGCTGCCAGAAAGATGACTGTCGGATAACAATTACATGTATATTACTGCAACAATTCATTACTACATAATACAATCCTCTATTTTAGAAATACAACCGCCACAACACATAATAGTAGAGCACAGGGCAGACTGGATATTAGATGCTGTTTGAATCAAAGCATTATTTTAATCCAGCAGCATATACTCACCTTTTCTTCATCCTCTGTACTTCTGGGTATAGAAGAGCATGTAATCCATCTCCTTCTTCTCATGAAATAACTCTGGTGCTTGGTGATTTGAATTAGCACTGTCAAATAGGGGAAGAGAGATTTTTCTCAGCCCTTTATAAGCCCTGACCAGAGCAACATGCAACTTACACAGAGTGTCTGGCAGTGTAGTCTAGGAAAGGTAAGTATGTGCTGCTGGGTAGGGGTATTAAAGAGAACCAGCTTGGGAAAAGCTGCTATCAGGAGTTCAGAAGGTGATTCTGCCCACTTCTGAATGCCTTTTTTTCTGCCAAATAGTATTTTATTATGTGATGAATGCACTGCAACCGAGAGCCATGCATTTAGCTGGTTGGGGCACAGCTCCATTGACTTGAAGGCCTCATTCATTCAGGTGTACTGATGTATACACCCATGCAAAGGGCCATATTCACCCATGCGAAATGCACAGGTGTTCAGGTTTCATTAAAATCTATGCATTGGACTCACACAGATGTACACTCTAGGATGCACTTAGAGGTCTGTACAGGTCAGTGCAGACGGCCATGTGTCATTGATATCAACAGGCTGCCTGCAGGGGGCTGCACGGAATATCTATACATCCCACGTGGGTGAAAATGGTCCTTCATGCGGCTGTATCAATCAGTATGCCCATGTGAATGAGGCTGAATAACTGGGCTTGACAGGCAGTGTCAAAGTGACTCAGCATCTTGCGTAAAAATTGCCATAGACGTGCTGCAAAGCATTGTGGCCATAGCATGCAAACAGTCTCCTTCACCTGTTGTTTAACCTTTAGGTGGGTGCAGGGCTGTCATAATAAATGGGCACTGCCCAGGGGTCCTAGGTGCATGAGGGTCCAATGATCAGGGTCAGGACAAGGAGTGGGGGGGAGTGCTGTGTTGCAGGGTGCACAAGCGATTAGGCTGCTTGTGCCGCTCTTCTATGACAGGAGTAACTGCAATGTTACTCCTGTCAGAAGAAGCAGCAGCTGGCTGATGCTGGAGAGAAGATTCAGCTTTCTCCTCCCTCCTGCAGGAGGTAGAAGAGAGAACTCACCTTACTCTCAGTGGGGGAGTGGAAGGAGGAGATATCTTCACTACAGGTGGGAACAGCATTTGTGATCTGTGAGTACAATGAGGAAGATGGGGGGGGGGCACAACTCTGATGTAAGGGGACACTGTGATGGGGACTCCTGATGGATGGGGACAATGTGATGGGGAAACCTGATGAATGGGGACACTGTGATGGACACACTTGATGAATGAGGACACAGTGATGGGGACACTTGATGGATGTGGACACCTGTTGTAAGGGGACACTGTGATGGGGACACTTGATGGATGGGGACACTGTGAAGGGGATACCTCATGGATGGGGATACTGTAATGGGGACACCGTGATGGGATTACCTGATGTGTGGGGACACTGTGATGGGGACACCTGATGTAAATGGACAGTGCGATGGGGACACCTGATGTATGGAAACTCTGTGATGGGGAAACCTGATGTATGGGGGCGCTGTGATGGGGACACCTGATAGATGGGGACACTGTGATGGGAACATTTCATGTAATGGGACTTGGCAATGAGGACCCTGTGATGAGGACACCTGATGTAAAGGGGCACAGTGATGGGAACACTTAAAGCAGGTTGGTAAGGGCCCCAGTGCATTACTTTGCCCAAGGGCACATGCTGCTGTTAAGATGGCACTGTATGGGTGGCTGGGGGGCAGTAAAACTGTGGCTTGGCCATTTGTTTTTACTGTCACTCCCCTGGCTGCCCACATGAAAGATATCACAAACCTATTTAGTAAAATATAAAACAATTTTTACAATATATTTAATACAATCAGAAAATAAAAGCAGTAATACTCCCACAAATAAAAATAATACAATGTTCAAATAAAATATACACCCATATGGTACTACACTTTATCCTTCCTCCCTCCAGCTAATATATTCTGAGGAAAGCAATACTTCATTCTTCCAGAATATGCTGATGATTAAAGGACAGTAGGAGGATGGTAATTTTCTTGATGCATTTCCAAGAACACGTCTGCTTCCCCAGAAGTATGGGGAATCTCTAGAAATGGTGGAGTGAATATTAATGAGATTCTGGCTATCATTACAATTAACGGCAATGTAATCTCAAGCCATTATTATGTTTGCTATAAAGAGGAAAGGGATTGAGAGGAAATCATACTGTTGACATTTGTTAAAACAGCAAGTGAAGGAAGATTACACTCTTGACCATTGCCACTGGAACAGGAGATAAGGGGAAATCTCCCAATGGGGACACCTGTTCCATTACCAGCTGTCAGATGTTAGCTATTCCCACCGTTTTGGGAGATTGCCTTTAAATTCATAGGTGTCATTAACAGACAGAAATAAAAACAGGAAAGAGTTTCTACATTCAAAGCAATGCAAACCGGTTACCTTTTTATAATAAGTATAAATGTTTTCAAAACATACATTCATTTTAGGAATACAAGTCTGACAAACAACATAAGGCCCACATGAGGATGGCAGTGCTCAGACCAGGATAATTGCACCCACGTGTAATTCACTGAGCCTACAAGCCATGGGATTCATTATACAAGCTGCTGATAATGTGGCTTTATTCCAGGGTTATTATAGCTAGTATTAGAAACCCATCAAGAATGTTCTGTGCTTTCCACCAGTATAACCCCCCTGAATTGTCAGCATGGCCTTCCAGGGGTACAAGCAGGGTCAATGTCAAATACATAAATGCACCTATCAGAGAAACACGCATGTGGCTTAGAAGACGGTGGGGCTCCCTATGACTGAGTACAAGCAGAGCTGCCAGATGTGTAAGCATTAGAGGAAAGAAAGGTTTAATCCACACGGGACACGTGCTGCTCGCCTCTTAAAAGCCTGCTGCTGTGGTAGCTCCATGCTTCCCTTGGCTGATCTGATTGTGTCAGGGGGGGGGGAAGGAGGAGTGGGGGAATCCTGGCATCACGTGTCTCCAGGTCACACAGACGCCACTTTCTTATATAATAAGACAGCAAGCTCTGGTCAGCTGGGAAGGATATACAGCTCCAATGGCAGCCATCACAGCACCTTACTGCAACAGGCTGCCGAACTTTAAGGCCCAACTCTAGGAAACTTGAAAATATCCCTTCTAGTGGGCTGTCCATACACTGCAAGGATTAATTGCTCATTTAAGTCTAAAGAACTTGCTATAATAAATGTATTTACCTGATCCTCCGTTCCTCTGTGCTGTTAGACTGCTCTTTGCAGTGTCTTCTCACCTTCTCTCCAGTGGTCTACAATCCTGACATTAAGACCATTGCAGGGTCCATAACTCTGCCTTAGACTAGATGACACCAAAGGACAGTCCACTCTGTGGAGCATGGGGGAGTGAAGGATCAGGTATGTAATAATGCATTTACTCTTCCCTAGACTAAATGAGTGATTAAACCTTGCAGTATGGGTGCAGCCCAACTGCAAAGGATAATTGTCATGTTTTAGGGAGTTGGTCTTTAAAGTGTATCTCTGGGGAAAACTTTTTTGTTGTTTTGAATTAAGTGGGGAATAGTTAGACTCTCTGCCAAGTTTTTAAAGCTGTCTGTGTCCCCATTAGGAGGATTCAGCCCACTATTTATACTGATGACCATTGTCACTAAGAAAAAAGTGATGAGAAAAGCAACATTTTAGATTTTTCCTCAGAACAGAGAGTAAGAGGACATCGTCCACAGCGGCCACCCTTCACTCTGGGAGATTTTTGTACCCTAACTTCCAGGTGCTGGACAGAAAGTGTAGGAAACTTTTCCCTGTGGTACACAGGGTGCACAAAAAAAGGGGGGGTTAACCCATTCATACCTTCAAGTTTCAAGCCAAAGGTTTTGTTCATACACACCTTTAAATCAGGATTTCTCAATCTTTTATGCATGGAAGAACCATTGAAAAAACTTTCTGATCTCAAGGAACTCCTGCTAATGATGACACATTGCACTACTTCCATTTTTTCCTTTTTTTTTGACCTGTTAACATTTCTTTAACCCCTTAATGCACGGCTTTGTGTCATGTGTCCGGTGTGATTGACCCTAACAGTGATCACATGATCAGAAGCATGTCCCACTGGTGCCCAATCAGAAGCCTTGAGTCGGTGACAGCTCGGTCAGTGTGCTGGGAGCACAGTATCAGCACACAATCTTATGCTATTGTGGATACATATGTGGCTGGGTGTCAAAGCTTAACTTTCTTCCTGCTGCATTTATGCATTATGTGGTTATTAAGAGGTTACTTTTTTTAAAGTATCACATAGAGAAACTTCATTCATGTCTCTCCATGGCATCACAGTGTGTTGCAGTGCAGTGACATACAATGCCTTTCACAGTACTGCAAAAAGATGCAACATGGCTGCATTTTTCTGACCTGCTATTAGTGGACAGGGGCATATAGAAAACAATTGTTTTCTATGCTCCCTTGTGGTGAATGGCATTTATCAGGTGTGGAAAAACACCAGACATTGTGTGTATGGTGAATGAGCTCTGAGAGGCAGAAATTGCTCAGGAACCCCTAGTAACCCCTGGAGGAACCCTAGTTGAGAAAGGCTGCTTTAAATCAGCTAGGTTTCCATGAAACACTAAGGTTCCTCTAGAGCAGAGGTCCCCAAACTGGGGCATGTGGGCCGGATGTGGCCCCTTACTTGCCTTTATCAGGCCCTTGGGGCACTATTCCTTCCACTGATATGATGCACTATTCCTTCCACTGACACCAAAGATGGGGCACTATTCATCTCACTGACACCAACAATGGGTTACTATTCCTCATGCTGATACCAGAGATGAGGAACTAATGCTCTCACTGACATCAATTATGGGGCACTATTCCTCCCACTGACACCAATGATGTAATTTGTTTGCTCCTGCTGACCACCAAGCCTAAAGCATTGTTTACACCCACCGCTGCCAGGGCATTTTCTACTACCACTAGCCACAGTTCGGCCCCCCAAAGTTTGAAGGGCAGTATACTGGCTCTTTGTTTCCACTGTTTGAGACCCTTCCCTAGAGGTTGCCAGGGGTTCTTTGAGCAAGGGGCAATTTCTACTACTCAGATAAGTTATTACTGAAACCAATAATATTTCTAGCTATCTGTAAGAGGAGAATTATTCCCACTGACCCAAAATGTAGGGAGCATTCTTCTCCTTGACCATCACCCAGTGCTGGGATAAGGTCATCTAGAGCCCAGGGCGACCATGCCAAATTGTGCCCCCCAAGAAGTATAAGCATTATGTATCAGCAAAACCCCCCTCCCCCCAAAAAAATAATTAAGCACTTATCTGCATACTTACCACCTAAGCATAAAGTTCCCCTCCTCCCAGTAAAAATCCACCACCTACTGAAATCCTCTCACCAAGCACAAATCATTGCCCCCCCCCCATCCCTGTATCTCAAATCCTCTCTCTCCCCATATGCCCCAGAAGGAATCCACCCCCCAAAAAAATGTTCCTCTCTACCATATCACCTTTACTAACACAAACCCCTCAAACCCTCCTTACTAGCTCAAATCTTCTTCCCACCTCCCAACTCAAATCCCCTCCCCCCAATCTCCTTGTGGTGCCCCCCTACCTCACATGATACCACAGTGCCCAGGGCAGCAGCCCCTCCTGCCCACCTCTTGCCCCTCCCTGCCATCACACTAATGTGGAGTGTGCAGTTATTTTTATCAATGGACTCCCTGAGATTACAATAATATTTAGAGGGCTCCTCCATATTAGAAAAGTTGAGAAAGGCTGAACTAGACAAAGGCTTCCCATGCAGATCTAAATATCTAAAGTCTGAAAAAGACACACAGATCCAAGCCTTCCATACACTTGAAGATGTCCAACTCAGTGGCAGCATTGGGTAGTTAGAGGTGGTTGGAGACAACGGATGCCAATCACAGCACTACTAAGGTTTTACAGCATGGCAGAAATAAGAAGAATGGAACTTTACCAGTTGACCATCATGGCAGCGTTATTGTCGGCAATAAATGGCAATTCTCCGGTCACTTTTAGTATGAGTAGAGGGAGGAGGTAGGTTACACAGCGAGGCATGTCCACGAGTAGTTCCAGCAAGAAGTCCCCGCAGAAGAGTCCAGGATCAGCACATCAGTGGCAGCGTGTCTGTTCCACCCCTGTCAGTGCGTACTCCACCCGTGTCAGTGCGTACTCCACCCGTATCAGTGCGTACTCCACCCGTGTCAGTGTCTGTTCCCGTGGACAGATCGGGAAGGCTTTTTCCAAGTGCAGCAAAGCCACATCTAGTACATCTGGGTAGGAAGGATTCTGCCTGCACGATGGATCACAAAGAGCAGGACACAGATTGTAACCAGGGATTAGTAAAATACAGAAATCCGATTTTGTACGGGAAAGCATCAGTCATCAATGGATTTTCTAAACCTCATCAAGGCTCTCAGCCGGGCTGTAATCACTTTTCTACGTCGTGGCTTCTCATTTGTTTCTTTCCTATGTGCAGTGGATTGTGTGCCCAGTGTATTTATTCATCATGGAAATCAAATGACAGATTCTTACGATTTTTTTTTTACTGTTTTTTTTTTTCATTTTAGGAGAATACACGGTCATGACAGCACATTTTCATTTGAAAAGAAAAATCGGCTATTTTGTTATCCAGACCTACCTGCCTTGTATAATGACAGTCATTTTATCCCAAGTGTCATTCTGGTTAAACAGAGAATCGGTTCCAGCAAGGACAGTTTTTGGTAAGTCATAGATACACTTCCTGAAAAATAATAATAATAAAAAATCACAGTTCTTTCAGAAAGTCCTATATTTCTCTGTCATTTGGTATATTTTATGTGTAATCAATATAAATAATGACACCGGGTATTTATCTCCTAAACCCTTTGTCCAGAGGTCATTTAAATATATAGGACCACCCCAGATGTAGTTTTTGAATGTGTTGATTTACTTTATTAAAAATAGATGACTACTTTGCATAGCATAGATGTTTCACTCTATGTTTTATTTCCTGTTCTTAGTCTTTTTGCCAGACACCAGAAAAAGTTTGCAGATTAGGAGTTTTGACTATGCTTGTTGCATGCTTGTTGTGGGACAATAAATCAGAAAGCACTGAACAGAGAAGCAACTGGACAACTGGCAATTTGGTCTTGCTAAGTACTTTGCATACCGTAGATACTTTATTTGGCCCTTGTTTTCATCCAGTGATTTTAGTACTCTGCAGACACCAGAAAAAGTTTGTCGATTATGAGTTTTGACTTTGTTTGTCGCATGCTTGTTGTTTGAGAAGAAAAAAATCAGAAACAACTGAACAGAGAAGCAACCAGACAACTGGCAAGTTGGTCTTTCTAACTACTTTGCATACCATCGATGTTTCACACAATTGTTTCAGGATATAAAAGTATTTTATTTGGTAGATTGCTCTGCCAATGCTTTTTTGGCTCTTGTTTTCATCCAGTATTCTTAGTACTTTGCAGACACCAGAAAAAGTTTGCAAATCAGGAGTTTTGACTTTGCCTGTTGCATGCTTGTTCTATGAAAAAAAAAAAAAATCAGAAAGCACTGAACAGAGAAGCAACCAGACAACTGGCAAGTTTGTCCTGCTCAGGGGCGGACTGACAACTCATGGGGCCCCTGGGCAATAGGGAATCATGAGGCCCCTGTGTCCTCTCCCACACCCAAAAAAGCCTATGAAAAAGCCAATGAAAGGTACCAGGGGCATCTTATGGGGCCCCCTACTGACCTGGGCCCTCGGGCAGTGCCCAAGTGCTCAAATGTTCAGTCTGCCCCTGGTCCTGCTAACTACTTTGCATACCATATATGTTTCATGCTATTTTTTCAGAATATAAAAGGATTTTATTTTGAAGATTGCTCTGTCAATGCTTTTTTGGTTCTTGTTTTCATCCGGTGTACTTAGTACTTTGCAGACACCAGAAAAATTTGCAGATTAGGAATTTTGCCTTAGCTTGTTGCATGCTTGCTCTGGGGAAAAAGTCAGAAAGCACTGAAGAGAGAAGCAACCAGACAACTGGCAAGGTGGTCTTACTAACTAGTTTGCATACCATATATTTCACAATATTGTTCCAGGATATAAAAGTATTTTATTTGGTAGATTGCTCTGTCAATGCTTTTTTGGCTCTTGTTTTCATCCAGTATTCTTAGTACTCTGCAGACCCCAGAAAAAGTTTGCAAATTAAGAGTTTTGACTTTGCCTGTTGCATGCTTGCTCTATGAAAAAAAAAGAAAGCAGAAAGCACTGAACAGAGAAGCAACCAGACAACTGGCAAGTTGGTCCTGCTAACTACTTTGCATACCATAGGTGTTTCATACTTTTTTCAGAATATAAAAGGATTTTATTTGGAAGATTGCTCTGTCAAAGCTTTTTTGGTTCTTGTTTTCATCCGGTGTACTTAGTACTTTGCAGACACAATAAAAAGTTTGCAGATTAGGAGTTTTGACTTTGCTTGTTGCATGCTTGCTCTGGGGAAAAAAAAGTCAGAAAGCACTGAAGAGAGAAGCAGCAGAACAACTGGCAAGGTGGTCTTACTAACTACTTTGCATTCCATTGATGTTTTACATTATTTTTTCAGAATATGAAAGGATTTTATTTGGAGGATTTCTCTGTTAATGCTTTTTTGGCTCTAGTTTTCATCCAGTATTCTTAGTACTTTGCAGACACCAGAAAAATTTGCAGATTAGGAGTTTTAACTTTGTTGCATGCTTGTTCTATGAAAAAAAAACATCAGAAAGCACTGAACAGAGAAGCAACCAGACAACTGCCAAGTTGGTCTTGCTAGCTACTTTGCATACCATATGCAGTATTTCACACTATTGTGTGAGGATATAGTAGTATTTTATTAGGTAGATTGCTTTGCCAATGCTTTTTTTGGCTCGTGTTTTCATCCAGTGTTTTAGTACTTTGCCAGACACCAGAAAAAGTTTGCAGATTAGGAGTTTTGACTTTGCTTTTTCCATGCTTGTTCTTTGAAAAAAAATCAGAAAGCACTGAAGAAAGAAGCAGCTGGACAAGGTGGTCTCGCTAACTACTTTGCATAACATAGATATTTTACACTATTTTTTCAGGATATAAAATTATTTTATTTAGTAGATTGCTTTGTCAGTGCTCTATATGTATTTAACTTCTGGCATGAACACTATAGAATCTTGGTGGAATTGTTTTATAGGCTACCTGTACTGAGTAACAATGGAACATTTAGTTGTTTTGGCTTTCGTTTTGAGCCATTGTTCTTAGTACTTTGGTAGACACCAGAAGAAAAAATTGTAGATCAGGAGTTTTGACTTTGCTTGTTCCAGGAAAAGAAAATCAGAAAACACTGAAGAGAGAAGCAAGTGCACAACTGGCAAGGTGGTCTTGCTAACTACCTTTCATTCATATATAATTCACACAATGTTTTCAGGCCATAAAAGGTAGATTGCTCTGCTAATGTTCTGTTTTTCAAATCTGGCACAGACACTGTAGAATCTCTATCCATTTTTTTTATAGGCTACTTATACTGAGTAACAATGGAAAATATTTTTTTTTTTGACACTGACTGTGCTGATCCTGAACTGTTCTGTCAGGCACCAGAAAAAAAGTTTACAGATTAGGAGTTTTGACTTTGCTTGTTGCATGCTTGTTCTGGGACAATAAATCAGAAAGCTCTGAACAGAGAAGCAACCAGACAACTGGCAAGGTGGTTTTGCTAACTACTTTGCATACCATAGACTATTGTTTCAGAATATAAAAAACTTTTATTTAGCAAATTGCTCTGCCAATGTGTCAGAGATGCTATAGAATGTCAGTGGATTTTTTTTACAGCCCACTTGTACTGAGAAACAATGGCAAGGTGGTCTGCAATGATAGGCTCCAGATTTCTATCAGTACTGATTTAACCCATTAACGTTGCCTCCTGGTTGCCCTTTAAGTGGGCTTGAATGCCCAGAAGGTGGCACAGCTTCTTTATCCTATGATCTCTGTGAATAACTCTCACAGCAGTCAAATTATCCGAGCCTGGCCTGCGTGTTACCAATCACAAGTTGTAACCAAGGGCTGTCACTGACAGCTTTCTCAGTGTCCTGGGAGCGCTCAGAGAGTGTGCTCTCAGCAGACAATCCCATGCTGCCATGGGCACATATGTATTTAAAAACTGGCATGGTCATCACATAACCGCTGCTGAATCTTAGTGAAATTTATTAAAGCAAGGGAAAATAATGTTTTTTTTGCTCTCAATTTGATCCATTGTTCTTAGCCCTTTGCCAGCATCCAGAAAAAAAAGTTTGCAGATCAGGAGTTTTGACTTTTCTTGAGACATGCTTGGGACAGTGAATCAGAAAGTACTGAAGAGAGAAGCAGCCAGGAAACTAGTATTTTCAAAAGGTGGTCAGCAATGACAGGCTCCAGATTTCTTGCATTACCACTTTAACCCCTTATTGCTTCCTCCTGGAAGACCTTTAAGTGGGCTATAATGTCCAGAAGGTGGCACAGCTTCTATGTTGTGTGACCACTATGATTGGCTCTCACAGTGGTCACATGATTGGGAGTGACCAAGAGCTGTCAGCAATAACTCAGTTAGTGTGCTATGAGTACTCTATCAGCACACAACTCCTTGCTGCCGTGAATGGATATGTGTGACTGCTGGGCATTAAAGCTCACCTTTCTTGCTGCTGCAATTACACTATATTGCCAAAAGTATTGGGACACTCCTCCAAAACATTGGATTCAGGAGGTCAAATCACCTTTATGGCCACAGGTGTATAAAATCAAACACCTAGGCATGCAGACTGCTTCTACAAACATTTGTGAAATAATGAGTGGCTCTCAGGAGCTCAGTGAATTCAAGCGTGGTACCATGATAGATTGCCACCTGTGCAATAAGTCCGTCCATGAAATTTCCTTGCTACTAAATATTCCACGGTCAACTGTTAGTGGTATTATAACAACGTGGAAGCAACTGGGAACAACAGCAACTCAGCCACAAAGTGGTAGGCCACGTAAAATGACAGAGTGGGGTCAGCGCATGCTGAAGCCCACAGTGCGCAGAAGTCGCCAACTGCCTGCAGAGTAAATAGCTAAAGACCTCCAAACTTCATGTGGCCTTCAGATTAGCACAACAACAGTCTGTAGAGAGCTTCATGGAATAAGTTTCCATGACCGAGCAGCAGCATCCTTACATCACCAGGTGCAATGCAATGAGCCAGCTGCAGTGGTATAAAGCACACCGCCACTGAATTCTAGAGCAGTGGAGACGTGTTCTCAGGAGTGATGAATCACACTTCTCTGTCTGGCAGTCTGATGGATGTGTCCGGGTTTGGGGGTTGCCAGGAAAATGGTACTTGCCTGACTGCATTGTGCCAAGTGTAAAGTTTGGTGGATGAGGGATCATGGTGTGGGGTTGTCATTCATGGATTGGGCTTGGCCCCTTAGTTTCTGTGAAGGGAACTCTTAAGGTGTAGGTATACCAAGACATTTTGGACAATTTCATGCTCCCAACTTTGTGGGAACAGTTTGGGGATGGCCCCTTCCTGTTCCAACATGACTGTGCACCAGTACACAAAGCAAAGTCCATAAAGACATGGATGAGCAAGTTTAGGGAATGGAGGAACTTGATTGGCCTGCACAGGGTCCTGACCTCAACCCGATAGAACACCTTTGGGATGAATTAGAGCGGAGACTGTGAGCCAGGCCTTCTCCTCTGACATCTCCTCACAAAAGCGCTTCTGGCAGAACGATCAAACATTCCCATAGACACACTCGTAAACCTTGCAGACAGCCTTCTCAAAAGAGTTATATTACAAAGAAAATGACAGGTGCATAAATGATGCAGTCCATGTAACAACAGGTGGATGGACAATGTTCCAGATGGGCAAGGGATAATCCAGTAAGCACTAGGGCAGGCTGTGATAGAGTGAAGCAGTACTCTGGAGTAGGAGAACAAAACAGAAGAGACACAGTGCCTCTAAGTGTAGGCTGTAGAGCAATTTATTTGTTAAAAGTAAGTGTATCAACTCACATATTAGTGCAATAAAACAGGCTCATAGGGGTAAGGTGCGGTACATCTGGCGCCAGGTAAGTATGATGTATTTAAAAATTGGACTGCGCTAAGGTCACAAATTGACTAAATACACTGTGCAATCTTTAAAGTGATAACACTGATCAAAATACAAATAAAATATTAATATTCAGTCCCAACATGTGAATAATTGATGCAACGGTGCTGTATCTTTAACAGTGATACTCCATACTGAAATGACAAGTTCTTCACTGTGTTCACACTGATGCCCCACATAGATGTAAACTCACCGTCATTTCATGACCACTTATCTCTAGGTAAGTCACACTTGCTTTTTTTGACTATCCCAGTTTGCAATCTGGTCCTGATGGTAAATATTCCTTCGCCCTTATAACCGTGGTTGCTGGTGGTAACCAATAACTTTCAACTACTGTAGATCTGCATCAATGTCAAGCAACTCCTCTCCTCTACAGGCAGTATTTCGTATTTTCAGCATAAATCAAAACAAAACTAGACATCCCATAGTGTAAAACTGTATAAAACTTTAATATGAGGTCTAGCAATAGAAATGCCACTCACAAAAAAGTGCCTTTCCTGTGAGTGGCATTTCTATTGCTAGACCCCATATTAAAGTTTTATACAGTTTTTTACTATGGGATGTCTGGTTTATCGACCAACTGGTTTATCACATGTTGGGACTGAATATTAATATTTTATTTGTGTTTTGCTTAGTGTTATCACTTTAAAGATTGCACAGTTTATTTAGTCGATTTGTGACCTTAGAGTGGTCAATTTTTGAAATATATAGGGTTTTGTGTTTAGAAATTCACATTTAGGACTGCTGCTATATAAGTATCTTATATATAGTTAATTCTTTCACATATACGTATATTATTAGTTTTTTAAAAATAAGTAAGTGTGATGCTCTTTAGAAGAAGAGAATCCCGGGCTGGTCAGCAGGAGATGCTCAACCTATGCCTTATTAAAGAGCGTGCTGGTCCACGACAGTTCCCACGCATGCTCTAAAACAAGTCATATCCTGATGACGTCAGACACCAATACCACCAGCTCCGGACTTCCTAGAGACCTAGCTGGCTTCACCATCTATGCCACTCCATGCAGCGCCTCCTGCTGACCGGCCCAGGAGCCTCTTCTTCTCCAGAGCATCGTACTTACTTGGCGACAGACGTACAGCACCTTAACCCTATGAGCCTGTTTTATTGCACTAAGATGTGAGTTGATACACTTACTTTTAACAAATAAATTGCTCTACAGTTTACGCTTAGAGGCGCTGTGTTGCTTCTGTTTTTAATCCCAGAAGAGTTGAAGCTGTTATAGCTGCAAAGAGTGGTCCATCTCAATATTGAACCCTATGGACTAAGATTGGGATGCCATTAAAGTTCATGTTTGTCCCAATACTTTTGCAATATAGTGTATGTTAAAAAGCCCTTTGTCAGGACTTTCTCTTTAAGCTATTAAACCTAAGGCTTTCTGCACACTGGACATTTTGATAACTCTCCTAGGCTCTTCCTCCTGGCAGCAGTGTTTTAGCAGAGAAAAAACTTGATTCTTGTAAACTAATGTAATGCATTTAGGCTCGTTTAGGCACTTCTAGGCACATTTAAGCAAACCAAGCACCTGGATGTTAATTCTTTGCATTAGCCAGAATAATAATTTATTCTGTCCATTGCATTGAATTAACACTCAACCTAAATGCACCCAGTGTTAACGTGTGTTTAGACACGTTTATACATGTTTAACCGTCATGCGTTCTTCTGCCAAAAGACCGCTGCACCTGGATGCACTGACTTTGATTTTTTTCTTCTGCCTCTGAACTCCTCTAAACATCTATATGTGCATGGAGACATAAGCTCACATGCAGAGGCATTTGAAGGAAGAAAAAAAATGCCAGATGCCCCTAACAACCACTTTAAAAACGTTCAGTGTGCATGAGGCATAAATAAAATTTTTACCATCCTGGTTTTACTGCTACAGTGTGAATAGACCTGAATAGAAATAGCTAAAATTATAAAATCAGCTAAATGAGAGGAGGGACATACTCATATATAGCCCTGTTTTGATCTTTAGTTAGATTGAAACATTCAAAAAGTGAGATATCTGACAAAATCAGTGTCTTATTTAAACCACTGCTGTTAACTTTCACAGCACCAGAAACAGTGGTTTAGAGCAGTATCTGGTAGCTGTAAAGAAGAAACTGCAGGAATGATTTCAACAAGAAAGAGCTGCCTGCAAGTAATGATATACAGATAGTAACACATGCCTAATGTGCTTGATGTTATTTATTTTTTTAATCCCACCATTCAACTTCAATGATTAAATTTGATCAAAATCTGTTATAGTTTCTTTTAATTAAAACATAAACTTTAAGCTGGATATTACCTTGTTTTTAATTTGATCCACCTCACCAAGAAATAATTTCTTATAAAAAAAATGATATATATATATATATATATATATATACAGTGAGGAACAGAAATATCTGAACACCCTGCGATTTTGCAAGTTCTCCCACTTAGAAATCATAGAGGGGTCTGAAATTCACGTTCTAGGTGCATTCCCACTCTGAGAGACAGAATTAAAAAAAAAATCAGGAAATCACATTGTATGATTTTTAAAGAATTTATTTGTCTTGCACTGCTGAACATAAGTATTTGAACACCTAAGAAACAGCAAGAATTCTGGCTCTCAAAGACCAGTTACTGTGCCTTTAAAAAGTCCATCTCTACTCCACTCATTAATCTAACTTAGTAGCACCTGTCTGAGCTCTTTAAAGACACCTGTCCACCCCACAGTCAGTCAGACACCAACTACTACCATGGGCAAGACCAAAGTTCTGTCAAAAGACACCAGAGACAAAATTGTGGACCTCCACAAGGCTGGAAAGGGCTACAGGGCAATTGCCATGCAGCATGGTGAAAATAGATCAACTGTTGGAGCATATGTTAGAAAATTGAAGAGGCTAAAGGCGACTGTCAGTCTCCCTTGGACTGGGGCTCCATGCAAGATCTCACCTCCTGGGGTATCACTGATAAGAAAGGTGAGGAATCAGCCCAGAACTACAAGGAAGGAGCTGGTCAATGACATTAAGAGAGCTGGGACAACAGTTTCAAAGGTCACTGTCGGTAGAACACTACGCCGTCATGGTTTCAAATCATGCATTGCATGGAAGGTTCCCCTGCTCAAGTCATCACATGTCCAGGCCCGTCTGAAGTTTGGCAATGACCATCTGGAGGATCCAGAGGAGGCATGGGAGAAAGTCATGTGGTCAGATGAGACCAAAGTAGAACGTTTTGGTCTAAACTTCACTCGTCGTGTTTGGAGGAAAAAGAAGGATGAGTTGCATCCCAAGAACACCATCCCTACTGTGAAGCACGGGGGTGGTAACATCATGCTTTGAGGGTGCTTTTCTGCGAAGGGGACAGGACGACTGCACTGTATTAAGGAGAGGATGAATGGGGCCATTTATTGTAAGATTTTGAGCAACAACCTCCTTCCCACAGTCAGAGCATTGAAGATGGGTCGTGGCTGGGTCTTCCAAACTTGACAACGACCCGAAGCACACAGCCAGGATAACCAAGGAGTGGCTCCGTAAGAAGCATATCAAGGTTCTGGAGTGGCCTAGCCAGTCTCCAGACCTAATGTGGTGGTTTATGTAAGGATTTATTCTATTTATGAAGGGCGGTGTCCCTTTCCCTTAAATGAAATATTACAGTGCCTCCAGCCGTTAAAATACGGCAAATATTTAGTAAACCAATAATTTGGACACCTTGATAATTTGATCACCACTTATTATTAGACCTTGAATTCTTTTAGCCAGTATGATTTCGTACCATACACACAAAATTTGCCTTATAATATATAAGTATAAAAATTTATTTATGTACAAAAATTACATATATATTAACACAAAACCCAAAAGACTGGTGATGAATGAATACTGATACACACGATCAAAGATATACCCTACCAATTTCATACACAATATAATGTTTCTAAATAATGGAAAACAATACAAAAATTTTTCTAGATGATAATGATTAAAAATTAAATTTATTAATAACTAATAATTTCGAGTATCTCAGAGGTTATTTTCTCACAAAACGTGGCCATAGGATTGGAAGAAGATATTCTCTGATAAATTATACTCTAATTACTAATATTTAATAATTTATAAAATATGAAAAATTTGTAATATGACACCAACAATATCTAACAGTAATACGGGATCTCTCTCTATATATATATAAACACCCAATACAGCTGTGATCACTCTAAGGTAATTCTATTACTCTACACAACAGAGAAAATATGCAATGCAAAAATGAAATGGACAGTCTCACCACACCCGGAATTCAGACTATGAAACTTTCCAGTGGATCCAGCTGGCAATGGTACGCCTTCAGAGATGACCACAGGGGGAAGTGAGATATAGTTCAATAGTGTAGGAGAATGTAGGAAGTTAGAGATTCAGAGGTTTAGAAATTTAGTAAAGTTTTGGAAGTTTGAAAAGATGGAAGAGGGGATATTCAGCAGAGATGTTTCTTCAGATGTCTTCAGATTCTCTTTTAGTGAGGGTTCTTCCAATCAGTTTTTTCAATGAGGTTTTTTTTTAATAAGTTTTTCTTTTCTAAATGAGGTGCATGGGTTTTTATACTATCTAACTATTGTTCTAAGAGACCCTCCCACCAGGCTTTTTTGATTGGCTGGTTGAGAAATGTATGTACTTAAGCTATCTCTCACCTGTCCACTAAGTGGCAGTCAGAGCTCATAGAACAATTTGAGTATTTATGATGACTCATACCTCGGGTGGAACTCAAGGTGATTTTAGGTATTAAATATACGTCTTATTCGGGTATATATAGGTGACCATACCTATAATATTCTAAATAGGAACCATGGAATATATGTGTATATTCAGTTATTCATTTCCCTGAGATACAACTTGTGTGAAAGCATTTGTTTCCTGATAAGACATACAACTAATGCTAATTCACAATATATCTTATTTTTTTCTCATCTCAATACTCAAGTTAGTGATATACAATCCCCATTCAGCTGAATATTTTGTGGTGTGTGAAACATATTCTTTATAACATCCATTGATACTATGCTTTTTGGTAATATCTCCGTGGGTAGATATATTCAATTCTTAGCCTTATATGTCCTGAATTTAACCTTTTTGTTTTAGAACCAACATTTCTCATGGGTAGGGAAAGACTCTCTGTTTACCTGGCTATTGTGTTGGAGTCAGAGTAAACAACCATTTATACTTTCAACCTTAGTGGATAATAGCATATTGTGATAGTTCGAGAGGTTTGTAGGTTCATCACACTCTGCAAGGTTTAGGTAAAATTTCAACCAGTTAAGTTCCCGTCTCATCATTGTCTTTTAGTTATGTGTGATGACTCAATGTTTGAAGGTCCAATGTCTCATCTGGCTGTCTGTTTAACTTTTGTAGATGTATTCAACTCAACCCCAATATATAAACAGTATTTGTTGACATATATACACTTTAGTTTAGCCTTATAGTCACCAGCCTAAACCTTAGAATTAAACCCCCTGTGGATAGGCAAACAGTCTATTGTCTCTAGGAAAAAATCCCTTCACCCATTATTTACATTTCTTAGCTGGAGGGTCATTCGAATTTTCAACCAAGACAAGTTAACCCTTAGCAGATGGCTAAGCTGGTTTGCTGTCAGAATTAAGGTTATGTTTTGATAAATAATTTCAAAAGTCCACAACAAATCCCCCTTTTTTGGGGTACAGGCACGTATAGATGGGTGTCTGTATCGCAAACCATGAGTGGGATGTTTGACTAGGGTGACCGTTCGTCTTCTCAGATGGGGTGAATGAAATAAAGAATTTTTAATAGAAAAAATGGCAGCGGTGATGCTGGTTTGGTCCTCAACTTGACTCGGCGTTCTCAGACGGACACTTCTGATGACGATCCTGGTTTTGTGATGAGGCCGGCCTGGCCTGGCACATCCACCTTGGGGTCCATGGGGTCCTCCGCATGACAGGTCTTTTAGATGGTCTCCTAGGCGGGTCTTTTCCTCTAGACTGGCCCTTGGTGGCCTGGGACATCAGGTTATCGTCTCCGGATCGATCTCTGGCATCTGGTCTTTCCCACAGGACATCATAGCTTCCTTCTAGGGTCTGGTCATCGACACCTCCAATCGCCGGTCTGGTCATCGTCTGGGCCTTCATTTCTAAATTATTAAAATGAACAGTTTAAATATTGGATATATACAATTATGTTACTGGATCCTGTAAGGCAAAAGATGAATAATAATGTTCCAAGGAAATTTAATAATGATCTCAATATCTCCAGATAGGAACTGGTGGGTTAGTCTTCCAACAACTGCAATTGAGACTTCGGATGGCAAGCACGTAATTGATTGATGTGCACCCATCTATCACTGATTTCACCATACCGGGGAATCTGCAGTTTATATGCGACCGGAGAGATTTTATCAATGATAGAGAACGGACCTTTCCAAGATGGAAGGAATTTCCGTTCCTTGATCTGGTCTCTTGCAAAGTTGTATAGATAGACCTTGTCACCAATCTCATATTCCTTCTTAGAGGTTTTGAGATCATAGTATGTCTTAGCACTAGTTGCAGCTCTTTCCAAATTTCGCTGGGCAAAAGCAAAAGCATATTGCAAATGTTTACGTAAATCCTCTATGTACTGGTGTGTGGTGGTGGCATTGATCAAATTTTGATCTGTAGTGCGCTACAATAAGTGCTGGGGCAGTACCATCCGTCTACCTGTCATCAGTTCAAAGGATGACATTTTTGTAACTGTATTCGGAGTAGCCCTCAACGCCATCAGGACCAGCGGAAGTTTGACATCCCAATCCTTGCCTGTTTCCTTAACAAATTTCTTAAGGACGTTAACGATGGTCTGATTGTATCGTTCTACACCACCACTAGAGGCTGGCCGATAGGCGATATGCAATTTCCTTTTAACCCCCAAAATTTTCCACAATTTGGCCATCACTTCGCTAGTGAAGTGCGATCCTCTATCAGATTCGATCCTCTGTGGGAGACCAAAACGTGAAAAGACATGATTTATTAACAATGCAGCACATGTCTCGGAGCTATTATTCGGTGCTGGTATACATTTGACATACTTGGTGAATAAATATGTAACTGTTAACATATACCGATTTCCTCGTGAAGATTTTGTTACGGGCCCAATAAAGTCCATTTGAAGGTCTGACCAAGGCATACATATCCCCCTTTACTGGAGAGGTGCTCTGTGAGTTGGTTTGATAGGTTGAAATTGGGGACATATTAGGCAACCTTGGCAGTATTCCTTCACATCACGTAACATATGAGGCCAGTAGGCATAATCCCGCAGGATCTCATACGTGATTTTCTCTCCACGATGCCCGGAAGTGGGAGCATCATGGGCATGCTGTAGCATTAAACCTCTAAATTTAAGCGGGACGACCCATTGTTGTACGCCACCCTTTGAGGTTCGTATCAACAATCCCTGGTACAAAGAGAATTGGGATTTGGATTTCATTAAGATACGTAAATCCTCCTTCCCACTACATACTTCCTTATTTATGGGATTTTGGTTGGGATCTTCTATATGACTATAAAACAAGCCAATTATTGGGTCTTCTTTTTGGGCAGTAATTAAATCCTCACTAGGAGAATCGTGACTCCACTGTAATGCATTTGGATCACCAGCTGTTCTGGCCTGTTGCCTGGTGATAGCCTCAACCTGTACGGTACCTAAAAGATGATCCATGTCTAACAATTCACCGGTGATTGCCCCTTCCTTGGCTAAAGAATCGGCCAGATCATTCCCTTCTTTCTCGGCCCCTAGAACCTTGGAGTGGCCTTTGGTCTTCTTGAAGTGCAGGGTGATATCATTGGACCTTACCAGTTCATCGATGTGACAAAAGAGCTTACCATGTTTCACGGGTTTGTGATTACTCTTGTTCATGTTGTTTCGCTTCCACCTAGGGAAATACTCCACAAAACTATTCCTGACATAATTGGAATCGGTTATGATGGCACACTCTTTAATGTTGAACTCTATAGCCATCTCAACTGCTCTAAGGATTGCAGTAAGTTCAGCAACCTGACTGCTTTTTGGTCCAAGTTTGTATCCCACAGAAATTGGGGCGACACCTTGGGTCCAAACGATTCCAATACCTGCCACTAGTTGGAGCTGATCCCCATCCTTGTGATGAAAAGCACAACCATCCACATATACACACGGCAGCTGTTTACAGTATTCTTCATCATAAACCTTGTAGGGAGAGAACAGTTGTTCTTCCAAAAAGTCAGTGTCCGGGGCCTCCATAGCAGGCGTAGTTGTGGAACAATCATGGAGCTCGGCTAGGCCCTGGGCTACTGGACTTTCCTTGTTCTGTTTATAACGAATTTCAAGAGGCCACCCTTGCAAAGACAAAGTCCAAGCAGTGATGCGGCTATTAGACACATTTCCTCCCCTGATACGTTCACTCTTTAAATACTGTAAAGGCTGGTGTGCCGTTTCAACAACGATTCTCTCTCCCTGAATGTAACTGCGAAAATTCTGTAATGCCCACACGGTGGACAATAGAGCTTTTTCACAGTCACTGAATTTTACTTCAACCGGGGACAAAGTTTTACTGGCATAGGCAATCACCTTACTGATATCATCTCGTTTCTGGTAAAGAACGGAACTCATACTTACCTGTGTAAATCCTGTCTCTAGATAGAAGCTCTTACCCCCTTCGGGATACCCGAGACACGGCGCTTGTGTAAGACGTTCCTTTAACTCCTTCATGGCATCTTCCTGTTTCTTACCCCACGACCATTCGACATCTTTCTTCAGTAGGTGAAGCAACGGCTTGCTTATCTCGGCGTAATTATCAATAAATTTACGCGAGTAGTTTACCATACTTAGGAATGATCTCAATTCTTTAAGGTTAGTAGGGACTTTACAGTTTAGAACCGCCTCTACCTTCTTCTTTTGTGGGTTCAAACCTTCAGCAGTAACTTCATGGCCTAGGAAGTTTACCTTCGTGCGACACCACTGGGCTTTTTGTAAGGACAGCTTAACTCCTGCTGCTTTTAATTGGCCCAAAACATGCCGAAGTTCTGTAATGTGTTTGGCCATATCAGTGCTTTTGATCAGGATATCGTCCACATATGCCAACGTCCCCCTTTCGAAGGCGTCTGGCATGGCCTTGTGCATGAACACAGCAAATTCATGTCCGGAATTTATGAATCCGAAAGGCATTCGCACCCAACAATACTGTCGATTCCCAAAACTGAAAGCCAGTTTGTATTGGTCTTCCTCACTCACCTTAATGGTCCAATACCCCTGTGCACAATCCAAGGCTGTAAAAACTTGGGATCCTTGGAGCTGGGCGAGACATTGGTCTATGTATGGGACAGGCCATCCTGACATGTACACACGTTTGTTCAGCTGACGGAGGTCAGCGCACAACCGCCATTGTCCATTGGGTTTTAAAATACCCAGGATCGGGTGGTTATAGGAGCTGTGGATGGGCCTAATTATTCCCCTTTCATGTAACTTCCTGATAATCTCAGCTAGAGATTCATAGGAAGCTAATGGCAACCTATACTGTCTTACGAATACTGGTGGGGCATCTGGATCTGTTTGGATCCTAACGATGTGTAGGTTAGTAGTCCACAATCGTAAGAATCCTTGGCAAAGATCTCTTGGAATTCAAGGAGAAGCTCTCGGAGCAATTGTCGGTCGAGATCATTGGAACACGCATCAGCGAGGATTATCATCTCTTCAACTAACTCCTTGAATCCAGGAAAGCTTTCCGGCTGACCTATCTCATATGCCTCTTCAAGTTTTGTGGTGAGGTCATTGGGCATGTGAAGTGTGTGTGTGTTCTCCTGCCATCCAGGTTCTTTGGGGTACTCTTGTTCTTTGATTGGGTGATCAAAGACAATTGATGTCTCTTCGATTCGACAGGTACCATCTTTAGAATCGAACGGATAAATGGACTCTATGGTGAAAATACCCTCTGGTAATGAATGGAATGTTTGTTCAATTAATTGTTCCTCCGATAAATATTCATCGGGGATGAGTCCAATCACCTGGTTAGTGATCCCAAAGGTGTAATATTCAGTCTCTACCGCTAGACCAATAAGGGTCTCTTTGGGTAAGACGATGTCCAGATTATGTATGTAAATGTACATCGGGGATTGATGTGTGTTGACTAGGGGCGTGTGTGTAATGTTCAGTCCCTCCCCCTGCATTTTATGGGAGAGGCATACTAATGCATCTGACCCCTTCAGTCTATGTCCCTTTTTAACTTGGATGGGGAGTATGAAATTATTTATGCCCTTAGGAATTGTAATCTTCTGGGCTACCTGGACTTCAACAGCATAAGGCATCTGTTGCTGGGATTTTAAAGCTAAGTCCAGATTTTGGTATTTCTTGGGGTCCCCCTTTAGTCGACTCCATAAACAGTCATTAATTAGGTCGACTTGCATTGCAAATCGATGTAACACATCGTTGCCAAAATAAATTTTAGTTTGGGGATTATCCAAGACTAGGAACACATGGGTGGCTGTTTTGTTTCCTACAGTGACGTTTAAGAGACACCTAGCTATTGAATTGTAATCATCAGAGTCATCAATGGAGTCTGAAATCCAATGACGCTGAGGTGTGGAGAAACGGATCATTTCCATTTCAGTCAGGTGTTTTATCAGCCCATGGCTTACAAAGCTGTGTTCCTGTCTCAAATCTAGTTTGGCATATTTTGACCTATTAAGACCATTTATCCGGATGGGGATAAACAAGTCGCTGTTAACCCTTTCAATGCCTGTCAAGAATTGGGTGTGATCTCCCCCTTTTCTTGGTTTATTCTCCTGATGAAAAGATATTGTAAGGATGTCATCTTGGAGGGAAATATCTTTTATTTTATCTTGGGGAATTCTAAAAATGTGATCCTCATCTCTTCTGATAGGGTTATGGTCATCAGGTTTGATAACCGTTACATCAGGAAGTTGACTATTCCTGAAATGGATTTCTAATGATCCAGGCCTTTCTTCCACCAGGTGGCAGTGTTGTCGGGAATGGGGAGTTTTAAGTTTCCCAAATTTAATCGGGGTATTTACCTGTGACTACAGTACTTGGTTCACACAGTCAACTATTGCGTCCAGCCTTTTTAGAAAGTCCATCCCAATGATCATGTGGTGCTGGGAGATGCTGGCAATGATGATGGGGTGTCTCAGTTCCTTATTACCCAGTTTCAGTTTAAGCCAGGCGGTACCCATGACTTGTAAAGGGTCTCCACCTACACCAATTAATGAGCTGTCAAAGCTTTTAAGTCTTGGCTTGGTGGGCATGACATTAGCCACTTTATCAAAATGTTCCTGTGACATGATGGTTGCTTGGGATCCAGTGTCTATTAGGCCGACAATAGAAAGATCACTGGCATCCTGCACCTGCACCGTGGCATAATATCTCCCATCAGATTCAGTCAGCTCACACATGAAATTAGCGTGGTTGAAGATCTGTGGGCCCTTCAATGACATATGACTGGCTCTTATCTCACCGCATGTGGTGGACACATCACCCTTATCCTCCCTGGTGGGATTCTTGGACTGTTTCAAGACAGAAGCACAACTAGAAGTTGGGGCTCCGTCTGGCTTGTCAATCCCGACGACTTCCGATGCCGCGACTATATTAGGGGAAATAGATGGACACTGAAAAACAGGAGAATCGTTAATACACAACAACTGGTCCCCCTTTGCCTGAGAACTAGATTCTCCATTAGTAGGCGTGTCAGGGACGGTACACACATCTCCTGTCCTTTGACTCAGTGTTCTCCCCTGTTGGTGTAAGTCTTGGTTGCCTGTTAATTCTGTGACCCTTGGTTGGTCACAGGGGCTGTTCCTAAAAAAGGATTGGAAGAAAATATAGTGACAAGCCTGTCCATTTGTTCAGCCATTTTGCTGACCTGTGCCTCTATTTGCCCAATACGCTCAGAGGAGTCATCCTGTTGATTCTCCCTTTTCCTGTACTTACGCTTGTATTTTGGACGGGACTGGTAATGAGACTCAGAGTCAGAACTACTGCTCCCGACGCCATTTTTCTCTCTGAGGTTTCGGGTTCTCCCTGTCATTAAGGGGAGCCTGGGGTACTGTATCCACCCTTTGAGCTTGAGGGTGTTCTTGGTGGGGAGGGAATCTTTGGAAGTCAGAGTTCTTATTAAAATTGGGATTCTTATTGAAATTATGGTTCCTATTGAAATTAGGGTTCCCATAAAAATTCCCATGTTGGTCTTGGCGAGGATAATAGAACCTCCGAGGATACCATTGACCCCTTTGATTCTCATCACTATACTGGCCCTTTCCATACTTTTTATTCTTCTCACTTCCACTACCGTAATTCCCTAGCTTTTGTCTATCCTTCCTCACCCACTGGTTTTGGGGTGCAAAGTTATGGACCTCCTTCACTTGCTGGGTTTGAGGTACAAATCTAGGGGAACCATTGGTTTTACCCCCACGGACTACTTCCGCATATGATTTCTTCTCTGCCTGCAAATTTGGATTTGGAGGGGAAACGGTAGTGGCTGCTACTATCCTGGGACTATTCTTGGGCTCTCTTTTTATCCCGCCCTCACTGGACTGTTGGATCGAGAACAGATAGTCACTCTCTCTCACCAACCAATCAAGAGAGCATCCCTTTCTGTAATCCTGAGCAAGTCCCAATTTTATGTAAGCAGGTAACGCTTCATAAAATAAGGTCTTGAATTCTGGCTGGTCAGGATTGGGATCCTTTTCAGCCAGGAAATAGGCATTTCTGAGGACAGCCAAAAATTCTGCAGGGCTTTGGTGAGGACCACACTTCAAATTATAGGCCGCAGCCTTGGCAGAGGTTACAGTTTTATAAGGCCCAAATTCCATGTGGCACTTATGTTTAACCTCTCTCCAGGACTGATTGGAATAGGCCCTCAAGGTATCAAAGAATTGCCGGTATTTCTCTTCAAATACCCATGGCAGCAATTCTGTTTTGGTGTGGTCATCTCTAATGCCCAGAATTTCTAACGTCTGTTCGTATGTTGTCATGTGTTCGGTGATCTCAAGGGACCCTTTCTTAGTAAACATAGGAACAGTGTCCTTCAGGAACTTAATGACCTTTGGGGTGTCATATCTTCTGAATGACCCCTGGGATTTCCCTTCCTGCCTATGTGAAACCTCATACTTTTCTTCTGAGCGCTCTGGAGTGTATCTTATGAGCCTAGGGGGCGACCTATATTCTGTCTGTGCCTCCCTATCAGGTACTTCACTGTGATGCGGGTATCCCCGCTCATCAGCCTCCTGCTTGACTGGGTTGGTCCGGTTTTGGACTCCAGAATTTATTTGGGCCGTTAACCTCACGATCTGCTCCTCCAGAGTTTTCTGCTCAGATTTTATCAATGTAAGTTCTGACTGGTCATGCTTATCCCCTGGGTGAACTTTAATTTCAACAGGAGATAACCTTTCTGATCTGAAGTACTCCACTTCATCTTTTAAATCCTGATATTTCTTTTGAAATCGTTTCAATTCCTGAAAATTTCTTTCATACAGGTCTTGAGCACTTTGAAAGTCTCTGACCAGTCTATCTTGATATTCCTTGGATTCGTCTAAACGAATACCGGCATGACCAAGCTTCCCTTTCAAAGACTCAATTCTGATTTCTACTTTCCAACAAGAGACGGGCTTCTGACAACTCTTCCCTTAAAGTTATGGTTCGCTGGGCAGCTCCAGTGCTCATAAACCATAACATACAGTTGCAAGAAAAAGTATGTGAACCCTTTGGGATTACGTGGAGTTTTGCATGAATTGGGCATAAAATGTGCTCTGAACGTCATCTAAGTCACAACAATAGAAGAACACAGTCTGCTGAACATAATACTACACAAACATTAGATGTTGCCATGGTTTAATTGCACATAACATGTAAACATTCACAGTGCAGGGAGGAAAAAGTATGTGAACCTTTGGACTTAATAACTGGTTGACCCTCCTTTGGCAGCAATAACCTCAACCAAACGTTTCCTGTAGTTGCAGATCAGACCTGCACAATGATCTGGAGTCATTTTGGACCACTCCTCTTCACAAAACTGTTTCAGTGTAGCAATATTCTTGGGATGTCTGGTGTGAATCACTCTCTTAAGGTCATGCCACAGCATTTCAATCGGGTTGAGGTCAGGACTCTGACTGGGCCACTCCAGAAGGCGTATTCTCTGCTGTTGCAGCCATTGTTTTGTTGAATTACTTGTATGCTTTGGGTCATTGTCCTGTTGCATCACTCATCCTCTGCGGAGCTTCAGTTGGCGGACAGATGGTCGTACGTTTTCCTGCAAAATGTCTTGATAAACTCTGGAATTCATTTTCCCATCAATGACAACAATCCGTCCAGGCCCTGAGGCAGCAAAGCAGCCCCAAACCATGATGCTCTCTCCGCCATGTTTTACAGTGGGGATGAGGTTTTGATGTTGGTGTTCTGTGCCTTTTTTTCTCCACACATAGTGTTGTGTGTTCTTCCCAAACAACTCAATCTTGGTTTCATCTGTCCACAGTATATTTTGCCAGTAGTGCTGTGGAACATCCAGGTGCTCTTTTGCAAACTTCAAACGTGCTGCAATATTCTTTTTGGACAGCAATGGCTTCCTCCGTGGTGTCCTCCCATGTACTCCATTCTTGTTTAATGTTTTCCTTATTGTAGATGTGTCAACAAAAATGTTAGCATGTGCCAGAGATTTCTGTAGGTCTTTAGCTGACACTCTGGGATTCTTCTTTACCTCATGCAGCATTCTGCACTGTGCTCTTGCAGTCATTTTTACAGGACGACCACGCCTAGGCAGAGTAGCAACACTGCTAAACTTTTTCCATTTGTAGACAGTCTGTCTTACCGTGGACACATGAACATCAAGGCTTTTGGAGATACTTTTGTAACCCTTTCCAGCTTCATGCAAGTCAACAATTCTTGATCGTAGGTCTTCTGAGAGCTCTTTTCTGCAAGGCATGGTTCACATCAGACAGTGCTTCTTGAAACCAGTAAACCCAAAACAGGTGTGTGTTTTTTAAGGGCAGGACAGCTGTCAGCAACACATCCAATATCATCACACTGATTGCAGTCAAGGTTGGCTCACTCCTGGCTCCAATTAGCTCTGGGAGTAGTCATTAAGCTAGGGCTTCACATACTTTTTCCTCCCTGCACTGTGAATGTTTACATGTTATGTGCAATTAAACCATGGCAACATCTAATTTTTGTGTAGTATTATGTTCAGCAGACTGTGTTCTTCTATTGTTGTGACTTAGATGACATTCAGAGCACATTTTATGCCCAATTCATGCAAAACTCCACGTAATCCCAAGGGGTTCACATACTTTTTCTTGCAACTGTAGGCCAGGCTTCTAAGAGAAGTCTGTCACGGCTTTTATCACTTTCTGCTCTAGCAAATGCTACTAAAAACTCAACAACCCGGCCCTTTTGGTTGAACAGGTCCTCAAAGGTGCTCATAGCCTGCTTTTTCTCTTCATCCACGAGTTCATTATTGCTATCCCCCAAACCTAATCTCTTGCGGAGATAATCTATTACTGCACATTCAACATACTTCTGCCAAGTACCGCAGGCTTTTCGGGCTGGCCTGGGAGTTCCCTCCTCAATATCTTGGGCCGCCAGATTTTCCTCGTTATGCTTGGAAGAGGTGGATCCGCGATTACTGGATGCCATTTTGATACAAAATATATGTTTGACAAAGTGTACAAATATACAATCACCAGTGCGTTTTGTATTATGGTACGATTTCTATGGCTCTCAACAGTGCCTCCAAATTTATCCTGTGGTGGTTTATGTAAGGATTTATTCTATTTATGAAGGGCGGTGTCCCTTTCCCTTAGATTAAATATTACAGTGCCTCCAGCCGTTAAAATACGGCAAATATTTAGTAAACCAATAATTTGGACACCTTGATAATTTGATCACCACTTATTATTAGACCTTGAATTCTTTTAGCCAGTATGATTTCGTACCATACACACAAAATTTGCCTTATAATAGATAAATATAAAAATTTATTTATGTACAAAAATTACATATATATTAACACAAAACGCAAAAGACTGGTGATAAATGAATACTGATACACATGATCAAATATATACCCTACCAATTTCATACACAATATAATGTTTCTAAATAATGGAAAACAATACAAAAATTTTTCTAGATGATAATGATTAAAAATTAAATTTATTAACTAATAATTTAGAGTATCTCAGAGGTTATTTTCTCACAAAACGTGGCCATAGGATTGGAAGAAGATATTCTCTGATAAATTATACTCTAATTACTAATATTTAATAATTTATAAAATATGAAAAATTTGTAATATGACACCAACAATATCTAACAGTAATACGGGATCTCTCTCTATATATATATAAACACCCAATACAGCTGTGATCACTCTAAGGTAATTCTATTACTCTACACAACAGAGAAAATATGCAATGCAAAAATGAAATGGACAGTCTCACCACACCCGGAATTCAGACTATGAAACTTTCCAGTGGATCCAGCTGGCAATGGTACGCCTTCAGGGATGACCACAGGGGGAAGTGAGATATAGTTCAATAGTGTAGGAGAATGTAGGAAGTTAGAGATTCAGAGGTTTAGAAATTTAGTAAAGTTTTGGAAGTTTGAAAAGATGGAAGAGGGGATATTCAGCAGAGATGTTTCTTCAGATGTCTTCAGATTTTCTTTTAGTGAGGGTTCTTCCAATCAGTTTTTTCAATGAGGTTTTTTTTTTAATGAGTTTTTCTTTTCTAAATGAGGTGCATGGGTTTTTATACCATCTAACTATTGTTCTAAGAGACCCTCCCACCAGGCTTTTTGATTGGCTGGTTGAGAAATGTATGTACTTAAGCTATCTCTCACCTGTCCACTAAGTGGCAGTCAGAGCTCATAGAACAATTTGAGTATTTATGATGACTCATACCTCGGGTGGAACTCAAGGTGATTTTAGGTATTAAATATACGTCTTATTCAGGTATATATAGGTGACCATACCTATAATATTCTAAATAGGAACCATGGAATATATGTGTATATTCAGTTATTCATTTCCCTGAGATACAACTTGTGTGAAAGCATTTGTTTCCTGATAAGACATACAACTAATGCTAATTCACAATATATCTTATTTTTTTCTCATCTCAATACTCAAGTTAGTGATAGGGAAAGACTCTCTGTTTACCTGGCTATTGTGTTGGAGTCAGAGTAAACAACCATTTATACTTTCAACCTTAGTGGATAATAGCATATTGTGATAGTTCGAGAGGTTTGTAGGTTCATCACACTCTGCAAGGTTTATGTAAAATTTCAACCAGTTAAGTTCCCGTCTCATCATTGTCTTTTAGTTATGTGTGATGACTCAATGTTTGAAGGTCCAATGTCTCATCTGGCTGTCTGTTTAACTTTTGTAGATGTATTCAACTCAACCCCAATATATAAACAGTATTTGTTGACATATATACACTTTAGTTTAGCCTTATAGTCACCAGCCTAAACCTTAGAATTAAACCCCCTGTGGATAGGCAAACAGTCTATTGTCTCTAGGAAAAAATCCCTTCACCCATTATTTACATTTCTTAGCTGGAGGGTCATTCGAATTTTCAACCAAGACAAGTTAACCCTTAGCAGATGGCTAGGCTGGTTTGCTGTCAGAATTAAGGTTATGTTTTGATAAATAATTTCAAAAGTCCACAACACTAAATCCAATAGAACATCTTTGGAGGGAGCTGAAACTCCGTGTTGCTCAGCGACAGCCCCGAAACCTGACAGATCTAGAGGAGATCTGTGTGGAGGAGTGGGCCAAAATCCCTGTTGCAGTGTGTGCAAACCTGGTCAACAACTACAGGAAACGTTTGACCTCTGTAATTGCAAAGAAAGGCTTCTGTACCAGATATTAACACTGATTTTCTCAGGTGTTCAAATACTTATGTTCAGCAGTGCAAGACAAATAAATTCTTTAAAAATCATACAATGTGATTTCCTGAATTTTTTTTTAAATTCTGTCTCTCAGAGTGGGATTGCACCTACAATGTGAATTTCAGACCCCTCCATGATTTCTAAGTAGGAGAACTTGCAAATACTTCTGTTCCTCACTATATATATATATATATATATACACTGCTCAAAAAAGTAAGGGAACAACTTTGAAAACACATCAGATCTCAATGGGGAAAAATATCATGCTGGATAGCTATACTGATATGGACTGGGCAATAATGTGTTAGGAACGTAAGGATGCAGCATTTGATGGAAATGAAAATTATCAACCTACAGAGGACTGAATTAAAAGACACCCCAAAAATCAAAGTGTAAAAATTATGCAGCAGACTAGTCCATTTTGCTAAAATGTAATTGCAGCAATTCAAAATGGTACTCAATAGTTTGTATGGCCCCCAGGTGCTTGTATGCATGTCTGATAACATCGGGGTTTACTCCTAATGAGAGGATGGATGGTGTCCTGGGGTATTTCCTCCTATATCTGGACCAGGGCATCACTGAGCTCCTGAACAGTCTGAGGTGCAATTTGGTGGCATCAGATGGGCCAAAACATGATTTCCCAGAAGTGTTCTATTGGATTTAGGTCCAGGAACTGCCTTCATACTCTCACCACATGAGGCCAGGCATTGTCGTGCACCAGGAGGAACCCAGGACCCACTGCAGGAGCGTAGGGTCTGACAATGGGTCCAGGGATTTCATCCCAATACCTAATGGCAGTCAGGGTGCCATTGTTTAGTCTATAGAGGTCTGTGCGTCCCTCCATGGATATACCTCCGTAGACCATCACTGGCCCACCACCAAAACGGTCATGCTGAATGATGTTACAGGCAGCATAATGTTCTCCATGGCTTCTCCAGATCTTTTCACGCTACATGTGCTCAGGGTGAACCTGCTGTCATCTGTGAAAGCACAGGGTGCCGGTGCCAGACGTGCCAATTCTGGTGTTCAATGGCAAATGCCAATTGAGCTCTATGGTGGCGGGTAGTGAGCACAGGGCCCACTAGAGGACATTGGGCCCTCAGGCCACCCTCATAATGTCTGTTTCTGATTGTTTGGTCAGAGATATTTACACCAGTGGCCTGCTGGAGGTCGTTTTGTAGGTCTCTGGCAGTGCTCATCCTGTTCCTCCTTACACAAAGGAGTAGATACGGTCCTAGTGATGGGTTAAGGACCCATCTACGGCCCTATCCAGCTCTCCTAGAATAATTACCTGTCTCCTGGAATCTCCTCCATGCTCTTGAGGCTGTGCTGGGCAACACAACAAACCTTCTGGCAATGACACATATTGATGTGCCATCCTGGAGGAGTTGGACTGCCAGCACATGCTCTGTAGGGTCCAGATATCGCCCCATGCTACCAGTAGTGACACTGACCCTAGCCAAATGCAAAACTAGTGAAAAACAGTCATAAAAGATGAGTAGGGAAAAAAATGTCAGTGGTCACCAGCTGTAAAACCATTCCTGTTATGGGGGTTGTCTCATTGTTGCACATCTACTGCACCTGTTGTTAATTTAATTAATACTAAAGCACCTGAAACTGATTAACAACCCCCTCTGCTACTTAACTGACCAGATCAACATTCCAGGAGTTTCAGTGATTTGATGCTATACTCTGATTAAAAAGTGTTCCTTTCATTTTTTGGAGCAGTGTATGTATAAAACTGGAAAGGTTATTTAGGTGTTACCCACAGAAACCAACCTAATTCCACATGTCTATTCACTGTTGTATGCTACAAAGTTGCTAATGTGGGATCAACATCACTGTTTTCCTTAGCCAAGGTTTTTATAAATAGAAGACCCATGGTTTATGAACCCCCACTTGTTATTATGTTTACCAGCTTGGTGGGCAACTAATAAGCTACATTTACACAAACTCCCACTGGTACTTTAATCGTTTGATAAGAGGAAATGTAAGTAAAACAATTTTAATGGGTTTTTTTTGTTTGTTTGAAATGCACATGCAGTGCTTTCATCAATTTTTTTTACGATTAGAATGAATGAAATCAAATTAAACATTACAGGAGATCTATCTTTATTCTCAGACCTTTGTACAGTAATCACAAGTCTTTTGAGTTTCCTATGAAAAGGATGTAACAGAAGAATTGTAAAGTTAAAACAAACACTCCTTCACATTTCTTTGAAGAAACAGAACATAAATCGAAGGGTGATGGAGACAAAAATAGACTCTTTAACAATTAAATCTTTAATTGTCATAGAACAGAAAATGAAGCCTATAAAAAGAGCATAGACTGTACTGTACATTGAATTTCTTGAATGTTTATAATTGTTTAACTCGAGAAGAAAGAAAAGCCTTCTAAATGAAATATTGTGATTAAAACTTTCAATACTTACCCATTACATATTATTTACTATCTGAATTGGCTGAATTGTAGCTTAATCTTGTTAGGATTAAGAAAAATAAGGCAGATGAGTGGAAAATTAAAGTTAATCTTCCATGAGTTGTTATACCTGGGCTAGAGGAAGCTTCGAATCTCCTATGGCAGCTTCTTTCAGAATGCCAAGACATGTTAGTTATAGGGTAGTATGTTGAATCTGTTCCTTTTCACAATCTGTGACATGACTGCTGTGGAAGATGTGTGATTGGAAAAGTGACTACTGCCATTACAGGTCAGAAAATGCTTCTAAAGCTGGCATCAAAATTCATTGTGCAAGTGGGAACTCTGTGTTCTTTTTAAAATCCAGGTGTGCTTTGTTTATAAGGTCTGCCTTTGCTAAACACCTCTCCCGCTGATCCATTTTGTTCCACTTACAGATCTTAGTCATAGAGAAAAGTAAATATGGTAATCATAGTTAGGTTATATACTGATATATATGATTTTCAATAAACATTATAACATGCATGGTGTTGTTTTTTGTGTGGCATTGATGGATCATTTTATGCTACACCAGGGTGCATTTGACTTTAAAGAGTTAGTTTACCTTTACAGAAAAAATAAAAAGGTGAACTAACACCCTAAAACATCCCCACTCCTTACCTGGTCCCTGCTGTACTTACCTCCATGGATGATGAGTTATTAGTACCCATGTAGTCAGTGTCGCAGTCCAGGGACTCGAAATGCCTGCTCTTCTCCCTCTTTGGGAGGGCTTTGGGAATGGATCAGAGTAATTCTGATAGGTCAGCACTGGCACAGAGAATTGCCCTGGTCTGTCTTGAAAGCCATACAGAAAGAAGAAGGAGAAGAGTAACTCATCACCCATGGAAGTAAGTGCAGCGAGGACCAGGGGGTGGGTAGGGAGTATGGTGTTAATTTACTTTCTACGTTTTACTTTTTTTTCTAAAAAGATGAAATTGAACTGTTAATTTCCTGGCACACTGTTAAGTGGATCAGAACTCACTAATAAAAATGAGCTTATGAGTTAGCCAGGTCTGAGGCTTGTGAAGGATCAGGCTCATTTTTAATGTCAGTAGATATATGTAAATATGCTTGCCAATCTACAAAAAACATTCTGTAGATATTAAAGTGATTCTAGTGATATTTGAGGATATATGCCAGGGGTCTCAAAACTTTCTAAGCAAAGGGCCAGTCTACAATCTTAACTTTAGTGGGGCTGGACTGTGACCAGTGGGAGTAGAAGATGTTCCAACATCAGTGGGCATAAACAATGCTCTATTATTGATTTGAAAGAAAGAAATAGCTCCCGATCATTATTTTGAATGGAAGGAATAATGCCCCATTGTTGTTGTCAATGGGAAGAATAGTGCCCCATCAACATTGTCAGTTGGTGGAATAGTGCCCCAAGGGAAAGATAAATGCAAGCCAAGGGCCACATCTTGCCCCCGGGCTGCAGTTTGGAGACCACTGTTATATGCCAACCATGAAAAAAAGGTAAAAACTGCCTCTTTCCTTCATTTAGTTGAATATAACAGTCCAATACACCATACATATGGGCTGCTATGCCAATTCCTTTGCCATGATGACATCAGCCTCTATGCACTTTAGCACCATACAAGAAGTTAAAGAGGAGGGCACAAAAATATTAACCTTTCGTTTTTAAAACAGAACATTGGCCTGACATTGTCTTCATCATCCCCAATGCCCCAAAATGATTGTGTAGACATGAGGAAGCATGGATAGTGGACCATTTACACACCATTTACCTAATTTTTAATGCCATCTTTTAGATTATTTACTCCAGAATAATTTATCCAAACTAAAATGTTAAAAAAAGGCAAACTTTGAAAGAATGTGTTTTTTTTAAAATAAGGACACCCCCCTCCTCTTCCAGTTTATTAAAAATGTTTACATATAATCCTTAAGGCCCCTGGGCAGGCGGGTGGGCATGACTTGATAAAGGAGGCCACGCCTCTGAAACGCATCATTATAGCAACCACGTAGGGCATGTCTATCATCTCCCCCTTCCTCCCTGTGTTGTGTTCTATTGGGACGGAGTGCAGCGCCGGCTGGTCCAGGCGCATATGCAATGGCGGCCGTGTGTTTCTCTCCATTGCTGCTGCACACTTTGAGGGCTGCCATCCATGGAGGCTCCACTTCATTCCAGTCTCCGTCATCTACCACCTTTACCACCAGGGAAAAGCTGAGGAGGATTTTTTCACTTCATGCTTGAATGCTTTCACATATTGTGAGTACAATATTTTTTTTATCTTTTTATCATCTGAATAAACAGAGTTACGCTAGGACATATATGTATAAAGGTAAAAAAAATCTTCATTTTTTACAACAACTTTAATTGTCGTAAGTGGACTGTGGGAGTGTGGGAGATTGACAGGATTCAGTGCCAACATTATAATGTTTAATTACATTTTTTATTCAGTAATGAATATAACAACACGTTTAAATGAAATAGAGAGCTGGTGCTAAATGGAAGAGAAAAATAAACACCTTACAATTTGTTTTTAAAAACTGGTTGCTTTTTTTTTTCCCAACACTTTACCATTTTTGTTGAATGAATTGATAAGTTGTTTTCAAGATGTGGTTTCTAGTTCACCATGGGCAGGCAGAGCAAGCTTCATGTACATAAATGCAATGAAATAATCCATGTCCCAAAATCAATTGCTTACTAAGGTTATTGGTCCCCACTTGCCCTCCAGAAGATTTACCCCCCTTACTGGCCAGGCCATTTTTTGTGATATGGTGCTGCTTTACTTTAACTGACAATTGCGCGGTCATACAATGCTAGACATAAATTATATTTGTGTCCTTTTTTCCCTTTTTTATTGGTGGTATTTGATCACCTCTACATTTTTTTTTTTTGCTTTATAAAAAAAAATCTGACAATTTAAAAAACAAACTAACAACATTTTTTACTTTTTGCTATTAAACATGTCCAATGAAAAAATGTTAAAAGCCAAATTTTGTCATAAATTTAGGCCAAAATGTATTCTGCTACATGTCTTTGCCCAAAAAACATCCCAATACGTGTAAATTAATTGGTTTAAGTGAAAGTTGTAGCGCCTATAAATAAAGATATATATACTGTAATTCTTTTTTTATTCATACTAGTAATGGCGGCGATCAGTGACTTATTACAGGACTGCGGGACTACGGCAGGCATTCTGACACTGGATGGGAACTGACTAACTGCCACTGACATCTCCAGTGACACTAATACAGTAATCAATGCTAATAAAAAGCACTGACACTGTACTAATGACACTGGGCAGGAAGGGGTTAACATCTGGGACTATCAAAGGGTTAACTGTGTGCTGTGTGTGCTTTGCTATGTGTGCTGTGTGTCGTTTTATTAGGGAGGCATGCTGTTTTGTATTTCTCCGCTGTGCATGTGCATGTCCATGCTGACAGGGGAGAGACCTGTGTTGTGTACACACAGGTCTCTCCCCTGTTAGCTTTGCACAGAGATTACCAGGTGCCGGCGGGGAATATCTGGCCGGGACCCGGTGATTGATATGCTTAGCCGCCAATGGTGGTATAGGTAGAGCGACACACAAGCACACATGCCACCTACCCATAAAAATGCAAATCACATATATATACTGTATGTGATTTTGTGCAGCCCTGCCACCCTGTAGCAGTACTTGGGTGGAGGGGAAGTGGTTAAGATGTTTTCTGCACCATTATTTAATCGCAAAATACTCTACCACAGAGAAACATTTTTTACAAAATATCCAAATAGCCCCACAAACAACTTCACACAGCTGAATAGACATAATAGTGCAACCTATGCATAACCATAATTTTACATATAAACAAGTTGTTACATTTATAGTGTTGTAGTAAGAGTAAAAAAATCATACATTCTAATCACCACAGAAGAAGAAAAACCAAAAGCCAGCTAAAATTTTGCTATGTAAAATTAGTAAACAGATTACAGGAGTGGATCAGTTGTCTCATCGTTGAGTGGATTTTTACACATTTATTACATCTTCCATTGAAAGAACATCTGACAGTTTGAAGACTTTATGGTTGATTTACTAAAGGAAATTTCATTTATTTCAGTGAAAGACAGAAAAAAAGTGAAGCTTCACTTTAAAAAGAATGCCTAGTTATGTGCAAGGAAAATTGAAAAAAAAAACCAAAAAAACCAAAAACAAATTTTTGCCTGCACATGATTGGATGATTGAAATGAGCAAAACATCTACTTGTTCACTAAGCTAAGTGAATTTTCCCTTTGCAGTGATTATTTTTTTTGGCTTAGTGAATGAATATAACAAATAAAATATCTGCAAGACCCAGGAATGGTCAGTGGTCTCTTTTGCCAGCTATTTTGACCACAAACTCACTGGTTCTATATGGTAACCTAGGCTCCCATCCTATTTCCCATATCTGCCAGCTGTTCCTTTTACATTAGTGGTTACTATAAATGTACCGAGTACATTGGTGGTTAGCATGAGTGTACCATTTACATTGGTGGTCAGTGTATCTGCCCCTTTCTATATTGCTGGTCAGGGTGCAGTCACCTGTTATGCTAGGGCCTGGTGTAAATTCCTCAGTTACATTGGCAGTCAGTGTATATGCCCCTGTTAGACACGTAAGTAGTCAGTGTAAGTGACCTTTATATGCTGATGTTCAGTGTAGAATCTCCTTTTACATTGGAAGACCCCTTTAAAATAATGGGTCCTCAGATATCCCCATCCCAATACAAACGTATACACTTTACCAAGTCCAGATGATAGGTTTCCAGTTAAAACTAAACCCATGTTCAGTCTCAATTTAGCACATTTTGAGTTTGTTGGACATCCAAACTGAATAAGGTGTTTGGCAGAGCCAAGCCACCATCTGTATGCAACAGAAGTGAATAATTTAGCAACTTTATTAAAACTACTGATAAAGGTGGCAATTTCCTGCTCAGGGTGATTGTTAGGGAGCCACTGAAGGATGTGATTGATGATGGATTTACATTGTGGGACTATTAGTGTGTATCAGGATGGGGGAATATCTGTGGTCCCCCTTATTTTAAAGAAGGCTTCCAGATATAAGTAAGCCCCTTCCATACACCCTCACAACCATTGGGCTAGGGTTGTGGAGAAGACGCCCAACTTTCATCAGCATGGGGTTCCCCCTGGCAAGGTTCCCTTCCCATGTTGAGGGCATCAGGCCTGGCATGGTTCAGGAAGGTGGGGCTACATGTTCATCCCCCATTTAGCTTGCCAGGCTGCATGCTTAGAAAGGGGTCTGTAATGCATTTTAGGGACCCCACCTCTTTTGTCTTTTTTTTCTTTTTGCACAGAATCCCCCAATAACATCTATTGGTCACTTTCTGGCCATCTACATGGACTGTTTTGTTTGTAAATATTGGTGTTGATGTAGTAGGTTCTATACAGCGCACAAATTAACCATTTCACAGGCAAGTTCAGAGCATCCCCCAAGCATGTTGCTTGAAGGAATTTAACATTTTTAATGTTTCATTTTAAGCATTATTAAAGTTTCTCGTTTTGTCAAATAGAGTTTGTTGAACTTTTTTTTTTGCTTTGGTGCACCAGCATTGCCCAACTGTCCATGTTCTTTGTTTGACAATCCCTTGCCTTTCCTGATTTCAGTGGGGTTCAGAACCTGCATTTGTGCTTAGGTAACGTTTGCCAAAAGTACCCTAGCCAAAACCCAGATACATTTGATTCATCCCTACTGCTCTCTCTCTACTTGTGAAGCCTAATTGGTCTGATACCCACCTTCCTCCTGTTTTTTTCTGTAGGCAACCTGTAGTGGGTGAAACTATTGGGTTCCTCACACAGCTCTGCTTTACTTCATTGTAATTATATCACTGCTACTTTTACAAGGTTGTACCTCAGTTTACATTGGCATTTTGTAATGCCTTGTGGCTAACATATATCTTTTTTAGCTAATGAGGAATATATTAATTTTATTTATAAGATTTCAGAGTTCAGCTTTGAAGACTCAGGCTGTGATCTACCAGTTGATCACAGCCAACACATGGTTTATAATGACTTACTTGCCTTTTTGTGGTCAAACTGCCTAGGGACAATCAATCATGACCAGTTTTAAGCATAAGTTTTGCTGGGCAGTCTCCTCCCAATACCTTTTAAAACATTCAATTCACATCTGCCTCCCAGGCTGCAGTTTAGAGACCACTGATCTGGGCAAAACAGCAACCCTTTGGATCTGATCACCTAATCCACCCAGCCCACTGAGCCTCTGGATACTGTATCTGAGCAGTGTGAATGCTAATTACCCTAACTGTATGCTGTCCATCCCCACTGGCATGCCTCAGTGGCTGAAGGCCTTTATTCCGGGGACCTTATTGGTGGGTACTCTCAGTTTAAGGATCTCATTGGCTGGCAGGATTTCTCAATGACTGAAAGTGACTCTTGGGTTAGGTCAATATTTTGGGGTGATGATGAGTGTTTGAGGCCCTTGTGTCCCCTAAAGGCAACCAGCAGCTTAGTGTATGACATTGGCAGACAGAGGGGAGGACACTCTGCCATATGTAGTGTACTTTGACTTACTGGTCACTGAACTCGACATTACACTCTACATTACTTACTTCTGACATATGCACTCAATAGTTCTTACTACTGACCCTTGCACTTTATGTTACATAATACTGACCTCTGATCTCTGTTGTTCCTGATCCTTTCACTTTGTAGTACTTGCCACCGATCTATTAACCATGCATCACTTACTAGTAACTCCTGATTTCTGCAATATTACTGACCCTTGACAATTTGAAAAAGTCCTGACTTTTTAATGAGGGCCTTTGCTAGGTTATCTTCTTAAAAATGGTCAAATGGTTTCTTATTCAATATATATTGGATGTATATTTGTGTATATATATATATATATTCCAATAAATAAATCACAAACTCAGGATAATAATGCGCAAAGCATTATTGTAACTATTATTGTAAACATACTTAACCTGAATAATTCTATGCAATGTAACACAACAACAAATGAAGTAGGGGAAAGGAACTAATACAGAAGCTGAAAAATCATGATTAGGGAATCTGTAATCTGTATGGTTTAAGGCATATCTTGTTTCATAAGGAAAACAAAAGAAAATGCACAATGATTATTCTTGTTTAATCTGTTAACTGAGGCATATTTCAGAATGCAGACAAGAACAATAGAGCAGATATTGGGCTTGCTTTACTGTATAAACAATAGAACAAAGAAAAGTGAAGCTATTATATGCTGTAATGTTTCTAGCGCTGGTTAGAAAATGAATGGTAACAGCTGATTTCTTGATGCCTATGTGGCTCCTTGATGCTTAATGAAACTTCCAGGCGCATGTAAAATACATTGTGCAAAGTATTTGGCTTCATGCAAAAGGTCTGCTGCAGCACTACATGTGGTTGCTAAGGGGTTCAAGAGCGACCTGGATCAGTTCAGAATTCCCTTATCTTGTTCCACTGACAACCAATTGTATTCAATATTTGGGTAAGGGTGAACATTTTGACAGTTCCCTGTGTCTCAGTTCTGACTACCTAAAATTTTTTATGTATGTTTTGGTGATAACAAAAATTGCTGTATTTCAACCATAGCAAAACACATTGTTATTAGCTTATATGTTTGTGTGTATTGTTTTACTTGTTTTCATATGTTTTTAGACTGCAATAAAGCAAGACTTCAATAAGACATAAAGAGGCAAAAAATATAAATATAGATATATACATATGCTGCACCACTGCCCAACCATCTCTTACACCTCCCAAACAGTAGTAATATGAATAAAATCTGCGAGTAAAATGCTATTATACAACATGCATACCCTTCTGTAAGGCAGAGCTCTGTGAACCATTATTTTTATCTACACTAGGGATAAGGTTAGGGCCAAATCTGGGAGGTTTGAGGTTTACAATATGAATACATTTATAGTGAAATTCTCCAGACTAAATTTTAAAGGATATATTGCCATGTCTGACCTTTCAACTTTAGTCAACAGGATAATGGCCAATAAAGGAGGCTTTGTTGTGTGACAGCCCTCCAACTTTAACAGGGTGGGTTTCCAGCAGCCATCTGTCAATGTGTGTTGGAGTAGTTTAGGAAAAGCTGACAGCTTGTGTATAGTTTCTATATTGTGCTGAATTATGCTAAATTACTGTGTATGGGGGGCGTGGCCTAGCCGCGAGTGAAGATGGCCGCGTAATCACGGAGCTCCCGCCGGCCGGTTCCTACCTTGCTGCCGCTCTGCATTGACGGGTGAGACATCTCCCCTCTGCTATGGGGAAGACCGACAGGGCACCCTCTGGGGCCAGATCGCGGTCCCCGCGGGGTCAGAACACTCAGGGGAGGCATATAAAGGAGCTCTTCCGCTCCCAGCTGAAAGACGGGCCGCAGCCCTCTCCCTCTCCAGCTCCCTCCCCCTCTCCCCCTCCCTCTGCAGTCTCTGACACAGGCTCTGCAAGCACAGCCAAATATGCTGTGCTGGACACAGTGCCACAGCTGGATTCCTCACATTCCTCACGTGCTACACATTCCCTATCATTAAGGGACCTCCAGGCTGTGGCAGCTGATATAAAGACCACCTTAACCACCACATTAACCTCTGCCCTCACTGAATTGAGAGATGACATCCGCTCTATGGGCACAAGGGTGGAGCGGGTGGAGCTGGATACCAGGCAGAATCAGGCGGCAATTTCTGATTTACAACAACAATCAGCGCTGCACGTGTCGACCATTCGAGATTTTTATAGACACATTGAGGACTTAGACAATCGTGGACGCAGACGCAACATTAGGGTCCGGGGCCTTCTTGAATCAGTGGAACCTTGTGATGTCCCTAAAGCGGTAATAGCTATCTTTAATGACCTCCTAGGTCGCCCACCTTCAACCATGATTGCTATTGAACGTGTACACCGGGCAACCCGTCCTAGGGGGGGAGACACAGACCCTCCCAGGGACGTAATTTGCTGTCTTGAAAGTTACCCGCTTAAAGAGGATATCCTCAAATGCGCCAGGGGGAGAAGACATCTTGCTTATGAGGGGGCGGAGATACAGCTATATCAGGACCTATCCAATCTGACCCTGCAACAAAGGCGGGCGCTGCGCCCCCTATTGGATACTCTCCGCACGCGCAACATCCCCTATAGATGGCGGTTTCCGTTCTGCCTTTCTGCTCAAGTGAATGGCCGTAATTTCAACCTACGTGTTCCTGACGAACTGCCATCTTTTTGCTCTGCTTTGGATATTCCTCCGATTGCCTTACCCGATTGGAACGGGTCTATGAGGTTGCCACGTGCCCCAGATCTGAGAGCTGAAGATGGTGCAACGGGCGGGCCTAACCCTGCTCAGCGACGGCGCCGGATGGTCCCTTCGACACCTCCACGATTCTCTGCAGGGGCCTCTATGGACACTTCCAGTCCCACGGCCTCCCCGGCGCACAGGAAGCCTCGGCACGAGAACCAATGATCCGCTACACCAGCAGGCTCTCAGCCTCCGTTTTTCCAGTTTTCCTGTTGATTTGTGATTGGCCAGCTACTTTTGCTTTGAGTAGGGCTCTACTGGTTTGCCCCAACGGTTACTGTTGCCTCGTTACAGTCGCTCCCGCAGGCTTTAGTCATCCATGGGATATGCCACCTCCCCAGGTTTTGGGGTGATATTTATTAGCGTACAGGTCAGGAGACTTGTTCAAGATCGACACCCGGTATACACCCCATTGGTTTGCGGATTCTCCTTGCTCTAACAAGCCTACTGCTCTTGCTCTGGATCTCTGCGCCTATTGCATCGTGGAGCTATCTCCACGCAGTATATTGCCTACTGAAGAAGAATGGTCTTGCTCCCACGGCAGGGGTCTCTATCTCCTTCCGGGTGCCCGGTTCACTTCCTGTCTTAAGCTCCTCTTGTTCCGGTTTGGTGAAAGCTCTCGGGAAGGCCGGCTCCTTCCAGTTTGTACTGCACTACAAGCCCAGGCCGCGACCCGGCTTCATCTGAAGGATTTTTGCAGCCTTTTGGGGTCTATTTGACCGGAGGGAGTTGCCTCTACTCCTGCTTCGGACACGTGCTCTATATGATACCCGTGGTTACTTTTGATATCCTTTTTGAGTTCTGCACTAGATACGAGATTTTGATGAGGGGCAGTTGTTATTTAGGGGGGGGGGAGAGGGATCTACCTCACATTGCTGCTGCCAGGGGATTGATGGGAGCCCTGTTACATTCTGAACAATGCCGCGTGAATGACCATCACCTCTGCGCACTTTGTTTGAGGCCTCACGGAGCCGGTTGGTGTACTCCCCTGTGACCTGCTTTTATGTAAGCGCTTACGGCTGTCTTGGGGCTCTATGCTTCCCCCCAGTCCTGGGGGTGTGCCCCCCCCTCCTTTCAGCATTGGTTATGGGAGAGGTGCTGCTCATTCTCGTGGGTGTCACAGGGGTTTTGGTAGAATCCGTTCCATATTTTGCTATAATTAAATGAGCTCGTCTCCACGGGGTAACAGTTCTGGCACTGAGTCTGGGGATCCTGAGTAGTACGGATGCCTGAAGCTGGGGTATACTGTTTTCTAGGGTTCTCTCCTGACCTCAGTTTTTGTATTGAAAATTGAAATTTGTTTTTCCTGTATGGCATTTGTTCATATGTTATGTTGTATTATTGCTTCTTTAATTGATAAGCCTGTATTACTCCTTACGGCCTCTCACAGATCTACTGTTTTACATATCCTGCCTGTAGGTTCTGTTCTTATACGGATATAATTTGCCCTGTCCTCGTGCAGGATTGGTTAGCCCCTCGATATCTTCTCAATCCGTATAATGGAATATCTGTGACCTATTATCCCGTCACTGTTGCCCCTTTTTGCCAGCGTGCCCGCCGCGGGCACCCGCATACGCCTCCTGGCTTATCACCTCTTGGGGTTGTCCAAGGTCTTTTCCCTTTTAGCTTGGCCTTTACTGTACACAGTATTACATGCCTTGCTTGAGCCCCCCCTTTTTCAACACTCACCCTCCTTTAGTTTTGTCTTTTTGATTATGCACTTTACAAGGCGACCGGCCGGCGGTTGCTTCACTCTTGGCTCAACGCTTACTTCGTTCCACACACAGTGAGCTCTGTGAGCTTTCACTGACCTCCTACATTAGGCTACTATTATTAGTTTTCTCTCCTCTACTTTTTCTTCTCTCTCGTTTTTCTCACCCCCCCCTTTTTTTTTTTTTTTTTTTTTTTCTCTCTCTTTGGCTCTAATTTTTTTCTTTTTCTGTTTTTCCTCCTTCTTTCTGTACTTCTCCTTTCATACGTGGACTAGCTGGTCTTCTCCCCGAGCCGTGTAGTACTTTCCCCCCCTTTCCTCCCTCTCTTTTTTTTTTTTTTTCTCTCTCTTGGGAGTTCTCTTTCTCCTTCTCTTTTTTTTTTTTTTTTTTTCTCGCTCTCTACCCCCCCCCCCCCTTACTTCTCTCCCTCTTCTCCTACTCCACCCCCCCACCCCATTTTTTTTTTTTTTTTCTCTTTTCTCCTCCCTCCCTGCACATTTGCAGTTGTGTCATCAGGCTTCCGCGAACAAGCTCGACAGTCATGCTTTCTCCCGCCTCTAACGCGGGACTGCTGTCCTTAAAAATTCTTTCACTCAATGTTCAGGGTTTGAACACTCCCGAAAAGCGATCTATGTTGCTTTCTTACGCGCATAAGCAAAGGGCGGATATACTCCTCCTCCAGGAAACGCATTTTCGCAGGGACTCCATACCCAAGCTTTTTAACTTCAGATACCCTACTGTTCTTCATGCCACCAATCCACTGGCTAAATCGAAAGGAGTGGCTATCCTGTTTGCCAGACATCTTCCATTCGTGCTACAGGATTCCCTTGCTGACCCGGAGGGCAGATATCTGTTTGTAAAGGGCTCTTTTTCCAACAGACCCATCACACTTGCCAACATTTATGCTCCCAATACCAAACAGGTCTCGTTCATGCGTATGACTGCTGCTACTTTGGCTGAGTTTCAATCAGGTATGCTGATACTGGGGGGGGACTTGAATGTCCCATTAAACCCATTGCTAGACTCCTCCTCCGGCAGTTCGTTTTTGCCTTTTAAGGCCCTTAGGCAGATACATTTGCAGTTGCAACACTTGCAATTACATGACTCCTGGCGCACACTCCACCCCACTGTTAAGGATTACACGTTCTTTTCTCCGCCGCACAATAAGTATTCTAGGATTGATTACCTTTTTCTGTCACAATCGGACCTCCCATTTCTACATGCTGCTTCTATAGAGCCGATGGTCCTCTCCGATCACCACCCCATAACCGTAACCTTGCGGCTCCCGGAGAAATTTGCTCGCTCGAAGCTATGGCGCTTAGACGCCTCGCTTCTAGCAGACTGTGCTATAGAACAAGACATTCGCTCTGATCTGCGTGAATATTTCTCTTTAAATGGCTCTTCGGATACCTCCCCCCTTACGCAGTGGGAAGCTCATAAATGTGTTATCCGGGGTTGCCTTATAGCGGCAGCAACGAGACGTAAGAAAGACAGACAGCAACGTTTGCAGCTACTTACAGATAGGATACGCTCTTTGGAGAGGGCACATAAACAGACTCTGGCTGCGTCGACTCTTTCGGAACTCACAAATGCTCGCTTGCGACTTCTCACTGAGCTGGGCAAAGTGGTCAAGAAAAGATTCATCCTCTCCCACAAGCTTTATTATGAGTTTGCCAATAAAAGCGGGAGGTTTCTAGCTCGGGCTCTTCGGGAAAAACGTTCCCATATGACTATACATAAAATAAGAGGCCCTGGGGGTGTGATGGCCACATCCAATCCTGATATTGCCTCTCAGTTCGAACATTTTTATAAGTCCCTTTATAATCTTCCACCAGAACGTCCCCCGATGCACATTGACAGGCCTAGAGTGTCCCTAATCTCTGAATTTCTTCGTCTTCATGGTCCAAACGCTCTCTCTGAGGAGACGGTTTTATCGCTGGACCAAGATCTGACCTTAAGCGAATTGCAGTGCGCAGTACGGCAGTTGAAAGCGGGCAAAAGTCCGGGTCCTGACGGCTTGTCTGCGGCTTATTATAAATCCTTTCTGGACATTCTGAGTACTCCATTTCTTTCCGCTTTCAATACTCTTTCTCAGTCCCCTAGGCCACATCATAGGCTGTTGGAAGCACACATTTCCGTCATCCCCAAAAGCGGTAAAGATATCTCTCAGGTGTCTAATTACAGACCCATCTCCCTGCTAAATGTGGATATTAAGTTGTTTGCAAAGATGCTTGCTAACCGACTTCTCCCTTTGCTCCCATCCCTCATTAACTTGGATCAGGTGGGATTTATCCCTGGTAGAGAAGCAAGGGACAACACTATCAAGGCCCTTAATCTCCAACACTGGCTTTGCAAATCAAACTCTCCGGCCTTCTTCCTTTCATTGGACGCTGAGAAGGCCTTTGACAGGATTGCTTGGGATTATTTGCGGGGATCGCTGGTAGCTTTGGGCCTGGGCGAGAAAATGCTGAACTTTATTATGACCCTATACTCGGGCCCTACAGCTCAAGTTCGCGTTAATGGACACTTATCAAACCCTTTTCGCCTTGGAAATGGCACTCGTCAGGGTTGCCCCCTATCCCCGCTTTTGTTCGTCATTTCCCTTGAACCTCTTTTGAGACAACTTTGCGCTAATCCAGATATTAATGGGATCAGGATAGCAGACAAAGAATACAAAATTGCTGCTTATGCGGATGATATCCTTCTTTTTTTGGCTGACCCTCGCACCACTCTACCGAGTTTGCTGAAAGACTTTGCTTTTTTCCGCTTTTTGTCGAACCTGAAAATTAATTTTTCAAAGTCATTCGCCCTCAACATAACCCTTCCCACTGATCTCGTCTCCTTCTGTGAATCTCATTTTCCATTTCAGTGGGTGAGGGATGCCCTTCCATATCTTGGTATACATCTCACCCGTAATCCGGACGACCTTTATGCCAAAAATTTCGTACCGGTTTTCAAAGTCATACAGGAAGACCTAAACAAGTGGCATCGCCCTTGCTTCTCTTGGTTTGGTAGGGCTGCAATTATTAAAATGAATATACTTCCGCGTCTCCTCTATCTCTTCCAAACTTTGCCAATTCTACTTCCAATGACATTCTTTGCTTCTTGTAAGAAACTATGTTCATTCTTTTTATGGAATCACAAGCGTCCGCGGGTCTCGTTCTCTCAGCTAACTCGTCCCAAACTCAGCGGGGGCATTGGGCTCCCTGACCTACACCGCTATTACTGGGCGTGTCATCTTTCCCGCATAGTCGACTGGCACATTCATTCTGCTTCCAAAGACTGGGTCCTTTTGGAGAAGGCTTTTTCGCCCACTCCCCTACCATCGATCCCTTGGCTATTGCCGAAACACACACCTCAGGTTCTCCTCTCCCATCCTTTGATAGGTCCCACGTTAGAAGTTTTCCGCAAGGCTTGTAAAACGTCGTCCGTTTCAGACTCTCCTAGTCCCTTGACGTCGCTCCGCCTGAATCCAGATTTTCCCCCAGGGTTGCACAAGGATTTTTTATCAAATTACTGGCCACACGATCAGATTCTAGTAAAACATTTTCTTCACTCCGGCAAGGTGAAAACATTACAGGAGCTGAAGGTTAGCTTGAATATCCGCGAATTCCCTCTCTGGGCCTTTCTTCAGATTAGACACTTCTTGCTTTTCCATAAATCCCGCCATAATTGGACTCGCCCTGTTACTCCATTTGAATCCTTATGCTCTAAATCCGAACCGCAGACGCATTTGATCTCTGAGATTTATCCTCTCCTAGGGGACAGCAGGACTTGCACTTCTTTCCCCTCTTGCCGTGCGTGGAACAGAGACCTAAAGACGGATTTATCGGAGTCGGATTGGGACCGCATTTTTATGTACTCCCACTCCTGCTTGAATAATGTTTTGACGCAGGAAAATGGCTACAAATTAGCCACTAGATGATATCGTACTCCCTCCAGACTTCATCGGTTTAACTCTTCTGTCCCTGATGTATGCTGGAGATGTGGGACACCTGATGGCTCTTTCTTGCATATTTGGTGGTCCTGTCCACTTATTCAACCATTCTGGCTGGAGGTCCACCGGTTGGTGACTTCAGTGACCACTTTGCCCATAGTTTTCTCTGCTGCTCAGCTATTGCTTCATCATACCCCCATTCCTAGGAGTCAATATTTCAAGTCCCTAGCGATGCATATGATCAACGCGGCCCGACTCTGTCTTCCTGTGCTATGGGGCTCCACTCACCCCCCAACTATACGCGATTGGCTCAATCGAATAAGCAAAGTGGCGGAAATGGAGGAACTGATTGCGACTGCACTTGACATGCCAACTAAATACTCACATGTTTGGGCTTGCTGGACCCACTTTGTAACTACCCCTGAATTCGGATCTCTCATGGGTCGGGATACCTGATTGAGCTCAGCCCTACCTCTGGTTATGCCCTTGGTTCTTTCATAATCTGCGTGGTAATGACCTCCTTTCCGGTAATTTATATTTGCCTGCTTAGCTTTGGTGAGTGTTTAAATTCTTGACACCCTCATTTATGATCTCTATTAACACTGTTGACACACACTTCGCAGCCCGGACCTTTCGCTTCCCTTGCTTCCCCCCCCCCCCCCCTTTTTTTTTTTTTTTTTTTTTTTGGCCTCTTATCCCCCCTTCTCCCTCTCCCCCTCCTCTCCCCCCCCCCTTTTTTTTTTTTTTCCCCTCTTTCTCTTCTCTCTCTCTACTATGACTCCCATTCTTTTCCTTTTCTTATCCTTTTCTTTCTTTCTATTCCCCTTTTTTCTTTTCTTTCTCGACAACCTCTTAGTCTTCGATCAGGCTTAGTCTTCATTTTATCCAGGATTACTTGGTGTATGGTTAGCTTATATCTTCTAGGATAGTCAATGGTACTCATGACATCTTCTCTTATACTGCGATGCTCATTTGGCCTCATGATAGCGCACTGCTTTTGGTTTAGGCTCTGAAGGTTCATTTCCTCCATGCATAGGCCAGTACGCCAATATTCACTTGGTGGAAGTAAGCTGTTATTACCTTCTCTATTGTACATTTTTGAACCTGGAGTACTACAGGCCTATCTCTGCCGTAATTTGCCATGCTTCTGTTATCCACAGTGTCGCACTTTACCATGTTGTTTCTTCCTGTATTTTGGTTTAAGCTGTATCTATGACCTGATTGATGCTGTCTGTGCATTTCTTTATATTTTCCTGTAACATGTTGTCACTTCTAAATAAACTTTTATGGAAAAAAAAAAAATTACTGTGTATGGTAGGCTACATTTTTTTTGTTTCATAAGTATTTATTAAAGGATGTACAGTACTGTTCTGTACATTTTCAGTCTGAGTTACAAACATTCTACAATCAACCAGTAAATAAAAGAGTTAAAGTACAAATAAAAAGCTATTGTAAGCATAGCATAAATTAATGTAACCAAAAAATGTCTCATAGCGAAAGAGAAGAGGTTATCATCCTTAGATAGCCATAAGCATACCAAACGGTTAACAGGTGCCATCACAAAAACTATAATGTGTATTGCAGAAGAAGAGAATACATTAGGAGGAAAAAAAAGAAAAAGAGAGAGAAAAAAAGAAAAAAAAAAGGAGGAGGGGTGAGGACAAAAGGGACAGGGACAAAAATGGAGGAAGGATAATGGGAAGAGGGCAAGAGGGGTAAAAGGGCAGAGAAAGGCAGAGAGAGGGCAAACATTTCTACTGACCATATTCCACCCCCAGCTCAATAGACAGGTATCGCCCAGCCTGAAAGAACAAAGCATGTCTGAAGTTACCTTCCTGCAGAAACAAGAAAGGGATCAGCTTGTCACCACAATTGTTGTGGAGTCACTCTTTTCAAAGGCCATAGTATTGCTGGGTTGTCTTGAAATGAATCCAGCTATAGCAGATGGAGGTGAATTGGGACATGTTGTATTGGGAGATACTGATCAATTCTTCCATTTCTTCCATCCAAGTAAGCCTCTGGAACCATTCCTTAAGAGTTGGAACTCTAGTTGAATTCAGTGGCACGGAACACAATGCACACACACAAAGCAGCATTAATCATAATCATTGCCAAAGATTTACAGTATTTTGGGGTTGAAACTGAACAGTGATTTAGGAGATATAGCACAGGTGAGAAATCAAGCTTTTTAGCTGTCACTGTGGTAGTAACTTCATGTACCATTTTCCAAAAGGGTTGCAATCTGGTGCATGACCACCAGACATGTAACATAGTACCAACTTTTTTCTCACAACGCCAGCAAATATTGGGGATTGCTGAGGGGAATTTATGAAGTAAAGCAGGAGTCCGATACTATTGTGTGAATATCTTGTAGCAACATATCTGTGTTGCTGCATTCATAGAACCTTTATGGATCCTCAAGCAGATGGACTCCCATTCATCTTCCATCAGTGATATCTTTAGATCATGTTCCCAAGTTCTGCAGGAAGAGCTAGAAAAGGCAGATAATTCCCCAAACAGTGAGGATTACAGTTGGGATATCAAATGTCTTTTGGGTCAGAATCTGCCACACAGTGCTTCAATCAAATTGAGCAGCCTAGTCCATTGAGCGGTAGCCCTATGGGTAATGAGAGAATGCAGAATTTGAAGATATGTCCATAGAGGCATTGAATGCAGGGCAAGAAGGGCATTAATCTGCGCCACAAAGAGAAGTTTATGGGATTTATAGAAGTGGCAAGCTTGTACATCCCTATATGGCCATATGGAGGCTAAAAAGTTATATTACAAGTGGGGTTACAACTCAAGGGAGTCATTGGACCATACAAGGAAGTTGTAGCATATGTCCTGCAGGCACCTCTGTAAGCTTCAAATGTAGGGCCAATCAGGGGGTGTTGTTTTGTTTCCAAGGGTATATCTGAGGGCAAAATCTAGGGTAGATTCCTGAGGGAGTGGGACACCTGAGCTTGTTCTAGAGAAATCCAACCCTTCAGGTCTCCATGTATATTTCAATCAACAATACGAGTCTATAAACAAGCTTTATGGTAGCGATTTAGATCAGGAAGACCTATACCATCCTTCGTCTTTGGTAAGAATAGTCGGATGTATTTAATTCTTGGGGGCTTATCCCTCCACAGGAACTGTGTGCATAGCCACCTATAAGTAGCAAAATAAGAAGCAGGGAGGTGGATAGGAATACAGGTGCGTAAAATACAGAAATCTAGGAAGCATTTTGAGAAGGGCAGCTCTCCCAAACCTGGAGCGAAGCAAGGGGGGTGATGAGGTAGGGAAAGAGTGTGGAAATGGAGGGAAATAGGAAAAAAGAAAGTGAAAGGTGGAAAGAAGGTAGGTAGTCTAAACGAAAACTAGAGTAATAGAGGAATGAGTAGAGTCTGGAGGTGGAAATAGATTTTCTATTCCACCTTAAGAAAATAAGAAAATCTACCGGATGGGTCAGCTAGATCTCAAAAGAGACCACTGAGTGGGAGTAAGGGCTATGTGTATCAAAGATTTAAGGGGCTCTGCAGAGTAGGGGTTTAGATAATGGTTGCGCAGAAGAGTTTGAATGTTTAGGGATAGTTTTCCGAGTAAGGTGTGGGGGGTAAGTGCTTAAACAAAAACATAAACGTATGGGAGCCATTGATGGCTGAAAGAGTTAAACCTAGTCTAATTCTAGGCTCACTGACTTGGGTACATGGGAATAGGTTACACAAACAGAACCTAAGCTTATATAGATAGCTTAGTAGGAATAATTACTGTGAACTGTGAACCACAATAGAACATTTGACGTTTGCAAATGATTCAATAAGCATGATCTTTTAGCAGTTTAGTAAGTCTTAATAAGATAAGGTGTAGCCAGAAGCTCCCCATTGCCAAAGATGTTTATCTCCTGTGGCCTCTTGAGAGATAAAGAGAGAATTAGGTAATTAAAGGCTACACCTCCCCATCATCAGGAGGTCCTGTTTACATTGCAATCAAACAAACTCCCGAGTACTTTGTTCTGTTTATATGAGCATCACTCGAGACTACAAAACTACAATCATGAGGTAGTATAATCTTTAACTATTTGGTTAAATGCAACATAATAACTGTTTAAGACTAGGGGCTAAACCACAGGGCATAAATATTCAGTTTAGAACAGGATAATAAAGCTTGAATAGTCAGCCTAGCGCTGTAAAATCAAGTTCCCTCAACATATGGATGCTAAAGGTTTATTGTAGTGCTGCCCATAGCTGTACAGACACTATTAAAAGATTAAATGCTCAAAGTAAACAAAGTAAACCTGGGCATTTCAGTCAGTGTGTAAAAAAACCCCTGAATACCCAAACACAGACCATCAAGCATTCATGAGGTAGGCTCACTGGGACTGGTCTTTTGCCCATAATGTAAACCGGGTATCGGGCAACTCCACCAAGCATGGGGACATTAATATGTGCGCCTTGCGGGCCTTCTATACACAAACACCCCCACGGCCATTAAAGTAGGTTATCCTTAAGGGCTTGAAGGCCCAATCTTATGACAAAGCACAAAAGGTTAACAACTTTTAATTGTAAGCAATAAACAGTATGACAACATAATCTGGGCATCAGAGCTCTCTAGAGAGGATCAGGAGAGTGTCACTAACTAGGTTAAATAGTGGACAGCTTTAGTATAAGCAGTCTTGAAATTGTCATGTAGCACTTCCAAAATGAACTAAAGGGGGAAAATGTCTTAAGTCATTTCTTGTTGGATAAAAAAAGGGAGTAGTATGTCAAGTACCTCTGGAGAGGGAATCCTCTGGAGTTTAAATAGCCCAGTATGAGGGACCACAGGGGACTAGTACATCAGCCTATATAGTAGGGGTCCCTTTCAGATACAAATAGACTTTGCAAACATAATGTGGCAGCTATCAGAGTACAACTTCAGTGTACTCTATATAGAAAGCATATGGATGTGGGTCAGGTTATGAATAGTGTACAACACATCCTCGCTCTTGTAAAATTAACACGTCTTGAGTATGTAGTAGCAATTATGGGGAAAAAATATTCTCCAAAATGTGCTGCAAGGAAAAATCAGGGCTCAGACCTGTCTCTATGGCAAGGCTAAGAGGTTTCCAGGTTCTCAGGCTCTTCCTCCCTGTGTTATTGCCAGTCCGGTGGGGATGAGGGATGAGAGCATCTGTGCCTGTTGCGTGGTCTCTGCTCTCATCAGCAATGAGAAAGGAGCTATACCAGTGCAGGAGCTCCATCCTAGGGATATGCAGAGCATCGCAGAAGGCCTGAAGATCATCTGACATGCGTAGTAATACTGAACAACCCCATTGGATAGCAAGGCAGAATAGGAAGCGCCATCGGTATAAGATGCTGCGGGTTCTCAGCACTTCCAGTAGAGGCTGAATGACCCAGTGTTGTTGCAAGGTTATAGGGGACAAGTCCTGAAATAATTTGATTTCAAAGCCAAAAAATAGTATACACTCCCGGCCCCAGGCTTTCTGGAGGATAGCTTCCTGTAGGAGTAAATTGACTAGACAGCATATTATTTCCCTGGTGGGTCAGTGTCTCATCCTCTAGGCCGTAAGACTCTATGTACTCGCTCAGTTTCGTTAGGGGAATCAGCTGGGCATTCAAGGAGATCATTAAAAAAGGTACTTACAGGTAGCTCCAGTGCTGGCAGGTCAACAGATTCAGGCACACCTCGTACCGTTTTGTTGGCGGCATTGGTTATCAAGGTCTTTGAGGTGCTGATACATCTCCATGATATGAGACAAGCGGTGATCTGAGGAGTGTTGTGTTTGTCTGATCGCCTACGCATGTACTGCTGCCATCTTCTCTACTGTACTAAGTATTCCCACCATGGCTTGGATATCTGAGCGGAGTTCTTATGTGGCAGTCGTAAAAGAAGATGTCTGCAGCAATTCTCTGTATAATCAAGAAGGCTAGCGAGTGCGAGTAGGGCTGAGGCAGAGGAATGTGATCTGCCTTCGGCTCTTGCCTGATAGTCAGAATCACTGCTGGGCGAGCGTGGTGGAGGGGTCCATGACTCACGGCATGCCTGGTCTGAAACAGCATGGGTATAGTTCCGCTGAGCTGGATGCTCAGCTCCTGAGGTGTGCGGGACAGAGAGGCACTCCTGCCCTGCCCAATTTCACCAATTATAGACCCCACGATGCAGGAGATCCCTGTTCAAACAGCCATATTCAGTACATACCAGTAGACTACATATTTTTGTGTACTCCCCTGGGGTCACAGTTTTGAGACCCAACAGTCCATTTTAGGACTACCATTTGGTGTGTTAGCAATACTAAAAGCATGTATTATCCCTATTGCCATAGATGCCATTACATTTTGGCAATTTCCTTTATTAAAAAAAAAAATGTCAGGAAGGCTTAAAGTGAGAGGCAGAGGTCCTGCGGTAGTAGGGGGAATAAAGGTTCTGCAGTACAAATCAGTGGTCAGGCCACACCATCTAGAGGCAGGGCAAAGATGAGAAGGGGATGGATGATGTGTTACTAGACTGTCTGTGGGTACCACTACTTGGAGAGGAGGAAAATTCTGAGGAAAAGGCAAACTGGAGGGTGCAACCATCCTAATCTCTTTTACAGCACATCTCTACAGGTACAGGCCACTACCAGTCCACATAGGTGAGCAGTGTGTGCCTTTTTAAATTTATCTACCAAAAGCACTGTTGTGGTCTGCAGCCCCTGCCTGCAGTGAATCAGTTATACCTAAAATCACCAGCTATGTGGTTACAACATGCATGAGGAACACATGACCAATGAGACAATAAATAAGCAAAAGGGCCACATTCTTCCTCCTCAATCCTCACTTTTTACATCCTCTACCCCCACAACTTTTCCTGCTACATCTGTCTGAAAATCTGCAGTGTAAGAAAAAAATGTACCCAAATCGCACCTGTGCATAGTGTCATAACGCTATCTTGGCAAAGCTGCCCACTATGTAGCTGCTTCCAGCCCAGCTCATAGAGTTAGTTTCCTTCCACAAGTTTATAGCTTAGATATACAATGGCAGGTACCCACCATTATTTTTATCAGAAAGCAACCTCCACCAGTATGTGGTCTGGAGCCCTATGATTGACGCCTATGCTTAGATGGCCACAAGGAAGGCCATCCAATATCTACAATATCTCATTGCTGTTAGATGAGTCTGTGAGCAGAGTGAGACCCCTGAGTGTGAGCTATCATCCTGAGTGTCCACCATTGAGCCTGATGACCCTGCAGCCTTAGACCAGATCCCGATGACCCCACCATTAAGGATATACATATAAGGCACATATTATATGTACTTCTGGTAAGTGCATCACTTTACCAGATTCTGGCACCTATATTCAAATTCACGAAGCACCTATCACCGCTATATATGGACATCACCACCTTTGGACTAACCACCACTCTTATGAGATTACAGTCACGTCACTTATAGACGTGTTATTGCTACACTTATTTTAACACTTATATCTACGCTTCCTTATCAATAGTCTTTTAGCGGTGCATATTTATTCATTTTTATGTGGTCTGTAATGTTAATGTGTTGGTGTTGCTAGTACATGCTGTCAGTGGCAGGGTACACATGACTACAGACCAATGATCTACTAAGCACAGGCAGAGACACTATTTATCCTTCATAGTATGCTGGGTCAATTGGGGAGAATGCAGGATGGTGGTACTGCCATGTATCTTGTACAGTGGTGAAAATGTAGTAAACTGTACCCCCCTCCTTAGTGGCTTTATTTGTTGACTCCACCAGTCCTCCCCACATGCCCAGGATGCTGTATTGCAGCTTTTATGCTTTGGGGACAGGACCCTAAGCACATGTTGAGAGGTGGCTGACCCCACCCCATCCGTAGCCAAAAGCACTAATCTTCTGGCCACCCTTCGCCTGGTTGATAAATCACACATGTACCTTGGCTAGCACGTGTACCCAACTTGCTGCTGCATTTGTTCATTATAAAGTACCTAGGCTCCCAGGAGGTGCTTTGCCAGGCCATAAGGGTGTGTGACCACTTTAGGTGGTCATACCAAATCATGGCCTGCCTGGCAAAAATGCAGCACCAACATGAGCTGCCTGTTACCACCTCATCTGTGACATCCCCACGATGAGTTCAGCGACTCAACCATGACAGTGGTGTATATAGTAGGTAGGAAAGAACCTCTGCAGCGTGTGGAGGAAAACCTAACATATTTAATGCTAAGGATCTTTTAAAATGGATGGTGATACAGAGGAGAAATACTGTATGTCTTGCAGGTTTGGGATGAAGGGAGTAATATGTTAAGTTGGATGTGTGACCAAAAGAGCATCCTAGCTTGGATGTGCCCGTCTCACTCCAATAAAGATAATCTGATTTTATTAATCAATTGTTTAATTAATTCCCACCATCCCAAAAATCTGTCATCTCCAGAAGTACTCAGCCTCTAACAACCTTCCTAACTTCATATTTGGTCGGGCTTGCACTCTGAATTATAAGGACAAAAGTTGAGCCATGAAGGTCATGGTTTTAAGTGGGATTCCCCTGAAAATCAGAAGTCTGTATTATTGCACTTTGATAAAGGGGATCTGTAAGTTGAAAAATTGTAGATCTTGCATTCTGCTTTTTTTCTGACATGCTCCTTCTCCTAAATTAAAGTCATCTAAAATGATTTTGGGGTGCTAAAGCCCAAATCCATAGAATCTTGGTGGGTTAAGCTGGGACCTGCTGAGAATCAAACCATGTGCAGGTAGGCTGAATTTACCCAAGTTGATCGATCGATCAACTTGGGTACAACCAGCCTGTCTGATTTTAAATGCAATTATTGCTAGCAGCTGTTATAGCCACTAGCAGTAATCACTGTGGTTTCCTAGCATCTCCCCCTGCCCCTACTTCCCAGGAAGAACACAATAGCTTAGTGGGAGGATTTTCCCCATCAACAATGCAAGTTTCTTTCCTGCAACCCATCTATGTCCGGCTTAACCTTCTCAGTTGTTTTTAGGTCTCATGGGGAGACTTTAATACAGCTTTTGCAATATATCTGTTCTAGTGAGGTGCCACGCCCAGAGAGTGTTAATAAAGCTACTCTTTTTCCCAACCCTCCCTCTCACTAACCATTAAGGCTTCCTACTAGGCATTTTTCCCCTTACCTTGTGAAGCCAGATGTAATTACTTAAGTCCCTTCTCCAGGACCCTTGCCACCTGTCAGGGATCGCGGCGTCCTGTCGGCCGGTGCACACGCACTGGCGACGGCTTACGCCGGGGCACAAGCACCAGGTCCCGGCGAGCCGCAGATGACAGGACGCCGCGCATGCACAGTAGGAGCCACGGGCGCGCCTGGGGCGGCCAATGACAGCCCAGGGGCGTGTCCTGGACGGCCAATGACAGTGCAGGGTGCAATATTTAAAGATGCCCTGCACTGTCACTAATCGCCGCAAGGTCTATCTGTGATCCTGAGTTCCTGTACCTGCATTTGACCCTGATTGACCCTGACTACGCTGCCTTCTCCTGTGCTTTGACCCGGATTGTCCTGACTACGCTGCCTTCTCCTGCATTTGACTCGGATTGCCCTGACTACTCTGCCTTCTTCACTCCTGATCCTCGGCTTGTTTGACCTATCTGCGGACTGACTTATCCTGCTGACCCTGCGTGTGACTTGACTACTCTTTGCTTGCGGATTCTGTACCTTGCTTACCCCACGGGACCGCTGCTTGTGACCCATCCTGCTAGGTCCCGCGGTCCTCCTCACATCTGGCTCTCTCGGTACCTATACATCCCCGGAGGTTGCCTCTGCCACTGGTAGGCCTGCTCGGAGGTCGTGACCTGGCCCTGGTCTGTTACAAGTCCATCCCCACCATCAGGGGCCCTGGTGAAAGCACAGACCGGGACTTAGATTCCACGCTTTGGGTAGGTCTGTCCAGTGGACTGCCAGAGGCACCACCTGGCGGATCCTAACACCACCACTGGTTCCAGAGGACTGCAAATACAATACTGGCCCTGTCATTCCCTCCACACTTCTCTCCTACACATATTGCCCACTGCCATATCCTCCACACTCCTCTTCTGCATATATTACATAGTTACATAGTTTGTAAGGTTGAATAGGGACAACAGTCCATCCAGTTCAACCTATGTTGGTGTATGTGAAAAAAAAATTATATCCTATATCCCTGTATATTGTGTTTGCTAAGATGCCCATCTAAAAGTTTTTTTGAAACTATCAATTCTACCCGCTGACACCACCGACTGTGGAAGGAAGTTCCACATCCTTACCGCTCTGACATTGAAAACCCCCCTATGCAGTTGAACCACTTCAAGTCCAGACACTTTCACCCCCTTCCAGTCCAGGCCAATTTTCAGCTTTCAGTGCTATCACACTTTGAATGACAATTTCGCGGCCATCCAACAATGTACCCATATACATTTTTTAGCATTTTTTTAAGACAGATACAATTTTATTTTGGTGGTATTTATTCACCACTGGGTTTTTAATTTTTTTGCTATATAAATGAAAAATCCCCAAATTTTTAAAAAAAGTGTTTTTCTTATAACATTTTGCAAATAAATATTGGCCAACATGTATTCATCTATCTTTTTAGTAACAAAAACAAAATTATAACCAAAAATTATAATTTTTCAACATTTTTTTTACATTTTTATATTCAACTCTTCTTTATTTATTTCAAGTTAACAGGAAAACATTGAACTAGGACATCCATAGAATCACATTGATACTTACATATACATAGTAGGAATTAAATATGTAGGCTTATTACCTTACAGTACAATACGAACCATTTGGGGGAGGGAGGGGGGAACAGGGAGATGTGAGGGGAGGGAAGGGTAGGAGCAGGGAGTAGAGGTTACAGGTAGTGGTTATAAAGCATAACAGGGTACCAGTCATTGTTTTTTTTTTGTTTTTTGTTTTTTTTATACTTAGTAGTTATTATACTCCAGGGGTTAATTGCCATCAAACTTTACTGTACATTTTGGATGCAGCCCCCAATTTAGCCAGGCTACAAGGAATATATGGTATGAAAAATGGGAGAGAGAAAATCTCCTTTCTGAATTGCACTGAAAATTAAGATTTGTAATTACCTTTGATAGGGATGGGGATTCTGTTGTTTTCCATAGGCTTTTTATATTGTTTTTTGCTTAATATAAGAAGTGGATGATGATGTTACAAAGTTCTGGGGAGAATCTGTCTATCCCTATATGGAGAATCACCAGTTCAGGGCTAGGGGAAACTATTGATCCCGAGATCTCTGATATTAGGTTGAACATGTTGTTCCAGAATGATCTGATAGACTTACAGGCCCATATAATGTGGAATAGGGATCCTGGTTCCCCACATAATCTCCAGCAATAGGAGGAGGTTGTCGGATACATTTTGGACAATTTAGTTGGTGTTAGGTACCATTGGTGTGTTAATTTAATATAGGCTTCCCAGTGTGTGGCACATCTGGATGCTTTATATGTAATGGAGAAGGTTCTCTGCCAAGACTGTTTTGATATTTTGTGGGATAGGAGGGCTTCCCAATTGAGTAGTGAAGTTGTCTTGGATAAGTGTTTAGCTTCTAAAATTAGTGAGTAAAGTTAAGGATATGCCTTTACCAGGGTACTGGGATTTGTTCAGAAATAGATAAGCTGAGGCAAGGAGAGTAGTGATGTGCGGAGGATTGTTGGTTTTCATGCAATGTGAGATTCAGAGATAGGTAAATACATTTTTGGAGGATCGTTGAAGTTGTTGTTGTAGATATCGGAATGGGGCTAAAGTTTAGTTTCTAAGAAGATCTGAGATATTTAATATGTGTCGTTGTTCCCATGGACTTAAATCTATGTCCGGGATTATATTGGTAAGAGCTTTGATAGGTATATTGATCTTGTTAGGTTTTGGAAGAGGGAGGGAGAATAAGGTTGACCAAGCATCTAATGTGGGTTTGATGCAGGGATGTGTGTATCTTGGAAGTTTCCTGTCAGTAGATGCAAGAAGAAGGTATGATTGGGGTGTACTGAGGTGAAAAAAGTTAGTTTCTAGGAGTGACCAATTTTTTTGTGTAGAAGGGTGCCACCAAAAATATGTTTGGTCTAATAGAGTAGCTAGGTAATAGGTATACAGATGTGGTAGGTTTGCTCCTGTTGTAAGGGTGTATGAGTAAACTATCGGAGTCTTTTGGACTCCCAGATGAACTTTTAGAAGCATCTTTGTGCTGTATAAAAGACATTTTTAGGTAAGGATATGGGCAGAGTCCTAAAGATGTATAGGATTTTGGGAAGGATAATCATTTTTAGTACTGTTATGCGGCCTAGTTTGGATAGTCCATAAGTTCGGAGTGAGAGTATTTCTTTGGGAAGGTTCTGTAATAGTATTTTATGGTTATGGTCATACAGTTGGGATGGTGATGTTGTCATGTTGATACCTAAGTATGGTATTGAGTGATTCATCCAGATGTATGGTAAATCTTTGCATAGTTTGGTCTGCTTAGGAGTATATAAATGAGAATTAGGGATTTGGATTCGTTGAGTTTGTAGTAGGAAATATGGGCATATTGGGAGAGGAGTTCATTGATTCTATATAGGGATCTAGATGGGTTCGTAACCATTAGGATGATATAATCAGCGAATAGACTTATTTTGTGTTCGGTGTCGTTACATTTTATTCCTGTTATTAGGGGGTCCTGTCTTATTTTTTCAGCTAGTGGTTCTATTAATAGTGCAAATATTAAAGGGGATAAAGGGCAGCCTTGGCTAGTTCTGTTAGTGATTATAAAGGGGCGAGAGTAAACAATCTGTTAGAACTCTAGCCGAAGGGGAGGAATAGAGAGATAAAATGGCTGATTGTATCCATCCTGAGATACCAAATTTTTGTAGTAATGCTTGCAAAAATCCCCAATGGACCCAATCAAATGCCTTCTCTGCATCTAATGAAAAGAGTAGACAGGGCACTTGGTGGTTTTGCAGGTTTTGTAGGAGGGAGCTTAGTCATCTAGTTGCGTCTGGGGCTTGTCGGCCTGGTATAAAGCCAGTTTGGTCAGGTTGTATTAGCTGAGGTAAAATTGGGAATAGTCTGTGGGCTAGGAGCTTACCAAAGAAAAAAATAAACCATAGTAGGAGAAAATAATGGGGTTTTTAAGGTACCATACCATTATGAGTATAAAGATGCATAATTATAAACAATATTGGATAAAATAGAGCATATTTTATTATGACATTATAAAAAAAAACCCACACAAACTGATAAGAAAGACAAACGCCAATGTAGGCACATACATAATGAGTTAAAAATATAAATAAATAATAGTGGGAAAAGACTCTGGCTCGAGATGTGAGAACGTCACGGCCAAGAGTCCTAAAACCCTATTGATATCATCAAAAGAATTGATCATCATCAAACTGGTGAAGTGATTACAGACATGAAAGGTATGAAAAATGTTGGTAATTAGTGGAAATATCTAAATTCATGTTCCACTAGGGGTGTGGTACCTGTAAAACCTTCACACAAGGACAAGTGAGACCTAGTATCTCTCCTGCTCCCATCAATCTCCAATCTAATAAAGAGCTTAGCAAAGAGTTTAATGTCAGTGTTGATGAGAGATATGGGTCTGTAGTTTTGAACATTTTGTGGGTCTTTTCCTGGTTTGGGTATAGTCGTTATGGTAGATTGCAGCATCTCTTCGGCTAGAAAGCCCTTGGATGATGCTTCATTGAAAAGAAATGCTAAATGTGGGGACAAGGCACTAGCGAATTGTTTATAGAATTTATTGGTGTATCCATCACTTCCTGGTGACTTGTTAAGAGGTAGGGATCATATTACCGTTTTGACTTCATTCGGAGTGAAAGGGTCGGATATGCTCTGAAGTTTTTCTGTAGTTTGCATTGGGAGATTGATTGATGATAGGAAGGCTTGTATATTTTCTTTGGAGGGTTGGGGGGGTGTTGTGGTCCTGATTAAGATTATAAAGGGATTTTTAAAAATCAGCAAATGCGTTTGCTATATCTGAAGGGTTAGAACTGGGTTTGTTAGCTAGGGTGTCTAATTGACCTAATCTTTGTTTTGGCTCATTTTTGTTTAACTGCTTTAGCTACAAGTGAGGTCGCTTTGTTATTTAATGAGTAATGCATAACTTTAACTTTTTTAAAATTTATATCATACTTATACAGTAGGATTGATTGGAGTTTTTCTCGTTCTTTGTGGAGGACTTCAGAGGTTCGTTGCGTTGGATTTGCTTTGTTGATTATTTCTTTAGCTTTTATATAATTTAATAGTTCTTTTATCTGCTGTCTTCTGCATGTAGAGAGTTGAGAAGATAGTTTAATTAGTACTCCTCTCATAAATGCCTTGTATGTCACCCATAGGGTGTTAGTGAAGATTTTTGGGGTTGTATTGGTCTCGAAGAAGAGGTTGTGAGCTTCTTTAATGGTCTTTCTATGTTCAGAGTCTATCAAGAGTATGGAGTTGAGTCTCCACGGTTTGAGGGGTATTGTTTTATTATGGGTATGTAGAGCAATGGTAACTGGAGCATGGTCCGACCAGGTGATAGATCCTATGGAGGAAGAAGAAATGCGTTGTAGGGTCCATTTGTCTGTGAGGAAAAAGTCTATCCTAGAATAAGATAGTTGAGAAGGAGAGTAGTAAGAATAGTCCTTTTCTGTTCCATGTTGACATCTCCAGACAGAGGTAGAGGTTATGTTCATGTAGGAGTTGGTTGGGGCTTTGTTTTGGAAGTCTTTTAGCAGATGTGGTGTCCATTTGTATGCAACCCACAATGTTAAAGTCTCCTCTTAGTAGTACTTGGCCCTGTTTCATAGATTCCACTTTGGAGAGTAGAGACTTGAGGAAGCGGAGTTGATCTGAGTTAGGACTGTATATATTGACCAGTGTTTAAGGAATGTCATCAATTTTGCTAAGATGTGGAAGTGACCATTTGGGTCTGCATATTCCAGGAGGAGTTTGAATTTGAGAGAGTCATTGATGACCATTATAACCCTATTTGGTTTTTTGTGATGCGATGCATAGAATTTTGTTGAAAAATGTTTAAGGTTGAATGTTGGTATTTTGGGTATGGCAAAGTGTCCCTTGAACGAAGACAACGTCAGCTTTCTGGGCCTCAATTTCTTTACTTAATGAAGACCTTTTGAAAGGGGAATTGAGCCCTCTAGCGTTAACGGACATACAATTAATCATGGATGCTGTTGGTGGTGCTGTTCTTGGCATAGGAACGCCTGTGACTGCTGTGGTATATTAGTATATTGCAGTGGGAGTTTGTTCGAGTATGGCTATTTTCTGGGAAGTTATGGAGGTAGTGTTTGATGCAGCTATTAGTCGTGCATGGTTTAGAAAAGGTATTGGCATGGCTGTAGTTTAGGAAGGTTAGCATATGGTAGATATTTGTTTCATGGAGTTTTGATGACTGGTAGTAGTAACAGAATGTAGAACAGGAACAGGAGGATAAAAAAAGTCTTGTAAAAAAAGCAAGAAACGTGTAGTTTGTAAAACTACTGTCCAATCGGGGCTGTGAAGAACATATAGGAGCCATGGGTTAAACCTACGTAGTAGCCATGTGAGCCACAGTGACATGCACCGAGTAAAAAATAAGGAAAAAAAAAAGAGACACAGAGTCCAACTCTGCAATTGCTGGTATATGGTGGGTAGGTTGGATTGACCAACTGTAATATAGAAGGAACTTTCAAGTCCAGTCTCCTTTCATATGCTGGGGATGATTTGGGCTAGTGTGTCCGGCTGTCTTCCACTGGGAGTATGTTCCACTCCTTTAGGAGGTTTATGCCCTCGTCTAATCCTGTGATGATGTACAGTTGCAAGAAAAAGTATGTGAACCCCTTGGGATTACGTGGAGTTTTGCATGAATTGGGCATAAAATGTGCTCTGAACGTCATCCAAGTCACAACAATAGAAGAACACAGTCTGCTGAACATAATACTACACAATAGTATATTTTTTATATCGCTATGTATCATTTGTCGCAGCGAGAGAAGCATATTTTTCATTACCATTTCAGAGGCTTGCTGGTCAGACGCAGGGAATTCCTCAATAGCAGGGTTAATTTGAAGTGTATGGATAGTTAAGACTTCTGATGTGTGTGGGCCCATTAGGAGGGGGTCTTCAAATCTTGGCCTAGATTTAGCAGGGCTTCTGTAGGTAGGTGATAGTGGGGGGGGGGGGAGACTCACCAATGTCCCCATCGCATAGTGAAGCATGGAGCCTTGGATCAGGAACATAGGAGCTGGATTCTGCACCAGGGATGGAGCTGCTGTGCAGGGATGAGCTGGTGCCATCTTGGCCTCATGAGTCCCGGGCCGGGAAGAAATCAGTGAGGCGCTATGGAACTGCCGGGGACTTCTGTCTCCTCAGCATGGTGTTGGGTGACCCACGGGAGGTAAACCCCTTGTTTTTGGGGTAAAATTGCTTTAGTGTGTAGAGTGGCAGCAGAGCTCACTTAGATCGCGGCCATTTTGGGTCCCAGCTGCTCATGAGCCCCCTGTTTTTACATTTTTATTTTATTTTTTTATATATGTTTTTTTTTACATACTGTCACCCAAGCACTAGCAGTACAGTGTCACCATAATGACACTGTACTACTTGTGGGGGTTGATGAAGATTTTTTTTCTTTTTTTACACCGATTGCTTTTACACCCATAAAGGCTGTAAAAGCAATAATTTCTCCTTCTCTGTAAGAGCTGTGATTGGTCACAGCTTGTCACATGGTACAAGACTGTTGTGAATATCCTTGTATCATGTGACCTCTGTGAACATTCACAGATTTCACAAGTAGTAAGCAATGATGCCAGGAAGTGACATCTTGTTTTCTACTATTCGTGTGATCACATAAATCAGGACCTCACACAGACGTCCCATATAGCGATCTGTGTTCCAATGTGTCCTCCAGACATAGCGGGCACCAATCGCGGTGTCGCGCTCTCCCATGGAGCATGCACAGGCAATGAATGCGGGGGGACATTTAGAAACGTCCACCCGCTTCGGCAGTGCTCCCATCCAGCCGTTTATCTATATAGGCTGGACGGAAGTGGTTAAGGTTAAACCTCTTCTACAATTTCATTAAGTGGTCTTGTGTCTTCTTATACTCCCTGAGACTAAATAGTTTATTCTTTATGCTAGAATCATATTGCCCCTCTGTCATTCCCTCTATACTCCTTTCCTGCACATACTGCTCACTACCATAGCCTCCACACTCCTCTAATACACATATTGCCCCCTGTCAGTCCCTCCACACTTCTCTCCTGTACATATCACCTCTAGTCATACCCTCCACACTTATTTTATGCACATACTGCCCAGTAATCAAACACTTTGTACTTCTTCCTTGCACATACTGCCCACTGTCATACCCTCTGCACTTCTCTCCTGCACATACTTTCGTCGGTTGTACCTTCTGAACTTCTCCCTTGTATAGTCACATTATGTTCCAGCTTATATTGCCCACTAATGCAGGCCATAGATGGGTCGAAAACCGGCCATTTAAAAAAAAAAAACGAAAAGTCGGTCGTTCAATAGGCCGACGTTACCACCAACGGTAAAAAAAACAGCCGATTTTCGTCCCGTCTACAGCCGGCATATAATTACTTCTGTCCCTGCAGAGAGCTCCGTTGACATTAAAAAGTATAGCGATTGCAACATTGTATTTATTTGTATCCAATTTCAGATACAAATGTTTTTATTCGGATACAAATAGATACATTGTTGCAACCGCAATACTTTTTCATGTCAAATATAATAGCGGACTGGATTTCTTCTTCTTCTTCTTTTTCTTCTTCTTCTTCTTTTTCTTGCAGGTCACGGCTCATGCGCAGATTTTTTATCAGTAAAAAGATCAGCCGATTTGCCCATCATTGCCGTGAAAATCGGACGATCGGCAAAATCGGACGATCGGCAAAATCGGACGATTTTTTCCAACTTTACTGATAAAAAAGTGCCAAAATCCAGAAAAACGGCTGACCAATTAACCCATTAACGGTGCGAAAATCGGCTGATTTTTTTCCGTCCGAAAAATTGGCAGATTTTCGACCCATTTATGGCCTGCATAAGGCCCTGTTCACACCTGTGCTATTTTCATGTGCTTTAGGTATGGTACATTTAAAAAATCTGCTTGCTGCATCTTTGACGCACTTACATCAAAACACTAGTTATATAGAGTTCAATGGTAATGCATCTAAAGCTCATGTAAAAAGCATCTAAAGCCCAACGCACCTAAAGCTCACTGCACATGTGTGAACCCAGCCTTAGACACTTCTTCAACATTGTTTGCTATATCCTTTTCCATTCTGAAATAGGCATACTTTTACTAGTATACAGTAAATATTAATATTTGAAGGTGTACAAGGCTTCTGTTATAAAATAGTCTATTATACAACCTGTTTTGTGGTGGCCATTATGCCATCTAGTGGGCAAAGATTAATACGACTTTGCATACTTGACATTTTCAGCAAAATGACAGATGTACCATGCTATTTTTCTATTCTCTTCAAAATGTTTGATGCCATTTCTATACCTCTTTATAAATGTAAAATTATTTTTATACATTGTCATAATCTTAATGTATAAGCTACTTGGTTTGGATTCCATTCAAAATGATAAAATATAATGCTCCGAAAGTGATGAAAATCTAATGGACTGCACTCATCCTGGAAATGCTCTAAATTGCCTGGGATTAACTCAGTTTTTACAAGGAATTATGCACTTAGAACATATTTTTAACCAGTGGCACTGAGTCTGCATCATAAATGAACTCTTAATGCAGCTCATATGCTTATTATTAGGTAAAGCTTTCTTTGGTCTATCTTTACAGTTTGCTTGTTCTGATTTCTATCACAGTAGCACTGAGAGAATAGAGATTGTGTGCCATGGAAATACTTGAATCCCTTTAAATCTGATCTCTGGGATCAAGCCTCTCTCTATGTACAGCAGTAATAAAATATCATTATTATAAGACCACTCTTGTGACCAAAAAAATCAGTAATTTCACACATGTGGCATCATTGCAATCATCATCATATCCTATTAACCTCCCTGGCGGTATGATCATGTCAGGAATTTTGTGCTGAAAGCGGTACCATTTTTTTGCATGGAAATATGTAGTTTTTAATTGTAGGCTGTAATTTTTAGGAATAACTCACTGATATCTGTCCGAACAAGAGTCTATTAAACATTCCGGATATGATAAAACTTGAAACACAAAATCATAAATTATAATTTAATTAATAATCATAAAAAATAATAATATAATATTAATCAATTTAATTCAATAATATAATCAAACCAAAAACACTGAAATTTGAAATACAGAGGCAAATTCGCACATCGCTGAGCAAAGTCGCAAAATCGTTTTCAGTGTCTGATGACGAATTTCCCCACAAATCATTATCACTCAATTCTGCAAGTGGTTCTGATTTACTATCGCTGTTCTAAAACCGCTTTTGATGTAAAGGGACGCTTTTTGGCCGCCATGGACTTTTCTAAGTTTCCAGGCAGAAAGAACAGTCAAAATGCAGGCAGGGCACAGGACAAAGCAGTAGGGACAAAATGTATGTGAAATGCATTGAAAAAGCAATGACAGCAAGAATGTCATTTTTTAAAAATTTCAAATTTCCCGCCGGTTCCGCCGCCCGAACGTTCCGACGTCACGGGGACCAGAACATGGAAGTCAGATGCCGGCATCCGCCGGAGGAGATGGACGGGGACGCTGCAGGGGACATATCGTGGGAGCGAAGGACAAGGTAAGTGCTGCAGGGACCCCCAGAGAACGCTGCATGGTAAGCCCGAGTGTAGCTCGGGGTTACCGTTCTTGGTATAGAAATTCTACCCCGAGCTACACTCGGGAAAACCGCTAAGGAGGTTAAAGTCAGTATGCCACAAAAAATTACATGTCCCAAGAGCTTTCAGTACTTAGCATGTAGACAGGCACTTGGGAATGTAGGCAGAGCAATGGGTGGTGACAGACCTGGGGATTTAGAGAGCAAGTTTATGCACTGCAGGAAGCATTGACATAATGACGCCAGTGCTGCCTTAAGAACTACAGGGAAGCCAGCACCAGACCGGTCACCCTGCTCAAGAACAGAGGGTAGAAGTGTCTGGTCTTCTTTGCAAGAAACTCCTGTACTGCAGCAAAGTGACACTGCATTAATGTTAAACTCTGAAATGAAAGAATTGAAGTAAGCAAACACGTCTCTTCCATTACTACAAAATTTTTGGTAATTTTAGCCATAATAATGGACTTTCACCAAAAACAATTGGGTACTGCTTGGACCTTGAAGAAGGGGGTACACCCCAAAAGCTTGTTCTGAAATTCTGATATGGTAGTGCACATAAAAAAAGTATTACGGACAGTACTCAATTGTTTTTGTTAAATTTGTGAAGCCCATGGTTCAGCTGAACCTCAGCTGCAGCTACAATAATGCACATAGTATAAATCCATTGCTGTTTCGTTTGCAGTTTGTCCCGATATACTGTAACTGTTCCCTGCAATGTAGCCCTGTCACTATTAGAGAGAGGCAAATTCTTATAAAAGAGACCAGTTTTCCCAGCAAGCTTTCTGTTCACTTAATGACCAGTCACCTCAGCACCTCCCCTGGTGTTTCTTTGGTGTATCTCTTTACTTGGGAAGCCACAGGTGGTGTGTACAGCCAGCCATAGAAGTGAATGGCTGAACGCGGCCGTAATCGGGTATGCACTGATACTTTTTTGGCATATGCATATGACGTATTTCCCAAATGCAGCATTTACACATTTGGGGAATACATCATATGCACACAAACATGTTTATGTTAATGCACGAAAGCATAGTCATATACCCGAGTACAGTTATATCCAATCATTCACTTCCATGGCTCATCGTGTACACCGCCTGTGGCTCCACAGGCGGGGAAAAAAAACAACATTTTACACTAGAGAAGAATTTAAGCCTCAGATTGTCTGGGTGTATTTGGCCTTAATATATTCTCTTAAAAAGGCACTTTCATGTACTTATAATCGTATCATAGCAGGATAGCCTGGGTGCTGGTTATGATTCATTCATTTTAAAATAAGAAAAAGAAAGGGGCGCACCAGCCTTGTGCATTACCTCAATATAAAACTTTATTCATAAAATATAACAGATGTATACTCACAGATGCCAAAAATACACAGGCATATCATGACCAGTCCATGGTCTGGAGTACTGTGTGAGTTCCACATGCAAGAGGATGCTCAAAATGGCTGAAGCATTTTGAATTCCCTCTTCCTCGGAGCCTATCAGAGGGAATGCCCCTCAAAACAGGTCAGCCATTTTGAGCGTCTTCTTGCATATGGGACTCATGCAGTACTCCAGACCATGGACCAATGCCGGTCATGATATGCCTGTGTATATTCAGCGTTTGTGAGTATACATACAGTATGTTATATTTTATGAAGGAAGTTTTAAAGGCTGGTGCGCCCCTTTCTTTTTCTTATTTTATACTGCTATTCTGGGCTACCCCAGCCCACAGGGGGCTGCACAGCACTGCCTAATTGGATTGAATGCAAAGGTGTATGAAGATCATTTTACACAAGCCAGATCTGGTCTTTTGTGTGCAGGAGGTTTTTTCTTCTTTCTGGTAAGATTAACTCTGTGACAGTCTTCTTTCCACAGAAAGATATCTTATGACCCCATTACCTTTAGTCTAAGAAAAACTTCACAGTATAAAATACTAGCAGCACCCTCTGGCATTTATTTAACTGCCACAGGAAGTAATTTCTCAGCACATAGTCTTGCCATTAGCACCAATCCTCACATCAGTTTCTTCTCCTGCATGCCAGGAATCAGTGGGAGCTGACTGCTAATGTGCCATCTGATAGTAAAGCTAAGTTAATCTATAGATGACAGGCAATAGAGGATCAAAACAGGTGGTACTATGTTATATTGGCCACATGTATAGGCAGGTGCAGTCTCTTTTCTTCACTGCAGGTGGAGCCCAACTGCAGTAACATTGCAGAGAGGGAGGAAGTCAAGAGGAAAACACTCTCCTACTCTGGGGAAGTAATCCAGTTGGATGCTGCCACCCCATGTGACTCTGGTGGCCATTTTGGGTCAAGAAGAGTCTATTTAAAACCCTGGCTCCCAGGCTTGGCACTCATTTTGCAAGTGGACAGTGCATGGACAGGTTTACCATCTGTCAGGGAAAATGAAATAGTGGGAGGGGAAGGTAGGGACAGGATAGGGACATGCTATTCTTTCCAGGAATCCTCCCAATTGGGCACAGACCAGTCATTCCACCCTCAGAGACAGACGCTGTCAGCATATCAAGACCTGTTCTGCTCTGCATTACTGTTCAGAATGGTCGGGTGTCTTCCTGCTGGGCTGTCTGTATCTGTGGGCTGTGACTTCAATATAAGTTCTGTTATTTGCAACAGGACTCTGTGTATCTACTGCTGCTACATCATGCTGCACTCACCCACACATGCAAACCAGGAGAGTAAGAGAGTGGAGCAGGTGACTGAGAAAACAAGACTGAAAAAATAGCTGTTGGCATTTCCATGGCAACATTTTTCTGTATTGTAACCATGAAAAGGGAGAGAGAGGGATAAATCGGTAATAAGTAGTTTGGGGCATGTCTCAACAGTATCTCGTGGTGCTCTGATTGAATGGTGCACAGCATGGATGGCACACAGTGTAGCTGGAAGTCTAATGAAGGTTCAACAAGTTACTTTAGTCAGGCTTCTTTACATAATAGGGAGTACAGATAAAAAAAAAAATGTCTTATATTATATAATTTTGACAGAGGTTCTCATCTGAACAGATTCAAAATACGAAGTACACATCTTACAGAGTTTTTGGACAAATTTCCATTCACCTGTTCTATTTAATATCAGGAAGAATAGAATGTGATCCATCAAAACAGCTCAAGACACTCATCTCAATATTCCACATAATATTTTTTTCCTCTGTGGTTTATATATCCACTAATTGTATCTGTTCTGCTGCATTCACATAAGAGGTAAATAACTTGTATCAGCTTGCTCATTTTATGGTAATAGCTTTCTACCTGTGTTGTTTGAAGATGCATACAGGTTTTTTTTTCATTGTCTGAAATTATTTCAGTATGTATGAGTTTGGTGGACATTCTGTTTACAAAAAAGATCCCCTGAATATAGTAGATATCAGTTTCAGCATGTTCTGTTATTTTTGCAGGAAGCTGTGCTTGATATTATAGAAAAAGTTTCTCTACTTTATAACTGCATTGTATTCATGGGCATTATTTCTCTATTTTAAATTCATGTTTGTTCAGTGATATGCTTTCATTTCTGATATGCCTTCCATAAAGCTTTATTTTTATAGTAAATATGAGTGTTGTTGATTGAATATTAAGGACAACAAAGATTATATGCGCAAGGGCCAAATACTATATGGTAAATACTGGATAATCTTTGCTGTTCTAATATCCTTTCTTTTGTAATAATTGATACATTGATACCCATGATAAATTTGAAGATATAATAAAATATATTAAAATATATATATATAATATGAAGAGCTGTTTGTAAAATTGATTATAAAGAAAAACAAGGCCTTTACATATGTTAATTTTCATTTTCTACCTAAAAAATTACAACCCTTGTGATGTGCACTTGCTTCACTTTTTGAATCATCCATCATGTTCTATAACACATATATCAACATTTTTAGGCTTTAATTTAATTGTAACTAGAGAAAGTATCTAAATTTGTCTTGAAATCATTGACTTGCGATCCCCTGCATACCAGCACCCAAGGGGTAGAAAAGGGAGGATCAGAACTAGGAGTCAATCAAGCTCTGCAGCCATGTATATTTAGGATAGTGAACATGCAGAGGAGGGAGTAAAGTGAGCTTAGTACTATCTAACCTGTGTATTATCATTTATATTGATTTATGTGTCATAAACATCTTCTACATTGCTTTATGAGTTAAATCTATGAAGGACAGCCATTGTTACAGCTTAAACGTGCATACCTACTGTATATTACATCATACAAATTGGAAAAATAGAGAATCAATAGATAAAAAGTCTTAGAGGGTTATACAACACTATTCATGTTGTAGAAAACAGTAAATATAGGAAATTTTCTGGAAAATAGTGTGTTTAGACAGAGATATTGTTGATCAAGGCAATGCATTTTTTTCCAGACTCACATTTGTACCTTCCCTTTGATCCCATGCTATTCTACTTGCCAGCTATGGGGTGAAGGTAAATATGCAGTAAATGTGTCAAGGTATGAAGGGGGTGTAAATTACTGCTTTTTCTTCCATGTGATAGCACTGAGTTTCGGGGAAGACAAGAAGATTAAAGCACATACACACTCCATCAAAAGAGTGAAAACAGGTTGTTTTAATTTAACTTTACCTCCAAGAAGGATATTTGCATAAGATACAATTTGCTTATAAAAACATATTTATTTAGCATTTAAAAGACAAATATTTTACATTAAAATTCAATGTACAAAGATACCCAATCTTTCATTTTTACACAGTGCTTAATATCAATGTATTTTGCGATCCAAAAACTTCTTCTTTAGGATCTGATCTGAAATAAAAGTATGTTTACTGTTTCTAATCATAGACCACCAGTGGAATATCTACCATACACTTGCCAACTAAGCATACATGTATAAATAGGTATTCCTGATTCCTGTGCATATGGATCAGAGAGACCAATACCCTGGGCCTAAATGAAACAGCATCCAAAATATTCTGTGCTCACAGATAAATGCCCATATCATGAATTCTATTTCTAATAGGAAATACCCCAAGGACTATCCACTGTGCAAAAACATGTATAAAGAAAAAATGACAGCCATTTTTGGTGGAGCGGTGAATCCCTATACACCTTTTTGATATCTCAAAATCACAACATTATGTCCTGTGTAAAAAAGAAAAAATGGGTATCTGTGTATAAAGAATTTTAATAGCATTTAAAATACATGTATTTGTTAAATAAAATGTGTTTAATCAGCAAATGGTATGTTATGCAAATATCCCTCTCTGAGGTGCAATTAAAGTGCTGTATCCTATTTTTGCAAAGGCAAATAGGCTGTTCATTTTGAAAAGGAATGGTCCCTTAGCTCAGTGAATGAGGTGGAGCTCTACTGACTTCCATCATCCAAAAATGTGCACGCAAATATAATGTTTTTTTTTCCTTGCAAGAGATTGGGTATTCTTTGAAAAGTTAATTTTCACCACATTCACTAAGTATTCAAATTAAGCGAATTCTCTTAAAACTATGAAAATTCCGTTGAAAAGTCAACAGCATATTTGCATTTAGTAAATCGATCCATTGGAGTATGACAGTACAGGCACCCTGGAAAGTTACTAAGAAGTGGTGGGGAGTTTTTGGCCCTGTGTAATTTTTAATTGACAATTTGGAGCATACATATGGCTTCCTCCTTTGATGGCTTTCAATGGCCCAAACGGGAAGAACAGGAAGGGAAGTACAAGCAGACGGGAAGGACTATAGTCAAGTGAACTTGTTGCTTTGTCTTGGACAATATGGTAAATATCTGTTAGCATTTGGAAAAGAGGAGCTCTTAAAAACAAGGATTTTGCACTCATCATCATTGTAAAAGAGATTCTATCCATGAAATCAATCCATATAAAAGCAGGTGAACATCAGTTGTGCCAACAATAAAAATTTCATATTTTGAACACTCTACATCAAGATACATTTTCTTATCTTAATCCTTTGACCAAGCAGAATTGTACATATAGTGAAGACAGCACTTATTCATTTTTTTTTGTTACAACGATGTGTTGGAGAAGGATTGCAGAAAAAAAAAGCAGTGAGCGAACTGTCCAGAAGTTTGTAAGTGGATACATTTTTCAGGTTACAGGAGAGTTTGTTAAAAATTCAGAAAAAAATATGCATACAAAATGTTTTCACCTCAGATAATTTTGGATAAATAAATAGTTTAGCCAGTTCTACCAGATTGCTGACGGTAACATGTCCAAGACAGATTGGGTTTTTGTTTTAGAATGACACAAGTCCTAGGATTGGCATTTCTTAGAAGATGGAAGTTGAAAAGCCGGGAGTTACTGAAATGATTTTGCTATGCACCCATGCCACAACTGTCTTTATAAGCATACCATTTTGTGTTAAACTTTCTATTTACAAAACTAGAAACAAATTTTATTTGTCAAGATCAATACTGTACTGACTGTACCAAACATAAGCACATCTTTTCAGTGTCTGGTCATAATTGTTTGTTGTAAAGATCAAAAAGTGCTGAACACAGCAGCACAAACACACAGATGAAAATAACTAGACTCTGGTCACTTGTATGGATGTTCATTAGATTTCTCCAAACACTTTATAGAAATTGTTTTGTCAGGAAATAAACCATCGCCCTTAAGGGAAGTTGAATGAAAACAACAAATCTGAATCAAATCTTTGGCTTTCTGTTTGAAAACAGTTTAAATAAAGGCAAAGAACACACATTACATTTGAAGTCAATATAATAGGATTTCACAAACTTTCTTGATTCCAAAGGGTATAATTTTACGCTTGATTGTATTAGTAGCAACCACATTTTTCCTCACAATAGCTGGGCATCAATGGCCCAATATTTTTTCTATCAAAAAAACATATATAAGCATTACTATGATAATCGGCAAGATCAAAGGTGAAGCAACAAGTGGTAAGGCAGCAAAGGTTTGTAATATTCTGGAAATTCTCTGCAGCCAATTAAAGTGGAACTCAAGCCAAAAAAAACAAGATAAAATGAAAAGCCAATTAAAAATACGATAAAAAAGTATTTGCTACAATATTTACCTCCAATACAGAGATTGTCCAGTACTCTTTCTACTAATAGATACAGTCAGTGCTCAAGGGAAAAAAAGATACAATCTTTCTGCAGGGAAACAGGACTATCTATTTTCCGGGTAAAAGCTATTTTGTGGGATTGTAATTATAATTTATAGACTGGCTATATTACAAAAAGTACAACTTTACTGCACAGAAGAAGTCCGTGTAGTGAATCCTGTTATAAAATGTGTGCAAATTACTGGTTTTAAGGGTGGACCTTCTTCATCAGAGCTCAAGTTGATATTTTATTAAGTTATAGTTCATGTTGCATGCTAAGAGGAACAAGACTTTTTGCCTTGTCTTGCATTAAGACTGAACTGGGTAAGGCTGCCCCGAGCAGTCCCAATGCACCTAGTGTGATCAGGCAGTAAATGTAATATAGAAAGATTAACCTAATTTGAGAGATTTTTGTCCAGAAGAGTTGCTAAATGACTGAGCCAGTCAGATTAGGCAATGTGCCCGCATTACTAAATCTGTATAGGGTCACCCAAGATTGGGCTTAAATTGGATAGAGCAACTCAGTCTTTAATCATATGGTTGGCTTAAGGCAAATTCTATAATTACAAATTACAAACGTTATGATTAAGAGGTGGGCTTAGTACAACTAAGTTTAAATAAACTGCTGCTTTAAACTTCTGGTTGTTGGTGACACAGATAAACTGAACAACGGTCCTGGTGTCACTCACCTAACATTTTGTGTAAAATCACCCCTGTCTGAAGTATCTGTTGCAAAGATGTGGACATCTCCTGCTATCTATTAATACTATGTAGCCATCTAAGCAGTCTCATTTTATAATGATGGGCTAGTATGGTGTAAAATGCCTCAGACTGTTGTTGGGCTGCTGAAGAATATAGTTTAAATGAACTATGCCTTTGTCAAGAGTCAAAGGTAAAGATGTTGTGGCCTGACTTTTCCATCCCCCATTGTCATTATGTAGCAGCCTAAAAATGCCAGAATGGGGCTGCTTCAAAATCCTAAAACAGGGTATTAGACATTTTTAAAGTTTTGGTATGTTTAATGCATTTTTCCAATGCCAAACCAGTTTTTCACTTTAAAATGTCCAAAAACACTTAGGCTGCTTTCACATAGGAATGGACAGGTGCCATAAGGACTTTACTTTTCCAGCAGCTGTCTGTTCCTGGCTGTGCCAGGGGGCAGTGTGGTGCGCAATTCAATGGATTGCACAGCTCCCCCCGCCCCTTTTTTTGTTTTGAACAAACCTGAATACCTGATTACTAATTACTAAAATTGGAGTGCGCAAAATCTGGTGCAGTTGTGTACAAAACATACAAAACATTGTTACACTGCTCTGAGCTGCTATACAGTGTAATGCTGCTGTACAGTGTGCTGAGATAAAATGCATCATGTTTGAATTTTATAACAACATGCTGCAGTGCAGCCCCAAGCTATGTTGCAGTGTGAACGGGACACACAAGTGTTTTCTGTGTGTGTCCTTGCAGTGACATACATTTTACAATGCAATATAATATCTTTCACCACACAATGTTTGAATTAACTCTAAGGGCAGCTGTTTTATAAGAGAATCATCCATGATTATTGGTCTTAGATAAGTAATAATAGAAAGTTATCCTTTATGTTTTAGGCACAGGCCTAAGTCTTACCCTTTTGTGTTTTCAAAAGTACTTTGGTATTTTTCACTAAAGCTGCAGGTCACTTCAAAAAAATTGAAAAGCACTCATAGGGGTTGATTTACTAAAATTGGAGTGTGCAAAATCTGGTGCAGCTGTGCATAGTAGCCAATCAGCTTCTAACTTCAGCTTGTTCAATTAAGCTTTGACAAAAAAACTTTGAAGCTGATTGGTTTCTATGCAGAGCTGCACCAGATTTTCAACTCTCCAGTTTTAGTAAATCAACTCCATAATGTTTCTTAATATAGATAATGTAACAATGTAACTATAATCGATGGTGACCTCAATGTTAAACCCAGGCCCCTTCATTCACTATATATGGTCTCTCACACTACACAGAACATGGAAGGGCAATTATTTTAGTAAATATAAACTGCTAAATACCTTTTCTCATCAGCAGTTAGAGCAGTCTTGAGACTTCAGCAGAGCACTGGTTAAAGCTTGTAGGAGGAGTTTTCTTTCTGCTCTAGGAGGATGCAGAACCCTTGACCTCTGTCTGGACAGTGCTGATTGGCCCTGTGCTGATCACATGCACTCTCCCAAGAAAAAAAAACCTCTATAGCAATACTCACCGAACTGAGCATGTGCAGAAGGGCTACGAGTTCAGTGTGTCTTATCAGTGTGGACATTTGAACAAGAGAAGGGGCAGAGAAGTCAGGATCAAACAGTCTTTTTACACAATGCAGAGGATTAACCCCTAGGTTCCACAGTGAGTAAAACAAGCATGCTTTTCTGCATATACAGACTGATTTTACTGTTGTGGGTTTAGTAACACTTTAATTGTAAGTTCTAACTGAAGTAATTTTTGCAGTAAATTTGGTGTAAACATTATAACTTAGCTCAGTTATAATGTTTTTTGGATATTGCTACCAGTTCACAGGTTCACAGATCTTCTGCTGTGAGCTGTTCATTTAAAAAAAATAAAAACAAATCTTTTTCAATGTCTCATTATAAGCATTCACTAAAACCTGCAAAACATTGAAACATTATTGCAGCCCAAGAAGCTTTCTATCTATAAATTCTCCACATGCTATTATGCGTATGTCTGGTGTATTGCAATTGTCACTAAGTTAAAATTAAATCTATTCGATAAAAGCCACTGTCGCCGTGTACTCAATGGACTGGCTATCTTTCATAATAAATGGTACATAGCCTGCTTCACATTACCAAGCAATAACATGGAGAAAGCTTAACTATTTTGAAAGTATGTAAAGACAGCATTGTATATAATTATTTATGGTCTTCTAGTTTTGCATTACAGCAGTTTAGCAAAGTGCATGTGTAGTTAGACATTCAGAATATAAATGTTCAGAGGCTTATTTAAAGGCATATCTGTACATAACTTTGCATATAAAAGCAAAGGTTTTCAAAGCAATGGTAGCATATTTGACTTTGGATGTACATACCTCTGAGTGTATGCCTGGTTTTAAACGACATCTTTTAGAAAAATGAAAAGGAATCTAGGATTTCTTGTATCCCTTAACATGGAAAACCAGCTTGTACCATGCTGTTTCTAAGTAATACATGTGAGAGAGCTATCATATTGTAATGTGTAGGTTGTAACGAAATTATACTAAAAAAAGATATAGGATTAATTACACCTATGCGGTAGTACATTTTTGTTCATTTTCAATGTAAAATGTCTATAGAGTTAAACAAATGAATAACTGTATAATCTTTCTTTCAACTGTCATTTTTGTAGAAGCACAGAGGATATTCCTCCTTGGATATATCTGTCTGTAGATGTACTCATACTTTTAATTGAGAGCGCTATCATGCATTATTATATATGTTTTAGATAACTTATGCTAAAAACAAATGATATAGGATGAATTATACTTACAGGCTGTGCATATTCAGTATAAAAATGGAATATATTGCATTGTACTAAACTTTAGCTGTGGTGACTGCAATAATTTATCTTTTTTAAGGCTATATTTATTTTCTTCAAACACAGAAAAATATAATTTGAACCTGATGGAAATCCAGTGTCCTTGTTATGTCCTGTGCTCTGAACTGGAATCTCCAGCCATGTTATCAGCTTTCTCTGGTATTTTCTGCAATCAACAGAACTTTTCCTCGCTATGTAATGGAAATTAGGAGAGGAGTAGGTGCTTGTAGTTCAAATCATAAGAGCAGTCTAGGGTGACCAAGCTGCTCCTCCATGAATACAATAGAGCAGGGGTGTCAAACTGACAGCCATCTAGCTGTTGGCAAACTACAAGTCCCATGAGGCATTGCAAGGCTTACAGTTACAAGTATGACTTCCAAGAGCAGAGGCATGATGGGATTTGCAATTTCTCAACAGCTGAAGGGCTGCCAGTTTGACACCCCTGCAATAGAGTAAGTGAACATTGAGGTAAATTCACTAAGAGATAAATACCGCACACATTTTTGTTATTATTTATCTACAAAGTAGTCAATGGGGTTGCCGGGAGTGTGGCTTGGTGCATGGAGCGATAGGCAGCAACCATGCACAGCTCCCGGCCCAGATCTCCACTGGACTTTTTTCAGCCAGACTAACTATGTAACTCTATATATATGCAAATCTGAATGTAAGAACTTCCTGCGCTAGAAATGGGGCCCTATTCACCAAGCTGCTGACACAAAACTCCTTACCAACATGAGTGAATACATATATATATAATACATATATACCAGGTACGCGAGGAGGATTCTGGGAGCGCGGTGACGTCATTTCCGGCGTGGCGGCCATATTTGAAATCCCTCTATTGAAATACCCATGCAGGAGATTCATAGCATGGGGTATTGAAGGCCTATGAGGAGATGAACATAAATGTGAGTGGGCAATTTTATTCTACATTAACTATGCAAATTAAACAGGATTACACTATGTGAGTCTTCTTTATCTGTATATGAATCGTGGAGGAGACTGCTGATAGAGTATAAGAGGCGGGTGAGGTCCTGGTGAGCTACTAAAAAGTGGTGTCCTGTTTTAAGCGAGCTGACCCTGTGGGGTCATGACAAGGAGGTGAGGGGCCATCACGGCTAAAGTTTGGATTCACACAGTGTGGACACGTGTGACACATGCATGAAGATTGATAAGCGTTTTTTTGCATTTGGACACTTTTATTTAAAAATTTATTTGGATTCATTATTATGTACAACAAATGATTGCAGTGATTTGGTTTGTCACTAATTGCACTTTATTCGTATTCTTTTGTAATACACGGGTTGCACAGCATTTTGTAAATGCACAATTTTTGCACACAAGTATAGTACTTTGTGGTAATATTTAGAGCACTTTGACTAGTTAGTTTGCACTTTATATATTTATTTATTTAATGTACTTAGGTATAGCGCTGCACTTTATATTTATCTATATATATGCAGGCTCCCTCTCTCCCTCATGGGCTCTACTTTATTATCCCCATGGGTAAAAATCAACACTGGACCTCCCGGAGAGCAACGGTTCCTGACCCAATCCTCGGCTGTGGCCTCGGGTGCCCCGGCCTCCAGTATGGCGCCGGCTCCTCTCCCCTCGTCCTCTGTGGATGCAGGGCTCCGTGAAGAAGAAGGGCAGGTAAGCCCTCGGGGCTCTCTCTCTCCTCCTGGGGATCCTATTCTGCAACAGGGCGCACAGAGATCTCGCAGCCCCTCTTCAGCTTCTCTCTGCTCTGAGGATGGCTGGGATCTGCAGTCCCACATGCGGTTCTTGCACACTAACATTAAATCCCTTCCTACAAAGGCAGATTTTGAGCTTTATGTGAAACATATTGAAAGCACATACAAACAAAAAATTTCTGATCTTAAACACGACATTTGTGTGAGTGTGGAAGTGATTGAAAATACCACTGACGGTTTGTGTAACACTTTACAAACCCACAAAGAGACCCTTAACTCCCATACAGTTCTTATACAACAGCTCATGTACCAACAAGATGACATTGAGAACAGGGACCGCTGTAACAATATATGGATCAGGGGCATACCAAAATCCATTGAATCTAAAGATTTAGCTGCAGGGGTTGCCGCCATCTTCAATCAACTACTACAGCAACCTAAAGACACCTATAATGAATTGGACCACGTACATCGCATGTTGGGCCCCAGGAATCCTGATCCATTTTTTTCCGTGATACCCTGTGCAGGGTCCACTACTTTAAGGTCAAGGACGCCATTATGCGTGCGGCCAGCACACAAGACAACTTTCTATTCAACGAAATGCCGGAGATGCTCCAGACTGACCTTTCCCTCCAGACTCTGGCTATGTGTAGGGCTCTGTGCCCTCTCATTCAGATGTTGCAAGAGAGGCATATCCGCTACCAATGGCAGTTCTCATTTCAACTTCATGCCTCACAGAATGGTAAATCTGATCAATTCCACACCCATGGGGACTTGCCTACATTTCTCAGTCCCTCCCTTGCTGGCCCTTCCAACTCCTGACCCCTGGCCTTCCATTTCCCTCTTCCTGGCAGTGGCCTGATTGAAAGAAGAATAAATGTTCCAGATCCTCCTCCCAAAAGATCCCAGAGGGATGATCCCCTATCTGTGTGAATTGGGAGGTTTCTCCCTCTCCCTACAGTTTTTACACATTCTGATGGTTACTCTTGTTGGATCTGTGCCTTATATTTGTGCCTGTTGTTTTTTGGGATCTGGGACTGTGGCCTACAGCTAATCTCCAGGTTCCGCAACCGCCATTTGCTCTGACGGACGGGGACGCCTTCGACCCTAGTCTCTGGGGCTTTGGGCCCTTCCATTATTTGTTTCATAAGCAACTTTTCATTACCAGGTTACGTTTATGTTTATTTGTCGGGGTGGGGGCTTATTTTCTCATGCCTGTTTGAGGGTTTATTGAATATGTTTTGTAGGGGGGGGTCATCCTCATCTGAGGGTGACCTTCCTCAAGCTATCATTTGCCTGTGAGAGGCCTGGGTCGGGATCGGATACATGAGCCTCTGATGTTCTCCACCTAGGACTTCAGTGTAGTGCATAGTATCACACTGTATGTTATTTTGGCAGCTAGTCTGTCTATTAGTTTCTCCTTATCACTTCTCCCTTTTTTCTGCTCTTCCCTTCTTGGCTTTTATCCTTTTCTCGCTCGTTCTTTATTTAATCCCCTTCTTTTCTTCCCTCTTATTGGATTTCTTTTTTATCCCCTCGGAGCACTATCGGTGACACACTTTTTTCCTATTTGCTCTCCCACAGACAAATATGACTTCAATTAAATTTTCCTCTATTAACTGTAGGGGCTTTAACACTCTGGAGAGTCAGAGCCAGATGCTTTACCATTTCCATAAACATGGATTGCAGATCTTGCTCCTCCAGGAGACTCATTTTTGCTCTGATGGTATCCCAGCCCTCCACAATCATCACTATAATCAGTGGTATCATAGTACTAATATGCAGGCTAGGTCTAGGGGGGTATCGGTGGCCTTTCATCATACCTTCAGCCCGGAGGTCTTGGATTCTCTAGTTGATCCAACTGGTCGCTACCTCTTCCTTACATTGAAAGACCAAGATTTAGTTTTTACAGTGGCGAACGTTTAAGCTCCCATTCAAGATCAGGCTCCATTTCTTGTGGTGATCCTCTCTAGGCTGTCCACTTTTGGGGGTCCCTGTTTCATTGTCGGAGGAGACTTCAATGTAGCTCTCTCTCCAGACTTGGACACTTCCACGGGTAAATCTTCTCTCTTCTTATCGGTCTTATCTCAAATTAAGTCGCATTTGCATGACTTACATTTAGTGAACGTTTGGCGCATCCAACATCCTTCGGAGTGAGACTATAGTTATTATTCTGCCGCTTATGCGCCATACAGTCGTATAGACTATTTTCTTGGTTCACATTCTTTTCTAGATTGTCTGACTTCATCCTCTCTCGGTCATTTCTTATGGTCAGACTATGCCTCAATCCATCTTATGATTCAGGACCGACCATCGTCTTTGCGTCACTTTTCGTGGCGCTTGAACGATACCCTACTCAAAGATTCTCTATGTATCGAGGAGGTCGCGAAGAATATCCAGGACTATATTTTGGACCACGCATTGGACACTATCGGCCCTCTCACTCAATAGGAGACCCTCAATGTGTTCTTAGAGGGGTTCCTATTAAACAAAGCTCTTGCTTAAAAAAAGATCGTACGACGGAGATGCGTCAATTTTTTTTGCTCATTGCACATCTAGAATCATCCCACAAACGTACATTGGACCCAGTGCTAGTGGTGGACCTATCTAATGCTCGTAGAGACTTACTCCAACTTTTAGATTCTTCCTCCCTTGTTGCACGAGACAAAGCACACAACACTCATTACTCCCTAGCCATCAAATGTGGCCAACACCTGGTGTGTGTACTCCACCCTCGTCCGTCCCGTCGTCCGATCCAGAAACATCAAGGCACCTAACAATACTAAACTCTACCACAATAAGGGAATCTGTTCTGCGTTTGAACGTTATTATTCTCAACTCTATAATCTCTCCTCGGCAACTCCTATTGCTCCTCCCATTTCCTTCCTGCCAACTATGTCCCAATATATTGCGGAGATGGCGTTACATGTTCTAGACGCCCAAGATGCATTGGACCTACAGGAGTCCTTCTCGATTATTGAAGTTCTTGGGGCAATTAAGGCCCTGAAGACTAGTAAGTGCCTGGGTCCAGACAGATTTACCCCGCGATTTTACAAAACATTCACCGCCCAATTGGCCCTGCTTCTGGCCCAAGCTTTTAATGTTATCGACAATTTGAATGTACCTTCATCAGCTTTTTTGTCCGTCATTATTTCTGTTATCCCTAAGACAGGTAAAGACCCTTCTCTTTGGGTAGTTATCACCCAATTTCTCTACTTAATCTGGACGTTAAGCTTTTTATTAAACCTCTAGTGAACCGCCTTTCCCCTTTTCTACCAACCTTGATCAACCACAATCAGGTTGGCTTTGTCCCGGGTCGCGAAGCTAGGGATAATACTTCTAAAAAGATCCATCTTATCTCTTATAACAAGCAAAATGGCTTAAAGGCTTGCCTACTGTCATTTGACACCGAGAAGGCGTTCGATTGCGTTGACTGGTGTTTTCTCTGTCTTACCTTGGAACAGGTTGGTTTGGGTTCACAATTGGGACTATCTGCATTTTTCCGGCCTCTCCCCTTTTGACATTAGCTGTAATGCGGTTGTGGTATAAACGGGGCATTATTGCTCTCTTATCCTCTGACCCCTCTCCCTTATCAGCCATATTTGATAACCCCGCTCTTCTTCAGGGGTTCAGTTCTTCTACTATTGGACCCTTTACACGTGCATTCTGGCCTGTAGCTTGAGACTTTATATGCCCCCAATTGGGTCTTCCGCTCCTTCAAGGTGGGCCTAGGGATTGGTTGACCACTTTGCACCAATTCTCATTTTGCAAGCACTTACACTCTTCCTCCAACACTCATCATCCACTTTCTGAGATTGAATGGCTGTGCTCCCTCCCTGAACCTCCAAGACACATCCTATCTTCCCTCTATAAAGTACTCCACAATACTCTTCATTCTGAACTCCCTCCCTACACTAAGGCATGGCTCGAGATCTAGGTAAAGACTATCGGCTGAGGATTGGTCCACATCGTTCCACTTCACTCATAAATTGTCTATTTCTTGCTATTCACAAGAAAAGAACTTTAAGCTTCTTTCTCGATGGTACAGGGACTCCCTTTCCCTACACAAAATTTTTCCTTCTACATCTGATCTTTGTTGGCGCTGTAATAGAGCTGTTGATACACAGCTCCACATTTGGTGGGATTGTGATCAAATAAAACCCTTCTGGTGACAAGTCTTTGCTGTATATAACAGGATCTATGGTGAGTCCTTGGCCCCTTCACCGGAAATTGCCCTTCTCTCTATATTACTGGGCTCACTGGCGGCGCAGAAGAAAAGTCTGTTGCGTTTCTTTCTGTCTGCGGCCCGCCAATTGATACCCCTCTTTTGGAAAATGGCCACTTCCCCACCCTTTCCAATGTGGGTTTCTGTGCTTAATGATACCATGCGTATGGAGGAAATGCTGGCGTTTGCCAATGATACCTATGATAAATATAAGTTGCTGTGGTCGATCTGGCTCCATTTCTCCTCCTCTTCGACTCTCTGAGATATGTGTTCCTCTGTTGTGCCCTAGTGGAGTTGAGCCTTGCTCCCCCGACTCACTTTCATATTGGCTTGTCCACCGGTTGGGCCCTGAGGTCTGTGCGAGGATGTGGGTGGCGGGGTCGCTCCTGTGTGAAACAAGTGGGGAGCCACCTTGATTCTGCTTTCTGCCACTTTCGTCTCCCAATCCCCTCTTTTCTTTCTCTTCTCCTCCTTTGCTATCCTTACCACTGGGTTCCTTTTTTTTTCCTTTTTCTTCTCCCTTCTCTTTCTCAGTTTGGGATTACACTCTTGGTTGTAAAGAGTTCTCTCATCTTGTTCCATACATCTCGCCCAGGGATACCCCCCTGAAACTATGTTTTGTTATATCTCCGTAATATTGGTTATTGATCCTTCCCTCTTGCTGTTGTATTGCATCATTTTCTTCCATCCACATGGATCATAGTCATACCTGTGATGTGATGTATTTCTGTTTACTTACTTATATATGTTCTTTTTATTTCTCATGCTTTGTCTGTTAAATTTGGGTAAAAATAATAATGACACATTTGCCTTTATAAAGTAGTCAATTCACTAAAAAAAACTTGCTATTTATCAATTGCATTTAAAATTTATCTTTTGCAATATTTAGCTCTTAAATTTTGCTTTTTTCACATTTTTTTGCAGGCTAACACTGCACCAGAAGGCACACACCAATATTCTGAAACTATGAAAACATTTTATTGTGCTTTCATTCACAAAAACAATCTCCCTCAGATGACATGTTACAATTTACATTCCTGAGCTCAGACTAGATTAAAACATTTTCACACTGATACATTGTATACTTTTCACTTCCTGGCCAGTGCAGAGTTCCTAAAATTATTATTTTGTACATTTCTAAAATACCCCAGCAAACACCAGGTGATAAATAGCAAATGTGTGTTTCTTAGAGAATTGATTTTAATGATTTATCTCATGTTTTTTTTGCAGTATTTATCTCAATATTTGAACAAATATGCAGTATTTACATCACATTCAATATTTTACTTTGATGAATTGACTCTTTTATTATCTTATGTGATATTTCACATGAGTCACGTGCCCTTCATATTGCATTCGGTAACCTTTAGTAAATTGACCCCATTGCTGCCCTGGTGGAGTTACTGGCAAGATCACTCGATATTCAAAATATTTAAATAAGTAAACTAAATGCAACTAAGAATGATAGATAATGATCCCCTGCACTTAGGACACACCAATCGATAGCGTACACTCAATATTAAACAAAAACTGGGCTGCTGCTTAGTAAGCTTAGTATCACCATGTCAAATCTGATGCATTTCGCCCCTCATAGGCATCCCAGTGGGAGGGCTGAAATGCATCAGTCACGAACGTGGTGATACTAAGCTTAGGAGCTTTGTGGAATACTAGCGACCTACTATTGTACATTTGGAGATTCATGCCTATTGTATCTGGAAACATGTGAGTACAATACCAGTGTGTCTGCTGTTACTAATAAACGGAATACACTATTTTGGATGCCTCTCTCCATTCCTTACATGTATATATCTATCGGCTCTACATTTGAATCACTGAGAATGACAAGCAACATTTGATCAGGAGGACTACAAGCTCCAGCATGACTTCCCATGCCCCACCAAAAGCATGAAAGACTCTTATTTCACCATAAGAGTCTATTAAAGTTGAGAATTGAGGGGGCACATAGGCGGGGAGCACAGAGCACTTATCACCTTCTGCATGTGAAAGGGATTTTGTTCACTTGATTTCACATTTGAGACTTTATTTCACTATTTATTGTTATGTGTTCATTATTTAAGCATGTTTTTCATGCCATATAACATATGTTGAGACAGCACTCCTGCTCCTGTATATTATAAATGCAACTAAGGACTGGCAAAACTGGAATATATTAATCATTTATTTTATTTGTTTGTAGGTATAGATACACTTTAACGGTACAATATCACACACTGAACTGATTTTTTTTTCATGAACATGTATCAGCCCAATAATGTTTTTATTTATATATTTGGCTGTAAAGCTGTAATGGAAGCACAACACCAAAATAGTGATTAAAAAAAAGTTAATGATAAATGTGCGTACGCTGCCTTTTTTCTTACAACTGCATACCACACAGGGTTTTTTGACATACCATTTAGCTTTGTGCATGTGTATCTCATTACTTAGTAAACTGGTTACATTAGGTTTTCCTTTTCTTTTAATTAAAGTATTACTAAACCCACAACAGTAAAATCAGTCTTTATATGCAGTAAAGCATGCTTGTTATGCTCGCTGTGGAACCTACGGGGTTAATACTCTGCATTGTGTAAAAAGACCACTTGATCCTGACTTCTCTGCTTCTCTTCTTGTTCAAATGTTCATGTCTTATCTCCAGATAAGGCAGACTGAACCATAGCCATTCTGCACATGCTCAGTTTAGTGGGTATTGTTAGAGAGGTTTTTTTTTTCTTGGGAGAGTGATCAGCACAGGGCCAATCAGCACTGTCCAGATAGAGCTCATAGGTTTTCCATCCTCCTAGAACAGAAAGAAAACTCCTCCTACAAGCTTTAACCAGGGCTCTGCTGAACACTGATAGAAGTCACAAGACTGTTCTAACTGCAGTGTATATTTACTAAAATAATTGCACTTCCATGTTCTGTGTGCTGTGGAAGACCAGATATAGTGAATGCAGGGTCCTGGGCTTAATAACACTTTAAGCAACATGTTTATGTTTGCATTCCTTAGTGCACCTTATCTGAGCTGAAAACACAAAAGCAGAATTATTTGGATGTTCTGCAGGGCAAACTAGGTCTGTACTGTATGCATTGAATTTCTGTGTATGGTCAGCTATGCAGGCTCTGTACACAGACATCCGTCAACATATGTGGGCTCACAATCCACACATATTATAATCACTTATCCTTCTTCTTGTTCATTTTATTTAGTGAATGAGCCCTGCTTAGGCAATATTAGTAGCACGAGGACAGGATTCACAGAAAACCATAATACCAAAACCAAAGTTGTAAAGAAGGGTAATATGATTTTTTTTTAGAGCTTCTGATTACAGTACAAAGATTTTTATAGCACACACTTATTTTGTAGCAATTGCAATTTTATTTATCAGTCTATAACAAAACACATTTTCCATTGCAAGCAGGCCACACTTGTAATAATACATTTGGTTGACATTGATTGAGTACATGCATTTTGCTTTTATGGTTCTACGTTTTCAAAATTAAGGTAGCACTGCCATTTTTTACTTTTATTTTTGCTGCTTGTATCTAGAGATGGAACCAGAAGCCAGTACTTGGTAGTCAATCCACTGCTGGCGTATAGCTGTTATAAGTCAACTTCATTCATCATTTGTCTTAGGTAAAATCATTTTGTGTTGCCACATAGCCACCAATTACATTCAGACATCTTCTCTCTAAGTCTCCTTGCAAATGCAAGCCAGAATCTAGTTAGTGGTTGTCAAGGTGACACAGAACAGATTTTAAGACATATGATAAATGAGACACATTTCTGTGGCCTGTTCAATATATGTTCTCAGTGGCCCAATGTAATTGCCATACAGTATTACTGGGGGAATTTGAGGCTATAAATACACTATAAAGAATTATGGAGACAATACTTCAAGATGTTGCTAGACAAATCTCACAAAGTTTGTATTGGTTCCCACTGAAATATTTCTATATTTTTTTTTTAACTTCTTATCTCTATGTCATTTTCTACTTGGGCATTGCAGATTTTCTTTGCAGGAGAGTTGCAAACTCTCTTTGCTGTACATAAAAGGTTTGTAGTTTGTAGATAAGAAACTGTAAACTGTTGGGATGTGAGTCTGCATACAAAATGGTAGTTTATTCTCCTTTTTTATTCTATATTGTAGTACTCTGAATAAATTTATACCATCCGTTACTGTACTTTTGTTTCTGTGTCTAACATTTGAGTTGCTTTTTTTTTCTATTAATGCCCAAAAATTCTGGGAAAAAAATTATCCTTTGCAGTGGGGATACACCCACACTGTAAGGGTTAATTGCTCATTTTGCTGTAACTTCAGGTTAGGGTGTCTACAAGGGAGACCTTCCAGATGAAATAGAGAGTCTAAATTAATAGAGAAAGGTGCATTTATTACACTGCAGTGGAGATAATATAGCATATAAAAGTTAACCTCATGTCAGATGAATTAAGGTAATACAAATATATATATATATAATGCAGCGCTTAAAATGACATAAAGTGGCTGCCGTGAGTCACTTTGTCCAGAGTGAGTGCTGACATTCTTTGCTCTGCTTTATACTTTGTTCCCGTTTTTTCAATAAAATTACTACACTTTTAGCATTTTATTGTTTCTGGCTTGTTACTAACGAGCCTCCAACGTGGAGAGATTCCTGTTTTTCTGAGTTGTTTTATCCAGTGGTGTGAGACTACCATGGAGCTGTCCCTGGATGCTGAGAGGGCCCTGTGAGGTCAGGAGTTGCCTTGTATGCTGACTGTGTGCCAGATGATTGCACTATCTTTACCTGTACCCAGATGACCACAATGGGATAATATACATATATATATATATATATACGCTTTATTTTTGCACTTCTGGTGAGTGCAATCAGATTACAAGTTCCAATCACGGATTTCACCAACATGGATCACATGAATTTTGGACTTTTCCTTATCTTGCTGATTTTATGTCATTATTTACCAAACACCAAAGTCACTCTTTATTTATTAATTTATTGAATCACTTATCCATACGTCAGTATATGATGGTTCACTGTATACTTGCATATCACTTTTAGCGCAATCAAGTGCTCACGCCAGTCACTTTATGTCATTTTAAGTGCTGCATTTTATATATATATATTCATCTAGAGGGTGAGAGGTTTTACCTTAATGCAAGCAGCTATATAACCAAGTGCTCACTATTACTCCTTTATTTACTTAATACAAATATATATCAGAACTCTTAAAATTAAACTGATACATACCGTATTTTTCGCTCCATAAGACGCACTTTTTTCCCCCCAAAAAAGGGGGGGAAATGTCAGTGCGTCTTATGGAGCGAATATGGAGCGGCCGGTCCGGTATTTCCACCGCGGCCATGTCAGAATACCGGGCCGGCCGCTTAGCTCTGCAGCGGGACCTTATGGAGATGACTGCTGACCTTTGGGGAGGTGGGGAGCGGGTACCTGAATTTGACAGGTACCCGCTCTTACTTCTTTGTACTTTGATCTTACCTGTTCCTCTATCCAGCGGCGCGCTGTCTTCCGGCTTCTGTAGTGTGGGCACTGGGCATGACAGCCGGGTGCCAAGTGCGCATGCGCAAGAAGCGGTGCTTTTTGTGAATGGTAAGGCGGTACCTGGGACACATGACAGATCTCAGAAGCCGCCAGACCAATCACAAAGCGCAAGTGCTTCTCGCTCATGCGCACTGGGCACCCGGCTGTCATGCCGAGCGCCATTACAGAAGCCGGGAAGACAGTGAGCGGCTGGATCGAGGAACAGGTAAGATCAAACAAAAACTCTGCGGAAGTAAGAGCGGGTACCCCACCTCCCCAAAGGTCAGCAGTCATCTGTACTGTCCGCAGTCTCTGGTCATCCCTGTGCTGTCCGCAGTCTCTGGTCATCCCTTTGCTGTCCGCAGTCTCTGGTCATCCCTGTGCTGTCCGCAGTCTCTGGTCATCCCTTTGCTGTCCGCAGTCTCCAGTCATCCCTGTGCTGTTCGCAGTCTCTGGTCATCCCTGTGCTGTCCGCAGTCTCCGGTCATCCCTTTGCTGTCCGCAGTCTCTGGTCATCCCTGTGCTGTCCGCAGTCTCTGGCCATCCCTGTGCTGTCCGTAGTCTCTGGTCATCCCTGTGCTGTCCGCAGTCTCTGGTCATCCCTGTGCTGTCCGCAGTCTCTGGTCATCTCCTGTACTATGTCAGCAGTCCATTAGTTCAGAATTTTTTTTTCCTGTTTTCTGCCTCTAAACCTAGGTGCGTCTTATGGTCAGGTGCATCTTATGGAGCGAAAAATACGGTATATAGTCATAAAGTCCAGGTATGATTGTACAAAAATTCAGGTATGGTCATACAGTTTTGATCCAATCAAATCCTCATGTGCTTAACCTCCCTAACGGTATTCCCAAGTGTAGCTCGGGGTAGAGTTTCAGTACCAAAAGTGGTAACCCCGAGCTACACTCAGGCTTACCATGCAGCGTTGCTCAGGGAGTCCCTGCAGCACTTACCTTGTCCTTCTCTCCCGCGATGCATCCCCTGCAGCGTCCCCGGCCATCTCCTCTGGCCGATGCCGGCATCCGGCTTCCATGTTCCGGTCCCTGTGACGTTGGGACATACAGGCGCCGGAACCAGCGGCAAATTTTAAATTTTTTAAAAAAATTTAATTTTTTTAAAAATGATTATTACATTGTAAGACATTGCTGTTTCAAAACATTTCACATACATTTTGTCCCTACTGCTTTGTCCTGTCCCCTGCCTGCATTTTGACTGTTCTTTCTGCCTGGAAACTGAGAAAAGTCCATGGCGTCCAAAAAGCGTCCCTTTATGTCAAAAATGGTTTTAGACCAGATAGAGAACAGCGATAGTAAATCAGAACCACTTGCAGAATTGAGTGATAATGATTTGTGGGGAAATTCGTCATCAGACACTGAAAACGATTCTGCGACTTTGCTCAGCGATGTGCGAACTTGGCGCTGTATTTCAAATTTAAGTGTTTTTGGTTTGATTATATTATTGAATTAAATTTATTATTATTATATTATTATTTTTTATGATTATTTATTAAATTATAATTTATGATTTTGTGTTTCAAGTTTTATCATATCCGGAATGTTTACTAGACTCTTGTTCGGACAGATTTCAGTGAGTTATTCCTAAATGACAGGCCTACAATAAAAAAAAATGACATTTTCATGCAAAAAAATGGTACCGCTTTCAGCACCAAAAATCTGAAATAATCATACCGCTAGGGAGGTTAACAGCAAACTCAGAGTTAAGTGCGGGTTAATAGCACATGATCAGTCCAAAATAGCATCCATCATGACAGTTGCTGGTTAAAACTGGTTTGACCATAAGATACTTTCCTTATACTTGAAAGAGGAAGTTAACATTTTCTAGCCGGCTAGGTGTTTACATCACAAACATACACTTCATATCACATTTCCTGAGAAGAAGAAAAGGAACTGCAGTAAAAAGTCTTATATATATATATATACTTGTATATGTGTATATTAGAACATTCATTATCAGACCCCTATATTTCTACTCATAGGTCTTAAGGAGACTAAAAGCACCTTTACATACTTGATTCTCTACTTTTCCGGTAGATGGCACTCCCAAATGCTCCAGCGGTGGACTGTCCACCAGTGTCCTCCCTGCATTGGTTTTGATGATGTTAGGACCTTAGACCACTAGAGCATAGGGGAGAAGACACTGTAAGGACCGGTCCAGCAGTACAGAGGATTGGCAGATAATGTAAGCAAATATTTTCCATGCCCTGAACAAAGTAGATTAAACAGAACAGGACCTAGTACAGAACCCTTCAAAATTCTCCTTTGCAGTGGGCCGCACCTGCATTGCAAGGGTTAACTGCTTGCTATGTTTAAGGGCATGGACATGAGGGCCAGTCCACCCCTGGAGCACTAGGGAGTGCTGTTTGCTGAGGGAGTGGAAAATCAAGTAAGTAAATACGCTTTTAGTCTCCCTCAGACCTAAACAAGCAATCGAATCTTGCAATGCTGTCACAGCCCCAATGCAAGGGGGAAATCTGAAGCTTTGAAGGGCTCTGTACTAGGTCCTGTTCTCTTTAGTCTACATTGTATTTGTAAATGATAAAACCAGAGGATTAGTGGGTAAAGTATGCATTTTTGCTGATCACATAAAGGTGTGAAATAGGGTTGATATCACGGGAGATGTCCGTAACATGGAGCATGATTTGGCATTGCTGGAAGATTGGTCAAAATGATGGAAACTGCAGTTCAATGTTTATAAATGTAAAATAATGCACCTAGGGATAAAAATCCCTTGACAGATTATGGCATTGGGGGCACAGTGTTGGCCAGCACTACAGTGGAAAACGATTTGGGAGTATTTATTTCAGATCCAAAATCATACTCAAACTCACCATGATATAGATGGGGTCTGTGTACAAGTAACGGAGCTCCTGCATGCCCATCACGTAAACTGAATGCAAAAGCCAGCACTCATCCACAGATTGTGAAATCTTCTTTATTAAATCACTGTGATAAACACTTCATGATACAAACAGTGCTGACACATTTCAGTCATAGCATGTTATGAGTAAGGCTCTGTTCACATCTAGATATTTTCTATTGTGGGCAAAATTGCCGCAGTTCTGTTCGCAATCCCAGAATGCTCAGCAAAACTGACAAATTGCACCACACTTGTTCATTTTCAATGTCACCTAAAATGCGGTGTGATTCTGCTGTGATGAATCATGCTGCAATCACAGCAAACTGCATCAACTGGAGCTAGCTGCCCAAAAAGGGTCAAGAGCTTCTTTTGGACTAGTTAACTTTGCATGATGCGGTGTTTGCAGCACAATTTATCGTACAACAATCGAGTCGCACCGCATTTTAGGTGCCATTAAAAATGAATGGCACCTGAACAACCATGGCATGATTTGTCAGTTTTGAAGAATGTTTTGGAATCAGAATTGCAGCCTAGATGTTAATGGAGCCTAAGTACTGAGCTGAAACTCATCAGCACTATTTCAAAACTATTCTTAGAAAGTATAATTTTATTGAAAGAGTAGTTAATGCTTTGTGTAGAATTCCAGCATAGGTAATGAGTCAGTCAACAGTAAGTGGACTCAAACATGCTTGGGACAACTTGGGACAAACATACGTTTATACTCAGATGAAAAAGTTAAATATAACAATAATAATAAATGAAAAAAAAAAATTAATTTAAAAAATGGGGCAGACTCGATGGACCTCTTGGTCTTTTTTTCTGCTATCATATTTTATGTCTCCTAGAGTTGGGTTTTAATATTTTGTATGTTATTCAGTAATGCAATGCTTTTAAAATGCTTCTTTTGCTATATGCCCACTCCTACCATATGAGCTGGGTTGATTATTAATAGCAATCTTGCCTCATAAGCAGGTAGCTTTGACTAAGGCCCTTCTAGGCTGAAAAGTATAAGCAGTGCTTGTTCCTATGCATCGTCTGTAATGTTTTAATAAAAGTATTTTCAGAGGATTGACATTTTCTTGCTATATACAGTATACGACACTGTGCTTAGTCTAGGTGGAATCCATTCATATTTTGAAGTAAAAACATATCTAGTAGACTAAGAGAGAACATTTTCTCATTTAGTGATACTCATAGTGTAATAAGGGAAGCTTACATATTTCAATGTGTATTAAAGTGTATTTTAAAAATGTATTTTCTCCGATTATTTCATAAAGTCATATTTCATAATGTCATATTTTCTACTGTGAAACATCTGTGTGTATGCAATTTAGTAAAACATTTCTACTTTAAGCCTAACTGAATTCTCAATTTTGTATCAGCTGAATAAATTCTAGGTATGTCTGAACAAGTGGTATGCAAAGTCTTACTGTGTATTTTCCTTAAAATAAAAAGCAGCCACAGCCTGAGTAGAAAAGCCTGTGACCTGCTAGCATGTTGTGGAGTAGGATGCTTGCTCTCTGTGTGGAAGTGGTGCTCTCTCTGCAGAGGTCCAGCACACCCCCTGCTGATTCAGAGTCTAAATTTATCAATCATCAGGGAGTATGAGTTTTGTTGATTGCAGAGCTATAGGTCTAACTCTGTAAGAGGTGTGTCGGACCTTTTCACTGTTTGAGGATGAAATGTCCACAATGTCTGCAGCTACACAGGTCAGTGAGGTCTTGTTTTGAAGCTCAGTTTCTGCATGTTAAATACATGTATCATATACAGTATGTCCATAGCTTTTTGCAGGTTCATTTTATTGGAAATTATGTTACACATTAGAATAATACCAACAAACCTAAAAAAAACAATCCACTGTTCTTTCATTGTTTGGTGATTCCTGAAGACATAGAACAACTTAATGCAAAAAGCGATTCTTTGTGAATGTAAAACACACAGCAAGTGCCATTTGCTTGGTTTACAAGGTTTTTGATTTTGTGCAATGAGTGCATAATAAATGGATGTTTTGTCAGTCCATTGTGCCATTGTGTTTTTTTTTTTTATTCACAGGTGTCACAACAGTGCTTACTATGACAACTCTTAGTATCAGTGCACGGAACTCACTGCCAAAAGTTGCCTATGCTACAGCAATGGACTGGTTTATAGCTGTATGTTATGCCTTTGTCTTTTCTGCACTCATTGAATTTGCAACAGTGAACTACTTTACCAAGAGAAGTTGGGCCTGGGATGGAAAAAAAGCACTCGAAGCAGCAAAGATAAAGGTACTGTTACAACACAGTGTGCTATCATGTTTGTCAAGGGTGTATATTTAATGTGGGGTTTTTTTTGCCTGCTTTTGTGTTGTGTTACAATGAATAACAAAAAATGTTGTGAGCACACCTAAAGTCTGACCTTGAATTGCATACTTGGTTTCCGATATTGCAAGTTAGCACTGGGTTCCAACCTGTGGAAAAACAAGAGAGGTAAAACTAAGATTTCTGTTGATTAGGTTTGTCCTGGATGTATATGCATCTGTCTACATCTCTCTCAGCCAAAATTGTAAGTGCCACACACTTTCTATTACAACTTTCATGTAGGTAGTTGTAAAAAAAATAGTAATGGACTACAACTAGTAGTAGTTAGTCACATTCAATTGGACTTGATCTGGAAGATTGAATATTTGCAGTTTATCCAAGCCACATCATAGGTTATAATGACTGCTATGAATATGTCATAGCATTTATAGCCTCACAGGTAACAATCATCCTAATCCAAATATAATGGAATGTGTAAACACAGATTTTCACTGCCCAAGAACAGGATGTGAGGCATGAAAGCTGCAGAAACCCTCTGTTGGAAAGTACACTCCTTGGTTTTGGGAAGTCCAAATATACAGTATGTTAATCCTTTGATTCACATTGCTGAAGGTTTTTCCACAATCACAATCAGCCTTGACATATTCCATGGTGACTGGAATAAGGTGACTGTGCTAGCTTTGTGGATCTAAATGCAGGGATATGATCCTGATACTCAATAGAACTAAAGCAATATCTTGGATAAGCTGAAAATGTTTTCAAGATTACAGACCAAGTACAATTGAGTGTGACTAATTTCTACTAGCTTTACTACTGGTGCCTAACATGCAACATGTTGACTTCTGTTGTGCGGTTCACCATAAGGTTGTCCAACAGTAGTCATAGCCCAATGTTATGAGGGAAATAGCAATGCAGTAAACATAGGGTGAGGTTAATTAACTCTGATTACTAATGTGGGGTGAGGGTTACCAGCACTGCTACTGACCACCAATGCAGGGCATGGCCATATCTAGGGGGGTGCTGGGGTGGGCTGCGCCCCCCCAGAATTCAGTTGTGCCCCCCCAGGCTGACCTTTTCACAGATGTTGTGCCCGGGCTGATGAGCCCCTCTCCCCATCCCTGTACTCAGGACTGGGAGAAGCAGAGGGCAACGTGGTACAGTGTAGTGAAGGTTACAGGACAAATGACAGAGAGCAGGCAGATTGCGAGCTGTGCTATGCTCTCGCTTATTGTCCTAAGACAGCAGATGAGAAGGGATCGCTCTTACATTGGGCTGTACACTGACTGTACCCTCCCTCTACCCACATGTTCTGCTGCTGGGAGATAGTTTGCACGTAAGGAAAGAGTGTATGAACGATCCAATGTAACAGTGACCCCTTTTCATCTGCTTTATAGAGGAGTGCTCTAAGGACAGGATGGGACAGCATAGCGCGGCTCACACCTCCTTACAGCTCCTGGAGGGTTGGGGAGTGAACCTCATGGCAGGGGAATTGTATACAATGGGGGGGGGGGAGATTTATGCTAGAAGGGGAGATTGGGGGGATTTGGGCTAACAGAGGGATTGGGTGGGAATTTGGGGGCTAAGAGGGGTATTTGAGCTTGAAGGGGGAATTTGTGCTAGGAGGGAAAGATTTGTGCTAAGAGCAGGGATTGGAGGTATTTATGCTAGGAGGGGGGATTTGTGCTAAGAGCAGGGATTGGAGGTATTTATGCTAGGAGGGGGGATTTGTGCTAAGAGCAGGGATTAGAGAGATTTATGCCAGGAGGGGGGATTTGTGCTAAGAGCAGGGATTGGAGGGATTTATGCTGGGAGGGGGGATTTGTGCTAAGAGCAGGGATTGGAGGGATTTATGCTAGGAGGGGGGATTTGTGCTAGGAGGAGGGATTTATGCTAGGAGGGGGGATTTGTGGGAGAGGATTTGTTCTGGGAGGGAGGGGATTTTTAGAGAGGACTTGTGCTGTGAGGGTGATTAATTTTGGGGAGGGTATTTTTTTTGGTGGGGGTAAAGATTTGTGCTAGGATGAGAAAATTGAGGAGAAAGAGGATGTGTGTGTTCGGGGGGGGGGGTGATTTTTTTTGGGTGTGGTAGATTAGTGCTCTGGGGAAATTGGGGGGATTTGAGCTAAGGGGTTGGATGGAAGGGTAAAGATTGTGCTGAGGGGGGATGTAGAGGGGGAGGAGGAAGAATTTTTTCATTTTTGTTTGGGGAGAGTTACAGCTGTCAGTGGTTTATTTTTGCTTAGGGGGTGAACGTGTTGATATGTGCTGTTTTTTTTATGCTGAGACATGATGCTCACACATGATGGGGGGGGGTGCAGTTTGTCGTCTTCACCATAAGCTCTAGATAACCTTTAAAGACACAGCCTCCATCTACACAGTGTATAGCTGGCTGCTATATTACAGTTCTAACCTGTGAAATTCCCTGATTAGAATGGCAGTGTAGCTGTAGTAGAAAGTTACACAAGGAGCAGATCAGTCTGTAAGAGAATCTGATCTCAGCTATATGCTGTGTGGCATTTATGGAGGAGATCTGCTGAGTGCCCAGACTGTGAGCAGTGTAGGGAAGGAGCAGCTCTACTGAGTGCTCTGCCAGACGTGATCCTGTCCTTCCTTCCTGCCTTTCCCAGTTCTCTTCCCTGCTAACCCCCTGCACCCTGCCCTGCTGACCCTTGTCCTCTGTCTTACTGACCCTTGTCTTCTACCCTGCTCACCCCTATCCTCTGCCCTACTGACCACCTGTACTCTGTCCTACTGACTCTTGTACATTCCCCTACATCTCATCCTCTGCCCTTCTGACCTACTGCACACTGCCCTGCTGCCTCCTCTACACTGCTTTGATAACCACCTGTACACTGCCCTACAAACTGCTGACCATATCCTCTGCCCTGCTGACCTCGCATCCTCTGCCCCCCTGACATTTTTAATGCACCCCCACAGCAGATAGGCTAGATCCGGCCCTAATGCAGGGGGGTTTGGTTACAAGCATTGCTACCGGCCACCAATGCAGGGGGTGTGGTTAGCAGCAAAACTTGCAGCCCACCTGGAAAAGATGTCAGTCATTCTCATCCTCCAAGACCATTCTTAATCCTGCTTATAGGTTACCTAGTCTCCCTTCTGTGAATTGGGCCAAATAAACACAGCAAAGTGGGACATTGTTTAAAAAAAGGAAATAAATAAAAAAAGGAAATAAATATGGAGGCATTTCTAATACAAAAATAATATGTCAGAAAAAGAAAATTATATATGGGGCACTTTAAGGTATTAAGAGGGCACATTCTTAGGGCACAATATCTGTACGCATCTCATAACTTCCTGTTGTCAAAAATGTAATTCTGTCAACAGGTCAAATATTTCTACAACTGACCACAGGGCGGTCAGTGTGCTCTAAAGGTCACATATAAACCTCAGCTTGAAATCTGACCTTAAACCCTTGTTCTCCCTCGCCTTTATGTTTTATTCTATAATAGCTTTAATACCCACAGAGGTAATTACTTGTCATGAGACAGGGTTAGTTGTTTTTTCATATGAAGCAATCATACATAGACATTTTGTTTTCCTGAAAGACCAACATAACACAGACCATTTCCCCTAAGATGTTCCTTTATTTATCTGTAAAAAATCAGTTGTTGTTTTTCTTTTTTTAAATCTGAACTCTTTGCCTTAAGAAAATATGCTGTAACATATTTTGCTAATATTCCATCATCTATCCACAGGTTTAAGCCAATCATACATAAGTGTTTCTTGCTGATTGCAAATTATATGTATGAATGAGGTTTGGGTTTACCACTTCTATGTGTATGAGGCGAATCTTTTGAGTTTGATCTTTGAGGTTCTGTTGATTTTTTGTGAAAATTCACCAGGGAGAATTTTTTAAGACCAAAATGCACAGCATGACTTTTGAACTATTGCTAGCAGCCTAAGGAAGGGCCAATAAGAAGGCTTTTGAATAAGCTAGTCCCCTCACAAAAAAAAGGGAAGGGAGTACAGAATTACCATAGTATCATTATATTGGAAGCAGCTGTAGGAAAAGGATAGAGAAAGCTGACAAACTAGGGTTACAAAACTGTACTTTAACTCTGATTGCTTTTTGGGCAATTAAATCCTTTGCTATGTTTTTGTTCTTATTATTGTACACTTTTTGTCTTTAATTTTATTTTGTGGGTCACGTGAGATCGGCAGTCCCTTTAAGCTGTAGACTTATCTTTCTGATGGGTGATATTTTGTGGTTTTCATTTATTTGGGTGTTTTATCATTTGGTTTTTAATTTTGAAAGGACCTTTATTTTAGGCTAAACGGCTCTTTATAGCAAGGCTTCCCTGTTAAAATAGGGACGTTCATTTCTAGCACCTGATGAGTCAGCAGCAGTAAAGAATAGCTCCCGTTTCCTCAGAGGGAATTTGCAATATAATAACATTGTTTTAAACTCCACCAAACTGACCCTGCAAAAGTGATGATCAGAGCTATTCAAAATGGCTAACATCCAAAACTCTCAATAAACCACCAACTTGGCTTCCTCAGATAAGGAAGAGGATGCTAACCATACCAGATTATCTCAAGCCATGTTGAAATGCCTAATGCCCATTATATAAGACACAGTAGATGTTGTTATTGAAAGCATCTGCACCCTGCATCAAGATATGCTTGTTTAAGAACAAAAACTATATGAAACGAAATCCAGGATCATGGTTCTGGTGGAGGAATTAGACAAGCTAAAAAAAACTCCATGAAATTTTCAAGCACCATGCCTTATTGAAGGGCAGAACTGATGATCTAGAGAGTCACTCTCACAGAGGTAATATAAGTATCATATAAGGCCATATGAGACCTATAAGGCCTCCTCAATTGCCAGTTTTTGTGCACACAAACTTCCCTCTCTGCTGAGGTTAGAGGCATCCTGTGAGGTACAAAAAGTCCCACAGATTCAGCCAGCCTCAATCAGGTTGTTGATTCCCCTGGCCTGTCAATGCGAAAGACTTACACTCCCCATTGTTTTTCACAGACTACTCAACATAGGTTTTAAATAAACAGAAAGCTTTTAACACGTTTTGCTCTACTTTGTTTCAAACAAGATTTGTTTCATAATAGCCCACCTGGCTACTCTATGATTCCAAACATCAGAGGACCAACAACATAGTTTTCAAGATCTTGCAGCTTGTGGCTCTTTTTCTTCATTAAATTAACAATCAAGGTACTTATTACATCTTATCTGTCTGTATATCCAGTAGTAGCAATACAACCAATTCAGTGGTCTTCCCATTACATAACTGATTTTCCCTTGCCTAGAAATGTCCCTCACCCCTTATTGGCACTTATTCCCTCATCTTCAGAATGTCTGTGGATGTTACTCCATGCTCTCCCTACATCTTCTATTCCCTTCAATCTTCTACCAGACACTATGTGGTTGACAGTACCAGGACAAGGTCACTAAGTGCCCAGGGTGAAGATGGAAAACTACAGCCCCCAACACTATCACCACACCCAGGTGGAGGAGCGTATGGGGCTAATAGTGGTATGTGCAGCATATGGGATTTAGGGGTTAAAACACATGGTAATTAGGCCACATAAGGTCTCCCTCACCGCTTGTCAACTGCTCTAAAATGCCATCCATTGTAGCTTGCTCTTTAGGGGGCTACTACAAGTGTAAATGAACCCCCAATAGAGGGAGGAAGCTAAATGGCTCTTGGGGGTGGTTCTGAGGAGGGGAGAGGAAGTCTAGGGTTGAGTTGTTCCCCCACACTCTGTACACTTACAGTTTACACTTTAGACTCAGCATGGTACCTGCCAGGAATGAAAGCAGCTTCTGCTTCTTCTCATCTTGGTTCATGTGATATGTCACATGACGAAGGCCAGGCTATGGAGATGGAGGTGTGCGGTCAGCATTCACTCCCTTCCAAACCCAGCAGGCTTCTACTGCAGGGAGGAATGACCAGAATTATCCCTCCAACAGTGTTGGGTCACTGACCTTCTGACAGGAGTGATGCTGCAGTCATTCCTGAAAGTGAGATGCAGAGGAGCAGGAGAATCTCCCAGTGTACCCCCATGGGCATTGATTGGTTTCTAAAAATCTGGAGCATCTTTTCCCACCCCAAGGACAGCAGTAATGTGGCGCGCTGTGCACTCTGCAATTATTGATAGGTGTGGTCAACAAAGCCTGAGCCTTGTACCTAAAATATGTTTTCACTGTTGTGTTACAGGCAAGAGTCTCACAGACACAAATAAACTTTAGCAGAATCATTAAAAAGTGTCCACTACATATGGTTTTTAACACACAGAAAACCGAGAGTTGACACTGTGGAAGGTTCAAGAGTACATTATGCAGAGTCCTGCAGTCAGTGTCAGATTTAGGAATACATAAAACAGAGTTCAGAGGTCAGGAGTGTATAATGCACATAGTGCAGGGGTCCAGGGTGTGTAATGCAAAGAGTTCAAGGGTCAGCAGTATGTAACACACATAGTGTTGCAGTCAGCAATATTTAATGCACAGAATGCAGGGGACAGGTGTGCATAATGCACAGTAGGGGGCAGAAAAGCAAAATGAAAAGAGTGCAGGAGTCTATCACAATTTCCTCCCCAAATACTCCTCCTAGTACCAATATTATTCTCCTACAAATCATCACCCAGCACAAACACCAATCCTTCAGTTTTGCACAAATCATCTCCCCCCTCCCATGCATAAATCCCCCCTAATCCCCCTCCCAGCACAAATAATACAACTCAGTTTGTCCTCCTAGCATATATTCTCCTCCTCTAAACCCCTCCTTTAAGCACAAATCCTCTTACCCCACAGATCCCTACTCTCAGCACAAATCCTCCCTCCCAACATAAATCCTTCCAACCCATATTTCTATATATCACAAGCCCTCTCATTTTACCCCCCCAAACACCCCCTACATACACAAATTACCCTGAATACAAAAGCTCTTGTCTCCAAATGCCCCTCTAGCTCAAGTCCTCCTAATCATTCACAACAGAAAGTCTCTTCTCTCCCCCTTCTAGCACAAATCCTCCTAGTTTCCCTTCCTCAAAGACAAATTATCCTTAGTGCAAATACTCTTCCTCCAAATATCCCCCTAACACAAATCCTCTTAGTTCCCCCATCTCCCCTTCAAGCACAGACCTCATAAACCTGGATCTCAGTGCAAGGGGGTCTCTACACTTCCTGGCTCCTCCTTGAGCTGTGTCATAAGACACGTCAGAGCTGAAGAGAAGCCTAGGGGAAGCTCCATTCTGTGCTCTGATATTAACTGTTGCTATAATATACAGCTGGCTGGGAGAAATGTGTGGGCAAGTGCCCTGGATGCCCAGTTCTAGTGATCGCCAACACTGCAGCAGCACACTGGTGCCCCCTCCATGGTAGCACACTCTGTTAGGGGCACAAACTCCTTCTGACCCCCCCCCCCTTAACTTGACCCTGGGGGCTATTTTACTAAAGGCATATACACTGTTCACCTAGCAAGTGAAGTTTCACTCTGCAAGGGAATTTTCCCCAGAGCTTATGGTAAAGCTTTACAAAAGATTCAGCCAGCAACTCTGCTGTTTTTCAGAAGTTCAAACTCTCCAGCAGAATGTATACGTTTACATAGATGAGGCAATTTACCACTGACAGGGGTGATTAATTGATCAGCTTTTATTTATTCCTATAAATCCTTCATCCCAAAAGGAAAAAAAAACATGTTTGCTGTAACTGATTATAAAGTGTGAGTTTGGCTTCAATTTGTTATTGTATTCACTTCTGCTAATATATTTAAAACTCCCACCCCCACCAGACTGACAATGCTTCTCTCTGCTGTGTCCTGTGCTCATTCCTCCAAAGTGGTATCTCACTAATACAGGAGGTGTATTACTGGCCAGACCACCAGTTCAAAACAGAGGGGAAAAAGCCAAGGATAAGAAAACTGATGCAGCCACCACATCTAATGATTGGTAAGCTGCAATGTAATACATTCTTGGTTTTGGGTTTAATACCACCTTAAGTTAAAAAAAAAATCAATAGTGCCTTCCTTCTCTGTCTGCTCTTGGAAGCTTTATTTACACTGTAGAATTTAACGTGATACTGGTTGCTTCTAGATGTACAGTAATACACTTTTCATAAATGTATTGTTAACTTGAGAATGATTTCTTGGAACACCAAGGGACTGAGATCCCCACAAAAAAAACATATATTGTACCATGATGAATAAAAGCAGCGCAAACAATAAATAAATAAATATATATATATATAAACACACTAGCAGAGTGAAAATATGACACAAAATATAACACTGTAAATATACACAAATATTTAAATCATTTGACATAAATCCATCAACTGAAAAATGAAAATTGTAGTGAAGTGCAAAGTCCTTATTGATCCACCAAAATCACCACATGAACAACATAACGATAATTGATTGAGTAAAGTGCACTCAGATATCACCATGTGCTCCAGAGGAAAACCTCCCCCAATTCAGTAGCACTCACCAGATAGGCAATAGCGCTTATGGTGAGTGTCAGCATAGTACAGATCAGCAATCAACAAGCCCTTCATAAATTAGAGACTGATATGGTGGCGGGACATCCTCCAAACTATTACACTCCGTAATCAAGGAAAGATGTAAAAGAAAACTCATAGTGAGAATCCATTAAAAACCATTTATTGGGTAGAAAGTATTGTACTCACATGAATTAAATGAAAGCATGCCAAAATTTCCACCCAACACTGATTTGCTCACAAAATGCCCTAAGTGCAGCAAGCCTCATGCTATTGTAGCTTATTGCCTATAGTCATACCCCCTTGTTTCCACCCTTTGTAAGGGCTTTATATTATTATGCAGAAACCATGATTCACAGTTACCCATTACACATCAAACCACTATCACACAATGGATTATTATCTATTTATTAATGGCCGGGAGGTGTACTATGAAATATTGGCACTTACAAACACCATCCCTCAGTGCTTATGGTGAACCAAGAACTAAAAAAGCCTTTTATAGCTTGTGAAAATGAATACTGGTTTCAACAAAGACAAGAAAACACCTTTTCAAGAGGTGGAAATGCATTATTATTCTGTCATTTACCCAAGATGAACTGCAAACCATAATGCACACTTTTCAATATACTACCTGTTATGCTAGAGAAAACCTACCAGGCTCTCTGCATAATTTGAAATTATAACTAGGCTCAGGTACCTATTTATACAGTTTAAACCAGGGGTCCTCAAACTTTTTAAACAGGGGGCCAGTTCCCTGTCTCTCAGACCGTTGGAGGGCTGGACTATAGTTTTAAAAAAAAAACTATGAACAAATGCAGACACAGTACAGGAGATGACCATAGACTGCGGACACAGTACAGGGGATGACCAGAGACTGCGGACAGTACAGGAGATGACCAGAGACTGCGGACATAGTACAAGAGATGACCAGAGACTGCGGACATAGTACAGGAGATGACCGGAGACTGCGGACACAGTACAGGGGATGACCAGAGACTGCGGACATAGTACAGGAGATGACCAGAGACTGCGGACAGTACAGGAGATGACCAGAGACTGCGGACATAGTACAGGGGATGACCAGAGACTGCGGACACAGTACAGGGGGTGACCGGAGACTGCGGACATAATACAGGGGGTGACCAGAGACTGCGGACACAGTACATGAGATGACCAGAGACTGCTGACATAGTACAGTACATCTGTAAGTGCATAAAAGTCATACATTTTATATGAAATATAAAAGAGTCAAAAATATTTTGTTAGTTTAGGCATACAGAAATAGTAGCCACATAAACCCAAGAAGGTATCAATCCAAGAGATATGAGTGTCTGTTTGCGTGACTAACCTCATAGCATTGTACCCATGGATGCTATAATGATACAGTATGCATATACTGTATGTGCCTTTGCTAGAAGCCATGATTATTTCATATGTGTGGTGGATCTGTACAATGTCAACAGTTTCTATGAAGGAAGGAGTGTGGTCAGATTTCCAGTGTCTTGTTATTGTCAATCTTGCTGCCAGTAGAACATGTGTGATTACTTGTCTAAGCATGGGAGGTTTAGTATCAATCTCTAAGAATGCTAGTCTAGGGGAAGGGATTTCCTATCATTTTCTGTGTTTGTGAAAATGGTCACCAGGGCAAATACAGAGGCACTCTACCTAATAGACAGTAATAAAAACAAACAAGTTTTGGCTAGAAATATAGTATATTGTAAAAAATGTTGGTGAGGTTTAATTCCTCTAGCTATGGAAGTGTTTTTTTCTGTTCGTATGTAAGATTAATGAATGTAAACTAGATGAGTCTTTCTTTTATCCTTTTCTCCTTTGTTTTTTATTCACTTTTCATAATTTACTTGCAACAATGAGATTACTTGGGAAAAAAACAGTATGGGATAATGTCATCACATCTTTATTTCTTGTTATTTTTGAGTGATCCTGCTGTGGTTTTTATTACAAAAAAATTAGAAATTAATTTGTAAAAACAATAGTAATCAGTTGTCCCATGGTCAGGATACTTAATAAGAATGTAGCTCATATAAAGCCGTATACATATGCTATATTGCATTTGAGATCAATTTGAGACACTTCTGAGATCATTCAGTGTATTAACAATTGCATTTGACCTCCTTCTGAACTGCATCAACCCGCTTCAAGAAGGTTTCGCATTCCCACTGACTTGTACGGGGAGAGAAGAGGTTCTGACACAAACAGAAGCCTGTGCACAGAGGCCCTAAAGAGGTTTTTGCAAAATAAAATAAAATCTGACATATTCTTTTTCTGCAAACAGGTGCAATGCTTCCATTTATCAAGACAGTTATAATATTTTGCCTTTACTAAGCAAATTTATATCACATTCTTTCTCAGTTTTACTTGTGGAGTCAGAAGTTACAAACACCCTTTAATTTTTAACGAAATGACTAATATTAATATTCAAATCTCACCTCTGCCTGACTGGGATAAAACAAGCAAAAATGATCAATAGAACTTTTGTTATATGAGAGAAAAATAAATAGGGAATCTATAAATATAAAAGAAATAGAACATAAATATCTAGGGTATCCTGTTGCTAAACAGTTATTGCACATCACAGCAAGGGTCATATTGCTTAAAGCTAGTCTGAAATGTCTGGAGATGCATCACTAGTTTAAGCTGTGTGATATGAATTATTATTGCATTCCACATTAAGGGTCAGTTTGCTACAATTTGTTTTAAATATAAAAATGCCATGTGGTGAATTTAAATTCTGTCTTTATAACAGTGAGATGATTAAGATGTGAAGCTGCTGAGGAAAGTTTTTTTCTTCCACTAAAAACATACAAAATGTAAGCAGCAAAATGTGAAAAAGCAAATTGTCCTCAGTGGATGAATCTCTAAGAATAGTTTGCTATTTGTGGTCTTTGAAACAATCAGATCTGATTATTTGATGAGACCACTGTACCAAAGACATGTTCGCAACAATAAGCTATGATGGCAAAATTGCAAAGGTAGCAGGTCATGATGGCCCTAAATTTAGTTTTTCGAATTCAATGGACTGTTAGGGTCCCCCTAATTGTCTTTTGGTACACCAATTAAAGATGACCTTCATACAATCAGCTACATTCACAGTTGAAATGTACATACACCAGCTATTATTTTTTTTGTTCAGTTTTTGGTTCTGTTTTTTACCATTCATATTTAACCCCTTCATGATGGAGGACAAAACAAATCCTGAACTCCTGAACACAATTTTTCAACTTTGACATGTGTTCATAAAACTGTACATATCATCAGAACTACTTAGTGTAGATTATGCTTTGTTTTTTCCAGAAAAAAATGTGGGCAACCCAAAATGAATCCCCCTGCTCCTGACAATCACAGTGATCCCATATATTTGTATTTTATTTGTTGTTTGTCATCGTAGTAGAGTCCAGAAACAATGATGCACATTTGCTTTTTTTTTAATATCACCTAAAACACACTGACACTAACTGACACTGCTATTAATTAAAAAAAAGTTTTTTTTTTAAATCCTGTCTACAACACACTGACACTGACCTTGACGTTTGACCCTAACCCTGACATTGACGTAGATCAAACCCTGATCTACCTACTTTTTTATGATTGTGCT